>NC_138771.1:241128558-242328558 GCF_965119305.1 Pelophylax lessonae | reverse complement strand
TTTTCCTGCACACACAGTTTGTGCAGTCACTTGCACCAGACACAACAAAGTTCATCAAATAATTTTGAGACCGCTGTCTCTTTAAAACACTTTTTTTTTTTCTGTCAGGATCTTCTCTCCTGCACACATAGATTGTGCAATCTCATGCACCAGATAAAGTTCATCAAACATTTGCACTTCCTTGCAGGGATCTCTGCTTATGCCTGCATACCTCCACCATATGTAAGGGATTACTCATTGGTAGGCGTATGGGTGACCCCTTTGGGGGTGCGTTTTCACAGAGAGATAGCCGAGCAGAGGTTGAAAACAAGACTGATTTATTCATGCAATTTACTTCACACAATTGCAAGCATCAAAACAGCCAAAATAAAATAAAAGACAAAATAAATCCTTGCCTCTGTGGGCGGCTACCTTCTCACGCTGGAACCTACCTAAGAAGTCTTCCCAACCTACTGTTGGGCCGACACTGCTGATCCTACAGCAGACACTCAAATGTCCATTTGTTTGCTTTTCACACAGCACAAACATTGTCCATTGAACATGTCCCTTTGTTTTCTTTCACACAGAAACACTTCGTCTTCTCACCTTTGAGACGTCTTCACTCTTGGTTACCCTCCTTAGCTTCACATCGCTTTAGGGGGTCTTCTCCCATGCTCACCAGCTTGTCGGGAGGCACACATCCGACTGTCCCCCTCTCCCAGCCCACACGGCGACAGGAGGCAGCAGTCCTTCTCCCATGCCCACACGGCGTCGGGAGGTACACGTATGTCTGCCTTCCTCTCCCAGCCCACACGGCGACAGGAGGCAGCACTCAATAGATTTTCTCTGGACAAATTATAGAGGCCTTGATCTCCTCATTCTGAACAGCTGAATGGTTTTCAACTTCCTGCTGGCTCTTTTTGCAGCCAACACCCTATAGTATCAGTGAACTTTTCAAAGCAGGTGGGAATGTGTCTCCTCTCAGTGACTACATTCCCAGATTTGCCTGACTTCCTGTCACAATATATATACATACACAGTCATGTCCATAAATATTGGGACATTGACACAATTCTAATCTTTTTGGCTCTATACACTTCTTGATCTGGCCAACGGTTGTGAAGGGTGTTTTCTTTACCAGGGAAAGAATTATTCGGTCATCCACCACAGTTGTTTTCCGTGGTCTTCCGGGTCTTTTGGTGTTGCTGAGCTCACTGGTGCGTTCTTTCTTTTTAATGATATTCGAAACAGTTGATTTGGCCACACCTAATGTTTTTGCTATCTCTCTGATGGGTTTGTTTTGTTTTTTCAGCCTAATGATGGCTTGCTTCACTGATAGTGACAGCTCTTATTGAGAATTGACAGCAACAGATTCCAAATGCAAATAGCACACTTGAAATGATCTCTGGACCTTTTATCTGCTCCTTGTAAATGGTTATAATGATGGAATAACACACACCTGACCATGGGACAGCTGAGCAGCCAATTGTCTAATTACTTTTGGTCCCTTAAAAAGTGGGAGGCGCATATACAAACTGTTGTAATTCCTACACCATTCACCTGATTTGAATATAAATACCCTCTGCAGTTAAAGCACATCTTGTTTGTTTCATTTCAAATCCATTATAGAGCCAAAAAGATTAGAATTGTGTCTATGTCCCAGAAGTTTCTCTTGCATACCTTTATAAACACATGTGGAAGCCACATTTAAGCTTACAGACACCTCTGATGAATGTGGTAATAATTCAGAGCTATCTGAATTTCCCAATGATGGAAGCCTCTAAATCAATGCACATACAGGCCCAGAGTCAGTCCCTTCTCCCCTATAAATACAGCAACACAACATAAGGCCAGATATTGCCTTTAGAAGACAGCTTAGGACTTATAGTGTGTCTGCACCAATCCCAAAAAAGTAGGGAACAGACCTAAGCCAGGAAGTTGCTGGATGGTCTTCATCTGTTACCCTACAAACCAAGCTCACAGAATTTTTCTGTGGTTTGCTTACCTGTTACTTACTCAACCTGCCCCTGGACTTGTCTCTTCTCTGACTTCCTATTGTGACTTTGCACTGATCTCTATGAAACTAGCAAATACAGAAAGATGCTGTAAGGTTCTGGCACTCTCAGTGCCTCCTATCACATCATTTCCGGGTGCGTTCCATCTACCTAGATAGATGAAGCACATATAGGTGTGTTTCCCTTTAAGAGTGCTGACATCATCATGAGGCACCGGACTGAACAGCTATTTAAATCACCAGCTTTCACTCACATGTGTTCATTCAACCTGCTGTGTGCCTAGATGTGCCTTGATGCTTACCTTGTCTTGTGCCGCCGCATAATCTGCCTTGAAGCTCTCATGCTTGCAAGCATACCTCGCTATCGGAACCACGCTGCTGATCCCTGTATCCCGCTACCGGATCATCCGCTCTTGCCGAACCTCTCCTCTACTACATTGCTACTAGTGATAAGTACCCCACAGGGGAAACCTCTATAACCTTCATACTAAAGCTTACACTATCTAGCTCTGCATTCTAAGGACTATTACTATATCTGCATTAACCAAGATTGCTAGCTCTTGAGCCTAATACCATCTGCTCTTGCACTGGGTTGGTCTATCCTGTATGTTCACCTGCTACTCTATCATCTGCTACCATACATGATTGCTAAACCTATCTGCATCCCATCTGCTACTATCTTACTTTCAAGAACATTCCTTTCAAGTGTCTGTCATCTACCATCTCTACCCAACCTGTCTCTTCAGCCTATCATCACTATATTACTATACATATAAGTCACTCTAGGAACATCTTATTGAGTGTGTGTGTTTCTACTTGCTGAATTGAGACTATCCACACATGATGAGTCTTGGGAGTTGGGATTGGTGTCTCAGCGTTTCTCTACATGACTACTGAAGTGGAATATTTCTGCAGCTGTAAATCCACATTATACATAAAACGCAGGAGCGTTACAGATTGAACGAACCAGATAAAATGGATTCAGCAGAAATGACCACTCAGTTGACACAGTTAACACAACAAGTAACTGCGTTGATACACGCACTTACTGAATTAAAAGAAGACAATCAGGCTCTGATGCAGCAGGTGGCCAGACTGACACAGCCTACTGCTGCTCAACCCCCAGAACCTCTTGTCCTTCTACCAGACAGGTTTGATGGTTTCCGTTCCTCTTTTCTTTTTTTTCAGATGGATTGTGAGCTCCTATTTATCCTTAAGCCCAGGACCTATCATAATGACTTTATTAAAGTTCATGCTGCCATTAATTTGCTTTCTGGCAAAATGAAAACATGGGCATACCAGAAACTGCAAGAAAAAAGTCCGATCCTAGACAATTGGGAGTCATTTGCAATTGCGATGCACTCCCAGTGTCTCCCCTCCCAAAAATCTACTCCTAAACCTGCTCAAGGTAACCGCAGACCCCGGGTACCTAGGGAAAAAAGAAAACCAAATGAATATGGTGATCCTGCCTGGTCATGGTACAAGCCTGCCTTAAACAGTCAGCCTTGTCACTCTGACACATCTCATTTGAACCCTGATCCTACAGAGATGGATGAGGAGCCTATGGAGATTGGTGCCGTACATACTAAGTTGTCCTTACAAAAAAAAAAAGATCACAGGAGAATCTGTGGCCTTTGTTTTTATTGTGGAGAAGGGGGACATTTCATTACATCCTGCCCAACCCGACCCCATAGGCCTAAGGCTCTCCCAATGGAGGCCAGGCGAATCCGAACGGTCTTCCCTGAAAAACAGCCTGGAAATTACCAAGGCTGTTGCCAGCCCTGTCCCCGTTCTATATCAGAAAAAGACACCCAGAAATTGGCAGATGTTGGTATAGATACTCCTATTTTTGCAAGCACATTTATAGCTTCCAATGAAAACATTGAGATTCTTGCACCTGACTGCGTACGTGCTTCTAATGACACGGTGGTATGTAGGAAGGATCTGGGGATGTTTGAAGAAGCATTGGTTGCTATGACTACTTCGGATGGTTATGCGTCCGATTCTAGTGAGGGGTTCATGTAGCAGACACCCTAACAACAAGTGATCCGATTCTCACATCGGTTACCAACCTGATCCGATTCTCATATCGGCAACAAGTGATCCGATTCTCATATCGGCAACAAGTGATCCGATTCTCACATCGGTTACCAACCTGATCCTATTCTCGTATCGGCAACAAGTCCTATCCGATTCTCAGATCGGTTACCAACCTGATCCGATTCTCATATCGGCAACAAGTGATCCGATTCTCATATCGGCAACAAGTGATCCGATTCTCACATCGGTTACCAACCTGATCCGATTTTCATATCGGCAACAAGTGATCCGATTCTCACATCGGTTACCAACCTGATCCGATTTTCATATCGGCAACAAGTGATCCGATTCTCAGATCGGTTACCAACCTGATCCGATTCTCATATCGGCAACCAGCTTTATCCGATTCTCGCATCGGCAACCAGTCTTTTCCCGATTCTCATATCGGCAACCAATCTTATCCGATTCTCGCATCGGCAACCAGTTTTTTTCCGATTTTCACATCGGCAACCAGTCTTATCGGATTCTCGTATCGGCAACCAGTCTTATCGGATTCTCGTATCGGCAACCAGTATTATCCGATTCTCGTATCGGCAACTAGTCTTATCCGATTCTCGTATCGGCAACCAGTCTTATCCGATTCTCGTATCGGCAACCAGTCTTATCCGATTCTCGTATCGGCAACCAGTCTTATCCGATTCTCGTATCGGCAACCAGTCTTATCCGATTCTCGTATCTGCAACCAGTATTATCCGATTCTCGTATCGGCAACCAGTGTTATCCGATTCTCGTATCGGCAACCAGTCTTTTCCGATTCTCACATCGGCAACCAGCTTTTTCCGATTCTTATATCGAAAACCAGCCTTAGAGGTCTTCCGGAGCCGGCCTTACGGGGGGGGGGGTACTATAAGGTTCTGGCACTCTCAGTGCCTCCTATCACATCATTTCCGGGTGCGTTCCATCTACCTAGATAGATGAAGCACATATAGGTGTGTTTCCCTTTAAGAGTGCTGACATCATCATGAGGCGCTGGACTGAACAGCTATTTAAATCACCAGCTTTCACTCACATGTGTTCGTTCAACCTGCTGTGTGCCTAGATGTGCCTTGATGCTTACCTTGTCTTGTGCCGCTGCATAATCTGCCTTGAAGCTCTCATGCTTGCAAGCATACCTCGCTATCGGAACCACGCTGCTGATCCCTGTATCCCGCTACCGGATCATCCGCTCTTGCCGAACCTCTCCTCTACTACATTGCTACTAGTGATAAGTACCCCACAGGGGAAACCTCTATAACCTTCATACTAAAGCTTACACTATCTAGCTCTGCATTCTAAGGACTATTACTATATCTGCATTAACCAAGATTGCTAGCTCTTGAGCCTAATACCATCTGCTCTTGCACTGGGTTGGTCTATCCTGTATGTTCACCTGCTACTCTATCATCTGCTACCATACATGATTGCTAAACCTATATGCATCCCATCTGCTACTATCTTACTTTCAAGAACATTCCTTTCAAGTGTCTGTCATCTACCATCTCTACCCAACCTGTCTCTTCAGCCTATCATCACTATATTACTATACATATAAGTCACTCTAGGAACATCTTATTGAGTGTGTGTATCTACTTGCTGAATTGAGACTATCCACACATGATGAGTCTTGGGAGTTGGGATTGGTGTCTCAGCGTTTCTCTACATGACTACTGAAGTGGAATATTTCTGCAGCTGTAAATCCACATTATACATAAAACGCAGGAGCGTTACAGATGCACATGTTCAAGCCAAATAATGCAGTCATGCTGTTCAGTTTTGGCACTAGATGACCTATTTAAAGAGCAGACCTAAGCCAGGAAGTTGCTGGATGATCTTCATCTGTTACCCTACAAACCAAGCTCACATCTTTTCCTGTGGTCTGCTTACCTGTTACCGACTCAGCCTGCCCCTGGACTTGTCTCTATTCCTATTTTCTATTGGGACCTGCCTTGATCTTGACTCCAACTTCATTTGTCTGTTTTTTGCTAACTCACCTTGTTCCTTATCATAATTCTACTGACTTCCCGGTGTGAGATCAGCCTGCCTCCTGACCACAATTCTTCTGACTTTCCAGTGTGACCTTGGCCTTTCTTTTGACCATTACTCAGGCTTCTGCTTTACGTGTTGTCAGCATTCTCAACCTACACTATGCCCCCAGCCTGACATGGGTTTCATTGTTACTGCCAGCTCCCTGGCATGCTTTGTGCATGCTAATTGGTGATCTTCCAATTATCCCACACATGCACCCTGCAGTTGAACCTTCTGCCATAAATGAGATTCAGAGGACTGGTCATTTGGCCCCTGTGCCACTTTGTGCCCTATCATTGCCTGTTTTTTATTCTAAGGTTTTTGAAACAGAGCTGTAAGAGAAGACTCTTGTCATCTTGGCCTCAAACAGGTGTGTAATGCAATGTTTGAGATAAGCTTTGAGTTCCTGAAAAGGAATGGTTTGCTTTTTCCAGGACCTGGCAATCATATGTTTTGCAGTGGTAAAGACATTGATAAAAAAATAAATTCCAGTTTGGTCATTTTTTTGTTCGAGAGAGTTTCTACTGGATTCTTGTGAAGAGATCTATTTAGGAGATAATAGAAAAGCTGGTAGGTATAAGGCCAAAGGTGCTTGTTTTTTTGGACATTCCCACTTGATATGTGTGAACCTGCCCTCGGTACTGCATCCTCTATAGCACTAGGAAGGGTAGTCAGGGATTAAAATCAGAAAGGGACAAGGTACCAACACATAAGCAAGTTGTAATGTGGCTAAGACATTTAAGGAGAAGCATGGCCAAAGTTATTTTGGCTATAGCTCTCCTGTTGGTCACAGGAGTGCACTTAGTTCTGCACTACTGTGACCCAGATTCAGCTGACAGTGGGCTAAAACCTGCTGTTGGCTGACATAATAGAGCTGTTCCAGGCTCTGTAGGGATCCTGACAATGATGTTGGGATCCACCCAGATGCCTGACTGGCAGCTGGCTCAGCATCTCAGAGCGTTGCTGAGAGCGTGAGCAGCAGCTCCAAACCCCTCCACAGCCTGGCACTTCAATGAGCGCTGGAGGGGCAGAGCAGAGAGTAGTGACTGATAGTTACTGTTCTCTACTCACTGAAGACTGAGAACTGAGCAATCAGCAGTTGTGGAGGTGGACCGATGCTGCCTCCACCTAGGTGAGTATAATTGTTTGTTTTTTAAACCCACACTTACCCTTTAATCAAGTCTTTTTCAGTGTAAAACCAAATATTGTTTCAGTTATGTTGAGAGAAAGATAAATCAGTGGATAAATGGTGGAAATAATATGGGAGCGTGGGCACACTTGTATAAAGTACTCGAAACCCATACTTGAGTAAAAGTACAAGTGCTCGATCAAAAAGTGACTTGAGTAGAAGTGGAAGTGCTCTATCAAAAAATGACTTAAGTAGAAGTACTAAAGTATTCAACATTTTTTGTACTTAAGTATTGCAAGTAGTTTTTTTTAATTTTGCTACTCAAGTACTGAAAGCAAAAGTACCAGTAGTTTTTTTTTTTAAAAAAATTGCTACTCAAGTACTGAAAGTAAAAGTACAAGTACTGTGTTATGTAGTTATTAAAGAAAGAAGTCAAAAGTTTGAACATCATATTGTTTTTTATTATTTCAAATGATTAACCTAAAGGACAATCACAATTCCTTTGGCTGTAACTTTTTGTTAACAAAAATAGATAAAGTATGTTCCCCTTTAAAGCATCCCTCCTTCTCTTCCCTGCATTTTTTTTTCTCCACAGCTTATTGGTGCGCAAAATCATATATAAACCAATGTGATATACAACAATATATTCCAATAATGAAATAAGGAAGAGTGTATGAAATCAAAGTCAATAAAAAGTCCATAAATATAATGCCATAATGCCATAATACCATATATATGTGACAAAACAAGATGAATATATTTTCAAAGGTGCAGGAATCAAACAGGGGCTATTCCAAATAATAGGTGCAGACTCCCACCACCTTGTGGATTTCCCCCTTACCCGGCTGATGAAGGGAAGTGCAAAATAATATCCAAATAGGCTGTTCCAGTGAAACAAAACTGCAAAACCTGTGCTCTCAACTTCCAGTGAAAAAAGCAAAATCAGCCTCTTACCAGAAAAAAGGTCTATGTACGCTTGTGACTCTCCTTGGTTGGGGGAGGTTCTCTTTCCCCTTAACAGCAGATATGTAGACCATTTTATTTATACATACAGTAGCATTTATTTTCGTATGCGCTGATTTACACATGACATTATACACATTTTTTTGAACTTTATGAAACCTGCCATCTACTGTTCTGGCAGCACAAAAAAAATATTGGAATAGAAGTATTGAAATCATCGTAAAAATGTAGTGAAGTAAAAGTGGAAGTAGGAGAAAAACATTCTACTCCAGGAAAGTACAGATACCGCCTTTCGGTATTTAAGTACAGTAGTGAAGTAGTTCTACTTAGTTACTATACATCTCTGAGCGTGGGTGGGAGGGTCTTTGGAGCAAATGTTTATTCTTTATGTACCTCAGTGGTATAGTTTTGAACAATTTAAAAGACAACAGGCTTGAGGGCCTAAAGGTCATATATACAAAGCAGTTTGGGGCATGACCATCATGTAAATTTGCTGGTGGAGTCCCAGTCTGCAGCAAGGAGATTCTCTATAAAGATGGAAAGGGGCAAGTGTGGAGATATCAATTTGACAGAATATTTTACACTGTCCCACACTTTAAGAGTGAAAAATTTAATGACTGTGGAGAAGTTTGCAAAATGTGGGTGGAGTTCATGAAAACTTTGACTAGGGATGGTAAATATCAGGTAAGCTTCAAAGCTCACCCATAGAGGTACATTTGATTTGTCGTGGAGAAGAGCCAACTGAAAGATCTATGCCGCCAGTAGTAGCTAGTAGTATGTGGAACCCTGAAACCTCCTAGAAATTTTGTTTTAAAGAGTGTGTGTTTGGCAACCCTGGGTCTGGTAGGTCCTCAGATAAAATTCGGTATCTTAGTCTGGAGAGAGCACAAAATAAACACAAAATAGTTATCTTGACCGCTGTGATTCCTCCAAGTCATGAGATTGAGTGGTGCGGGGGCAGACTAACCATTCGGGCACTCAGGCACTGCCCGAGGGTCCAGGGCCAGTAGGGGCCCCATGAGAGGCTCCTGGTAGTACTCTCCATCCTGCAGATCGCCTTGTTTTAAACCTCCCCTGAGAATCAGGGGCAGGGGCAATGCTAGCGCTGCATTCCAGGACACTTGCCCTACACCTACCAACTATTGTCCTGGATGCGGATACCACCTGCTGGCCATGCTTCCTTGAATGCTTGCGATGCATGAGAAAGGTTGCTAATAGAGCCTTGTCAGATGCTATAGGGAGCATGTTTGAAGTGTGCAGCAACAAAAGGTTAGTGTTGTGGATAAGGGGTTGCCGAACACAGAAGGAAGAGCCTTGGATAGTAAAAAAAGGGGAGGGAGATTGCTGAGTGCAGAGGTGAGAGCTGCAGATGGAGTGGGGTGCAAAGCTTAGATCTTTGGACAGGGGATGTCAAAGTGAGTTTCGGCACAGGGCAGAGATGTGGGGACATGCAGAGTTCAGTTGTGAACAGGGGGCACATAGGTGAGCTGTGGGCAAGCAGTGCAAAGGTTTATTCTGCATAGGGGATTCAAAGGTGAGCTGTGGATGAGGGTCATAAAGGTGAGGGATGGGGATGCAGAGGTGAGCTCTGAACAGGGAAAGCAGAGGTGAGGCATTGATAGGGATGCAGAGGGGAGGTGTGGATGGGGGCGCAGAGGTGAGGCGTGGACAGAGGATCAGGGGTGAATTGTGGATGGGGAGACAGCGATGAGGTATGGAGACTGGGGGTGCATCGGTGAGGTGTGGAAGAGAGTGCAGAGGTAAGGCATGGATAGGGGCAGAGAGGTGAGGCATTGACAGGGAGGCAGAGGAATGGCATGGATGGGAGACGCAGAGGTGAGTTGTGGACAGGGGGCACAGAGGTGAGGCATGGAGACAATATGCAAAAGAAAAATTCCAGTTTTTAAAAATGATTGTGCTGAGGTTTATATATGAGACTGTAACGCTCCTGCGTTTTATGTATGATGTGGATTTACAGCTGCAGAAATATTCCACTTCAGTAGTCATGTAGAGAAACGCTGAGACACCAATCCCAACTCCCAAAGACTCATCATGTGTGGATGATCTCAATTCAGCAAGTAAATACACACACTCAATAAGATGTTCCTAGAGTGACTTATGTATATAGTAACACAGTGATGATAGGCTGAAGAGACAGGTTGGGTAGAGATGGTAGATGACAGACACTTAAAAGGAAATGTTCTTGAAAGTAAGATAGTAGCAGATGGAATGCAGATAGGTTAGCAATCATGTATGGTAGCAGATGATAGAGTAGCAGGTGAACATACAGGAGAGACCAACCCAGTGCAAGAGCAGATGGTAGTAGGCTCAAGAGCTAGCAATCTTAGATAATGCAGATGTAATAATAGTCCTTAGTATGCAGAGCTAAATAGTGTAAGCTTTAGTATGAAGGTTATAGAGGTTTCCCCTGTGGGGTACTTATCACTAGTAGCAATGTAGCAGAGGAGAGGTTCGGCAAGAGCGGATGATCCGGTAGCGGGATACAGGGATCAGCGCAGCGTGGTTCCGACAGCGGGGTATGCTTGCAAGCATGAGAGCTTCAAGACAGGTTAGCATCAAGGCACAAAGCAGGTTGAACGAACACATGTGAGTGAGAGCTGGTGATTTAAATAGCTGTTCAGTCCGGCGCTCAGTGATGACAGCATCAGTCTTAAAGGTGTATGCGCACCTTACCAAAAGAGAATGGTGGGGCGCATACACTTAGGAAAAGAGTAATTAGGGTACCCAAAGGTACCAGAACATTACAGTACCCCCCCCCCCTTAAGGCCGGCTCCTGAAGGCCTCTGGAGCTGGTTTGTCTGGGTACTTCGCATGAAAATTGAGGATTAATCTAGGGGCATGTATGTCAGAGGTGTTTAGCCAGGTGTCGTCTTGGGGCCCATAGTTCTTCCATCGAACTAAGTACTGAAGTCTTCTTCTGTGGATACGAGAATCCAGAATCTCTTTTATCTCATATTCTTCTCCACCTTCAACTTGTACAGGAGGAGGAGGAGGGATAGTAGGCCTTATTCCTTGGTCAGAAACATGGGGCTTCAGTAGCGACACATGGAAAATGGGATGTATTTTGAGGTCTATTGGCAATGTAAGCTGTACTGCAGCTTTTCCAATAAGTTTCTTGATTGGGAAAGGTCCCAAGAACAGAGGTCCAAGCTTTTTGCTAGGGATTTTCAGTCTTAAATTTTTTGTTGAGAGCCAAACGAGGTCCCCGATAGCATACTGAGGAGAAGGTCTTCTGCGAAGATCATAGTACTTCTTTTATTGCCTATGAGCGTGTGCAATGGTAGTATTAAGCAAACCCAGAGAGTCCTTTATTTGGGTAAGATAGTCTGAGGCTACTGGGTTATTTGAAGGAAGGATGCGTGGTGGAAGAATAGAGGGATGAAACCCATAGTTCAAGTAGAACGGACTCTGCTTGGTGGAACTGTGGGTTGCGTTGTTGTAGACAAATTCTGCCAGAGGGAGAAGATCTACCCAATCATCCTGTTGGTAAGAAGTGTAACAACGTAAATATTGCTCGATGCATTGGTTGACTCTTTCAGTCTGTCCGTTGGTCTGCGGATGGTAAGGAGAAGTGAGCTTCCGCTCAATCCGTAGTATGTGACATAGTTCTTGCCAGAACTTGGAAATAAATTGTGATCCACGGTCAGACAGAAGAGTTTTTGGGATACCATGTAACTTAAAGACATGTTTCATCAGGAGTTCTGCCGTTTGTTTGGACGAAGGTAGTCTGCGAATAGCAATGAAATGTGCCATTTTTGTCAGATGGTCCACTGACACTAAGATGGTATTAAATCCTTTGGAAGGAGGTAGTTCTACTATAAAGTCCAAGGACACAACTTCCCATGGAGTTTGGGGTATTGGTAGACTGCATAGTAGACCGGATGGTCCCGTAGTGTCAATTTTGGACCTGGCACAGACATTGCATGAAGAGACGAATTTTTGTATAGATGTTTTCATGTCAGGCCACCAGAATTGCCTGGTAATCAGATTAAGAATCTTTGTCATACCCATATGTCCTGCCATAGGCACATCATGCGATAATTCCAAGATCTTGGTGCGCATGGTAGGTGGTATGTAAAGTTTGTCGTTGTAGTAGAGGAAGCCTTCTGCATCAGTATTTAGTTGTGGTGGGGGTGAATCCAAACTTATACCATGCAAAACCTCTTCCTTCAAGGAACGGACAACTCCAATAATGAGTTTGTGAGGTATTATAGGAACGGAAGGGATTTCGAAGTAGTTTTCTTCAGTTAGTCGTGATAGTGCATCCGCCTTTTTGTTCTTATCTGCAGGTGTGTAGGTCACTAGGAAGTTAAACCTTAGAAAGAATAGTGACCATCGTACCTGTCGGTGAGAGAGAGTTTTGTTAGTCTGAAGATATTGAAGATTTTTATGGTCCGTGTATATAAGTATTGGTAATCGGGTGCCTTCGAGTAGATGTCGCCAATTCTCCAGAGCCAATTTTATAGCAAGCAGTTCCTTTTCACCCACGGGGTAATTTACCTCTGGACTGCTTAAGGATTTAGAAAAAAAGGCGACTGGATGAAGTGGTGAAGTGTGAGTTGGTCGTTGGGAGAGTATTGCTCCTACTGCCATGTTTGACGCATCTACTTCCAGAATGTATTGGAGGGATGGGTCTGGATGGCGTAGTATGGGAGCAGAAGTAAACCTTGTCTTTAACAGGTGAAAAGCTTTATTTGCTTCATCTGACCATTTGAATGGTCTTTTAATGCTAGTGAGCTGTGTGAGGGGTCTCACAATGGCAGAGAAATTTCTGATGAACTTCCTGTAGAAATTCGAAAATCCAAGGAATCGCTGTAGCGCCTTGCGTGTGGTTGGTGTAGGCCAATCCTGAATGCAGGATATCTTACTCATGTCCATCTTGATTCCTGTTTTGGATATGATGTAGCCTAGAAACAGTACTTCTTCTTTATGAAACAAGCATTTTTTCAGTTTCACATAAAGGTTGTGTGCAAGCAATCTCGATAATACTAGTCTTACATGTCTTATGTGTTCAGACAGGGATCGTGAATATATAAGTATATCGTCCAGATATACCACAACACAGACATCTAGTAAGTCTCTGAAAATATCGTTTATAAATCGTTGAAAGGCTGCAGGGGCGTTGCATAGCCCGAATGGCATTACAAGATATTCGAACAATCCGTATCTGGTTCTGAATGCAGTCTTCCACTCGTGTCCATCACGGATTCGAATGAGATTGTATGGTCCTTTCAGGTCCAATTTTGAAAAATAGGTAGCTCCACGCACCTGCTCAATGAGCTCAGGGATAAGCGGTAGAGGATAGCGATCTTTTATTGTAATAGCATTCAATTGCCTATAGTCGATGATAGGCCTGAGACTTGAGTCCTTATTGCGGACAAAAAAGAGTCCTGCTGCTGTGGAAGAAGTGGAAGGTCTAATAAAACCTTTTTTCAAATTCTCATCCAAATAGTCTTTGAGATGGGAAAGTTCATCCTGCGAAAGAGGATAAACATGACCGAATGGCAATTTGCTATTTGGGAGTAGATCAATACCACAATCATAGTCTCGATGGGGAGGTAGTGCTTGAGCATTTTTCTCAAGAAAAACCTCAGAGAGATCCTGATAACATAGTGGTGCAATCTCATCTGTCACCACAGACAGGATTTTCCCGAAAGACGGGAGGTTACACGTACCCTCGCAATAGCAAGAGAGGAAGGCCAGGGTCAGTTCCTTCCAATCTATGGTTGGTTGATGTGTGTGTAACCAGGGAAGTCCCAAAACAATGGGAAAGTGGGGTGAA
The DNA here is from genome assembly GCF_965119305.1 of Pelophylax lessonae. NCBI lineage: Eukaryota > Metazoa > Chordata > Amphibia > Anura > Ranidae > Pelophylax > Pelophylax lessonae. The sequence goes on along the minus strand of NC_138771.1, from coordinate 242,314,566 downwards.
GGTATTAGATGGAAGGTAGTGGTCTCCATATGAGACCCGTTAGTAGTGACTAGGAGTGCCTGTGTCTGATCAGTGATCGGACCAGAGGATAAAGGAACACCGTTAATAAGACTCACTGAGACAGGTTTAGGTTTAGAAATAATAGGAACTTTATTTAAAGCAGCAAAACGTATGTCAATATAATTTCCACAAGATCCTGTGTCAATCATGGCCTTAGAGGTAATCCTGTTCTGGTCCCACTGTAATGTTAAGCAAACAAAAAGGTAAGGGTTAGTAAATGAAGTTGTCAATCCCCCTAGGAGGACATGTGAACACTCACCCTTCTTTTTGTAGACTAGGGGACAGACGTTTATCTTGTGATCCGGGGATGCACAGTACAAGCAGAGATTACCAGATCGTCTTCTGGCTCTTTCCATAGTTGATAGAGGTGGGCGTATGGTTCCTACCTCCATAGGAATGGGGTCAACGGCCGAAATCCGAGAAGAACTGGATAATGGCATTCCCATTTTCTCAGCCTTTCTTTCTCGTAGTCTTCTATCTATGGTGATACTGAGTTGTATCAATGCATCCAGGGTTTTTGGCAGATCCGCTCGGGCGAGCTCGTCTTTAACGGCCTCTGATAGGCCAAGCCTAAATTGGGTTTTCAGAGATGCATCATTCCATTCTGAATCAAGGGTCCATCTCTTGAATTCTGCGACAAAGTCTTCCACAGGTCTCCTACCTTGTTTCAAGGATCTTAATTGAAGATCGGCAGTACTCTGCCTATTGGGATCATCATATAGGCTAGTAAGTTCTGCTAGGAACAAGGCATAGGAGTTGAGAAGCTGATCGCTTTTCTCAAAAAGAGAGTCTGCCCAGGCCCGAGGATCGCCTGCTAGGTAAGAAATAATAGTACAAACCTTAATGTGATCAGTAAGGTAGGTACGGGGTTTTAGCAAGAAAAGTAACTCACATGCGTTTTTAAATTCGCGAAATTTTTTGCGATCGCCTGTAAATACCAAAGGAGGATTTATTTTGGGTTCAGGGGACTGAGCAGTGGTAAGTTGTGTCAGTCTAATTACCTGCTGCGACAGAGCCTGATTGTCTTCTTTTAATTCAGCAAGTGCGTGTATTAACGCAGTTACTTGCTGTTTTAATTGTGTCACCTGAGTGGTTATTTCTGCTGAATCCATTTGAGGTTCGTTCAATCTGTAACGCTCCTGCGTTTTATGTATGATGTGGATTTACAGCTGCAGAAATATTCCACTTCAGTAGTCATGTAGAGAAACGCTGAGACACCAATCCCAACTCCCAAAGACTCATCATGTGTGGATGATCTCAATTCAGCAAGTAAATACACACACTCAATAAGATGTTCCTAGAGTGACTTATGTATATAGTAACACAGTGATGATAGGCTGAAGAGACAGGTTGGGTAGAGATGGTAGATGACAGACACTTGAAAGGAAATGTTCTTGAAAGTAAGATAGTAGCAGATGGAATGCAGATAGGTTAGCAATCATGTATGGTAGCAGATGATAGAGTAGCAGGTGAACATACAGGAGAGACCAACCCAATGCAAGAGCAGATGGTAGTAGGCTCAAGAGCTAGCAATCTTAGATAATGCAGATGTAATAATAGTCCTTAGTATGCAGAGCTAAATAGTGTAAGCTTTAGTATGAAGGTTATAGAGGTTTCCCCTGTGGGGTACTTATCACTAGTAGCAATGTAGCAGAGGAGAGGTTCGGCAAGAGCGGATGATCCGGTAGCGGGATACAGGGATCAGCGCAGCGTGGTTCCGACAGCGGGGTATGCTTGCAAGCATGAGAGCTTCAAGACAGGTTAGCATCAAGGCACAAAGCAGGTTGAACGAACACATGTGAGTGAGAGCTGGTGATTTAAATAGCTGTTCAGTCCGGCGCTCAGTGATGACAGCATCAGTCTTAAAGGTGTATGCGCACCTTACCAAAAGAGAATGGTGGGGCGCATACACTTAGGAAAAGAGTAATTAGGGTACCCAAAGGTACCAGAACATTACAGAGACTCACAGTGCCATATAAATTAAAGACTGATTTTTTATTTTTTTTAAATAACAAATGTCACAGTTATTTTGCATAGAGCAAGCAGCCCCAATCCTCCTCTTCTCGGGTCCCCAGCAGACACTCATGGCCCCTCCCACCTGCCAAGTGCCCCCATAGCAAGCAGCCTTGCCTCCACTCTCTTCTCACTGGCTCACTTTCTGTAACTGCTATCTCAGCCAATGAGGAGGAAGAGAACCCGGAGAGCTGCTGCTTTCATGGACATCACTAAAGGAAGATTAGGCTCAGGAAAGTATTAGGGGGGCTGGGGGCGCTGCTGCACACAGAACATTTTTTACTTTCATGCATAGAATGCATGAAAGTAAAAAACCTTGAGCCCTTACAACCACTTTAAATCATATTTAAATCAGGTTTTAATAAGGTATATCCTTCTGTTGCATTAGTCTTTCATTTCATTAAGGTCATTTTGTTTATTATATGGCTATTACTTCGGAAATTTGAATATTGTTTGCCAGATTGAAAAGCCCTAGATGTGTTTTATTTTGTGCTCTTTTAAAGTTTGCAATTTAATTTTCCCCAGATATTTATTTTTGTTCCTAATTTGCTCTAAAGTGTGTTCAGATTTTTAATACTGTATCCTATAGATCACTCTGGATATTTGTTTGGAAATGTATCATTGTTGCCCTTTCTTTAATATAAGGCTCCGTTCACATGTAGGCGTTTTGGGGCGTTTTTGGGGCGTTTTTCTGCTCTAGGATCAGCTCTCAAAACGCCCAACAAGACAAATCCTATTCATTTCAATGGCCCCTGTTCACATCTGAGCGTTTTGAAGCTGTATACAAAACGCCCAACGCTCAAAAAAGTACATGAGCTTCTTTTTGGGCAGATTACAGGCGTTTTCCATTGATCTCTATTGAATCTAAAAACGCCTGCACAAAAATCGCGGTAAAAATCGTGGTAAAATCGCGGTAAAAATCGCCGCAAAAATCGCGGTAAAATCACGGTAAAAAACGCGCGAAAAACGCTACGCTCAGGTGTGAATGTAGCCTCAGTTTATTTTTCTTTATTTTCTTAACTCATTAAACATTTATTTTAAATATAGTGTAGAGAGATTCTGTGATGAACGCATGCAATGTGGGCAGTGCAATATGTAGGTGGGGCTTTGTGTGGATGTGGTTTGAGTGTGAGCGGAGACACGGGTGGCCCTATGATCTCCTATAGCTTGGGGGCTCTATGAGTTTTGAGTCCAGCCCTGGGGTGATGTTTCCAGTTCACTAATAAAGGTGGCATGTCAAGGCAGGATAATTAGCCTAAAATAAAGCACCATACATGTTAATCAGGTGGATATCCAGATAGGAAGCTTATTGGGGGGTCCAGCTTTAATCGAAATTGGCCACTTGACCTCCGGAATATTTACCCCCTTTCATGACTAGGCCATTTTTTGAGATATGGCACTGCATTACTTTAACTGACAATTGCCTGATCATGCAACGCTGTACCCAGATAAAATCATGTAATTTTTCCCCAAATAGAGCGTATTTTATTTGGTGGTATTTGATCACCACTGCATATTTTATTTTTTGCGCTATAAACAAAAAAATCCTGACAATTTAAAAAAAAAAAAAAAGCCATATTTTTTACTTTCTGTTGTAAAATGTAAAAAATCGAATTTCTTCATAAATTTAGACCAATATGTATTCTGTTACATATTTTGGCAAAAAAATCCCAAAAGTATATATTAATTGGTTTGCGCAAAAGTTTTAACGTCTACACACTATGGTATACAGTGGGTACGGAAAGTATTCAGACCCCCTTAAATTTTTCACTCTTTGTTATATTGCAGCCATTTGCTAAAATCATTTAGGTTCGTTCTTCTTCCTCATGAATGTACACATAGCACCCCATACTGACAGAAAAACACAGAATTGTTGACATTGTTGCAGATTTATTAAAAAAGAAAAACTGAAATATCACATGGTCCTAAGTATTCAGACCCTTTGCTGTGACACTCATATATTTAACTCAGGTGCTTTCCATTTCTTCTGATCATCCTTGAGATGGTTATACACCTTCATTTGAGTCCAGCTGTGTTTGATTATACTGATTGGACTTGATTAGGAAAGCCACACACCTGTCTATATAAGACCTTCCAGATCACAATGCATGTCAGAGCAAATGAGAATCATGAGGTCAGAGGACGTGCCTGAAGAGCTCAGAGACAGAATTGTGGCAAGGCACAGATCTGGCCAAGGTTACAAAAAGATTTCTGCTGCACTTAAGTTTCCTAAGAGCACAGTGGCCTCCATAATCCTCAAATGGAAGACATTTGGGACGACCAGAACCCTTCCTAGAGCTGGCCGTCCGGCCAAACTGAGCTATCGGGGGAGAAGAGCCTTGGTGAGAGAGGTAAAGAAGAACCCAAAGATCACTGTGGCTGAGCTCCAGAGATGCAGTCAGGAGATGGGAGAAAGTTGTAGAAAGTCAACCATCACTGCAGCCCTCCACCAGTCAGGGCTTTATGGCAGAGTGGCCCGACGGAAGCCTCTCCTCAGTGTAAGACACATGAAAGCCCGCATTGAGTTTGCTAAAAAAACACCTGAAGGACTCCAAGATGGTGAGAAATAAGATTCTCTGGTCTGATGAGACCAAAATAGAACTTTTTGGCCTTAATTCTAAGCGGTATGTGTGGAGAAAACCAGGCACTGCTCATCACCTGTCCAATACCGTCCCAACAGTGAAGCATGGTGGTGGCAGCATCATGCTGTGGGGGTGTTTTTCAGCTGCAGGGACAGGACAACTGATTGCAATCGAGGGAAAGATGAATGCGGCCAAGTACAGGGATATCCTGGACAAAAACCTTCTCCAGAGTGCTCTGGACCTCAGACTGGGCCGAAGGTTTACCTTCCAACAAGACAATGACCGTAAGCACACAGCTAAAATAATGAAGGAGTGGCTTCACAACAACTCCGTGACTGTTCTTGAATGGCCCAGCCAGAGCCCTGACTTAAACCCAATTGAGCATCTCTGGAGAGACCTAAAAATGGCTGTCCACCAACGTTTACCATCCAACCTGACAGAACTGGAGAGGATCTGCAAGGAGGAATGGCAGAGGATCCCCAAATCCAGGTGTGAAAGACTTGTTGCATCTTTCCCAAAAAGTCTCCTGGCTGTATTAGATCAAAAGGGGGCTTCTACTAAATACTGAGCAAAGGGTCTGAATACTTAGGACCATGTGATATTTCAGTTTTTCTTTTTTAATAAATCTGCAACAATGTCAACAATTCTGTGTTTTTCTGTCAGTATGGGGTGCTATGTGTACATTCATGAGGAAGAAGAATGAACTTAAATGATTTTAGCAAATGGCTGCAATATAACAAAGAGTGAAAAATTTAAGGGGGACTGAATACTTTCCGTACCCACTGTATATACTGGAATTTTTTTTTTTTCATACTAGTAAAGGCAGCGATCAGCGACTTATAGTGGGACTGTGATATTATGGTTGACAATCGGACATTAACTGATACTTTTGACACTTTGTGGGAACCAGTGACACATACAGTGATCAGTGCTAAAAATATGCACTGTTGCTGTACTAATGACTCTGGCTGGGAAGGGGTTAAAAATCTAGGGCAATCAAAGGCTTACCTGTGTGCCTAGAAAGTGTTTTGTGTAAACTGTGTGCTGCTTTTACTAAGGGAAGTGATGGATTGTATTCCCTGCTTTGCAGGGACACAAAATCTATCTCTTTCCCCTTGGCAGAACGGAGCTCTGCCTTGTTTACGACATGAGAATTTGTGGGGTTTTCACGCTGCACAGTGCATTTTGCACCCTGAATGGGCAAAGCAGTATAACCTAGTTGTTAAGTATTGGGACAGGGAACCTCCTTAACAACCGATGAGTAATCAGCTGTCAATGGGTATCCCCACTGACAGCTGAATAAAAAAGAAAACAAAAAAAATAGCCAGTTAAAATAAAAAAAAAGTAAAAAAACGGCATGGGAACCCCTCTCTGTCCATACCAGGCCCTTCGGATCTGATATGGATTTTAAGGTGAACCTCATGGCAAAAATAAAAAGAAACAGTGTGGGGTCCCCCCAAAATCTATACCAGACCCTTACTTGGGCATGCAGCCTGGCAGGTCAGGAAACGGGGGACAAGCAAGCGCCCCCCGCCCTGAACCATTCCAGGTCACATGCCCTCAACATGGTGGGGTGGGTGCTATGAGGCAGCACTTTGTCCCCACAACCGTGGCCGGTGGTTGTAGGGGTCCCCCTTTAACAATGGGACCCCAGATCCCACCCCCCCCCTATGTGAAGAGTATGGGGTACATAGTACCCCTACCCACTCACCAAAAAAGTGTCAAAAAGTAATAAAAACACAGTTTTGACAATTCCTGTATTAAAAAGGAAAAAAGAAAATAAACAGTGCCTCCCAATGTAATTCCATCGTCAATCACGCAACACCTGAAATATAAAATTAAAAAAACACTCCCGACATATATTAAGGCTGGCCCCCTACTGCTGGCTCCGCCTCATGACAGTTCTTATATAGGTAAGGGGCAGAGCCACCTAAAGATGTCACCTGATGGCACCGCTCCCTTGTGAAGTTGGCGACCCAGCATGCATGGTCTCTGACGTCTCAAGGGGGCGGTGCCACAGGTGAGGTTGCCAGGTGACCTCCCCTGTACCTATATAAGAACTGTCATACGGCAAAGCCTGCAGCCTTCATAGACGGCAAGAGCGTTTTTTTTTTTTTGTTTTGTTTTTAAGGTGCAGCGGGCGACATTGTCTAAAAAAGCTAAGAAATGTGTAGGTATTCTTTGTTTCCTGTATGCTTCTCAGGGCTCAATTTCCATTATTGACTGAAGTGCACTTTAAAAGACTATCTATCACATCACATATTTTATACAGTCTATGTAGGTGATGAATCATGGAAAATGTGAACATCATTATAGCCCTGCAGTTTTGAATGACTGTATGACGTTACCAGAGGAGTGGATGTTAAATAGAATCCATGTGATGCAAAAAATTGATTGCTCTTTGAAGTTCCCCCATAATTAGGCTATAAAAGTAACCCTGGTAGCTTAGCCCTGCCTAAAGCACAATTAGGGCACTATGGCAATTAACTGGGGTCCAAGGTTCAAGCCTATCACATGCACTAATTGTCTGTAGCTTGTAGGTTATGACTGTGACTTTCTGTGGGTATCTTCGAGTTGAACAGCTCCCTAGCATAACTCTGAAATGTACTGTTAGGTTAACTGGCTTCCATCTAAATCATAGGATCATGGGATACTGTTTCAACTGATGTAATGTAATGTGATGTTTTAAGTAATATATATATATTCTGGAAAGTGCTAGGGAATTTGTCAGCAATGTATACATAAGGAACATACCAAGTAGTTCTGGTCGCATAACATCAGATGTTATTGAGATAATGTAGCCATTCCACATGCATATCATGAGTATCAAGCTTTGGCAAGTCGATCTGTAAATCAGATTCCAATAGAAAAGCAGGAAATTAATATTTTGAGTCTAGGACTAGTCTCTGTTGAGTGTACACTAAGCACTTCATACATTTTGAAATATGACTTTGTAGTTTAGCTGTTCAATAGCTCAACAATTTGGATGCCAATATCTTTGTTAAGAATGTCAGATTACTGGAATAGAAGCCCTTTCCTGGCAAGGTCTTTCATTGCTTTCTTTTCCATCAGTGCAACAGACGTTAGACTGTAAATCTGCATATGATAAGCCAGCTGTAACAAAAGGGAAGATAGAAAATGGAGTCTACAACTGGGTATTTTATTAGTTTTCTTGTTAATTGAAACCATCTCTTGCTGTGTATTGCTCAGAGATTCGTTACTAAGTGAAACCATTCCTGGCTTGATTTTATGGAAATCCGAAGAGCAGATATAATGAACGTACATGTAGAGTAAATATGTGTATCAAGCATTCTGAAAATATTTTCTAATAAAAAGTTTCTTATTATTTCCACATTTAGAGTTCATAAGCCTGACAAAATCTTTGCAAATCCTTCTTACAAATGCTAGTATTTAACCACTTGCCTACAGTGCACTTTCACCCCCTTCCTGCCCAGACCGATTTTCAGCTTTCAGCGCTCTCACACTTTGACTGAGAATTACTCAGTCATGCAACACTGTACCCATACAAAAATTGTTGGGTTGGTGAAATTCTCGCGCTGTCACTCTATATGAATCCTAAATTCCTTTAAAGCTGCAGGTACTGTTATTGGTAACCTACGCAATTCAGAAATGTATAACAGGGGGGAGTACCGCGCTTAAAAGGTGCTTAGTGCATGTTATTCATACATTTAATAATTTACTTTCAGTGCTTTCCAATGTTTATAATAAAATATAAATATTCTCCAGTGCATAAAATTATATAAATATTCTCCAGTGCATAAAATTTAAAAAAAATTCTCATTAATAAATAAAATATTTCTTACAAGTGATGTAAATATGTGCTATAAACAATCCTTAAATATATCAAAATTTGTATAAATGAAAATAAAAATAAAATGCCAGTGATAAATTATGTGCTTATAAGTTTCCAATAATTAAATAATTCAAAAGTGAAAAAGTGCCAAAGTGTCCTTGTATATATAAATAAAATGGTGTATATTCAAACGCCTTTTCTTTCCCAAAATTCATGCAGGTGCTCTTCCATGCAGTGGCCACTAGGTGTCCTAAGCGCTCACCTCAATTGGCTTTATAACCAGCTTTGTATGGTATCATATGTAATCCTCCTTTTCTATGGTTGATGGGTCCGGTCACTAATTCTCACACTTATCCCTTTTAACACGATATTCCAGGGGGTGTGTGTGGAGCCTTTGAATCTCCAAAATAAATGGGGCCACAATAGTGAGGTACCGTTTGGTGATTTTATTAAAAGAGATAAAAGTAACAGACTCACATTTTCCTTCGTCTTTGCCAATGCATAACAATTGTAATGTCGCTACGTCACTTCCGGTTTGGCGTCCTACGCGTTACGCTGCGTGCCCACACAGCTTCTTCCAGGGATACCTTGCCTACCATTGTGACGTTCTATTTATATCACTGAAGCCGGAAATAAGCTTTCCGCCATATTTGTTGTTTATATAAGATTTAATAAGAACCGGAAGTGGTGCTATGGCCATTTTCTTGGAGTCTATTACGACATCGTTCCCCTTACTCTCTTTTTCTCCACATCTATAAATAATACACTAATATTGCATATTCCCCTTTACCATTAAAATCCTTTTATTCATTATAATAACGTTAAAATCCATATCTAAAACCCAAATTAATCTAAAATAAAAACCGGAAGTGATGTATCGGCGAATCCATATACTCAATGATATAATATTGTATACAATCACTATGCAATTATGTGGATCATTATACATTCCATTTAATGTATTCTTGTTCTTCTATATCTTAAATCTACCCTTAGCTTTATAATGACCTATTATTATTGTATTATATTTCATCTTCACCTACTTTTACTATGCTCCATTTATATTCTTATTATATCCAACTTTTTCCTTATTTCTTATTTTTGTCAGACTTAAGTACACTTTTACTTCTTTTCTTATATATATTAGGACTTTTTGGGGTATATTTTCTCTACGTTCTTCGTCCACTATTTTATAAAACCTAAAATTTAAAAGATTAAAATCTTCCTCTAAAATAATTTTCTAAAAATTACTTATAAAACAATTCACATCAAATTCAATATTTAACCCATTTGGTGTTAAACAATCCAGTGTGTGAATCCAGTATGATTCCCTTTGACTTAACGTACGGATTTTATGACTTCCTCGCCAATGCCTCTTGTATGGTTCAATTGCCCAAAATTTCAGATGTGTGGGGTCCCTTCGATGGTATTTATCAAAGTGCCTGGATACACTGTGTTTATCATAACCATTTTCAATGTTTTTCACGTGTTCCTTTATCCTGATTCTTAGTAATCTCTTGGTGCGGCCTACATACTGTAGACCGCAACTGCACTCTAGACCATAGACTACTCCTTCTGTATTGCATCCGATGAAATCTCTTATTTTGTATATTGTGTTCGTTCTTGTGGATTTGAATTCATCTATTTTTCCTTTTGGTTTTCTTGTGTGGAGGCATGCATAACATCTTTTGCATGGATAAAATCCCTTTCCTGTAAAAAATGTAAATTGTGCTTTAGGTGGATCCATAACTGTTTTCACTATCATGTTTCTGATGGTTGGTGCCCGTTTATATACAAATGCTGGGTGTTCCGGTAATGTGTTCTTCAAGTGTTTGTCTCTCTTTAAGATGTGCCAATGTTTTTTTATAATTTTCTCCACTTTCTTGTGTTGCATACTGTACTCCATTACTATAGGTAATTTTTCCATAAATTTACTCTGAGTTTTGTTTTTATCTTCTAATAGATTTTTTCTTTCAATACTTCTGACTTCATTAATCTTTTCTGTTATAAATGTTGTTTCATAGCCCTTTTCTATAAATCTTTTGCCTATAATATCTGCCTGTTGTTCAAAATCTTGGTCCTTTGTGCAATTTCTTTTTATTCTTAGGAGTTGTCCTTTTGGGATGTTGAATAGCCAATTATTGTGATGACAGCTGTTTATTGGCAGGTAACTGTTTTTATCTACTTCCTTAAAATGTGTCTTTGTGTTGATCTTTCCATTTTCTTGTGTGATAACTAGATCTAAATATTTTACTTCCAGATTGCTTATGTCCCATGTCAATCTAATGTTCTTATCATTTTCATTTAATTTATTTAAAAATTTAATCAAAGTTTTTTTATTCCCTTGCCATAAAATCAGTCCGTCATCTATAAATCTCTTGTATAAAATCATCTCCTCTGGGTTGTTGTTAAAAATATTTTCTTCTTCCCACTGTGACATAAAAATGTTAGCGACGCTTGGAGCAAATTTCGAGCCCATGGCTACTCCTACTTTTTGGTAATAATAAATTTTCTTGTACCAAAAATAATTTTTCTTCAGGCAGAAATCCAGGCTTTTAATTATGAATTTTCTTTGCTTACATACCAAATTGGTGTATTTCCTTAATGCCCATTTCACTGCTTCACATGCTTCAGTATGGTTTATAATGGTGTACAATGCTGCGACATCGATGGTTGCCATATATACATTCCTATCAAAATGAGGTAGATTTTCAATTATTTGAAGAATGTGTTTCGTGTCTCTCACATAAGCTGTTGTGGCTGGTATTATCGGTTGTAAAAACGTGTCTATATATTGGCCTAATCTTGCTGTTAAGGACTCTATTCCATTGACTATCGGTCTTGGGGGTGGGTTTTCTCTGTTCTTATGTAATTTTGGGATTGTATATATGATTGGGGTTCTGCATGCCTCTGGTGATAAATATTTAGCTTCTTTCTTCGTTAACACTTCTTTTTTTAAACCAAGATGAATTAATTTTTCCAATTCTTTTTTATATTTTCCAAGAGGATTACTCGATAGTTTTTCATATGTGTTTTCATCTCTTAACATTTCCATCATTTGTTCTTCATATTGTTCTTTCGTTACAATCACAATTCCTCCTCCCTTGTCCGCCGGTCTTATAACTATGTCTTTTCTCTTTTTCAATTTATTGAGGCCTGTTTTCATTGCTCTGGATTCATCATATTTGTTTATTTTCAAATTTTTCACATCTTCTAAAACCAAATCCTTAAAAACACTAATAAATTTATTGTCTGTGTTCTGTGGGTTAAAAACTGATTTATTACGTAAAGTGCTGTGTTGGATATCATCTTTATTTGAGGTAGTTGTTGTTTGTCTTGCTGATTGTCTGGTTGTGGTGGTCGTTGTATGTCTAACCGGATTGCTTAAAATATACTTTTTTACATTCAGTTGTCTCACATATTTCTGAATGCCTATATATGTACCAAATCTATCTAAATTTTTCTTTGGGGCATATTTCAAACCCCTATCTAAGACAGTTAATTCTTCTTGTGTTAAAGTTTTCTCACTCAAATTAAATACCCCTTGTCCTATTTGTTTCTTTTCCTTTTGTTTTCTCTTTCTTCCTCTACTTCCTCTCTTTTTTCCGTGCTGTTTTTTTGATTCTTTGGTTCTTCTTTCTTTTTTGGTGTGTGAGTGTTCTGGCCCTTCTCTAAAAAAGGCCTGCTTTGTTCTTTTTCTTTTTTTTTGGTTGTTCTTTACTTCTCTCTTCTTCTCTATATTGATTTTGGGGTACTCTTCTATCTTCTTCCTGAAGATCTCTTAATGGAGCATAGTAATTGTGTACTGGTATAGGGCTTCTTTCTTGTTCGTGATAATATTGTTCTGGTGGTCCTCTTCTTTGTCCATTATAATATGTCTGATCTTGTGGTGGTCCCCATCTGGGTCCATTATTATAGTATGATTGATCTTGTGGTGGTCCTCTTCTTGGGCCATTATAATAAGGTCTTCTATTGTTCCTCCAATAAGGTGGTCTTCTCCACCCATTATTTGGGGTATGTTGACCCCTAGGTGCTCCATATTCCATATGTCTTGGCGGGTGATTGTAGTAACCTCCATTATTATTTTGGTTATAATAGCCTTGTTGATAATGTGGTTCTTCATATCTTCTCTGTTGGTCTCTGGGTTCATATGGTGATCTTCTTTGTTCATATTGATTCGGACGTGGTGATCTTCTTTGTTCATGTCCACTTTTCCTTCTTTCTTTTTGTTTAGGGGTTCTTGGACTATTTTCAGTTGTATTTTGGTATAGTGTGTAATTACTATCTTCATCCGGGGTACTGGGACTTCTTTGATGGGATCTGGGTGTTTCTAATATACTGACTGGTCTTATCGGTGTTAGATCCAGTCTGACTGTTTTTTCTGGAGTTGAGTATGTGGAGATTGGGTCTAATTCTTCCAATTTATTTTGCCATTTGAATACCTTATCTTCCTTGTAATCATTTATGTCCCTCATATATTTTTTAGTTTTCCTCTGTTGTACTTCTTTGTCTTTGGACATAAGATCTTTGTTTAATTGTGTTGTTAATCTTCCAAACTCTGATGTTTCCTTAAATGGCTCCAGTGTTTCTTTTAATTCAGTTATGCAGTTTTCTATTCTTTTTAACTTTCTTTGTTTCCTTTTAAGTAGGAACTGTATCAATTCTAGGCCCTTATCGTTAAAAAAATGATACCATTCCTCAATTGCTTCTTTGTCTACTAAACCATCATTTATTGGCACTTCCCATCTTAATCTTCTTGGGACTATTTTATCTTTTAAATACTTATCAAATGTATTGATGTCCCACCATAGACTAATTTTCTTCTCCATATTGTGTCTAAGTTTCCTAATTAAATTATTTACATCACCTTCCTTATTACCACTTTTGGAATTCTCATTGAATATCTCATCCAAATCAATCTTTCTTTCTTCTACAAAGTTAAAGATTTCCATGACTGCTGCAAGAATTAATTGTTTGGTTTACAACTTAAAAGATATTGGGTTGGTGAAATTCTCGCGCTGTCACTCTATATGAATCCTAAATTCCTTTAAAGCTGCAGGTACTGTTATTGGTAACCTACGCAATTCAGAAATGTATAACAGGGGGGAGTACCGCGCTTAAAAGGTGCTTAGTGCATGTTATTCATACATTTAATAATTTACTTTCAGTGCTTTCCAATGTTTATAATAAAATATAAATATTCTCCAGTGCATAAAATTATATAAATATTCTCCAGTGCATAAAATTTAAAAAAAATTCTCATTAATAAATAAAATATTTCTTACAAGTGATGTAAATATGTGCTATAAACAATCCTTAAATATATCAAAATTTGTATAAATGAAAATAAAAATAAAATGCCAGTGATAAATTATGTGCTTATAAGTTTCCAATAATTAAATAATTCAAAAGTGAAAAAGTGCCAAAGTGTCCTTGTATATATAAATAAAATGGTGTATATTCAAACGCCTTTTCTTTCCCAAAATTCATGCAGGTGCTCTTCCATGCAGTGGCCACTAGGTGTCCTAAGCGCTCACCTCAATTGGCTTTATAACCAGCTTTGTATGGTATCATATGTAATCCTCCTTTTCTATGGTTGATGGGTCCGGTCACTAATTCTCACACTTATCCCTTTTAACACGATATTCCAGGGGGTGTGTGTGGAGCCTTTGAATCTCCAAAATAAATGGGGCCACAATAGTGAGGTACCGTTTGGTGATTTTATTAAAAGAGATAAAAGTAACAGACTCACATTTTCCTTCGTCTTTGCCAATGCATAACAATTGTAATGTCGCTACGTCACTTCCGGTTTGGCGTCCTACGCGTTACGCTGCGTGCCCACACAGCTTCTTCCAGGGATACCTTGCCTACCATTGTGACGTTCTATTTATATCACTGAAGCCGGAAATAAGCTTTCCGCCATATTTGTTGTTTATATAAGATTTAATAAGAACCGGAAGTGGTGCTATGGCCATTTTCTTGGAGTCTATTACGACATCGTTCCCCTTACTCTCTTTTTCTCCACATCTATAAATAATACACTAATATTGCATATTCCCCTTTACCATTAAAATCCTTTTATTCATTATAATAACGTTAAAATCCATATCTAAAACCCAAATTAATCTAAAATAAAAACCGGAAGTGATGTATCGGCGAATCCATATACTCAATGATATAATATTGTATACAATCACTATGCAATTATGTGGATCATTATACATTCCATTTAATGTATTCTTGTTCTTCTATATCTTAAATCTACCCTTAGCTTTATAATGACCTATTATTATTGTATTATATTTCATCTTCACCTACTTTTACTATGCTCCATTTATATTCTTATTATATCCAACTTTTTCCTTATTTCTTATTTTTGTCAGACTTAAGTACACTTTTACTTCTTTTCTTATATATATTAGGACTTTTTGGGGTATATTTTCTCTACGTTCTTCGTCCACTATTTTATAAAACCTAAAATTTAAAAGATTAAAATCTTCCTCTAAAATAATTTTCTAAAAATTACTTATAAAACAATTCACATCAAATTCAATATTTAACCCATTTGGTGTTAAACAATCCAGTGTGTGAATCCAGTATGATTCCCTTTGACTTAACGTACGGATTTTATGACTTCCTCGCCAATGCCTCTTGTATGGTTCAATTGCCCAAAATTTCAGATGTGTGGGGTCCCTTCGATGGTATTTATCAAAGTGCCTGGATACACTGTGTTTATCATAACCATTTTCAATGTTTTTCACGTGTTCCTTTATCCTGATTCTTAGTAATCTCTTGGTGCGGCCTACATACTGTAGACCGCAACTGCACTCTAGACCATAGACTACTCCTTCTGTATTGCATCCGATGAAATCTCTTATTTTGTATATTGTGTTCGTTCTTGTGGATTTGAATTCATCTATTTTTCCTTTTGGTTTTCTTGTGTGGAGGCATGCATAACATCTTTTGCATGGATAAAATCCCTTTCCTGTAAAAAATGTAAATTGTGCTTTAGGTGGATCCATAACTGTTTTCACTATCATGTTTCTGATGGTTGGTGCCCGTTTATATACAAATGCTGGGTGTTCCGGTAATGTGTTCTTCAAGTGTTTGTCTCTCTTTAAGATGTGCCAATGTTTTTTTATAATTTTCTCCACTTTCTTGTGTTGCATACTGTACTCCATTACTATAGGTAATTTTTCCATAAATTTACTCTGAGTTTTGTTTTTATCTTCTAATAGATTTTTTCTTTCAATACTTCTGACTTCATTAATCTTTTCTGTTATAAATGTTGTTTCATAGCCCTTTTCTATAAATCTTTTGCCTATAATATCTGCCTGTTGTTCAAAATCTTGGTCCTTTGTGCAATTTCTTTTTATTCTTAGGAGTTGTCCTTTTGGGATGTTGAATAGCCAATTATTGTGATGACAGCTGTTTATTGGCAGGTAACTGTTTTTATCTACTTCCTTAAAATGTGTCTTTGTGTTGATCTTTCCATTTTCTTGTGTGATAACTAGATCTAAATATTTTACTTCCAGATTGCTTATGTCCCATGTCAATCTAATGTTCTTATCATTTTCATTTAATTTATTTAAAAATTTAATCAAAGTTTTTTTATTCCCTTGCCATAAAATCAGTCCGTCATCTATAAATCTCTTGTATAAAATCATCTCCTCTGGGTTGTTGTTAAAAATATTTTCTTCTTCCCACTGTGACATAAAAATGTTAGCGACGCTTGGAGCAAATTTCGAGCCCATGGCTACTCCTACTTTTTGGTAATAATAAATTTTCTTGTACCAAAAATAATTTTTCTTCAGGCAGAAATCCAGGCTTTTAATTATGAATTTTCTTTGCTTACATACCAAATTGGTGTATTTCCTTAATGCCCATTTCACTGCTTCACATGCTTCAGTATGGTTTATAATGGTGTACAATGCTGCGACATCGATGGTTGCCATATATACATTCCTATCAAAATGAGGTAGATTTTCAATTATTTGAAGAATGTGTTTCGTGTCTCTCACATAAGCTGTTGTGGCTGGTATTATCGGTTGTAAAAACGTGTCTATATATTGGCCTAATCTTGCTGTTAAGGACTCTATTCCATTGACTATCGGTCTTGGGGGTGGGTTTTCTCTGTTCTTATGTAATTTTGGGATTGTATATATGATTGGGGTTCTGCATGCCTCTGGTGATAAATATTTAGCTTCTTTCTTCGTTAACACTTCTTTTTTTAAACCAAGATGAATTAATTTTTCCAATTCTTTTTTATATTTTCCAAGAGGATTACTCGATAGTTTTTCATATGTGTTTTCATCTCTTAACATTTCCATCATTTGTTCTTCATATTGTTCTTTCGTTACAATCACAATTCCTCCTCCCTTGTCCGCCGGTCTTATAACTATGTCTTTTCTCTTTTTCAATTTATTGAGGCCTGTTTTCATTGCTCTGGATTCATCATATTTGTTTATTTTCAAATTTTTCACATCTTCTAAAACCAAATCCTTAAAAACACTAATAAATTTATTGTCTGTGTTCTGTGGGTTAAAAACTGATTTATTACGTAAAGTGCTGTGTTGGATATCATCTTTATTTGAGGTAGTTGTTGTTTGTCTTGCTGATTGTCTGGTTGTGGTGGTCGTTGTATGTCTAACCGGATTGCTTAAAATATACTTTTTTACATTCAGTTGTCTCACATATTTCTGAATGCCTATATATGTACCAAATCTATCTAAATTTTTCTTTGGGGCATATTTCAAACCCCTATCTAAGACAGTTAATTCTTCTTGTGTTAAAGTTTTCTCACTCAAATTAAATACCCCTTGTCCTATTTGTTTCTTTTCCTTTTGTTTTCTCTTTCTTCCTCTACTTCCTCTCTTTTTTCCGTGCTGTTTTTTTGATTCTTTGGTTCTTCTTTCTTTTTTGGTGTGTGAGTGTTCTGGCCCTTCTCTAAAAAAGGCCTGCTTTGTTCTTTTTCTTTTTTTTGTGGTTGTTCTTTACTTCTCTCTTCTTCTCTATATTGATTTTGGGGTACTCTTCTATCTTCTTCCTGAAGATCTCTTAATGGAGCATAGTAATTGTGTACTGGTATAGGGCTTCTTTCTTGTTCGTGATAATATTGTTCTGGTGGTCCTCTTCTTTGTCCATTATAATATGTCTGATCTTGTGGTGGTCCCCATCTGGGTCCATTATTATAGTATGATTGATCTTGTGGTGGTCCTCTTCTTGGGCCATTATAATAAGGTCTTCTATTGTTCCTCAAATAAAGATGATATCCAACACAGCACTTTACGTAATAAATCAGTTTTTAACCCACAGAACACAGACAATAAATTTATTAGTGTTTTTAAGGATTTGGTTTTAGAAGATGTGAAAAATTTGAAAATAAACAAATATGATGAATCCAGAGCAATGAAAACAGGCCTCAATAAATTGAAAAAGAGAAAAGACATAGTTATAAGACCGGCGGACAAGGGAGGAGGAATTGTGATTGTAACGAAAGAACAATATGAAGAACAAATGATGGAAATGTTAAGAGATGAAAACACATATGAAAAACTATCGAGTAATCCTCTTGGAAAATATAAAAAAGAATTGGAAAAATTAATTCATCTTGGTTTAAAAAAAGAAGTGTTAACGAAGAAAGAAGCTAAATATTTATCACCAGAGGCATGCAGAACCCCAATCATATATACAATCCCAAAATTACATAAGAACAGAGAAAACCCACCCCCAAGACCGATAGTCAATGGAATAGAGTCCTTAACAGCAAGATTAGGCCAATATATAGACACGTTTTTACAACCGATAATACCAGCCACAACAGCTTATGTGAGAGACACGAAACACATTCTTCAAATAATTGAAAATCTACCTCATTTTGATAGGAATGTATATATGGCAACCATCGATGTCGCAGCATTGTACACCATTATAAACCATACTGAAGCATGTGAAGCAGTGAAATGGGCATTAAGGAAATACACCAATTTGGTATGTAAGCAAAGAAAATTCATAATTAAAAGCCTGGATTTCTGCCTGAAGAAAAATTATTTTTGGTACAAGAAAATTTATTATTACCAAAAAGTAGGAGTAGCCATGGGCTCGAAATTTGCTCCAAGCGTCGCTAACATTTTTATGTCACAGTGGGAAGAAGAAAATATTTTTAACAACAACCCAGAGGAGATGATTTTATACAAGAGATTTATAGATGACGGACTGATTTTATGGCAAGGGAATAAAAAAACTTTGATTAAATTTTTAAATAAATTAAATGAAAATGATAAGAACATTAGATTGACATGGGACATAAGCAATCTGGAAGTAAAATATTTAGATCTAGTTATCACACAAGAAAATGGAAAGATCAACACAAAGACACATTTTAAGGAAGTAGATAAAAACAGTTACCTGCCAATAAACAGCTGTCATCACAATAATTGGCTATTCAACATCCCAAAAGGACAACTCCTAAGAATAAAAAGAAATTGCACAAAGGACCAAGATTTTGAACAACAGGCAGATATTATAGGCAAAAGATTTATAGAAAAGGGCTATGAAACAACATTTATAACAGAAAAGATTAATGAAGTCAGAAGTATTGAAAGAAAAAATCTATTAGAAGATAAAAACAAAACTCAGAGTAAATTTATGGAAAAATTACCTATAGTAATGGAGTACAGTATGCAACACAAGAAAGTGGAGAAAATTATAAAAAAACATTGGCACATCTTAAAGAGAGACAAACACTTGAAGAACACATTACCGGAACACCCAGCATTTGTATATAAACGGGCACCAACCATCAGAAACATGATGGTGAAAACAGTTATGGATCCACCTAAAGCACAATTTACATTTTTTACAGGAAAGGGATTTTATCCATGCAAAAGATGTTATGCATGCCTCCACACAAGAAAACCAAAAGGAAAAATAGATGAATTCAAATCCACAAGAACGAACACAATATACAAAATAAGAGATTTCATCGGATGCAATACAGAAGGAGTAGTCTATGGTCTAGAGTGCAGTTGCGGTCTACAGTATGTAGGCCGCACCAAGAGATTACTAAGAATCAGGATAAAGGAACACGTGAAAAACATTGAAAATGGTTATGATAAACACAGTGTATCCAGGCACTTTGATAAATACCATCGAAGGGACCCCACACATCTGAAATTTTGGGCAATTGAACCATACAAGAGGCATTGGCGAGGAAGTCATAAAATCCGTACGTTAAGTCAAAGGGAATCATACTGGATTCACACACTGGATTGTTTAACACCAAATGGGTTAAATATTGAATTTGATGTGAATTGTTTTATAAGTAATTTTTAGAAAATTATTTTAGAGGAAGATTTTAATCTTTTAAATTTTAGGTTTTATAAAATAGTGGACGAAGAACGTAGAGAAAATATACCCCAAAAAGTCCTAATATATATAAGAAAAGAAGTAAAAGTGTACTTAAGTCTGACAAAAATAAGAAATAAGGAAAAAGTTGGATATAATAAGAATATAAATGGAGCATAGTAAAAGTAGGTGAAGATGAAATATAATACAATAATAATAGGTCATTATAAAGCTAAGGGTAGATTTAAGATATAGAAGAACAAGAATACATTAAATGGAATGTATAATGATCCACATAATTGCATAGTGATTGTATACAATATTATATCATTGAGTATATGGATTCGCCGATACATCACTTCCGGTTTTTATTTTAGATTAATTTGGGTTTTAGATATGGATTTTAACGTTATTATAATGAATAAAAGGATTTTAATGGTAAAGGGGAATATGCAATATTAGTGTATTATTTATAGATGTGGAGAAAAAGAGAGTAAGGGGAACGATGTCGTAATAGACTCCAAGAAAATGGCCATAGCACCACTTCCGGTTCTTGTTAAATCTTATATAAACAACAAATATGGCGGAAAGCTTATTTCCGGCTTCAGTGATATAAATAGAACGTCACAATGGTAGGCAAGGTATCCCTGGAAGAAGCTGTGTGGGCACGCAGCGTAACGCGTAGGACGCCAAACCGGAAGTGACGTAGCGACATTACAATTGTTATGCATTGGCAAAGACGAAGGAAAATGTGAGTCTGTTACTTTTATCTCTTTTAATAAAATCACCAAACGGTACCTCACTATTGTGGCCCCATTTATTTTGGAGATTCAAAGGCTCCACACACACCCCCTGGAATATCGTGTTAAAAGGGATAAGTGTGAGAATTAGTGACCGGACCCATCAACCATAGAAAAGGAGGATTACATATGATACCATACAAAGCTGGTTATAAAGCCAATTGAGGTGAGCGCTTAGGACACCTAGTGGCCACTGCATGGAAGAGCACCTGCATGAATTTTGGGAAAGAAAAGGCGTTTGAATATACACCATTTTATTTATATATACAAGGACACTTTGGCACTTTTTCACTTTTGAATTATTTAATTATTGGAAACTTATAAGCACATAATTTATCACTGGCATTTTATTTTTATTTTCATTTATACAAATTTTGATATATTTAAGGATTGTTTATAGCACATATTTACATCACTTGTAAGAAATATTTTATTTATTAATGAGAATTTTTTTTAAATTTTATGCACTGGAGAATATTTATATAATTTTATGCACTGGAGAATATTTATATTTTATTATAAACATTGGAAAGCACTGAAAGTAAATTATTAAATGTATGAATAACATGCACTAAGCACCTTTTAAGCGCGGTACTCCCCCCTGTTATACATTTCTGAATTGCGTAGGTTACCAATAACAGTACCTGCAGCTTTAAAGGAATTTAGGATTCATATAGAGTGACAGCGCGAGAATTTCACCAACCCAATATCTTTTAAGTTGTAAACCAAACAATTAATTCTTGCAGCAGTCATGGAAATCTTTAACTTTGTAGAAGAAAGAAAGATTGATTTGGATGAGATATTCAATGAGAATTCCAAAAGTGGTAATAAGGAAGGTGATGTAAATAATTTAATTAGGAAACTTAGACACAATATGGAGAAGAAAATTAGTCTATGGTGGGACATCAATACATTTGATAAGTATTTAAAAGATAAAATAGTCCCAAGAAGATTAAGATGGGAAGTGCCAATAAATGATGGTTTAGTAGACAAAGAAGCAATTGAGGAATGGTATCATTTTTTTAACGATAAGGGCCTAGAATTGATACAGTTCCTACTTAAAAGGAAACAAAGAAAGTTAAAAAGAATAGAAAACTGCATAACTGAATTAAAAGAAACACTGGAGCCATTTAAGGAAACATCAGAGTTTGGAAGATTAACAACACAATTAAACAAAGATCTTATGTCCAAAGACAAAGAAGTACAACAGAGGAAAACTAAAAAATATATGAGGGACATAAATGATTACAAGGAAGATAAGGTATTCAAATGGCAAAATAAATTGGAAGAATTAGACCCAATCTCCACATACTCAACTCCAGAAAAAACAGTCAGACTGGATCTAACACCGATAAGACCAGTCAGTATATTAGAAACACCCAGATCCCATCAAAGAAGTCCCAGTACCCCGGATGAAGATAGTAATTACACACTATACCAAAATACAACTGAAAATAGTCCAAGAACCCCTAAACAAAAAGAAAGAAGGAAAAGTGGACATGAACAAAGAAGATCACCACGTCCGAATCAATATGAACAAAGAAGATCACCATATGAACCCAGAGACCAACAGAGAAGATATGAAGAACCACATTATCAACAAGGCTATTATAACCAAAATAATAATGGAGGTTACTACAATCACCCGCCAAGACATATGGAATATGGAGCACCTAGGGGTCAACATACCCCAAATAATGGGTGGAGAAGACCACCTTATTGGAGGAACAATAGAAGACCTTATTATAATGGCCCAAGAAGAGGACCACCACAAGATCAATCATACTATAATAATGGACCCAGATGGGGACCACCACAAGATCAGACATATTATAATGGACAAAGAAGAGGACCACCAGAACAATATTATCACGAACAAGAAAGAAGCCCTATACCAGTACACAATTACTATGCTCCATTAAGAGATCTTCAGGAAGAAGATAGAAGAGTACCCCAAAATCAATATAGAGAAGAAGAGAGAAGTAAAGAACAACCACAAAAAAAAGAAAAAGAACAAAGCAGGCCTTTTTTAGAGAAGGGCCAGAACACTCACACACCAAAAAAGAAAGAAGAACCAAAGAATCAAAAAAACAGCACGGAAAAAAGAGAGGAAGTAGAGGAAGAAAGAGAAAACAAAAGGAAAAGAAACAAATAGGACAAGGGGTATTTAATTTGAGTGAGAAAACTTTAACACAAGAAGAATTAACTGTCTTAGATAGGGGTTTGAAATATGCCCCAAAGAAAAATTTAGATAGATTTGGTACATATATAGGCATTCAGAAATATGTGAGACAACTGAATGTAAAAAAGTATATTTTAAGCAATCCGGTTAGACATACAACGACCACCACAACCAGACAATCAGCAAGACAAACAACAACTACCTCAAATAAAGATGATATCCAACACAGCACTTTACGTAATAAATCAGTTTTTAACCCACAGAACACAGACAATAAATTTATTAGTGTTTTTAAGGATTTGGTTTTAGAAGATGTGAAAAAAAAAAAAAAAAAAATTTGAAAATAAACAAATATGATGAATCCAGAGCAATGAAAACAGGCCTCAATAAATTGAAAAAGAGAAAAGACATAGTTATAAGACCGGCGGACAAGGGAGGAGGAATTGTGATTGTAACGAAAGAACAATATGAAGAACAAATGATGGAAATGTTAAGAGATGAAAACACATATGAAAAACTATCGAGTAATCCTCTTGGAAAATATAAAAAAGAATTGGAAAAATTAATTCATCTTGGTTTAAAAAAAGAAGTGTTAACGAAGAAAGAAGCTAAATATTTATCACCAGAGGCATGCAGAACCCCAATCATATATACAATCCCAAAATTACATAAGAACAGAGAAAACCCACCCCCAAGACCGATAGTCAATGGAATAGAGTCCTTAACAGCAAGATTAGGCCAATATATAGACACGTTTTTACAACCGATAATACCAGCCACAACAGCTTATGTGAGAGACACGAAACACATTCTTCAAATAATTGAAAATCTACCTCATTTTGATAGGAATGTATATATGGCAACCATCGATGTCGCAGCATTGTACACCATTATAAACCATACTGAAGCATGTGAAGCAGTGAAATGGGCATTAAGGAAATACACCAATTTGGTATGTAAGCAAAGAAAATTCATAATTAAAAGCCTGGATTTCTGCCTGAAGAAAAATTATTTTTGGTACAAGAAAATTTATTATTACCAAAAAGTAGGAGTAGCCATGGGCTCGAAATTTGCTCCAAGCGGCGCTAACATTTTTATGTCACAGTGGGAAGAAGAAAATATTTTTAACAACAACCCAGAGGAGATGATTTTATACAAGAGATTTATAGATGACGGACTGATTTTATGGCAAGGGAATAAAAAAACTTTGATTAAATTTTTAAATAAATTAAATGAAAATGATAAGAACATTAGATTGACATGGGACATAAGCAATCTGGAAGTAAAATATTTAGATCTAGTTATCACACAAGAAAATGGAAAGATCAACACAAAGACACATTTTAAGGAAGTAGATAAAAACAGTTACCTGCCAATAAACAGCTGTCATCACAATAATTGGCTATTCAACATCCCAAAAGGACAACTCCTAAGAATAAAAAGAAATTGCACAAAGGACCAAGATTTTGAACAACAGGCAGATATTATAGGCAAAAGATTTATAGAAAAGGGCTATGAAACAACATTTATAACAGAAAAGATTAATGAAGTCAGAAGTATTGAAAGAAAAAATCTATTAGAAGATAAAAACAAAACTCAGAGTAAATTTATGGAAAAATTACCTATAGTAATGGAGTACAGTATGCAACACAAGAAAGTGGAGAAAATTATAAAAAAACATTGGCACATCTTAAAGAGAGACAAACACTTGAAGAACACATTACTGGAACACCCAGCATTTGTATATAAACGGGCACCAACCATCAGAAACATGATAGTGAAAACAGTTATGGATCCACCTAAAGCACAATTTACATTTTTTACAGGAAAGGGATTTTATCCATGCAAAAGATGTTATGCATGCCTCCACACAAGAAAACCAAAAGGAAAAATAGATGAATTCAAATCCACAAGAACGAACACAATATACAAAATAAGAGATTTCATCGGATGCAATACAGAAGGAGTAGTCTATGGTCTAGAGTGCAGTTGCGGTCTACAGTATGTAGGCCGCACCAAGAGATTACTAAGAATCAGGATAAAGGAACACGTGAAAAACATTGAAAATGGTTATGATAAACACAGTGTATCCAGGCACTTTGATAAATACCATCGAAGGGACCCCACACATCTGAAATTTTGGGCAATTGAACCATACAAGAGGCATTGGCGAGGAAGTCATAAAATCCGTACGTTAAGTCAAAGGGAATCATACTGGATTCACACACTGGATTGTTTAACACCAAATGGGTTAAATATTGAATTTGATGTGAATTGTTTTATAAGTAATTTTTAGAAAATTATTTTAGAGGAAGATTTTAATCTTTTAAATTTTAGGTTTTATAAAATAGTGGACGAAGAACGTAGAGAAAATATACCCCAAAAAGTCCTAATATATATAAGAAAAGAAGTAAAAGTGTACTTAAGTCTGACAAAAATAAGAAATAAGGAAAAAGTTGGATATAATAAGAATATAAATGGAGCATAGTAAAAGTAGGTGAAGATGAAATATAATACAATAATAATAGGTCATTATAAAGCTAAGGGTAGATTTAAGATATAGAAGAACAAGAATACATTAAATGGAATGTATAATGATCCACATAATTGCATAGTGATTGTATACAATATTATATCATTGAGTATATGGATTCGCCGATACATCACTTCCGGTTTTTATTTTAGATTAATTTGGGTTTTAGATATGGATTTTAACGTTATTATAATGAATAAAAGGATTTTAATGGTAAAGGGGAATATGCAATATTAGTGTATTATTTATAGATGTGGAGAAAAAGAGAGTAAGGGGAACGATGTCGTAATAGACTCCAAGAAAATGGCCATAGCACCACTTCCGGTTCTTATTAAATCTTATATAAACAACAAATATGGCGGAAAGCTTATTTCCGGCTTCAGTGATATAAATAGAACGTCACAATGGTAGGCAAGGTATCCCTGGAAGAAGCTGTGTGGGCACGCAGCGTAACGCGTAGGACGCCAAACCGGAAGTGACGTAGCGACATTACAATTGTTATGCATTGGCAAAGACGAAGGAAAATGTGAGTCTGTTACTTTTATCTCTTTTAATAAAATCACCAAACGGTACCTCACTATTGTGGCCCCATTTATTTTGGAGATTCAAAGGCTCCACACACACCCCCTGGAATATCGTGTTAAAAGGGATAAGTGTGAGAATTAGTGACCGGACCCATCAACCATAGAAAAGGAGGATTACATATGATACCATACAAAGCTGGTTATAAAGCCAATTGAGGTGAGCGCTTAGGACACCTAGTGGCCACTGCATGGAAGAGCACCTGCATGAATTTTGGGAAAGAAAAGGCGTTTGAATATACACCATTTTATTTATATATACAAGGACACTTTGGCACTTTTTCACTTTTGAATTATTTAATTATTGGAAACTTATAAGCACATAATTTATCACTGGCATTTTATTTTTATTTTCATTTATACAAATTTTGATATATTTAAGGATTGTTTATAGCACATATTTACATCACTTGTAAGAAATATTTTATTTATTAATGAGAATTTTTTTTAAATTTTATGCACTGGAGAATATTTATATAATTTTATGCACTGGAGAATATTTATATTTTATTATAAACATTGGAAAGCACTGAAAGTAAATTATTAAATGTATGAATAACATGCACTAAGCACCTTTTAAGCGCGGTACTCCCCCCTGTTATACATTTCTGAATTGCGTAGGTTACCAATAACAGTACCTGCAGCTTTAAAGGAATTTAGGATTCATATAGAGTGACAGCGCGAGAATTTCACCAACCCAATATCTTTTAAGTTGTAAACCAAACAATTAATTCTTGCAGCAGTCATGGAAATCTTTAACTTTGTAGAAGAAAGAAAGATTGATTTGGATGAGATATTCAATGAGAATTCCAAAAGTGGTAATAAGGAAGGTGATGTAAATAATTTAATTAGGAAACTTAGACACAATATGGAGAAGAAAATTAGTCTATGGTGGGACATCAATACATTTGATAAGTATTTAAAAGATAAAATAGTCCCAAGAAGATTAAGATGGGAAGTGCCAATAAATGATGGTTTAGTAGACAAAGAAGCAATTGAGGAATGGTATCATTTTTTTAACGATAAGGGCCTAGAATTGATACAGTTCCTACTTAAAAGGAAACAAAGAAAGTTAAAAAGAATAGAAAACTGCATAACTGAATTAAAAGAAACACTGGAGCCATTTAAGGAAACATCAGAGTTTGGAAGATTAACAACACAATTAAACAAAGATCTTATGTCCAAAGACAAAGAAGTACAACAGAGGAAAACTAAAAAATATATGAGGGACATAAATGATTACAAGGAAGATAAGGTATTCAAATGGCAAAATAAATTGGAAGAATTAGACCCAATCTCCACATACTCAACTCCAGAAAAAACAGTCAGACTGGATCTAACACCGATAAGACCAGTCAGTATATTAGAAACACCCAGATCCCATCAAAGAAGTCCCAGTACCCCGGATGAAGATAGTAATTACACACTATACCAAAATACAACTGAAAATAGTCCAAGAACCCCTAAACAAAAAGAAAGAAGGAAAAGTGGACATGAACAAAGAAGATCACCACGTCCGAATCAATATGAACAAAGAAGATCACCATATGAACCCAGAGACCAACAGAGAAGATATGAAGAACCACATTATCAACAAGGCTATTATAACCAAAATAATAATGGAGGTTACTACAATCACCCGCCAAGACATATGGAATATGGAGCACCTAGGGGTCAACATACCCCAAATAATGGGTGGAGAAGACCACCTTATTGGAGGAACAATAGAAGACCTTATTATAATGGCCCAAGAAGAGGACCACCACAAGATCAATCATACTATAATAATGGACCCAGATGGGGACCACCACAAGATCAGACATATTATAATGGACAAAGAAGAGGACCACCAGAACAATATTATCACGAACAAGAAAGAAGCCCTATACCAGTACACAATTACTATGCTCCATTAAGAGATCTTCAGGAAGAAGATAGAAGAGTACCCCAAAATCAATATAGAGAAGAAGAGAGAAGTAAAGAACAACCACAAAAAAAAGAAAAAGAACAAAGCAGGCCTTTTTTAGAGAAGGGCCAGAACACTCACACACCAAAAAAGAAAGAAGAACCAAAGAATCAAAAAAACAGCACGGAAAAAAGAGAGGAAGTAGAGGAAGAAAGAGAAAACAAAAGGAAAAGAAACAAATAGGACAAGGGGTATTTAATTTGAGTGAGAAAACTTTAACACAAGAAGAATTAACTGTCTTAGATAGGGGTTTGAAATATGCCCCAAAGAAAAATTTAGATAGATTTGGTACATATATAGGCATTCAGAAATATGTGAGACAACTGAATGTAAAAAAGTATATTTTAAGCAATCCGGTTAGACATACAACGACCACCACAACCAGACAATCAGCAAGACAAACAACAACTACCTCAAATAAAGATGATATCCAACACAGCACTTTACGTAATAAATCAGTTTTTAACCCACAGAACACAGACAATAAATTTATTAGTGTTTTTAAGGATTTGGTTTTAGAAGATGTGAAAAAAAAAAAAAAATTTGAAAATAAACAAATATGATGAATCCAGAGCAATGAAAACAGGCCTCAATAAATTGAAAAAGAGAAAAGACATAGTTATAAGACCGGCGGACAAGGGAGGAGGAATTGTGATTGTAACGAAAGAACAATATGAAGAACAAATGATGGAAATGTTAAGAGATGAAAACACATATGAAAAACTATCGAGTAATCCTCTTGGAAAATATAAAAAAGAATTGGAAAAATTAATTCATCTTGGTTTAAAAAAAGAAGTGTTAACGAAGAAAGAAGCTAAATATTTATCACCAGAGGCATGCAGAACCCCAATCATATATACAATCCCAAAATTACATAAGAACAGAGAAAACCCACCCCCAAGACCGATAGTCAATGGAATAGAGTCCTTAACAGCAAGATTAGGCCAATATATAGACACGTTTTTACAACCGATAATACCAGCCACAACAGCTTATGTGAGAGACACGAAACACATTCTTCAAATAATTGAAAATCTACCTCATTTTGATAGGAATGTATATATGGCAACCATCGATGTCGCAGCATTGTACACCATTATAAACCATACTGAAGCATGTGAAGCAGTGAAATGGGCATTAAGGAAATACACCAATTTGGTATGTAAGCAAAGAAAATTCATAATTAAAAGCCTGGATTTCTGCCTGAAGAAAAATTATTTTTGGTACAAGAAAATTTATTATTACCAAAAAGTAGGAGTAGCCATGGGCTCGAAATTTGCTCCAAGCGGCGCTAACATTTTTATGTCACAGTGGGAAGAAGAAAATATTTTTAACAACAACCCAGAGGAGATGATTTTATACAAGAGATTTATAGATGACGGACTGATTTTATGGCAAGGGAATAAAAAAACTTTGATTAAATTTTTAAATAAATTAAATGAAAATGATAAGAACATTAGATTGACATGGGACATAAGCAATCTGGAAGTAAAATATTTAGATCTAGTTATCACACAAGAAAATGGAAAGATCAACACAAAGACACATTTTAAGGAAGTAGATAAAAACAGTTACCTGCCAATAAACAGCTGTCATCACAATAATTGGCTATTCAACATCCCAAAAGGACAACTCCTAAGAATAAAAAGAAATTGCACAAAGGACCAAGATTTTGAACAACAGGCAGATATTATAGGCAAAAGATTTATAGAAAAGGGCTATGAAACAACATTTATAACAGAAAAGATTAATGAAGTCAGAAGTATTGAAAGAAAAAATCTATTAGAAGATAAAAACAAAACTCAGAGTAAATTTATGGAAAAATTACCTATAGTAATGGAGTACAGTATGCAACACAAGAAAGTGGAGAAAATTATAAAAAAACATTGGCACATCTTAAAGAGAGACAAACACTTGAAGAACACATTACTGGAACACCCAGCATTTGTATATAAACGGGCACCAACCATCAGAAACATGATAGTGAAAACAGTTATGGATCCACCTAAAGCACAATTTACATTTTTTACAGGAAAGGGATTTTATCCATGCAAAAGATGTTATGCATGCCTCCACACAAGAAAACCAAAAGGAAAAATAGATGAATTCAAATCCACAAGAACGAACACAATATACAAAATAAGAGATTTCATCGGATGCAATACAGAAGGAGTAGTCTATGGTCTAGAGTGCAGTTGCGGTCTACAGTATGTAGGCCGCACCAAGAGATTACTAAGAATCAGGATAAAGGAACACGTGAAAAACATTGAAAATGGTTATGATAAACACAGTGTATCCAGGCACTTTGATAAATACCATCGAAGGGACCCCACACATCTGAAATTTTGGGCAATTGAACCATACAAGAGGCATTGGCGAGGAAGTCATAAAATCCGTACGTTAAGTCAAAGGGAATCATACTGGATTCACACACTGGATTGTTTAACACCAAATGGGTTAAATATTGAATTTGATGTGAATTGTTTTATAAGTAATTTTTAGAAAATTATTTTAGAGGAAGATTTTAATCTTTTAAATTTTAGGTTTTATAAAATAGTGGACGAAGAACGTAGAGAAAATATACCCCAAAAAGTCCTAATATATATAAGAAAAGAAGTAAAAGTGTACTTAAGTCTGACAAAAATAAGAAATAAGGAAAAAGTTGGATATAATAAGAATATAAATGGAGCATAGTAAAAGTAGGTGAAGATGAAATATAATACAATAATAATAGGTCATTATAAAGCTAAGGGTAGATTTAAGATATAGAAGAACAAGAATACATTAAATGGAATGTATAATGATCCACATAATTGCATAGTGATTGTATACAATATTATATCATTGAGTATATGGATTCGCCGATACATCACTTCCGGTTTTTATTTTAGATTAATTTGGGTTTTAGATATGGATTTTAACGTTATTATAATGAATAAAAGGATTTTAATGGTAAAGGGGAATATGCAATATTAGTGTATTATTTATAGATGTGGAGAAAAAGAGAGTAAGGGGAACGATGTCGTAATAGACTCCAAGAAAATGGCCATAGCACCACTTCCGGTTCTTATTAAATCTTATATAAACAACAAATATGGCGGAAAGCTTATTTCCGGCTTCAGTGATATAAATAGAACGTCACAATGGTAGGCAAGGTATCCCTGGAAGAAGCTGTGTGGGCACGCAGCGTAACGCGTAGGACGCCAAACCGGAAGTGACGTAGCGACATTACAATTGTTATGCATTGGCAAAGACGAAGGAAAATGTGAGTCTGTTACTTTTATCTCTTTTAATAAAATCACCAAACGGTACCTCACTATTGTGGCCCCATTTATTTTGGAGATTCAAAGGCTCCACACACACCCCCTGGAATATCGTGTTAAAAGGGATAAGTGTGAGAATTAGTGACCGGACCCATCAACCATAGAAAAGGAGGATTACATATGATACCATACAAAGCTGGTTATAAAGCCAATTGAGGTGAGCGCTTAGGACACCTAGTGGCCACTGCATGGAAGAGCACCTGCATGAATTTTGGGAAAGAAAAGGCGTTTGAATATACACCATTTTATTTATATATACAAGGACACTTTGGCACTTTTTCACTTTTGAATTATTTAATTATTGGAAACTTATAAGCACATAATTTATCACTGGCATTTTATTTTTATTTTCATTTATACAAATTTTGATATATTTAAGGATTGTTTATAGCACATATTTACATCACTTGTAAGAAATATTTTATTTATTAATGAGAATTTTTTTTAAATTTTATGCACTGGAGAATATTTATATAATTTTATGCACTGGAGAATATTTATATTTTATTATAAACATTGGAAAGCACTGAAAGTAAATTATTAAATGTATGAATAACATGCACTAAGCACCTTTTAAGCGCGGTACTCCCCCCTGTTATACATTTCTGAATTGCGTAGGTTACCAATAACAGTACCTGCAGCTTTAAAGGAATTTAGGATTCATATAGAGTGACAGCGCGAGAATTTCACCAACCCAATATCTTTTAAGTTGTAAACCAAACAATTAATTCTTGCAGCAGTCATGGAAATCTTTAACTTTGTAGAAGAAAGAAAGATTGATTTGGATGAGATATTCAATGAGAATTCCAAAAGTGGTAATAAGGAAGGTGATGTAAATAATTTAATTAGGAAACTTAGACACAATATGGAGAAGAAAATTAGTCTATGGTGGGACATCAATACATTTGATAAGTATTTAAAAGATAAAATAGTCCCAAGAAGATTAAGATGGGAAGTGCCAATAAATGATGGTTTAGTAGACAAAGAAGCAATTGAGGAATGGTATCATTTTTTTAACGATAAGGGCCTAGAATTGATACAGTTCCTACTTAAAAGGAAACAAAGAAAGTTAAAAAGAATAGAAAACTGCATAACTGAATTAAAAGAAACACTGGAGCCATTTAAGGAAACATCAGAGTTTGGAAGATTAACAACACAATTAAACAAAGATCTTATGTCCAAAGACAAAGAAGTACAACAGAGGAAAACTAAAAAATATATGAGGGACATAAATGATTACAAGGAAGATAAGGTATTCAAATGGCAAAATAAATTGGAAGAATTAGACCCAATCTCCACATACTCAACTCCAGAAAAAACAGTCAGACTGGATCTAACACCGATAAGACCAGTCAGTATATTAGAAACACCCAGATCCCATCAAAGAAGTCCCAGTACCCCGGATGAAGATAGTAATTACACACTATACCAAAATACAACTGAAAATAGTCCAAGAACCCCTAAACAAAAAGAAAGAAGGAAAAGTGGACATGAACAAAGAAGATCACCACGTCCGAATCAATATGAACAAAGAAGATCACCATATGAACCCAGAGACCAACAGAGAAGATATGAAGAACCACATTATCAACAAGGCTATTATAACCAAAATAATAATGGAGGTTACTACAATCACCCGCCAAGACATATGGAATATGGAGCACCTAGGGGTCAACATACCCCAAATAATGGGTGGAGAAGACCACCTTATTGGAGGAACAATAGAAGACCTTATTATAATGGCCCAAGAAGAGGACCACCACAAGATCAATCATACTATAATAATGGACCCAGATGGGGACCACCACAAGATCAGACATATTATAATGGACAAAGAAGAGGACCACCAGAACAATATTATCACGAACAAGAAAGAAGCCCTATACCAGTACACAATTACTATGCTCCATTAAGAGATCTTCAGGAAGAAGATAGAAGAGTACCCCAAAATCAATATAGAGAAGAAGAGAGAAGTAAAGAACAACCACAAAAAAAAGAAAAAGAACAAAGCAGGCCTTTTTTAGAGAAGGGCCAGAACACTCACACACCAAAAAAGAAAGAAGAACCAAAGAATCAAAAAAACAGCACGGAAAAAAGAGAGGAAGTAGAGGAAGAAAGAGAAAACAAAAGGAAAAGAAACAAATAGGACAAGGGGTATTTAATTTGAGTGAGAAAACTTTAACACAAGAAGAATTAACTGTCTTAGATAGGGGTTTGAAATATGCCCCAAAGAAAAATTTAGATAGATTTGGTACATATATAGGCATTCAGAAATATGTGAGACAACTGAATGTAAAAAAGTATATTTTAAGCAATCCGGTTAGACATACAACGACCACCACAACCAGACAATCAGCAAGACAAACAACAACTACCTCAAATAAAGATGATATCCAACACAGCACTTTACGTAATAAATCAGTTTTTAACCCACAGAACACAGACAATAAATTTATTAGTGTTTTTAAGGATTTGGTTTTAGAAGATGTGAAAAAAAAAAAAAAATTTGAAAATAAACAAATATGATGAATCCAGAGCAATGAAAACAGGCCTCAATAAATTGAAAAAGAGAAAAGACATAGTTATAAGACCGGCGGACAAGGGAGGAGGAATTGTGATTGTAACGAAAGAACAATATGAAGAACAAATGATGGAAATGTTAAGAGATGAAAACACATATGAAAAACTATCGAGTAATCCTCTTGGAAAATATAAAAAAGAATTGGAAAAATTAATTCATCTTGGTTTAAAAAAAGAAGTGTTAACGAAGAAAGAAGCTAAATATTTATCACCAGAGGCATGCAGAACCCCAATCATATATACAATCCCAAAATTACATAAGAACAGAGAAAACCCACCCCCAAGACCGATAGTCAATGGAATAGAGTCCTTAACAGCAAGATTAGGCCAATATATAGACACGTTTTTACAACCGATAATACCAGCCACAACAGCTTATGTGAGAGACACGAAACACATTCTTCAAATAATTGAAAATCTACCTCATTTTGATAGGAATGTATATATGGCAACCATCGATGTCGCAGCATTGTACACCATTATAAACCATACTGAAGCATGTGAAGCAGTGAAATGGGCATTAAGGAAATACACCAATTTGGTATGTAAGCAAAGAAAATTCATAATTAAAAGCCTGGATTTCTGCCTGAAGAAAAATTATTTTTGGTACAAGAAAATTTATTATTACCAAAAAGTAGGAGTAGCCATGGGCTCGAAATTTGCTCCAAGCGGCGCTAACATTTTTATGTCACAGTGGGAAGAAGAAAATATTTTTAACAACAACCCAGAGGAGATGATTTTATACAAGAGATTTATAGATGACGGACTGATTTTATGGCAAGGGAATAAAAAAACTTTGATTAAATTTTTAAATAAATTAAATGAAAATGATAAGAACATTAGATTGACATGGGACATAAGCAATCTGGAAGTAAAATATTTAGATCTAGTTATCACACAAGAAAATGGAAAGATCAACACAAAGACACATTTTAAGGAAGTAGATAAAAACAGTTACCTGCCAATAAACAGCTGTCATCACAATAATTGGCTATTCAACATCCCAAAAGGACAACTCCTAAGAATAAAAAGAAATTGCACAAAGGACCAAGATTTTGAACAACAGGCAGATATTATAGGCAAAAGATTTATAGAAAAGGGCTATGAAACAACATTTATAACAGAAAAGATTAATGAAGTCAGAAGTATTGAAAGAAAAAATCTATTAGAAGATAAAAACAAAACTCAGAGTAAATTTATGGAAAAATTACCTATAGTAATGGAGTACAGTATGCAACACAAGAAAGTGGAGAAAATTATAAAAAAACATTGGCACATCTTAAAGAGAGACAAACACTTGAAGAACACATTACCGGAACACCCAGCATTTGTATATAAACGGGCACCAACCATCAGAAACATGATAGTGAAAACAGTTATGGATCCACCTAAAGCACAATTTACATTTTTTACAGGAAAGGGATTTTATCCATGCAAAAGATGTTATGCATGCCTCCACACAAGAAAACCAAAAGGAAAAATAGATGAATTCAAATCCACAAGAACGAACACAATATACAAAATAAGAGATTTCATCGGATGCAATACAGAAGGAGTAGTCTATGGTCTAGAGTGCAGTTGCGGTCTACAGTATGTAGGCCGCACCAAGAGATTACTAAGAATCAGGATAAAGGAACACGTGAAAAACATTGAAAATGGTTATGATAAACACAGTGTATCCAGGCACTTTGATAAATACCATCGAAGGGACCCCACACATCTGAAATTTTGGGCAATTGAACCATACAAGAGGCATTGGCGAGGAAGTCATAAAATCCGTACGTTAAGTCAAAGGGAATCATACTGGATTCACACACTGGATTGTTTAACACCAAATGGGTTAAATATTGAATTTGATGTGAATTGTTTTATAAGTAATTTTTAGAAAATTATTTTAGAGGAAGATTTTAATCTTTTAAATTTTAGGTTTTATAAAATAGTGGACGAAGAACGTAGAGAAAATATACCCCAAAAAGTCCTAATATATATAAGAAAAGAAG
Source organism: Pelophylax lessonae (assembly GCF_965119305.1). Classification (NCBI taxonomy): domain Eukaryota; kingdom Metazoa; phylum Chordata; class Amphibia; order Anura; family Ranidae; genus Pelophylax; species Pelophylax lessonae. The sequence continues at coordinate 242,278,786 of NC_138771.1, read as the reverse complement.
TAAAAGTGTACTTAAGTCTGACAAAAATAAGAAATAAGGAAAAAGTTGGATATAATAAGAATATAAATGCTCAGATATATCGGGTTGGGTAACTTAATGATAGATAGAATAACTAGAGTCTACACAAATCCAACTGCTAGGGTGAAAGCTAATGGGTTATTATCAAAAACATTTCCGATAAAAAATGGCACAAGGCAAGGGTGCCCGTTATCACCCCTCTTGTTCGCCCTTACACTAGAGCCTTTCCTCTGTAAAGTCAGAGGGAACTTAGACATAGAAGGAGTAAGCGTAAAGGGGAAACAATACAAAATAGCTGCTTACGCGGACGACATGTTATTTTCGCTAACTAATCCAAGTATCTCATTGCCGAACCTGATACAAGAACTTAAAGTATATGGGGCCTTATCAAATCTAAAAATCAACTTTGGGAAATCAGAGGCAATGGGGGTAGAGATGCCCACGACTCAGGTGCAATTATTGAAAAATAGCTTTGGTTTTAAGTGGAATGAGACGGCCGTGAGATACTTGGGAACATACATACCGGCAAAATTAGAACAGGTGTATGACCTCAATTTCCTGCCTATGATAGCAACGACTAAGAGATTATTAGAAAAATGGCACGGGGGGATGCAATCGTGGTTTGGTAAATGTAATTTATTGAAGATGATAATATTGCCAAAATTTGTATATCTTTTCCGAGCACTACCGGTGAAGATACCAGGTAGATTTTTCAAGGTAATACACTCATTGCTTGTGAAATATATCTGGTCAAACAAAAAACCAAGAATAGCACGGGAAATTTTAACTTTACCTAAAAAAAAGGGGGGTCTAGCCCTGCCGGACGTACGAGCATATTACCAGGCAGCTCAAATAAGTAGGATCTTGGACTGGTGGCATCACTCAGAGACTAAACTTTGGGTGATCCTGGAACAAGCACAAACAGAAGTAAACCTGAAAAGAGCGATATGGTGCTACCAGGACCTCCCGAAAAGATTAAAACATCACTTAATAATTGGAAATACTTTACGGATCTGCACGAGACCAAATGTATTTAATAAACTAACGACAGATAGATCCCCCTTGCTTCCAATATTAGGTAATCCCCGATTCCCTCCGGGACTAGATCAAAGACAATTTGTAATGCTAAGGGAAAGGGAGCAGGAACAGGCATCGTCTTTCTTAACACAAAAAAAATGGCCTTCGATGACCAGATTGACTGAAGGGGAGGGACTATATAAGGTGCCTTTTTGGCAAGCTGTCCAACTACATCATTTTCTGGTCTCTATACCGGGACCAGAGGATTTTGATAGACCACTAACGAGATTCGAGCAAGCTTGTGTAAAGCCAGGAAATCTCTCACGTACTCTGTCAATTGCATATGGCCTATTGACAAACCCGGAGGAACAACCGGATTTGCCATGGGTAAGGAGGTGGGAGGAGGACTTGAACTGTAGGTTTACAGGGGAGCAGATCCAGAGGATATTGAGGTTTGCACTAGGGTCATCTAGATGTACCAGAATACAAGAGACGAACTATAAGTTGGTAACAAGATGGTATGTCACGCCTGAGAAATTACATAGATGGTTCCCAAATGAATCTAATCTATGTTGGAGATGCGGGACGGAAGTGGGAACCTTGTACCATATCTTCTGGTCCTGCTCTAAAATAAAAACTTACTGGACAGGGGTGAAGGATATAGTTCAGAAATTTGTAGAACACGAATTAGAGGAGAATCCGTCTTTTCTTCTATTAAACCTATCGGATATTCCAGCAAAAAAATATGAAAGATCCATAATTCCTCATTTGATAAATGCAGCAAAGGCATGCATTCCAGGGGCCTGGAAAAAAACACAACCTCCCTTAGTGTCCGAGTGGATACGAAGGATAGAAGATAACAGGAGATTGGAAGAATTGATTGCAGCGGCACAAAATAGACAGGAGAAACATAGAAAAATTTGGGAACTGTGGAACCACTGGATATGCTCTGAAGAAGGGAAACGATACTTCACAAAATAAAATGAGAAGGAAAGTGAGATAGCAAAAGAGAGTATCCCCCCATCTCTGTTTATTACAATAAGTTCTTTTGGTTTTTTTTTTTTTTTTTTTTTTTTTTTTTTTTTTTTTTTTTTTTTTTCTTCTCTGTCGTGTTGGGTGGGAGGGAGGGGAGGGAAGGGAAGGGGGGGGGGAGGAAAGAAAAATGTTTTAGGAAAATAGCAGATAGAGATGTTATATATTATGATATATATTATGAAAAAGATGTATATGTTGAAAATGTTATGTATAACCATGTGAATTCCTGAATAAAAAGAGATAAATTGAAAAAGAATATAAATGGAGCATAGTAAAAGTAGGTGAAGATGAAATATAATACAATAATAATAGGTCATTATAAAGCTAAGGGTAGATTTAAGATATAGAAGAACAAGAATACATTAAATGGAATGTATAATGATCCACATAATTGCATAGTGATTGTATACAATATTATATCATTGAGTATATGGATTCGCCGATACATCACTTCCGGTTTTTATTTTAGATTAATTTGGGTTTTAGATATGGATTTTAACGTTATTATAATGAATAAAAGGATTTTAATGGTAAAGGGGAATATGCAATATTAGTGTATTATTTATAGATGTGGAGAAAAAGAGAGTAAGGGGAACGATGTCGTAATAGACTCCAAGAAAATGGCCATAGCACCACTTCCGGTTCTTATTAAATCTTATATAAACAACAAATATGGCGGAAAGCTTATTTCCGGCTTCAGTGATATAAATAGAACGTCACAATGGTAGGCAAGGTATCCCTGGAAGAAGCTGTGTGGGCACGCAGCGTAACGCGTAGGACGCCAAACCGGAAGTGACGTAGCGACATTACAATTGTTATGCATTGGCAAAGACGAAGGAAAATGTGAGTCTGTTACTTTTATCTCTTTTAATAAAATCACCAAACGGTACCTCACTATTGTGGCCCCATTTATTTTGGAGATTCAAAGGCTCCACACACACCCCCTGGAATATCGTGTTAAAAGGGATAAGTGTGAGAATTAGTGACCGGACCCATCAACCATAGAAAAGGAGGATTACATATGATACCATACAAAGCTGGTTATAAAGCCAATTGAGGTGAGCGCTTAGGACACCTAGTGGCCACTGCATGGAAGAGCACCTGCATGAATTTTGGGAAAGAAAAGGCGTTTGAATATACACCATTTTATTTATATATACAAGGACACTTTGGCACTTTTTCACTTTTGAATTATTTAATTATTGGAAACTTATAAGCACATAATTTATCACTGGCATTTTATTTTTATTTTCATTTATACAAATTTTGATATATTTAAGGATTGTTTATAGCACATATTTACATCACTTGTAAGAAATATTTTATTTATTAATGAGAATTTTTTTTAAATTTTATGCACTGGAGAATATTTATATAATTTTATGCACTGGAGAATATTTATATTTTATTATAAACATTGGAAAGCACTGAAAGTAAATTATTAAATGTATGAATAACATGCACTAAGCACCTTTTAAGCGCGGTACTCCCCCCTGTTATACATACAAAAATTGTGTCCTTTTTTTCACACAAATAGAGCTTTCTTTTGATGGTATTTGATCAATACTGGGTTTTTTATTTTTTGTGCTATAAATAAAAAAAGACTGAAAATATTGTGAAAAAACGCATTTTTCTTTGTTTCTGTCATAAAATTTTGCAAATTAGTAATTTTTCTTCACAAATTTTGGCCAAAATTTATACTGCTACTTATCTTTGGTAAAAATAACCCAAGTAAGTGTATATTATTTGGTCTTTGTGAAAGTTATAGAGTCCACAAGCTATGGTGCGAATCATTGAAAATTGATCACACTTGATCACACCTGATGTACTGAAGGCCTATCTCATTTCTTGAGACACTAAAAAGTCAGGAAAGTACAAATACCCCCCAAATGACCCCTTTTTGGAAAGTAGACATTCCAAGGTATTTAATAAGGGGCATGGTGAGTTTTTTGAAGTTGTAATTTTTTCCCACAATGCTTTGCAAAATGAAGATTATTTTTTTTATTTTTTTTTTTACAAATTGCCGTATTAACAGGTTATTTCTCTCATACAGCACATGTATACTTGCAACTACACCCCAAAACACATTCTACTACTCCTCCTGAGTATGGAGATACCACATGTGTGAGACTTTTTCACAGCCTGGCCACATACAGAGGCCTAACATCCAAGTAGCAGCGTCCGGCATTCTAGGAGCACAAATTACACATATAATTTCCTGACAACCTATCGCACTTTTGAAGGCCCTGGAGCACCAGGACAATGGAAACCCCCATAAAATTACCCCATTTTGGAAAGCAAACAGCCCAACGTATAATTTTTGAGGCATAATGAGTCTTTTGAATATGTCATTTTTTTCCACAAGTTTTTGGAAAATGTGGAAAGAAAATGAAAACACATTTTTTTTACACAAAGCTGTCCATTTATGCAATATTTCTAACACATAGCATGTACATAGCAAAAATTGCACCCCAAAATACATTCTGCTATTCCTCCTGAGTATGGCGATACCACATGTGTAACACTTTTTCACAGCCTGGCCACATACATAGGCCTAACATCCAAGTAGCGCTTTACACAAAGTTGTCCATTTATCCACTTTAAGACTGGGCCTATTTTTGACACTTGGTGTTTACAAGCTAAAATCATTTTTTTTTGCTAGAAAACTACTTAGAACCCCCAAACATTATATATTTTTTTTTAGCAGAGACCCTAGAGAATAAAATGGAGATTGTTGCAATATTTTTTATCACACCATATTTGCGCAGCAGTCTTCCAAATGCGATTTTTTTGAAAAAAAATTCACTTTTTTGAACTAAAACATAAGAAAACAGTAAATTTAGCAAAATTTTTTTCCATAATATGAAAGATAATGTTACGCCGAGTAATTAGATACCCAACATGTCATGCTTCAAAATTGTGCATGCTCACAGAATGGCGCCAAACATTGGTACTTAAAAATCCCCATAGGCAACATTTTAAAAAATTCTGCAGGTTACTAGCTTAGAGTTACAGAGGAGGTCTATGGTTCAAATTATTGCTCTCGCTCTAACGATCGCGGCGATACCTCACATGTATGGTTTGAACACCGTTTACATATGTGGGCGGGACTTGCGTATGCGTTTGCTTCTGCGCGCGAGCTAACGGAGGCAGGGCGCTTTAATTTTTTTTTTTTTTCTATTTATTTTATTTATTATTTTTTTTATTTTTACACAGTTTAAAAAAAAAAATGTTTTGATCATTTTTATTCCTATTACAAGGAATGTAAACATCCCTTGTAATAGAAATAGGCATGACAGGTCCTCTTTATTGTGAGATCTGGGGTCAAAAAGACCTCACACCTCACAACTACACTAAAAAAGAAAAAAAAAAAAAAAAATTGTTGAAAGAGGAAAAAAAAAAAAAGCAAAAAAAAAAGCGGCCCTTTAAACCGGTTGCTAGGCAACGTCTTTTGACGTAGCTCCGGTCCTCCAAGACCATAGAGTTGAGTGAGGGCCATCTTGCCCTCACTCGACTTCCTGTCTCTGAGGATCCGGGACCGGATAGTTTTCCCCGCTGCCGGCGGGTCCGGTAAGCTGGGAAAACGTCTGGGACGCGGCAGGAGGGGGGGGGGGCACCTCTTCCCCTGCACCGTAAGGGTAATTCCGCGGCGAATCCGCCACTGGGACCACCCTTATCTGAAAGCCGACCGCCCGCCGTTTCAAAAAATACCGGGGTTATGGGGGCTATCTGCTGCCATAACTCCAGTATTTAGCTTTTAATGGCCGACGCATATAGTCGTTAGGCGGTCAGTAAGTGATTGCATGTATATGACAAACAGGTGACGATGACTGATGGGGTGACAGGTGACGATGACTGATGGGGTGACAGGTGAGGATGACTGATGGGGTGACAGGTGACGATGACTGATGGGGTGACGATGACTGATGGGGTGACAGGTGACGATGACTGATGGGGTGACAGGTGATGATGATTGATGAGGTGACAGGCGACGATGATTGATGAGGTGACAAGTGACGATGATTGATGGGGTGACAGATGACAATCACTGACGGGGTGACATGTGACGATGATTGATGGGGTGACAAGTGACGATGATTGATAGGGTGACAGGTGACGATGTTTGATGGGGTGACAGGTGACGGTGATTGATGGGGTGACAGGTGACGGGCGATGGTCACTGATGGGTGACAGGTGACGGGCGATGGTGCACGGCGGTACTGATGGCAGTCTCTGGTGACCGGTGAACTTTAGGCTATGTTCACATGTGAGCGCAGCAATCATGGGCAGAATCACTGCGATTCCGCCCGTGATCCAGAAATCATTGCAAATCGCTGGACGCCTGTGCGTTGCCCCGATTTGCAATAGCACCCCAAACGCTGTGCGATGTTGCAGCGATTTCCGCCTGCCGAATCGAGGTAACATCACGCAAACAACGCATGACGCCCCAAAGAAACTCTTGTACCTTTTTTGGGCGTCATGCGATGTTTGCGCGATGTTACCGCGATTCGGCAGGCGGAAATGGCGGCAACATCGCACAGCGTTTGGGGTGCTATTGCAAATCACGGGCAACGCACAGGCGTCCCGCAATTTGCAATGATTTCCGGATCGCGGGCAGAATCGCGGTTATTCTGCCTGCGATCGCTGCGCTCACATGTGAACATAGCCTTATGGGTGTCAATTTCTGGGCACTGATGAGGTGACTGTTGGGTGACAGGGGACATTGGGGGGGGCTGAGGACTGTGTGTGGGGGACCTTTATTTGTGTGATTTTACTTTTACAGGGGTACAGAGCAGTAACTCAATGTTTCTAGCTCTTCTCCCCTCACACTGGAAACTGTATGAGGAGAGAAGAGCTAGTAACACTGAGTTACTGCTCTTTGTTTACATTTTGTGATCGGCTGTGAATGGATTCACAGCCGATCACATAGTAAACAGTCACTGTCAGTGACTGTTTACTACCGCCGGTGACAGCTGTGTTCCTACGGAACACAGTGCCACCGACATGACCGCGCTGCGCGCTCCCGATCGCGCATGCGCGGTCATCTCCCGGGCGCCTCCATTGTGATCGGCTGTGTCATTGGAACACAGCCGATCACGTGGGAAACAGCCATGCCTATTGGCTGTTTCCCCCCTGCCGGTGACCGGCTGTGTCCCGGGGACACGCCGACACCGGCAGTGCACGGCGGCGCGCCCGCGATCGCGCGCCTGCAGTGCATTTACTGGGTCACGTCATATGACGTCCGCCCAGGATAATAGCCGCACCGTCCCGCCGTCATATGACGGCGGGCGGGCGGTAAGTGGTTAAAGAACCAACAGCAAGCTGGAGATGCCTTCCTCGTGCATACATTTTCACCAGTTCTCTACATTATCCATAGTATGTTTAATAGTGGTTAACCTCCCTGGCGGTATAATTGTTTCAGATTTTAGGTGCTGAAAGCGGTACCATTATTTTGCATGTAATTCTTAAGGATGAGCAGCCCAAACCAACTACTTACATATGACATTTTTTTACTGTGCGTTCTTCTTACTAACATCTCGGGTATGATAAAGTTTGAAACACAAAATCATAAATTATAATATAATTATAATATAATAAATAACTATAAATAAGTTAAAGTATATACACATATATATATATATATATATATATATATATATATATTTATATATTTATATGTGTGTGTATGTATATATGTATGTATATACATATATATATGTATATGTATATATATATATATATATATATACATATATATATATATATATACACATGTATATATATATATATATATATATATATATATATATATATATATATATATATATATATATATAGTAAAACTGCAGGCAAGGGCATTGGGGGGCATACTAATGTCAATTTTTTTTTTTTTAGTAATGTAATCCAATAGGCTTACAATATATCAGTCTGTTTGTGTGTTTTACTATTTGAATTTGCCTCCGGTTCCACCCCCTGCGACATGACGTTCGCAGGAGACGGAAACCGGGGCACAGAGCATCAGATGGAAGATCCTGCCGCCGTGCACTGCCGGAATACATTGCGGGATCCTGGGGACAAGGTAAGTAACCTCTTCCAGGATCCAGCGACTTCTCCCTGGCGGTACCCCGAGTGTGGCTCGGGGTTGCCGCTAATGGCACTGAAATTCCACCCCGAGCCACACTCGGGAATACCACCAAGGATGTTAACAATATGGCTTTGCAGCTTTGGGTCATGGATTTAATTCTCTCCAGAGATACTATAAGGTTGGTTTACTAGGGCAAAGTGTTCTGTTTATTTATCAAGGAAATGTTCCCTTAGTTTAGTAAATGGGATGACTATTCATTTTGAAAAGAATACTCAATCATGTGCAAGGAAGATATAAAAAAAAACATGCACATGAATAGATTATAGAAGTCAGTAAAGCTTCACCGCATTAACTAGGCTAACGAAAGATGCGGCACTGATATGCAGCACTGATGGGCACTGATATGTGGCACTGATAGGTAGCACTGATATGCAGAATTGATGGGCACTGATAGGCGGCAATGATGGGCACTGATGGGCACTGATAGGCGGCACTGATGGGCACTAATGGGCACAAATCTGGCCTTTATGGAAGAGTGGCAAGAAGAAAGCCATTGTTGAAAGAAAGCCATAAAAATTCCTGTTTGCAGTTTGAGAGAAGCCATGTGAGGGGCACAGCAAACATGTGGAAGAAGGTGCTCTGGTTAGATGAAGCCATCATTTAACTTTTTGGCCTAAAAGCAAAACATTATGTGTGGCAGAAAACTAACACTGCACATTACCCTGAACACACAATCCCCACTGTGAAACATGGTGGTAGCAGCATCATGTTGTAGGGATGATTTTTATCAACAAGGACAGGGAAGATGGTCAGAGTTGATGGGAAGATGGATGGATCCAAATACAGGGCAATCTTAGAAGAAAACCTGTTAGAGTCTGCAAAAGACTTGAGACTGGGGTGGAGGTTCACCTTCCAGCAGAACAAAGACCCTAAACATACAGCCAGAACTACAATGGAATGGTTTAGATCAAAGCATATTTATGTGTTAGAATGGCCCAGTCAAAGCCCAGATCTAAATCCAATGAAGAATCTCTGGCAAGACTTGAAAATTGCTGTTCACAGACGCTCTCCATCCAATCTGACAGAGCTTGAGCTATTTTCATTGAAGAATGGGCAAATATCTCACTCTCTAAATGTGCAAAGCTGGTAAAGACAAACCCAAAAAGATTTGCAGCTGTAATTGCAGCGAAAAGTGGTTCTACAAAGTATTGACTGAATACAAATGCACACCACACTTTTCACATAATTATTAGTAATACATTTTGAAAGCCATTTATCATTTTCCTTCCAGTTCACAATTATGTACCACTTTGTGTTGGTCTATCACATCAAATCCCAATGAAATAAATTTATGTTTTTGGTTGTAACATGACAAAATGTGGAAAATTCCAAAGTGTATGAATACTTTTTCGAGGCACTGTAACTCCTGCTGCAGCAGATGTCATCAACTTTAGGAAAACTTGATACACATTCTATTGCAAAGCTCCAAGTTAAATAGATATTTGAAAGGAGTTTTAAAACCCTTAATAAGGTCCTTTGTATAAATTTGGGCACTGACCTGTATCTTGGGACATTATTACTCCTCCTCCCTAGATAAATACACATCTTTGACTGTTTTTGGACTGTTGTTTGTTGCTTGCAGTATGTTGGCCTAAAAATTTGTATTTTGCATGTGCACAGATGTACCACAGGGTTTCAGGTTCTAAGTTAGCCCTGCAGCACTTCAGGTTACCCTAAACATCTGGGTACCCACTGGTTTTCCCTGTGCATGTGCAAAGATGGCTGTCATGGAAATCCCAAACTAGTTCCATCTCAGCGCATGTGCAGGAAATCTCCTGCATGTTCACAGATGTGCCAAAGGGCTCTGTCAGGGACCAAAGACTGAGCAGAGCCCTTCAGCATATCTATGAACGTACCATAATGGTGGTGGTGGTATTGGTGGGGGGGGTCCAAGCTACTAAATCTGGGACTAAAATTTATCTTTAACAGATGTATACTGTATATGACATTTAATAAACATACCTACTCTCTCTGGGGTGTCTTGCACAATTTCATCCATATTTAATCTGTTGGCTAGACATGATAGGCCATGACACTTCCCAAAATAAAAAGTCAGACCTTATTATTTGTTATCTCTGTTGTATTAAAGTATATGTGAACCCTTACCTTGTAAACCAGCCCAATCAGTTTAAAATAGAAATGGAAGGCAAAACATTTGTGTGTGTGTGTGTATATATATATAAATTATAAATACCTTGCTTTTTTTTTTTTAAGAGCTCACATAATCTCTGTACTCAGCTGCATAAAGGACTTAGAGAGCTATGGGTGGAGAAGCAGCAGTACAGATCTTCCTAGTGAATGGCTATGCAAGGAGGGCGTGTCATTACAAGTCTGATCATTGGAGGACAAGCAGGCTGTTCTCCCAGCACAGCCAGAAAACTGATCACATTGAGATGGATGTGCTTTCATGTCTAGGGTGGTCAGTTTGCAATGCAAAAGCAGGGGTACTGACAGAATCACCTGGTATATCACACAAAGGAAGCAATACGAAAAGAATAGGATACTTTTTTAATACAAGTATATGGTACAACAGACACATATAAGGCATATGAAATGCTGGAGAAACATAGAGGGTGATTTACTAAAACTGGAGAATACAAAATCTGGTGCAGCTTCTAATTTCAGCTTGTTCAATTAGGCTTTGACAAAATAATCTGGAAGCTGATTGGTTTTGATGCAGAACTGCACCAGATTTTGCACTCTCCAGTTTTAGTAAATCAACCCATAGTAGTTAAGCAATTATTAAACAGCCTAACTAAACTATTAAGCTGAGAAGCTCTTCATTGCAACTAGCTGGGTATTGTCTGATCTGGAGCCATATCTTCATTTTAGGTTTGATAAATTGTGTCTCTGTTAAAGCGGAGTTCCGGGCACAAAATCAATCTTTTTTTTTGTGCCCGTCCGCTAGTTCTCCATCACCTGAAAAGGAATTGGATAGTTAGGTTCTTTTTTTTTTTTTACTCACCTTGTAATTGAAGATCGAAAATACTCACCTCAGTGTACTTCCTCCCTCAGCGCCGCGGCTCCGCCGTCACTTCCTGTCTCGCGTTGAGTTCAGTTCTGGGAGCTGAACGTCATCGCTCCCAGGAATCAATGCGACGGCACCGGCACCGCTCGTCACTTCCGGGGCGACGCCGCATTCCCCTGCTAAACAGCTTCTGGGCATGCCCAGAAGCTGTGGAGGAATGCGGCGCCGCACCGGAAGTGACGAGAGGGGCCGGTGCAGGCGCATTCTGGGAGAAGAGGACGCGGAAGAAGACGCAGAAGAGGACCGCGCTGGCTTCAGCTGCCCACAAGAGAGATGGCAACGCTGTGGAAGAAATTTTATAAGTGAGTATTTCATCTTGCAGGTAAGTGCGAACTGGGACAGATCAGAGGCTAGCCATTGTGGAATGTACTAGCCTTGACTGTCCCGGGGGTATGTTCACTGAAAATTTTTTTCTGTGCCCGGAACTCCGCTTTAAATCTAAAGGAGAAAAATCTGGTGAGAAATAAAGGAAGGTAAGGGGAGACAGCTGCAGGTATAAAATATATGCACCTAGAGCTGATTGTGCACAGCTGCAGCAGCAGCTGTCAATGTTCAACCTTGAACCACTCCAGGTAGGCACTTGGAGTTTGCTGTTAATACCCACCCCCCACAGTTTCATTTTGGTTCATCACTATGATGGACAGCCTCAGTGGTCAGTAGGAATTTGTATGAGGTAGAAGGGAGTGGGCTAGCATTTTCATGCTCTAATCAGCTGTGGATTAAGCTAAGAGAAATATTTAGGTAAACCAAAATGTTCAACGTAGCGAGACACTGCAGATTTTATTCATTGTGATTGTGATTTAGTGGTTGACTAAGCATATTTAGGTATTTTTGTTTAGCACTCCCTGTGAACAACATGAATTAGGGAAAATTTTGTAAATGATAGGATGTACATGGGCAAAGTGTTCAATTTTTTTTTACCTCTGTATACAAGCACTATAGGAACCATGTGCATGAGATTTTCTGTTCAGGAAGAACATTTTGCCCGAGGTGACTGAACTTGAGATTTAACTGTTTTAATTTAACAGCACATGTACTATGTGACTTTAGTGAACAAGAATCCATAGCTCCCAATTGTCCCTGCCGCTGTATATAAAATGTGCTATTTAGCATTCAAAAAGTGTTTCACAGTGCTAACCCTTTCATCCAATTTCTAAACTGCTATATTTGTAAATGATAGGAGCCAGTATAAAGGAATAGTAGTGGTTAAAAAAGCACTTTTTTTGTACAATTTTCTTTTAATTGGATTTGGCAGGTGGTGTGTTCTATGTCTATGTGTCTACATACTTTTGCTAATAGGTGTCTCTTGTAGCCATCCCAAAAAGTTGGGAAGTATGAAAATCCTAATCATCACATGGTTGAACTGCACACATTTAGAATATGTATATGTTAATTTATTAATCCTATCATGCATAAACAAGGCATGAGCTGTTTACACTATTAATTTGCAAAAAAAGTAAACGTTCCTTTATACCCATACATATAACCTAGCATTAACTGTTTTACAGCATGCTGGCTTATGCAGTACACCTTTCTTTCTTAACAATGTGTGTTTCCTGGCAATGTTAATATCCAGTTTGGTGTATATTATCATAGAGTATCAACCTGTACATAATCTATGAATGTCAAATCACACGGAGAACATTTCAATATCAAAGGTTCAGGTACAGTGCTTAATGCATTTGATGTATAATGCATTTGTGAATAAATTATTTCCAAGGGAGCAAGAATATGTTATTTAAACTTTAAAATCAGTCTGTGATTCCTGCTTTCATTCTGGTTTTGACTCTAGCCTTTCTTCTGGGTTCCATCTAATTACCATCTGCGTGAACAATCGCCTGATTGCTCATTCCGTTTTGCCTGCTGTCATCCTTGATCTTACTTGTTTTAGGATTCAGGTAGAATGTTCCTTGGACTGACCTTTGTCCATTTATCCTTTTTTTTTTACTTTTTTTTTTTGCCCATTTATCCTTTTCCACAGGACCTGGTAGTTCACTCTGTTCCTTTGTTATTCAATGCATCAGTTTTTGGCAGAGGGATGAACCCAAGGGAAATGACTGGTGTTATTAAACAGCAAAATTGTATTTCCTTGTGGGGGATTCTTTAGAACACTGGTGCCCAATATGCCTCCCATGGGCCATATATGACATGCTAGGCACCCAGCATGGAGCTGCTGAGTGTTGAGCACCAGGTAAACAATGGATCACAATTTACCAGATGCATTCCCAGCACTGGTATAGTTAAAATGCAAAGAAAGACTGCCACTGTGCAAGGATGTCAATTCTTACTTGTACACAATGAGAATGTGCTTCTTTACAATGATTGAGATTTAAATTGATGGTTGAAAATACAAAACTGCTATATACAAAATAATCCCTTTGCATCTTTGCAGTGCATGCCTTTTTACTCATGTTTAGATGCTTTGAATTAAGGCAGGCCATTCATTTTGAAAGGGTTGGCAGCATACCCTAATGCCCTTAAAATCCACTCATGACTTTTTTTTAATGCAACAGCCTGCAATACATGGCACGTGATGTGCAGCAGTGTAGGTGGAAAGTTCAGTACTGTATCAATGTGTTAACACATAGACAGCATTGCGTGAATTAATGCACATTGCAGGAAAACCAAGCAAAACCAGTGTTTTTAATATTAAGCTATTCTGCAGGCCTCTGAACATGTTGAAGCCTGCACTTGATAAAACATTTCATAAGCTCCAGATTTTAAAGGAGCTCATGTCTACCATAGGGGAAGTAGAAAATCCACAGTACCAATAAAAGTCTACCAAAAAGACTACTTCAGATTAGGGACGATCGAACTTTTCAAAAGTTCGGTTCGACCAGAACACCCGAACTTCCCGAAAGTTCGGCCCGGATTTCAGAACCCCATTGAAATCAATGGGACCCGAACTTCGGTAATCAAAAAAACCCCATTTTGAAGCCCTAAAACCCAATAAATGCCCCTAAAAAGTGCCTAGGGTTCTGGGTCATGCCCCAGAGACTATTAATCACACAAAAAAAGTTCTTAAAAATTGTCATTTTTGATAGAGAGCCAATTATTGAAAAAATTATTGAAAAAAAATGAGATTTCTTTGGATTTAGTGTCTGGGGGTTGTAAAAGGTGTACCTGTGAAGTTTCAGCTCTGTAGCATGTCCAGAACCAGAAAAAAAAGTTTGTTTGTATTAGAATTAATATAGAACAGGATAGTGGCTCCGCTATTTTCACACCTTGCAGGTTTTGTAGCAAGCGTTTTTTTGGGCATTTTTTGGGGGTTATTGGAGGCAGGCATAACATCAGAACTTCTGTGTAGGGGTATATATACACACACACTTATATGTATATATATACACATACACATATATAGGTGTGAAAGTAGCAGAACACTATACTTGCGCTAATGAAATAATTAACACCCATATGGCTTCTCTCCTTTCACACCTATATGTGTGTATGTGTATAAATACATATAAGTGTGTGTGTATATATACCCCTATACAGAAGTTCAGATGTTTTGCCTGCCTCCAAAGACCCACAAAAAATGCCCAAAAAAACGCCTGCAATAACACACCTGGACGTTTTTTTTTTGGCGCAGGCATTTTTTTGGACATGTTTTGTGGGTCTTTGGAGGCAGGCAAAACATCTGAACTTCTGTATAGGGGTATATATGCACACACACTTATATGTATTTATACACATACACATATATAGGTGTGATAGGAGCAGAGCCATATGCCTGTTAATTATTTCATTAGCGCAAGCATAGTGTTCTGCTACTTTCACACCTATATATGTGTATGTGTATATATACATACATGTGTGTGTATATATACCCCTCTACAGAAGTTTAGATGTTTCGCCTGCCTCCAAAGACCCACAAAAATGCCCAAAAAAATGCCTGTGCCAAAAAAAACGCCCAGGTGTGTTATTGCGGGCGTTTTTTTTGGGCATTTTTTGTGGGTCTTTGGAGGCAGGCAAAACATCTGAACTTCTGTGTAGGGGTATATATACACACACACACTTATATGTATTTATACACATACACATATATAGGTGTGAAAATAGCAGAACACTATGCTTGCGCTAATGAAATAATTAACAGGCATATGTCTCCGCTCCTATAACACCTATATGTGTGTGTGTGTGTATGTGTATAAATACATATAAGTGTGTGTGTATATATACCCCTATACAGAAGTTCAGATGTTTTGCCTGCCTCCAAAGACCCACAAGAAATGCCCAAAAAAAAGCCTGCGCCAAAAAAAAACGCCCAGGTGTGTTATTGCAGGCGTTTTTTTTTGGGCATTTTTTTGGGGTCTTTGGAGGCAGGCAAAACATCTGAACTTCGGTATAGGGGTATATATACACACACACTTATATGTATTTATACACATACACACATATAGGTGTTATAGGAGCAGAGACATATGCCTGTTAATTATTTCATTAGCGCAGGCATAGTGTTCTGCTATTTTCACACCTATATCTGTGTATGTGTATAAAAATACATATAAGTGTGTGTGTATATATACCCCTATACAGAAGTTCTGATGTTATGCCTACTGAAAGGAGAGAAGCCATATGGGTGTTAATTATTTCATTAGTGCAAGTATAGTGTTCTGCTACTTTCTGTATATATACATATAAGTGTGTGTGTATATATACCCCTACACAGAAGTTCTGATGTTATGCCTGCCTCCAATAACCCCCAAAAAATGCCCAAAAAAAACCCCTGCAATAACACACCTGGGCGCTTTTTTTTTGGCGCAGGCGTTTTTTTTTGGGCATTTTTTGCGGGTCTTTGGAGGCAGGCAAAACATCTGTGGCAGATGTGCACTCTTACAACAGGCTGCTAGAGAAAACTTTGTTACCCTTGGAAATCACTTGCATGTACTTTACACTATGTGAACTAGTAGGCAGGTCATAGATGGTGCACATTTCTTTCCTGCAACCATGGATTGCATTAAAGGATATTTGCACGATTCCCCCATCAACACAGACAGTGTTGACAGAGGAAACCCTTCCCCTGCTGAAAAATTGTCAGCTCCCAGCGAGGGGCAGGGAAAGGTGGAGGGAGACAGTGATTATTGCTAGTGGTTATGGCAGCCGCTAGCGATAGTCACAAGTAAATCCAGCAGGCTGATTGTACCCAAGTTGATTGATCGATCAACTTGGGATCATTTAGCCTGCCCACACACTTTTTGAATCTCAGCCAATTCCTGCTGAACCATCTACGGCCTGCCTTAAACTAATGACTTCATACCCCAATGTGTTTTAACTGACCCGAGCTGTAGACTATGTGTGTCGGTTAATTGCAATACTTCCCTTTAGTAACTTCTGACCAGGAAAAGGCAAGGTTTCATAACTTTACTGAAGAATAAGTTAACACAACAGTTTAACAGAAAGCGCAGTCTTTCCCTAACATTCCTAGTCCCTAACTTCAGGCTTATGGCTGCCCCAGCATACTTGCATAGGAAAGAGTCTATTCTTGGCAGAGTCCATAGAATTATACCTTCAAGGAGGACTGCCAGTCCCAGTCCCATAAATCTCCCTTAGTAGCAGGAACTCCGAACCCGGCATGGCACTGGCGATCCAAGCTCCGGCAAGGCTATGAGCACTTCCCACATATTTCTCTCTTTCTCTTTCTACCTCCCTGGGTCCAGGCCCTTGTCAGGATCAGAGGATCGGAGCCAAGAAAAACCCACCAAAAAAAAAACCAGGAGCATAATAAACACTAGCCTTCCAGACTGGGGCAGCATTGAAGTGGTAGTAAAGTCTATTTTTAGACTTGTACCTACAGGTAAGACTAAAATAAGGTTTACCTGTAGCTACACTGAATATCTCCTAAACTTGTGGTGTTTAGGAGATATTCCCAATGAATGCAGCCAGTGACGTCACCAGTGCATGCGCTCTAAAGGTCCAGCATACTGTGCCAGGCCTTAAGAGCTCAATGCGGCAGCCGACGGCTCCTGCGGGAATCCAATGGCTCCTGCGGGCATGTGAGGGAGTGACATCATCGCGACTCCAGCTCTGGTCACTTATACAGCCAGAGCCCACAAACCCAGAAGGAAGACCAGTGCGCAGCTGGAGCACTTCATTCTAAGGTAAGTATTTTATAATGTGCTAGTATGCAATGCATACTAGCACATTATGCCATTGCCTTTGCAGGGGATTTCTTTTTTTTTTTTTGCCAGCTGCGATTTACTACCGCTTTAAACTCCACCTGCCTAAAAGCAAGGGCATGGAAAGAAAGGTGAACTCCCCATTTACGGATTATTTTCAAACAGTGGGACAAACTGCATCTGAACTTTGCATTACAAGCTCCTGACCCCTGCACTCTGTGTTACATGTTGCTTACCTCTGTCTCTGTGTTATATACTCCTGACCCCTGCTCTATGCATTACAAGTACTCAAACGAACCCTAGCCAGCCAGCCAAGCCTAACCAGTTAGTCTGGTGGGAACTCAACCTAGCCAGTCAATGTGCCAAGTGCTATGTGTTTGCATTTTGTTTCTCTTGCCACTTTATAAAAATATTTAGGTATCAGGTGTCTTAAAACATTTTTTTTCAGTGTAGGTTACTCCTATATCAAAATATCAGTGCCCAAACAAGGAGGTACTATAGTTCCTTATCAGAATAGAAGTTTATGTTGTTTAATATACCCCAGGGACCTTAATAGAAGGGTCCCATCTGGATTCCACAGAGTAAATGGGTGTTAAACAGGAAGCTCAACACCTCAATAGAGAAAGCTTTCCTGCCAGGGTGCCCGCTGTGCACAAACTAATTAACCGATCCTTTGGCCCATTTTTTAATAGATCAATATAATATCAGACTGATTATTCATGTGGAAAATAAACTAATGCAGCAAACTTTACTTAATCAACAAATATTTAAAGGTTATTTTATCTTTAATCCCTTTTTAGGATTGTGCCTGAGTTTTGGAAAGCCAAGTAGCACTGTTCACCTCTTGCTTGTCTTTTCCCATTTAACCACTACCACAAAAGACTAGTATTGGAGTGTTTCCTCTAATTTATCAAATTATCATTTAAACTTTTTACTAGCATGCAAGAGATGGGGCATATACCTGAAATGAAGAAGTGAAGTCACCAGTACTTCAAATGAAGGTGTTTCATGTATTTTTTGAGAAAACAGGATTACATAGACATAGCTTTTGTGATGCTTTTTCACATTAAACACATGAAATAATAAAATGTATTTGGCATTTTGGTGACTTTGCATCTTCGTATTTGGTTCTGGTACAATACCATTTATGGCATTCTGTGAGCAGCCAAGTACTGAGGAGTTCAACTTCTATTTATACTTTATATGGGCTGCATACCTCACACAAAATTACCAAGATTTGGGTTGTGTATAACAAGCTACCAGAATAAGGGTTACATTCTCTCTGCTTTTACGTTAAATGTTTTGCTGTATTGTGCACTGGGGCCATCAGGGATTTTGTTTGGTAACAAAATGTCACTATTATCTGATCTTAAGGTCAATGGGATCAATGGCCAGAGAAGCAGACAAAGAAGGACTTTGATGATTAACCTCCTTAAAGCCTCATTTGGCTATATTCTGGCCTTGTATGGGTCAAATATAACCACACAATGGGGGTTATTTACTAAAACTGGGGAGTGCAAAATCTGGAGCAGCTCTGCATAGAAACCAATCAGCTTCCATGTTTTATTTCCAAAGCTCAATTGAACAAGCTGAAGTTAGAAGCTGTTTTGCACAGCTGCACCAGATCCTGAGTGCACCAGTTTTAGTAAATCCCCCCCCACAATGTAAAAAATTTACTAATATCCACCTATGGGTCTCCTTTTCCCATTGTTTTTTGTTTTTGCTTCCGTTTTTGTAGATCAGCCATTGTGCGTACCAGTGATCATAACTGTTAATTCTTCATAACTGTATTTTTCAGTTTAAAATAATGGATAATTATCCACTGTGGCTTTTTTATCCAGTCTTTTTATGGTTTAGATGAGACAATAATATCTGCACACATACATTTTTCCTTTTATCCAGTCTAATTATAGGTGACACCACTCTCTTCAAATCTGGAAGGCTTTAACTAGTTGCGGACCACCCACCACAGTTTTACTGCAGCATGGTGGCTCAGCTGTGCAAACTGGCATACCTATACGTCGGTCGCACGGGGGAACGGGGCTGTCCCAGCGATGATCTGATTAGGTTCAGAACCAATCAGTCATCTGATCCAGGCCAATGATTTATGGCCTGGACCTGGTGATCGGTTCTGACCAATGACAGACCCTCATGTGCCTGTGTATTGTAAACACAGGCACAGGAAATGATCGAATCTCCTCTCCTGGAGCCTTTTTCGGTTCCAGCATGAGTGGAGAGAGCATCTACCACGAGTACACAAGCATTAAACTGACACAAGTACATTTAGGCACATTTGTCACCCCTGATCACCCCCCATTTAACCCTTTCACTCCCTGTCACAGTGTCAGTATACAGATAATTTACTCATCACTGTATTAGTTGTAATGATATCCCGTACTGGACACACCAAAAGCTGTAGCAAGCGGCCATGTTGTTCAGTCAATATAGGTCAGCCATGACAGTCTTGACGAACAGTTACACATTGCTGAAGTGATTACCACTTCCCTCCTCCTCCAATTCATGGAATGCATAGGTTTTACACTTAAAAAGAGCCGTTATCTTAACTCAGAGACATCAGAAACCAGCGCTTAGTAACACCTGGAAGCACACAGACCTAATCATTGCAAGATCTCTTGCTGTGCATAGCCATAAACCTAGGAAGGATATGTGTGGAGGATCAGAGGAGGAGGTGTATTCACTTAACCATTGAGGAAGCTCCTAGAGCCCATAGTGTCCTTCCTGAAGTGCTTGAAAATCCTGATAGGGAGCCCACCACTTCTGCAGTGCCCGTACTTCCCCCATTCACTGGCCAACCCGGAATTTCGGTGGAAACAGCCTATTTTACTCCCTTTGGTTTTTATGAGCTGTTTTTACGGGAAGATCTGTACAGATCTATTGTTGACCAAAGTAATATATATGCCGATCAATTTATCACTGCAAATCCAAATTTGACCCTTGTCAGAGAATTTAGAACCTTTCTGGGCCTATCCCTCATCATGGGCAATACTAAAAAGAGTTTGTTGCGGTCCTATTGGTCCACTGACCCAATTTATCATATGCCCATGTTCTCTTCTGCCATGGCCAGTACTAGAAACTAGCAAATGTTGTGGTTCATGCATTTCAGTTAAATAGAATTCTGTCATCCTCAGGGTGACCCTGGATATGACCGGCTCCACAAAATTTGGCCCCTTGTAAATCACTTCAAACAAAAATTTGCAGCCTTCTATATGCCCCAACAAGCTGTCTGTGTTGATGAGACCCTGATTAAATTTTCTAGCTGCCCTGTTTTCAAACAGTTTCTCCCCAGCAAGCGTGCCAGATATGGGGGTCAAGCTGTGTGAGCTCTGTTACAGGGCAACAGGCTATACATGTAGTTTCTGGATTTACGAGGGAAAAGATAGCAGTGTTGAGCCCCCCTGACTGCCCAGACTACATAGGGAGCAGCGGTAAGATTGTTTGGGACTTGGTGTCAACCTTATTCAGAAAGGGGTACTATTTATACGTGGACAATTATTACACAAGCGTGACACTTTTCAGTCACCTTTTTGATTCTAGAATTGCCGTATGTGGGGCCTTGCGACCTAATCGCCAATGGCTTGTATATTTCTGACTTAGACGGGGGGGGGGGGGGGGAGCCTGCTTGAAGTGTAGTAAATTGCTTGCAGTGAAGTGGAGGGACACACAGACCACATGGGAGGGGTGGACTTTAATGACCAGATGATGGTGCCGTACTTAATTGCCCATAAGGCCAGACGCTGGTACAAGAAAGTGTCTGCATACTTATTTCAATTGGCTATACTGAACGCTTATGTGCTCTACAAAGCCTCAGGAAGAAGTGGATCCTTCCAAAAATTCCAGGAAGAGATCATCACAGCCCTTCTGTATCCAGAAGGTGCTGTGGCCCAAATTCACAATCCAGATGCAGTGAGCCGGCTGCATTAGAGGCACTTTCCAGATGTCCTCTCCGGTACCTCTACCCAAAGAGCACCCCAAAGAAGATGTCGTGTCAGTAGAAAACACGCATATTCCAACCATGACACTACCTGCCTGGAGTTTGCATGTTCTCTCTGTGCCTGCATGGGTTTCCTCTGGGAACTCCAGTTTTCTCCCACACTTCAAAGACATGCTGGTAGGTTAATTGTATCTGGTCTAAATTAGCCCTACTATGTGTATGTATGAATCTGAGTTAGGAAACTTAGGTTGTAAGCTCCTTGATGGTAGGGACTGATGTGAATGTACAATATATATGTAAAGCACTATGTAATTTGACAGTGCTAAATAAGTACCTGAAATAATAATATAGGCGTGACAACCGCTATTTTTGTCCCTCCTGTCCTGACCAACCTGGTCTCTGCATCAAGGACTGTTTCGGTCACTATCGTAAAAAATAAAAACCACAGAGGTGATCAAATACCACCAAAATTAATCTCTATTTGTGGGGAAAAAAACACATATATTTTGTTTTGATACAGCATTGCATGACTGCGCAATTGCCAGTTAAAGTCACACAGTGCCAAATTGCAAAAATGGCATGGTCATTAAGGGGGTAAAACCTTCCACTCCTTAAGTGGTTAAAAGACATGAAAATACATTCTATTCTTGGAGCTGACCAAAAATAGGATAGGAAATCTGATACTATTCTTAAAGTTTCTGAGGTATAATGGTTTATATTTTGTATTTAAAATTTGTTCCTAATAACATGATGCAAAAAGTAGTTAGAAGTTTTTGCATTCATTTAATCTCACTTCATATGAACAAGTTCTGACAGTTGGGAAGAGGCATTTTTGGCAGAAAATTTTAAACTACAATGCTTATACTTCAGTGGTTTTGTGTGTAATGGCTATAGGGGTGACAAGATAATTAACTACTGTAATTTACCGCTCATGTGTTGGCTCGTGTTCTCTTCTATCCATCTAATAAAAAGTAGCTAAGAAATAGCTCCTGCATGTGCAAATATCTGAGGAAAACATTTTCCTGGCAAAAACACCACCAATACCATTATTAAATCTTACTGTTATGTTCACATGGGTATTAAGAGTATCTGTTAGAAGGGATGTTAGTATTTAATAAAGTTTATGTATGCCCAATAGTGGGGAAGGATAAAACCCCTGTCTGTTGCACATCAATTTCTATCTGAAGACAGAATCGAAAGTGAGAGTAAATATTTACAAGAAAAGGGGAATTCCCCATGGTAAAACACGCAGCATTCATAACCAAACAACCTCCAGACATGCATAATAAATAACACAACAACTTCTTTTTGGCAAAACTTATGGCCGCGGTCTTTATTAATTGGTTTCAAAGTATACTTATTTAAACTTCAACTTCATACGAACAACGATACAACTTTTAACTTCACTTTCCATACCATTTCCAACTCAGCTCTTACAGCTCGAGTTGAATAACCACATTTCAATATTAACCACTTACTGCCCGCCCGCCGACGGTGCGGCTATTATCCTGGGCGGACGTCCGCAGGAAATGCAGGGCAGGCGCGCGATCGCGGGCGCGCCACCGTGCACTGCCGGTGTCGGCGTGTCCCCGGGACACAGCCGGTCACCGGCAGGGGGGAAACAGCCAATAGGCATGGCTGTTTCCCACGTGATCGGCTGTGTTCCAATGACACAGCCGATCACAATGGAGGCGCCCGGGAGATGACCGCGCATGCGCGATCGGGAGCACGCAGCGCGGTCATGTCGGTGGCACTGTGTTCCTAAGGAACACAGCTGTCACCGGCGGTAGTAAACAGTCACTGACAGTGACTGTTTACTAAATGATCGGCTGTGAATCCATTCACAGCCGATCACAAAATGTAAACAAAGAGAAGTAACTCACTGTTACTAGCTCTTCTCTCCTCATACAGTTTCCAGTATGAGGGGAGAAGAGCTAGAAATAGTGAGTTACTGCTCTGTGTACCTGTAAAAGTAAAAATCACACCAATAAAGGTCCCCACACACAGTCCTCAGCCCCCCCCAATGTCACCTGTCACCCAACAGTCACCTCATCAGTGCCCAGAAATTGACACCCATAACGTTCACATGTGAGCGCAGCGATCGCGGGCAGAACACTGCGATTCTGCCCGCGATCCGGAAATCATTGCAAATTGCGGGACGCCTGTGCGTTGCCCGTTTTTTGCAATAGCACCCCAAACGCTGTGTGCGATGTTGCCGCCATTTCCACCTGCCGAATCGCGGTAACATCGTGCAAACATCGCATGACGCCCAAAAAAGGTACAAGAGTTTCTTTGGGGCGTCATGCGTTGTTTGCGTTATGTTAAATCGCAGCAACATCGCACAGCGTTTGGGGTGCTATTGCAAATCACGGGCAACGCACAGGCGTCCCGCAATTTGCAATGATTTCTGGATCACTGCGATTCTGCCCGCGATCGCTACGCTCACATGTGAACATAGCCTAAAGTTCACCGGTCACCAGAGACTGCCATCAGTACCGCCGTACACCATCGCCCGTCACCTGTCACCCATCAGTGACCATCGCCCGTCACCTGTCACCCCATCAATCACCGTCACCTGTCACCCCATCAGTCATCGTCACCTGTCACCCCATCAGTCATCGTCATCTGTCACCCTATCAATCATCGTCACTTGACACCCCATCAGTGATCGTCACATGTCACCCCATCAATCATCGTCACATGTCACCCCGTCAGTGATTGTCATCTGTCACCCCATCAATCATCGTCACTTGTCACCTCATCAATCGTCACCTGTCACCCCATCAGTCATCGTCACCTGTCACCCCATCAGTCATCATCACCTGTCACCCCATCAGTCATTGTCACCTGTCACCCCATCAATCATCGTCACCTGTCACCCCATCAGTCATCATCACCTGTCACCCCATCAGTCATCGTCACCTGTTTGCCATATACATGCAATCACTTACTGACCGCCTAACGACTATATGCGTCGGCCATTAAAAGCTAAATACTGGGGTTATGGCAGCAGATAGCCCCCATAACCCCGGTATTTTTTGAAACGGCGGGCGGTCGGCTTTCAGATAAGGGTGGTCCCAGTGGCGGATTCGCCACAGAATTACCCTTACGGTGCAGGGGAAGAGGTCCCCCCCCTCCTGCCGCGTCCCAGACGTTTTCCCAGCTTACCGGACCCGCCGGCAGCGGGGAAAACTATCCGGTCCCGGATCCTCAGAGACAGGAAGTCGAGTGAGGGCAAGATGGCCCTCACTCAACTCTATGGTCTTGGAGGACCGGAGCTACATCAAAAGCCGTTGCCTAGCAACCGGTTTAAAGGGCCGCTTTTTTTTTTTTCTTTTTTTTTTTTTTCCTCTTTCAACAATTTTTTTTTTTTTTCTTTTTTAGTGTAGTTGTGAGGTGTGAGGTCCTTTTGACCCCAGATCTCACAATAAAGAGGACCTGTCATGCCTATTTCTATTACAAGGGATGTTTACATTCCTTGTAATAGGAATAAAAATGATCAAAACATTTTTTTTTTAAACTGTGTAAAAATAAAAAAATAATAAATAAAATAAATAGGAAAAAAAAAATTAAAGCGCCCTGTCCCCGTTAGCTCGCGCGCAGAATCAAACGCATACGCAAGTCCCGCCCACATATGTAAACGGTGTTCAAACCATACATGTGAGGTATCGCCGCGATCGTTAGAGCGAGAGCAATAATTTGAGCCCTAGACCTCCTCTGTAACTCTAAGCTAGTAACCTGCAGAAATTTTTAAAATGTTGCCTATGGGGATTTTTAAGTACCAATGTTTGGCGATATTCTGTGAGCATGCACAATTTTGAAGCATGACATGTTGGGTATCTAATTACTCGGCGTAACATTATCTTTCACATTATGGAAAACAATTGTGCTAAATTTACTGTTTTCTTATTTTTTAGTTCAAAAAAGTGAATTTTTTTCAAAAAAAGCGCATTTGGAAGACTGCTGCGCAAATATGGTGTTATAAAAAATATTGCAACGATCTCCATTTTATTCTCTAGGGTCTCTGCTAAAAAAAAATATATAATGTTTGGGGGTTCCAAGTAGTTTTCTAGCAAAAAAAATGATTTTAGCTTGTAAACACCAAGTGTCAAAAATAGGCCCAGTCTTAAAGTGGATAAATGGACAACTTTGTGTAAAGCGCTACTTGGATGTTAGGCCTATGTATGTGGCCAGGCTGTGAAAAAGTGTTACACATGTGGTATCGCCATACTCAGGAGGAATAGCAGAATGTATTTTGGGGTGCAATTTTTGCTATGTACATGCTATGTGTTAGAAATATTGCATAAATGGACAGCTTTGTGTAAAAAAAATGTGTTTTCATTTTCTTTCCACATTTTCCAAAAACTTGTGGAAAAAAATGACATATTCAAAAGACTCATTATGCCTCAAAAATTATACGTTGGGCTGTTTGCTTTCCAAAATGGGGTCATTTTATGGGGGTTTCCATTGTCCTGGTGCTCCAGGGCCTTCAAAAGTGCGATAGGTTGTCAGGAAATTATATGTGTAATTTATGCTCCTAGAATGCCGGACGCTGCTACTTGGATGTTAGGCCTCTGTATGTGGCCAGGCTGTGAAAAAGTCTCACACATGTGGTATCGCCATACCCAGGAGGAGTAGTAGAATGTGTTTTGGGGTGTAGTTGCAAGTATACATGTGCTGTGTGAGAGAAATAACCTGTTAATGCGGCAATTTGTAGAAAAAAAAAAATAAATCTTCATTTTGCAAAGCATTGTGGGAAAAAACTACAACTTCAAAAAACTCACCATGCCCCTTAATAAATACCTTGGAATGTCTACTTTCCAAAAAGGGGTAATTTGGGGGGTATTTGTACTTTCCTGACTTTTTAGTGTCTCAAGAAATTAGATAGGCCTTCAGTACATCAGGTGTGATCAAGTGTGATCAATTTTCAATGATTCGCACCATAGCTTGTGGACTCTATAACTTTCACAAAGACCAAATAATATACACTTACTTGGGTTATTTTTACCAAAGATAAGTAGCAGTATAAATTTTGGCCAAAATTTGTGAAGAAAAATGACTAATTTGCTAAATTTTATGACAGAAACAAAGAAAAATGTGTTTTTTCACGATATTTTCAGTCTTTTTTTATTTATAGCACAAAAAATAAAAACCCAGTATTGATCAAATACCATCAAAAGAAAGCTCTATTTGTGTGAAAAAAAGGACACAATTTTTGTATGGGTACAGTGTTGCATGACTGAGTAATTCTCAGTCAAAGTGTGAGAGCGCTGAAAGCTTATAATCGGTCTGGGCAGGAAGGGGGTGAAAGTGCACTGTAGGCAAGTGGTTAAATAAACTGTCCCCCTTTTCCATGAAAAGGTGACCCACCACATTAACAAGGCCGCGACAAGGAAGGGAGAGTTGGGTGAGCTCTGCCTCTTGATTCTTCCAGCGACGACTGGTGCAATTTCCAGTCAGTATCCCCTATTTATAACCATCCCGGGGGGCTTCTAGCAGTTTCCATTACTTTCGTTTAATTGCACCTATCAGGTGTCAACACCCCCGAGAGACCATGCCCTCACCTGAGGGGAAGACTAGAAACCCCCCTCTAGCTGTGGTGGTACCATGAGTAGGGATGATCGAACGGTTCGGGTCCACCATCGGTTCGGCCCGAACATTGGGTGTTCGAGGTTCGGCCGAATTTAGAACTTTTTGCCCAAAAAGTTCGGAATTCGACAACCAGAACTGACCAAAATGCAATGCTTCAGGAAATAGGCTTTAAAAGCCCGTGATTGGACCAGAACCATTAGCAAAAGCCAATTGAGGGGGCAGGAGAATGCTAGGAATGTGATTGGAGTGACTAGGGGGTCCCTAGACCAATCATTAGTGAATACGCCCCCCAGTATATAAGATAGCCCCCGCCATATTCCTAGCATTGTTATACTGGACATGGAAGAGAGTGGAAGCAGTTCTGTTAATTTTACTTTAAAAGTGTCATTTAGCATTTATTAGTGTGAGGAAAGGGATATCTAGTGTAGTTAGAGTGCTCCTTTACACTTAAGTTAGCTTCAAAAATTTAGTTTCTGTAGGGAAAGTGTTAAGTGTAAGGGGACCGTAGTGTAGTGTAGGGTTAACTGACAGTGACTGCTATGGAAGGGTGACAAAACCCTTCCATAGCAGGGTGACCGCTATAATGATCATTTCTCTGAGTTGCTTCGGGACAGGAATATGGCTTCTCACCAGCAAGCATTTTTCATGCTGCAGGGGTTGCCACTGCCAGTGCTTTTTTGAGGACATGTTTGATGTCAGACAAGACATCTGAACATGTGTATAGGGGGTATATATACACATATATGTCTGAATATATACCCCTAGACATATATAAGTGTGATAGTAGCAGAAATATATGCTTGCGCTAATGAAATCATTTACAGTAATATATTTCTGCTACTATCACACCTATATATGGCTAGGTGTCTATATACATATAATTATGTGTGTATATATACCACTATACACAAGTTTAGATGTTTTGCCTGCCTCAAAAGAACCCAAAAAAATGCCAAAAAAACGCTAGCGTCAAAAAAAAAATGCCCAGGTGTGTTTTTGCTGGCATTTTTTGGGGGGTTTTGGAGGCAGCCAAAACATCTGAACTTGTGTATAGTGGTGTATATACACACATACATATATTTATATACACACCTAGACATATATAGGTGTGATAGTAGCAGAAATATATGCTTGCGCTAATGAAATCATTTACAGTAATATATTTCTGCTACTATCACACCTATATATGGCTAGGTGTCTATATACATATAATTATGTGTGTATATATACCACTATACACAAGTTCAGATGTTTTGCCTGCCTCAAAAGAACCCAACAAAAATGCCAAAAAAACGCTAGCGTCAAAAAAAAAAAATGCCCAGGTGTGTTTTTGCTGGCATTTTTTGGGGGGTTTTGGAGGCAGGCAAAACATCTGAACTTGTGTATAGCGGTGTATATACACACACATACATATATTTATATACACACCTAGACATATATAGGTGTGATAGTAGCAGAAATATATGCTTGCGCTAATGAAATAATTTACAGTAATATATTTCTGCTACTATCACACCTATATATGGCTAGGTGTCTATATACATATAATTATGTGTGTATATATACCACTATACACAAGTTCAGATGTTTTGCTTGCCTCAAAAAAAACGCTAGCATCAAAAAAAAAAATGCCCAGGTGTGTTTTTGCTGGCATTTTTTGGGGGTTTTTGGAGGCAGGCAAAACATCAGAACTTGTGCACAGTACCACTATACACAAGTTCAGATGTTTTTCCTGACTGCAAAGAACCCCAAAAAATGCCTGCTATTAAACCGGCAAGGTGTGAAAACTCCTGTGCTGAAAGTGTTCTACAAACAATCTTTTTTTTTTTTTTATGGTTCTGGACATGCTACAGAGCTGAAACTTCACATGTACACTTTTTAGACCCCCCAGATACGAAATCCAAAGTAAAAATAAAAAAATCTTTTTTTTTTTTTTTTTTTTTAATTTTTCAACAATTGGCTTTTTTTATCAAAAATTACAATTTTTAAGAACTTTTTTTTATGTGATTTTGTGTCTGGGGGGTCTAAAAGGTGTACCTGTGAAGTTTCAGCTCTGTAGCATGTCCAGAACCAGAAAAAAAAGATCATATAGGTGTAAAAGGAGGGTCCCACATCCCTGTTCTACTGAAAAATTATCTTTTTTTTTTTCATGGTTCTGGACATGCTACAGAGCTGAAACTTCACATGTACACTTTTTAGACCCCCCAGATACTAAATCCAAAAATCTCTCTTTTTTTTTTTTTCAATAATTGGCTTTTTTATCAAAAATGACAATTTTTAAGAACTTTTTTTTGTGTGATTAATAGTTAATGGGGCATGACCCAGAACCCTAGGGACTTTTTAGGGGCATTTATTGGGTTTTAGGGCTTAAAAATTGTGTTTTTTGATTACCGAAGTTCGGGTCCCATTGATTTCAATGGGGTTCTGAAATCCGGGCCGAACTTTCGGGAAGTTCGGATGTTCTGGCCGAACCGAACTTTTCAAAAGTTCGATCATCCCTAACCATGAGGAAAAGGAGGGCCTTGAAACTGCTATCCCCCTTTTCCCCACATTCGAACAATTCCTCTTTATTCCTGAGGACAACTGTAAAATTTTGGATTTCCCTATCTGGATTTTCTCCAACAGGACAAATATACAGGTTCTCAGCAGTGGGATACAGACAGCAATTAAAAACATGAGAGGATGTCTAATACTTCCCTACACTACCAAAAACTTAAAAAAAAAAAAGTTTTGGCTACACATACACTTTAACCACTTGACGTCTGCTCACATTGCTGCTACTGCGGCAATGTGACTCGTTATCGTCCAGCGACGTAGACCTACGTCGCTGGACTCCTCCCCCCCCCCGCCGGAGGCGCGCTCCCACTGTTTTCAGTCACAGCGGGAGTCGGGCCAGGGGAGGAGCGGTGGCGATCGCCGCTGCTCCACCCCGATCGTCGGGGAATCGAGTGTGGAGATCCGCCCGCTTGTGTAAACAGAGTCAGGGATCTGTCCCTGACTCACTCAGTCACCTCCCCCCTCACACGTTAGTAAGCACCAGGCATACATTAACCCCTCCCTCTCCAATAAAATTAACCCCTTCCCTGCCAGTGTAATTTTTACAGTAACAGTGCATATATATAGCACTGATTACTGCAGTAATGTCACTGGTACCCCCAAAAGTGTCAAAAATGTCAGTCAAGGGTCCGATCTGTCCGCCGCAATGTCGCAGTCCCGCAAAAAAAATCGCAGATCTCCGCCATTACTCGTTAAAAAAAAAAACACCAAAAATGACAGAAATCTTTCCCTTAGTTAGTAAACGCAATAACTTTTGCGCAAACCAATCAAAATATGCTTATTGTGATTTTTTTTTTACCAAACATAGGTAGCAGAAAACAAATTGGCCAAAAATGAAAAAAAAATTTGATTTTTACATTTTTTGGGGGGGAATTTCATATAAAAAAATGTTAAAAATATTGTTATTTTTCATTTTATTTCGTTTGGGTATGGTGTTGCATGACCGTGCAATTGTCAGTTAAAGTCGCACAGTGCCGAATCGCAAAAAGTGGCCCAGACGTAAGACAGCAAAATCCTCCGGTGGTAAAGTGGTTAAAGGGAATTTCTGCTTTTACGGTCAAATTTGACGAAAATTCACTATTGTCACACGGATCCTCCTCCTGGCCAATCAGGGAGCGCGTCCCATACGCGCTTCCTGATTGGCCGCAAGGCAGACCCCATGTCATTGGCCGAGGAGGAGGCGGGAGCGGGAGGACTCGTGGAGACGCCTGGGGATTGAAGCCGCCGCCGGGACACTGAAGAGAAGATGCCGCCGCAGCTGCTCCAGGGCTCCAGGTAAGTGCACTGGTCTCGGGGGGAGGGGCACACTGCATTGAAGGGGGCACGCACGCACGCTGGTCTCTGCATTGAAAGGGGACATGTATGCTGGTCACTGCATTCTAAGGGGGCATATATGCTAGTCACTGCATTCTAAGGGGGCATGTATGCTGGTCACTGCATTCTAAGGGGGCATGTACGCTGGTCACTACATTCTACGAGGGCATGTACGCTGGTCACTGCCTTCTAAGGGGGGCATGTATGCTGGTCACTGCATTCTAAGGAGGCATGTACGCTGGTCACTACATTCTAAGGGGCATGTACGCTGGTCACTGCATTCTAAGGGGGCATGTATGCTGGTCACTACATTCTAAGGGGGCAAGTACGCTGGTCACTGCATTCTAAGGGGGCATGTATGCTGGTCACTACATTCTAAGGGGGCATGTACGCTGGTCACTACATTCTAAGGGGGCATGTACGCTGGTCACTACATTGAAGGGGGCATGTACGCTGGTCACTGCATTCTAAGGGGGCATGTACGCTGGTCACTACATTGAAAGGGGGCATGTTCGCTGGTCACTGCATTGAAAGGGGGCATGTACGCTGGTCACTACATTGAAAGGGGGCATGTACGCTGGTCACTGCATTGAAAGGGGAATGCACGCTGGTCACTGCATTGAAAGGGGGCATGTACGCTGGTCACTGCATTGAAAGGGGGCATGTACGCTGGTCACTGCATTGAAAGGGGGCAAGCTGGTCTCTCTGCATTGAAAGGGGGCATGTACGCTGGTCACTACATTGAAAGGGGGCATGTACGCTGGTCACTGCATTGAAAGGGGCATGCACGCTGGTCACTGCATTGAAAGGGGGCATGTACGTTGGTCACTGCATTGAAAGGGGGCATGTACGCTGGTCACTGCATTGAAAGGGGGCAAGCTGGTCTCTCTGCATTGAAAGGGGGCACACTATACCTTAATTACTGAAGGCCCCTTTCACACTTTTGCGACCTCAAAGTCACGCAATTCTTTACAGCGTTTTTTGCCGCAAAGCAATGCCTATTACATTTTTCTGTTTGTGCCCCCCCCCCCCAAAATAAATTTTGAGCACCAGCCGCCACTGATTTGCACTGAATAAACAGAACAGTGATTTGGAAAGATGCCTAGTGTATTGTTTTGTGTCTGTTCCCTACTGCAGTAGTATGTAATAGTTTGGAACCACTGATAAATATGAGGATAGAAGTTGCCTATCTATAACATTTTTAAAACACCATTAAGCAATTCACAAGGGATTGCATAGTCCATTTCCAGTGCTTATTAGAGCAAGTCTGCCAGGAGAGAAATATGAGTCTGCCATTGCTGACACAGTACTAATAGTACTGACCAAGAACAATCATGGAGATCAGAAAAGTTATAGTAAGGTTAGCAGACTTTGTATTGGGTCAGGGACTCATGATTCTTAAGCCAGAGAGTCTAAATAGCAGGCAGGTATTTATTCTATTATATGATAAGTCAGCAATGGTCGCCTCCATGTTTCTATTAATACATTCCTTGCTTTTCTACAACATTCCTCTTCTATGAATTATCAGTTTATAATAGGGTAATGGTGATATTCTTTGCATTGTATGTGTTCCATTCTAACAACCATTTGTGGATGAAAAACCGTAGTTTTTTTCAAAATATATTTTTATTGATATTTAGGAAAAATGCCTTATTTCGTTTGACATTATACCTTTTGGTAAACTTAGCTTAATGTGTTAAATATTAACATACATGGCTACATTCACACCTGAGCGTAGCGTTTTTCGCGCGTTTTTTACCGCGATTTTACCGCGATCTTTGCGGCGTTTTTTACCGCGATTTTACCGCGATTTTTACCGCGATTTTTGTGCAGGCGTTTTTAGATTGAATAGAGATCAATGGAAAACGCCTGTAATCTGCCCAAAAAGAAGCTCATGTACTTTTTTGAGCGTTGGGCGTTTTGTATACAGCGTCAAAACGCTCAGATGTGAACAGGGGCCATTGAAATGAATAGGATTTGTCTTGTTGGGCGTTTTGAGAGCTGATCCTAGAGCAGAAAAACGCCCCAAAAACGCCCCAAAACGCCTAGATGTGAACGGAGCCTAAGGAGAATTTATAACGTATTTAGTGTTTGTTTTAGATATGTGGTGCATAAACAATTAAGTTCTGTTTGAAATAATATCAGCTCACGGTAATGTTTTAAAAACATATTTCCACATATAATTATTAATTATTATAGTTATAAGTATTAGTAATTACATATCCACATATGGACAACTATATTTTTTCATTACAAATGCAAGCTCTGCTTTCTGGATGTAGGTGTTACGCAACAGGGTGGATTTACTAAAAGCAAACAGACTGCAAACTTTGCAAGTGCTGTTGCCCTCTGCAAGTGTAGTTGCACTCCCCAGAGCTTAGTAAATGTGGTAAATCTCTGCTGATTTCCATCATCTAATCAAAGGCAAGCAAAAATTATTATTTTTTTCTTTGCACCTGATTGGGTATTCTTTGCAAAGTAAAACTTCACCACATTTACATTTGTTAAGGAAAATGAGTGCAACTGGACTGGCAAAGTGCACAGTCTATTTACCTTTAGTAAATAAACCCCGGTGGCTGTACATTACTGCTCATAACAACTGTTATACAGAATATTTGATTAATTAAGATTATTTTATTTTTTTTGTAAATTCTTTATTTAATGTAGAAAGGCACGCATTACAAACAGGTAGCACAGTAGATAACAGGTCAAAGATTCAAATAAGCATATTGTATTCCACAAATGTAAATAAAGGTCACTTAATGGGTTAAGAATGCAATTCATTAAGATACATTTTTCTAGTTTATTTACCTTGTCTGTGGCTAATATACAAAGAAAAACATAATAACAACATTTTATCAAACCAAGCATGTAAAATGTAAATGTCAAAACCTCTAACTTAAAAATAAATATAAGGCCTCAATTAAAAAAATATACTACACTTTCCCTTAAAGTGGTTGTAAAGTCTGAAGGTTTTTTTTATCTTAATGCATTCTATTATAAAAAAGCCTTCTGTGTGCAACAGCCCCCCTCAGCCCCTCTAGTACTTACCTGAGCCCGATCTTCCTCCAGTGATGTGCACGAGAGCCTTCGGTTGTCCAGGACTCTCCCTCCTGATTGGCTGAGACACAGCAGCAGTACCATTGGCTCCCGCTGCTGTCAATCTGCTGTCAATCAGTTAGCCAATCAGGATAAAGAGGGGGCAGGGCTGAACTGCAGCTCTGTGTCTGAATAGACACACAGAGCTACGGCTCGGCTCGGGTGCCCCCATAGCAAGCTGCTTGCTGTGGGGGCACTCGGCATGAGGGAGGGGCCAGGAGTGCTGGCATGGGACCCAAGAAGAGGAGGATCTGGAATGCTCTGTGCAAAAGCAATTGCACAGGGCAGGTAAGTATAACATTTTGGTATTTTTTAAAGGAAAAAAATAGACTTTAGTATCAATTTAACCTTATAATTAGGAAACTGTGCCCCCACACCCCTATTTATTACACATGGGTCAGTGTCTTTTTAAAATGAGAAAATTGTTAAAGCATTTTAAAATAAAATAATTTAATTTAAGTCAAAACAAAAAGGACACAGTCCATTAAAAAGAGTCTGAAAAAAGGTTTTGATTTTCCACTGGTGACAGGGTCCCTTTAGGAAACATAATGGTAAAAGTTATTGGACAGTTAGGAAAA
Organism: Pelophylax lessonae; assembly: GCF_965119305.1. Lineage (NCBI taxonomy): Eukaryota > Metazoa > Chordata > Amphibia > Anura > Ranidae > Pelophylax > Pelophylax lessonae. The sequence goes on along the minus strand of NC_138771.1, from coordinate 242,244,336 downwards.
CATCAACAGTACAGTACAAAAAAATACTTAGTAGTGGTGGTAAAATTGAAAATTACAGAGGGTCTAATATACAGCCCTGGACACTTCCAATGCACTACACAATAGCTGCTTGTTTTCATGAAGGAAATTGCATAATTTTAGGTAGCCAGTTCATGGGCTGTAATGCATAGCAATTCCTGAAAATGTTTATCCTGTTTTATTTTTTACTGCAACACGCTGCAGAGAAAGTGGGAATAAAATAAGCTCCATTGTTGCAATAATAGCAACTTCCAGCATTAGTGTCCATTCACACTAGTACGACTTGTCAGGCGACTTGGTCAGCCTGACAAGTCACGCACTGTCGCGGTCCATTGACTGGTACAGGAACCATTCTAATAGGAGCGACACAAGTCGCTCCGACTTAGAAAAAGGGTCCTGTACTACTTCGGGGCGACCTGGAGCGACTTGCATAGACATTCATTTAATGAAGTCCGTGCAAGTCGTGCCGAAGTCGCAGTGCACGCGACTTCACAGGTCGCTCCTGAAGTCGTGCCGCTGCAGTGTGAACCGGCACTTAGTGTCACTGCCAACAATAGCAACCTCCAGCATTGGTGTTAGTGGATGCAATAATAACTCCCGCATTGTTGTCATTGGATGTTAAAATATCCTCCTGCATTGGTGTCCGCAATAATAACCTTCAGATTTGGTGTTAGTCACCACAATATTATTCCCCAGCATAGGTGTAAGTGACTGAAATAATAGCCACCTGCATGTGTCAGTTTCTGCAATAATACCCCTTAACATTGGTGCTAATGACAATAATAGCTCCCAACAATGGTGCCAGTGAATATAATAATAACCCTCAGTAGTGGTGCCAGTGGCCCCACTGACACCCCCAGCATTGTTGCCAGTAACCGCTTTTATAACCCCCATTTGTGGTCAGTGGCAGTGCTATTTAAATCTCCCTTCATTGGTAGTCAGTGCCAACACTGCTCACTCCTCCTTTACCTCCTTTCTGCATTGATGGTCTTTGGCAGTGTAAATTCTTAAAAAAAAAAGAACCCTCCCACATTGGTGTTCAGTGGTTGTGTAATAAATCCCTTTCACCCTGCATTGGTGGTCAGTGGCAGCGCTGTTAACCCCCCTCATACACACACATTGGTTGTCAGTAGCAGTGTTAAATAACCCATTCCACCCTGCATTGGAGGTCACTGGCAGTGCTGTTCACCCCCTCACCTACACACAATGTTGGTCCTTGGCATTTTTATTAGTTCCTCCCCAATATAGATGATCAGTGGCAGTGCTGTTATCTCCTATACACCCACTACTTTTCATTCAGTGGAAGTATTAGCAAACCCCCTGCCCCCCATTATAGTGGTACAACTAACAGCCTATTTTAAGCCACATCAAAGTGTATTAAAGTGAACCATAACCATAAACCCTCAAGCTGCTGATATACTTTACTTGCATTTCCTTTCAGCCGTGTTATCTGCTCAACTGCGCCCTCACACCATTCTCTCTTCTGGCCTGATTACTTCCAATATTCGTCCAAGATTATACCTCTACTGTCAAGCATTGATGCATCCGACATTAGTAGAAATTTCATTTTAGTGCTTGTTGCAGAAATGCAGAGATTTTCCCAGCAACTGCTCAGGATGCAGCAGGTCAAATGTTGGGCACCAGATCTAGTGTCGGTAAATGATGTTTACACTGCATTTCCCCTTACATTCCCCATACATGAAAATGCTGTGCACACGGCAGCATTCCCCCTCCTCTCCCAGCATTGTTATACATGACAGCTTCCCACAGTCAATGGTTGCTAAGGATCCCAAGGAATGTAGACACCACCAAGTTCTTAACACTCAGTGATGGCACCTACCCCATTCACTTACAGTACATGGTCAATAATCCCCAGTAATGTAAGCAAAGGTGTTGGTGAAAAAAATGGCATGGGACTTGCCCTATACTACATACTGGACCCCTAAGTATTGACCTATATGGCCAATGAAGTCACTGGCATCCTTATGATATCATCAAGTTCAACAGCACATAATGGCAGTTTCACCTTTGTGTTTGCCTTCCTCCATCATTGACAGTTCAGAGCTGTCCCTCTTCATCCATTGGGCAGCCACTGATGATGTAACTCCTGACATTCATACTGGAGTTACATTATCCGGGTACCTGGCTCTATTCATTTTATCTTACAAATGCTGAAAATGAGTCTGAAGTGTACATTGTACTGTGCATGTGCCAAGTGCACTGTCACTAGAAAGAAACTGCAAGGAGAAGCCTAGAGCAGTGTTTCTCAACTCCGGTCCTCAGGGCACATAACAGGCCAGATTTTTAGCATTACCTTGGGGAGATGCAAACTACAATACTGCAATCACTGAGCAGCAAATGAGATCACCTGTGATGTATTTCAGTTTTCTTGCAAACCTGGCCAGTTAGTATGCCCTGAGGACCGGAGTTGAGAAACACTGGCCTAGAGCATCACTCCAGAAGAGGACAGTCTGGACTGCTCTATGCAAAACCATTGCACACTGCAGGTAAGCATGGCATGTTTGTTAGTTAAAGTGATATTAAAGGCTTTTTTTTGTTTTAAAAAAAAGTTACAAACATGTTATATTCACCTGCTCTCACCTGCAGTGTTTTTGCACAGAGCAGCCCGCATCCTCCTTTTCTCAGGTCCCTCGCTGGCACTCTTGACCCCTCCCTTCTGTTGAGTGCCCCCAGAGCAAGCAGCTTGCAATAGGGGCACCCAAGCAGGCTCGTTCATGAGCCATGGCTCTGCATGTCCATTCATACACGGAGCCGTGGCTTGGCCCCACCCCCTCTTTCTCCTCACTGGCTGTGATTCACAGCAGTGGGAGCCAATGACTCCCACTGCTATCTCAGCCAATGAGGAGGGAGAGTTTCCAGGGAGCCAAGGCTCTCGTCCACATCACTGGATGGATATCAGGCTCATGCAAGTATTTGGGGGGGCTGGGGGGGGGGGCTTTGGCACAGAGAAGGTTTTTTACCTGCATGCATAGAATGCATTGAGCCTTTACAACTACTTTAATAAAAGAACCTTTACAATTACTTGAAAGTGATTGTAAAGTGTCGTCTTTTTTTTTTTTTAAAATAACAAACATGTTATACTTACTTGCCCTGTGCAGTGTTTGCATAGGATCCTCCTCTTCTTGGGTCCCTTTTCGCTGCTCCTAGCCCCTCCCTTTGGTCGGGTGCCCTCACAGCAAGCAGCTTGCTATGGGGCACACGAGCCAAGCTGCAGCTCCATGTGTCCATTCAGACATGGAGCTGTGGTTTGGCCCCACCCCCTCTTGCGTGATTAGCTAACTGACTTTGGTTGGCAGCTAATGGCACCGGGGCTGTGTCTCAGCCAATCAGGAGGGAGAGCCCCGGATGGCCGAGGGACTCGTGGTTATTGCTGGACAGAGAGGGAGCTCAAGTAAGTATGGGGGGGGGCTGCTTCACACAGAAGACTTTTATCATAATGCATAGAATGCATTAAAATAAAATAAAAACTTCTTCTTTTACAACTCCTTTCATGAAGCATAGATCAGTGTGCAGAATGCAGTAATGTATAACAAATTAAAGTGAATCTTTTCCTGATCTAAGTGAAATAAACAGAAATCTGACTGTCTCCAATGTGATCTTATAGATGTCTGAATTGTACACATTTACACAGCATATTTACAGTCCATTAACACTTGTTGGCTGGAAAAAAGTTATTAGCTGCTAGCATCCAAAATAAGTGTCTGCACATGGTTTCATTGAGAAAAAAAAAAAAGGCAGTTGTTCATCAGGGGGTCAATAACCAAATACTCCAGATCCAATTTGCAATAATAAAGGTTAGGTAGTAAATTCTAGCAACTGTTTTGGCTTTAGCACTGTGACTTTTTTTCGTGTTAATAATAAGTGATTCCACACATTGCTGACTGCTTATACGTATCTGTGGCTTCAGCCAGTCGCCAATTCACATACTAATATACAGGCCTACATTTGTCTTCCTGAATTGGGCATTCATGCAACAGGAAATAGGACAGAGGAGACTTCATGAAGTGAGCCAATTGTGTTTACACATACCTGGGCAAGAAAAAGCAATCCATAAATGTGGATATGTGTATATTTTTCTTGCAGAGAACGTTTGGCCTAACTACATAGGTACACATTTCCAGTGACAGGTCAGCTGACAAAATTCATCATTGTGATGTGAGATTAATTTATGATTAGCCTGGTTAACTTGTAGGCAGTTTATTAACTCTGCAGCATAATAGCACATTACACCTAACTCTATGTTTGACAGCATAGTGAATGGACACATTGTGTGAATTGTTAGCAATTGCTTTTGGTATATAAATCCTTTGCCCCTCCTCTGTTTTCTTCTGTAAGGGTTTACTATGCTTAAACAAACCACATTGAGTTAACGGCACTTAATTTAATGGATCATTATAATAGTTCTTGCTCAATGGACAGGGTTTATGAGTTCTCTTACTGCTTTAGAATGTGTTTTTTCTTGTTAAAATACAAAATAAGTAGGCTTTTCTGTCGCCAAGCCCACAATAGTTCATTCAGGTGAATGCATACAGTATTTGTTTAAGACAAAATATGGCAGTATTTGCGATATGTCTGAACAAAAAAAAAAAAAAAAATAAGAAAATGAATTCATATATATATATATATATATATATATATATATATATATATATATATATGCACCGTGTATTTTATATATATATATATATATATATATATATATATATATATATATATTTATATATATATATATTTAGATTTGTGTATATATATATATATATGTGTATTTATATAAATATATATATATATATATATATATATATATATATATATATATATATATTTATTTATTTATATATATATATATATATATATATATATATATATATATATGCATGTATATATATATATATATATATATATATATATATATATATATATATATATATATATATATATATATGTATTTTTTCTCTGCTTACATTTTCAGGAAGTGATTATAGGTATGTTTAGCTATGTAGCTTGAGATCAAATGCACATCATTCTGGCATTTAAAACTGATGCTGTGTATTTGGCTTTTAATCTATTATAATATATAAGGGTGTGTATATGAAAATTAGATATGAGGTACTCTATTGATCTATTGAAATCAATTCAGAATCCATCTTTCAGCCTATCCCTAAAAGCAAATGGTATGTATCCCTTTGTACACCTCCTCCAAAAATTAATAGTACTGAAGCTGTAAAACTGCTGAAAGGATTTGGCGGAGGTTATGGCCAATTAAGTACCAGTTTGCATTTTTGTGCTCTTCTGTCTATTTTAATGGAGTTTATTGAAAGTTTTCAGAATATTTGTCATACAGAAATCAGACATATCTAAACCTACATACTTAGTATACTATTTAAAATGTTAAAAACTTTATTGACATTATTTGCTTTAGCATGCAATAAATTTGAAATGAGTTATTCTAGCTGCGAAGTAGATTTAGGTCTACAAGCGTTCTTTAACAAAATCACATGTGCTTTTCAATCTAAACTCAGCAGATTGTTCAATTACATTGCAACTCAATTGGCCAGCCAAAGAGGACAGGTAGGTGCAGGTGTGGTAAGAACATGGGGAGCCCTTATATTAGATGGTCATCTTGACCAACTAAATAGATTATTTTGTGATTGTGTGGTTGAACACAGTAGCGTTCCTCAGTTATACCATGACAATTACCCATGTAGGCTTCAAAGCACTAGCATGAACTATCAAAACTTAGAACAATGTTACTGACTGTCCCACAGAAGTAAGAGAGCAAGAGAATTTGCATGCATTTAGTGCAGAGTTAAAGCGGAGTTCCGGCCCCGGGGGGTCAATTTGAGCTAAAAATACCCCAGGGACAGTCAGGGCTAGTACATTCCATAATGGATTGCCTCTGAACTGTCCCAAGTCGCACTTACCTGTAAGAAGAAATACTTACCTTGAAAATTTCTTCTCCAGTGCTGCTATCTCAGGTGTGGGCAGCTGAAGCCGCAGCGTCCCTCTTTGTGTCCTCTTCCGTGACGTCGGAGTCCCATAATGCACTGCACCAGCCCCGCTCGTCACTTCCAGTGCAGGTGCGGCATCCCTGCACAGCTTCTGGGCATGCCCAGAAGCTGTTTAGCAGCGAATGCCGGGCCTGCACCGGAAGTGACGAGCGGGGCCGGTGCAGGCGCATTGATTCCTGGGAGCAATGACGTTCAGCTCCCAGGAATCATCACAAACCGGAAGTGACGGCGCAGGCCGTGGCCGCAGAGGGAGGAAGTGGAAGGAAGGCGAGTATATTTTCTTCTATAATAAGGTAAGTGACCAAAAAAAAAAAATCGCCAGTATCCATTTCTTTTTCAGGTTGCCCTCAGCAAGCGGATGGCCCAAAATCGATTTTATCGATTTTGAGGCTGGAACTCCCCTTTAAGGCCTGTGTAGTAATATAGTTACTAGGACTGTGCTTTTTATATTGTATGGCATTTTTGCAAAGAAGATTGACCTTCTCTATCCACCTTTGTGGTTTTTTCTGGTATATTCAATGTAATGCTCATTCATTAGCTATAAATGTCTATATAGTGAAACATAATCAGCACAAACAACAACTAAATAACGTGCAAATATCTAGAGTACTATGGTTTCTCCATTTCTATTCCATGATATGTCACATGGTTGATCAAGATTTCAGAGGTGAAGTAGCGTGTTTCAGGGACGATATAAAAAGGAGTGTTCCAGCGCTATCTTGAATACAATTCACTAAGGCTTTTATGACTCTGTAGTGGATTCAAAGACCGGAGGTGAGCAGGCATTTTATCTGGAGGTGGTGGTCACCAAACACATTGGATGTCACCATATGAACTGTCACTTGGATTTTGCACAGTGGTGGAACACTTATATTTGAGACTCTGACATTGTTGTGTGTTGTTTATCATACTAGCTATTGTAGCTGTTGTATTTTGTACCGGCCTCAAATACCTTTTTTAACTAAAAATACCCCTATAATACTAATCCATCGCCCTTTACAGAACGGCTATTCTCATACTTACAAGGTTTACAGTATTGGATTTTTGGCAAAATCTTACTTTTAAAAACGCTGTCTGGGCGCGGCCATCTTAGACATGGGCATCTGAAGCCGCAGTGTAATCTGCTGTGTCCTTCTTCCTGATTCCAGGGAGTGTTCTGGGAGATTCCAGCCTCCTGGGAGTGATGAAAAACAGCTCCCATGATGCAATGCAAAGGCAGAAGTGATGTCGGTGGCCGTGGCCACAGAGGGGGGAGAAGGAGGAAGTACAATCAAAAATGCCCTGAAAATAAGGTAAGGGACCCCTGAAAAAAATTGAAAATGCCCAATTGTTGATCAGCATAGCGGGCACTCCAGGAATCACTAAAGTTGCAAAATAGGCCGGAACTCCGCTTTAAGTTATATTTCATATGTGATTATGCTGCACTTATATGTTGCACTGTAGCAATACATATGCCACTAAGATCCCTTTGTCTGTGACTGCATTTCTGCAAAGCTAACAAAGGCCATGGCTTTTTCAAAGCTAAAAAAGGCCATTTTTATAACAAAATGTTGCAGTCTGTCACCTTGTTTGCGGGTTCAGTCCAGACTGGTCCTCATTGGTCCTGTCCCTATTATTTTAGAATAGTGTGCCTCATCTTTTGCAGTTTGGCATGTTTTAATTTAAGGCACAGAATGGGCAAAGTGCCATTTTCAACATCTTTGCCATCAACATTGGCATGTAGCCCCAGTGTATGTTATACTTATGCTTTCCAGTTTACTCAGGGGTATTGCTCAAGAAAGTTGATTGAAGGTAGGAAAGTAGTGGAAATCCAGGACTGTATCTTAGACAGGACATGTAAAAAAAGATGACTTTGTGATGATTAGTCTTTTAAGTACCTTACCATCAGAAGAATATAGAAGAAAGAATCTTTCTGCGGTCTAATTATTTGCTAATGTCAAAACACAGTCTATATTCTATCATCAGTGTTAGGTGTCTAAAGGCTATTCTTGGCAATAATTCAGGTATCGACCTGAAGCCCTGGACACACTTTGCACATGCCTTCTGCCAACCTGTAATTAGCATTCTCTTTGCAAAATAATGACTAAAAAATGCTAGATTTGATAGCATGAAGCTTTACTGCACAAGATTCCCAACATTCACTTTGCAACACATGGTCAGATATCACAAACACAGCTTTAGAAACCGCAGACTGGTTGCAAGGTGAAAATGTAATCCACTACAATTTTTTTCTAATACTGTTATGCAGTTTGCTAATCAAGGGGAAGTCATATAAACCACTCTACAGCCTAACCTGGAGACTGATAGCCTATATACTGATTATTCTCTCTCTTCCAGCATAGTCTTTACTGCTACTTTAATGTGGGGGGAAGAATGGCAGTTTTGAGGAAGATTCTAGTTGAAATGAAAAACTAAAATACTACAGACTCAGAGCCTGAACAAACTAAACTGAACATTAATCTCTAAACTGCTGGCAACAAAAGTAAGTACACCCCTAAGTGAAAATGCCCAAATTGGGCCCAATTAGCCATTTTCCCTCCCCGGTGTCATGTGAGTCGTTAGCGTTATAAGGTCTCAGGTGTGAATGGGGAGCAAGAGTGTTAAATTTGATGTTATCGCTCTCACTCTCTCATACTGGTCACTGGAAGGTCAACATGGCAGAACTCTCTGAGGATCTGAAATAAAGATTTGTTGCTCTATATAAAGATGGCCTAGGCTAGAAGAAGATTGCCAAGACCCTGAAACTGAGCTGAAGCACAGTGAACAAGACCATACAGCGGTTTAACAAGACAGGTTCCACTCAAAAAATGGTCGATCAAAGAAGTTGAGTGCACATGCTCAGGATCATATCCAGAGGTTGTCTTTGTAAATAGACGTATGAGTGCTGCCAGCATTGTTAAAGAGGTTGAAGGGGTGGGGGGTCAGACTGTCAGTGCTCAGACCATACGCCGCACACTGCAACAAATTGGTCTGCATGGCTGTTGTCCCAGAAGGAAGCCTCTTCTAAAGACGATGTACAAGAAAGCCCACAAACAGTTGCTGAAGACAAGCACACTAAGGCCATGGATTACTGGAACCATGTCCTTTGATCTGATGAGACCAAGATAAACTTATTTGGTTCAGATGGTGTCAAGCGTGTGTGACAGCAACCAGGTGAGGAGTACAAAGATGAGTGTGTTTTGCCTACAGTCAAGCATGGTGGTGGGAGTGTTATGGTCTAGGGCTGCATGAGTGCTGCTGGCACTGGGGAGCTACAGTTCATTGGGGGAACCATGTATGCCAACATGTACTGTGACATACTGAAGCAGAGCATGATCCCCTCCTTTCAGAGACTGGGCCGCAGGGCAGTATTCCAACATGATAATGACCCTAAACACACCTCCAAGACGACCACTGCCTTGCTAAAGAAGCTGAGGGTAAAGGTGATGGACTGGCCAAGCATGTCTCCAGACCTTAACCCTATTGAGCATCTGTGGGGCATCCTCAAACGGAAGGTGGAGGAGCGCAAGGTCTCTAACATCCACCAGCTCTGTGATGTTGCCATGGAGAAGTGGAAGAGGACTCTAGTGGCAACCTGTAAAGCTCTGGTGAACTCTATGCCCAAGATGGTTAAGGCAGTGCTGGAAAATAATGGTGGCCACACAAAATGTTGACACTTTGGGCCCAATTTGGACATTTCCACTTTTGTTGCCAGCAGTTTAGACATTAATGGCTGTTTGTTGAGTTATTTTGAGGGGACAGCAAATTTGCACTGTTATACAAGCTGTACACTCACTACTTTACGTTGTAGCAAAGTGTCATTTCTTGTCACATGAAAAAATATAATAAAATATTTACAAAAATGTGAGGGGTGTACTCACTTTTGTGAGATACTGTGTGTGTGTGTGTGTGTGTGTATATATATATATATATATATATATATATATATATGCTCTGAATTTGACTTGAAGTCAGAGTACCGGCAACTATAGAAAAATGCAACAAGTACCGCGCTGCTATCTTACTACAAAAAAAAGCAGCCAGCACAACAGGGGGCAATCTGTAAAGATAACATTGAACAATATGTGCAGCGCTAATATTGGTGTTTGAAACAAACAGTGATTTTTAAAGAATGCATATCACAAAATAAATTAATGAAACGAATGAATAACTTGGTGCATGCATTCAATTAGATAAATAACAAAACGGTGTAATGGTACGTATAAATGTACCATGGTAATAATTAGTAACCCTTGAAAAGAAAAAGTCCATAGAGTCAAAAAAAGTCCAAATCTGTGTCTAAACCATGACAAATTTATATCTTCAATTTGTGATCCAAAAGGGTATTGTGTAAAATTATAAGTGAGCCCACCACCAACATTAAAAAAAGGCTTACCAGAACAAATGGACCCAAATTAGCATACGCCAAATGGGTCGACAGTAGCAGAGGTATATGTACCCTCAACTGGGAAGGGGACGAGGGTAGTTGAAATCTCGCACACCACTTTCCACTCAATTTTCCATACATCGGAATACTCCACATCCAACCTTAGTGTAAATGACTCATCAGGGGTTCCATGGATTCACAATGAAGTATGAATAAAATCTTATCAAATTAGACTCAGTGTGTGGATAAGGCCTCCACATAGTGTAAAACCATACAATATAGGGGTTTATTCAGGATTAAAATGCACTTACAGTTAGGTAGATAGGAAAGCACTTTTAGTACATATAGTGCATATAGTGAACAGTAAAATACGCAATGGCACAAAATGGAGCTCGAACTGACGCGTTTTGTCTCTAAAGACATCATCTGGGGTGTGAGACCATTCCTGTCATTGCGTTTTTTTATAAAAATATGACCCCCAATTTGATCAAATTACCTGTAGCATAATAAGCATTGCAATGAAGCAAATCTCCCCTGTGTCCGTCAGCCAAAATGGCGGCGATGCATAAGTGTCAAGCCTCGTTTTCAAAACGAGGCCTGCTTATTACACATCTAACATAATGTCGTCAATGTATGACATTTAGAAAACGAGGCTTGACACCATGCATCGCCGCCATTTTGGCTGACGGACACAGGGGAGATTTGCTTCATTGCAATGCTTATTATGCTACAGGTAATTTGCTCAAATTGGGGGTCATATTTTTATATAAAAATACAATGACAGGAATGGTCTCACACCCCAGATGATGTCCTAGGAGACAAAATGTGTCGGGTCGAGCTCCATTTTGTTCCATTGCGTATTTTACTGTTCACTATATGTACTATATGTACTGAAAGTGCTTTCCAATCTATCCAACTGTAAGTGTTCTTAATCTTAAATAAATCCCTTTATTGTACGGTTTTAGCCCCGGTTCACACTTCTGCGAGTGCCGGGTTCGCATGTAATGTCGGAGCGCACTGCTCTGACATTACATGCGATCAGCTGTGCGGTGCGAGTTTAGCCATACAGTTTGTATGGCTAAATTCGCATCGCACCCGGAGCAAACACGCACAGGAGGCATTTTTGCAGCCGCATCAGGATCGGATCACACAGCGGTTCACACTTGTGCGATCCGCTCCTGTGCGAACTGCACGATCGCACTGCGATATGCGATCAAACTGGGGGTGTCGTTAAGATTACATTGACACCCCCAGCGTATCGCATATGGCAGTGTGAACTGCCGGGGGTGCGTGTGCGATGCGGGAACAGGCTGCGAATTCGCAGCCTTCCCGCATCGCATAAATGTGAACCGAGCCTTACACTATGTGGAGGCCTTTTGTTTTTTGTCTTCCGTTATCCACACACTGAGTCTAATTAGATAAGATTTTATTCATATTTCATTGTAAATCCACGGAACCCCTGATGAGTAAGGATGATCGAACTTTTGAAAAGTTCGGTTCGACCAGAACACCCGAATTTCCCAAAAGTTCGGTTCGTATTTCAGAACCCCATTGAAATCAATGGGACCCGAACTTCGGTGATCAAAAAACACCATTTTTAAGCCCTAAAACCCAATAAATGCCCCTAAAAAGTGCCTAGGGTTCTGGGTCATGCCCCATTAACTATTAATCACACAAAAAAAGTTCTTAAAAATTTTTTGATAAAAAATCATTTTTGATAAAAAAAAGCCAATTATTGAAACAATTTAAAAAAAAAGAGAGATTTTTTGATTTTTACTTTGTATTTAGTATCTGGGGGGGGGGGGTCTAAAAGGTGTGCATGTGAAATTTCAGCTCTGTAGCATGTCCAGAACCATGAAAAAAAAAAGATAATTTTTCAGTAGAACAGGGATGTGGGTCGGGACCCTCCTTTAACTTTAACACCTATATGATCTTTTTTTCTGGTTCTGGACATGCTACAGAGCTGAAACTTCACAGGTACACCTTTTAGACCCCCCAGACACAAAATCACACAAAAAAAGTTCTTAAAAATTGTAATTTTTGATAAAAAAAGCCAATTATTGAAAAAAAAAAGAGTTTTTTTTATTTTTACTTTGGATTTCAGATCTGGGGGGTCTAAAAGGTGTACATGTGAAGTTTCAGCTCTGTAGCATGTCCAGAACCATAAAAAAAAAGATCGTTTGTATTAGAAAACTTTCAGACAGGGGGTTGGCTTCGCTGCTGTAACACCTTGCCGGTTTAATAGAAGGCATTTTTTTTGGGTTCTTTGCAGTCAGGAAAAACATCTGAACTTGTGTATAGTGGTACTGTGCACAAGTTCTGATGTTTTGCCTTCCTCCAAAAACCACCAAAAAATGCCAGCAAAAACACACCTGGGCATTTTTTTTTTTGACGCTAGCGTTTTTTTGGCATTTTTTGGGGTTCTTTTGAGGCAGGCAAAACATCTGAACTTGTGTATAGTGGTGTATATACACACATCCATATATTTATATACACACCTAGACATATATAGGTGTGATAGTAGCAGAAAAAATCTCTCTTTTTTTTTTTTTTTTCAATAATTGGCTTTTTTATTTTGTGTCTGGGGGGTCTAAAAGATGTACCTGTGAAGTTTCAGCTCTGTAGCATGTCCAGAACCAGAAAAAAAAAGGATTGTATGTATTAGAAAACTTTCAGCTCAGGGGGTTAGCTTCTCAGGCAAAACATCTGAACTTGTGTATAGTGGTATATATACACACATACATATATTTATATACACACCTAGACATATATAGTAGCAGAAATATATTATTGTAAATGATTTCATTAGCGCAAGCATATATTTCTGCTACTATCACACCTATATATGTCTAGGTGTGTATATAAATATATGGATGTGTGTATATACACCACTATACACAAGTTCAGATGTTTTGCCTGCCTCCAAAACCCCCCAAAAAATGCCAGCAAAAACACACCTGGGCATTTTTTTTTTGACGCTAGTGTTTTTTTGGCATTTTTTGGGGTTCTTTTGAGGCAGGCAAAACATCTGAACATGTGTATAGGGGGTATATATACACATATATGTCTGAATATATACCCCTAGACATATATAGGTGTGATAGTAGCAGAAATATATTACTGTAAATGATTTCATTAGCGCAAGCATTTATTTCTGCTACTATCACACCTATATATGTCTAGGGGTATATATTCAGACATATATGTCTATATATACCCCCTATACACATGTTCAGATGTCATGTCTGACATCAAACATGTCCTCAAAAAAGCACTGGCAGTGGCAGCCCCTGCAGCATAAAAAATGCTTGGCTGGTGAGAAGCCATATGGGTGTGCCAAAGCAATTCAGAGAAATGATCATTTCTCTATAGCGGTCACCCTGCTATGGAAGGGTTTTGTCACCCTTCCATAGCAGTCACTGCCAGTTAACCCTACACTACACTACGGTCCCCTTACACTTAACACTTTCCCTACAGAAACTCAATTTTTGAAGCTAACTTAAGTGTAAAGGAGCACTCTAACTACACTAGATATCCCTTTCCTCACACTAAAAATAGCTAAATGACACTTTTAAAGTAAAATTAACAGAACTGCTTCCACTCTCTTCCATGTCCAGTATAACAATGCTAGGAATATGGCGGGGCGATCTTATATACTGGGGGGCGTATTCACTAATGATTGGTCTAGGGACCCCCTAGTCACTCCAATCACATTCCTAGCATTCTCCTGCCCCCTCAATTGGCTTTTGCTAATGGTTCTGGTCCAATCACGGGCTTTTAAAGCCCATTTCCTGAAGCATTGCATTTTGGGCGGTTCTGGTTGCCGAATTCCGAACTTTTTGGGCAAAAAGTTCTAAATTCGGCCGAACCTCGAACACCCAATGTTCGGGCCGAACCGATGGTCAACCCGAACCATTCGATCATCCCTACTGATGAGTCATTTACACTAAGGGTGGATGTGGAGTATTCCGGTGTATGGAAAATTAAGTGGAAAGTGGTGTGAGAGATTTCAACTAACCTCATCCCCTTCTAAGTTGAGGGTATAAATACCACTGCTACTGTCGACCCATTTGGTGTACACTAATTTGGGTCCATTTGTTCCTGTAAGCCTCCTTTATGTTGGTGGTGGTTGGCTCACTTATAATTTTACACAATACCCTTTTGGATCACACATTGAAGATATACAGTAAGTTTATCACGATTTAGATACAGATTTGGACTTTTTTCTTTTCTCAGATTACTAACTATTTACAAGGTACATTTATACATACCATTACATTGTTTTGTTATTTATATAATTGAATACATGCCCCAAGTTATCAATTTGTTTCATTACTTTAATTTTTGATATGCATCCTTTAAGATTCACTGTTTGTTTCAAACACCAATATTAGCGCTGCACATATTGTTTCAAGAGAATCGGCAACTGCCAAAGCGAAGGGGGGAAGAGGCTACAGAAACGGATCCTGGAGGGAGCCTGCAGGAGGGTAGGATCTGGTAGGTAAAATTGCTTTTTGTGGCCCCTAGAGCTAAACAAGCACTAAAACTTAAGCTGTAAAGGACCTGAATGGGTTTAAATGCAGAAAACTCCACAGGCTTGGGTGGAGTAGTAGGAGTTGAGAAAAGTAGTTTGGGAAAGTAGTTTGAGCTGCTGAATTGCTGAACACAGCTGATATTTGTCTTTGCTGGAAAACAACCAAACCTTATTTGAACTGTTACTGTGATAACAAGGGTAAAAGCCCAGAATTGGTGGGTCATTATCTTATTTTGTTTGTGCTGAAGAAAAGATGATTTTATGCTGTAATTTGTGTTAAAGAAAATCTATTTTTTCATTGCCTGGATGTAGTCAGAGCTATCATTGTCTACCTTAACACAACTGCTTCTACCAAAAAGATGGACCTCATGATTGTCCTGTCCTATTTGTTCTGTGCTATCTATTAAATCTGTGTTATGGGTATATATTATATAACTACAAAATTAATTTAGAATACATCTGTAGTGTGAGTTTGGCTTCTACTCATAAGTTTAAATCCACACAGTTCTATGTAACATGGGCTAAGGCATAAGAAAGACAGGTGACATTAAACAATGCCCTCTCACATGGGAATGCTATAGTCAAAAATGTCTTAATGCGGTGTCTTGTTTGTGTGCTGTGTTCTTCTATACCTTATTTTGTGTGACTTACCTAGATAGTCATCCGCATAAGGGATCCTAATGTGTCCTCACAGCAAGTCCAAACCTATGAAAGAAGGAGCAAAACAATGTTAGGTGTGCAATGGCAAGAGCTACAGAATCAACCTGTCTCCTCTCCCTTTTATCCATGGTGTTGTGTCCCTTCCTGCAAAAAAAGAGAGGACTATTGTTAATAAATGTATGTGTTTTTTTCATCACCTGGAGCCCTTATGGCTGGGTTGTAAACTGGTTGTTTAGTTTCTGGTTATTATTAAATATTATTTATAATAATTTCATGACATAAGATATCTTTTTGTTCTAATACAAAAAAAAGAAGAAGATCTGTGACCAATTCCATTCACAAGACTGTGTAAAATCTTTATTTAATATAGGTTCCATAAGAGAATTGGTTGTTTTTCTTATGCAAGTTTGGTGAAGAGTAAAGCCCCATACACATGGGCCGAATGTCAGATGGCATCGGCCGGTTCAATAGAAACTGTCTGACATTTGGCCCGTGTGTACTGCAGCCGGTCCAACAGAAGTCAATGACTAAGAGCGATGACTGGTGTGTTCTGATGGGGGCCGCCCCTTCAGAACACAATAGAAGAGCAGGAAAGATTGATGTACTAACATCAGATTGTTAGTACAGTGGCTCTGACCTGGGCTGTCTGTTTTTTCATTCAGCCCGCTGGATTGAATGAAAAAAACTAGCAGGGTGTACTAGGCTTTAGCAAATATTCCCATATAATGTTTAACTACTGAGAGATCCCTGTTGGCTGGCCTTTATCATGCATTTATGTATACAGCTTCATCTGTCTTCCTTTTAAAATATATATAGTATATGTCTACAAACATCTAGTTAACCAGAAGTCACCTACAACAAACATCTGTATATCCTCTTTTAACAGTACAGTAAATGACATGATGAGATGACATGAATACTCTACTACAGTGGTCTTCAACCCTGGCCCTCAGGGCCCACTAACAGGCCAGGTTTGCAAGATAACTGAAATACATCACAGGTGATATAATTTGCTGCTCGGTGATTGCAGTACTCTAGTCTGCATCTCCCCAAGGTAATACTTAAAATCTGGCCTGTTAGTGGGCCTTGAGGACCGGAGTTGAGGACCACTGCTCTACTACACTTCACTGCGTAGAATGAGGATACTGGTTTGATATTGCAAATGCACCCACAGTAGTTCTGACAATGGAAATGAAACTTATTCTAGATATAATTACAACATTTATTACATTTGGAAAATACTCAATTGAATCTTTTGTAAGTCGGATCACACACTCTGAACCAAAATTGATAGTGGCTGGAAAGATTTTCAAACAGGCTGTTGCTTTATCGAATTCACGTAAATGTGTATTTACCTATTCAAGAGCACATCAGCATTTGCTTGTCTTTTGGCAGTGAGAAGGATTATAGAACATATTCTTTCAATTAAATGTCACATTATTAAGGCTTTATGAGCTTCAAAGAAAAAAAAAAAAAGTTTGAATTAATTTTAAAATTACCAGGGCATCTACAGTATACTTAATTTCTAACTCGTTAGATGTCAGTAGAATGCGAATGCTATTGATTCTTGTGGACAAAAACAGATGGTACTCCTTTGGTTTTGTTCTGCCTGGTGGGGTCTTAAGGAATGCTGACACAAATGATAAACGGTCAAAGCCCAAAATATAATACATTCGAATACACAAAGTCACACATGAAAGGCAGGATAAATGACAGACCCCAAGGTTGTAGCCTCAGAGTATTACATCACAGTCATTGCTATCATAACTACTTCTTCCATGCTTAAAGTTATTTATCTCTATGGGTAAATGTTCCCTCATCTGAGTGTACAGAAAACAACAAAAGGTTTCAATAATTATTTATGTTCAAATTATTTTATTTTGTGGTATTTAAAAGGAGAAAAATTAAATTCTTCGACATAAAAAAGTACATATGGTATTCTATACTTGAAAGTGGCATACAAAGAGGAAATATACAACTACTTCCTCCCAAAAGAACAAGCAAAGGGAGTTCAGGACTTAAAGACATTTGCTTCTCAACCCTCCGGTATTCCATACCATGGAT
Organism: Pelophylax lessonae; assembly: GCF_965119305.1. Lineage (NCBI taxonomy): Eukaryota > Metazoa > Chordata > Amphibia > Anura > Ranidae > Pelophylax > Pelophylax lessonae. Next base: position 242,226,665 of record NC_138771.1, on the reverse strand, counting down.
TATTTACTCAATGGGCTAAATGAATTACTCGACTTCCTACACTTTTTTAAGCAGCGAACACAAGTTCAGTGTTATTATTTAAATCATCTGTAGACATAAACGGTACCAGACTTATCACCTAAAAACAAACTTTTCACCTATGAATTATAAAATCTCCCCATTTACATCAATTATATTTAAAAACAATCTTGCAAATATATATGATTTACTGTATTTGTTGTTTGTCACTGCCTGCATTTACAGAGATAGTTCAAAAAAAGGGGAGATAAGTGGGACTTTAGATGAGGCAATGACTGGGTAGGGTCATATGCCTCCATCCCTGGTGCATTTACAGAACTAGAACACCTATCCACTGCTAAGACCATTTTGGGACCTCTTTCTCATTACATTATCTCCAAACTGCCCAATATGTCAGTTTCTGATTTATATGCCAGACATGTTTACTTTTAAAAACCTTTAGGTTACCTTCACTCTTATGTTTTTTTGGTAACGTGCTGTAAAAGGTGCATTAATACACACTGTACAGTATACAGTATGTGCATTTCACTGCAGTGTCATTCATTCCAGTAGAATAGATTTTAATTTAACACAACTGCAATGCAGAGCAACATATTGTACATACCGTGCATGGTAGTGCACTGTGCTGCCAAAATAGTGTGGTATTTATCACCTGCTCTGTGCAGGACCAACCTTCAAAATAACAGCTCAGTCCTGCAAATTACTGGCACAGCCTGGCTCTCCCTATGTAGTCAGTAGAGCTCTGCTGTCAGTGTGACAGCTGCCTGTTCTTTATCAGGAGTTTGGTTCTCTGTGTTCTGATAAAGAGAACTCAGGGCACAGTGAAAGTGACAGTGGAGCTCAGCTAATTACACTGTTATAACCTTCATTCAATATTACTGGTATGTGTTAAATGGTAATAAAAAGTTTTTTTATCTTAAAAAATGTTTGCCCCATTTTTATTCCTTGGTATCCATAATTCGTTTTTAATAACTCCTCCACCTTTTCTTTCCTTAGCTATTTTATTTCTTACATGTAAACTTTTTTTAAATTTGCCTTTTTTTTTTTTTTTAGTGCCACATTTAGAAAATAATTTATTTTGCAAAATATACTGTATCTCTAGTGTTTTTATAAAATGGGACATATCAGAGAATACAATTGATACTTTTGATGAATTAAAAGCTACCTTAGTTCCCAGATAATTGCCATAATGCAACTGTGTCACTAAAATCAAGTTGCCTCAAACAATATACAGTACAAATGAAACAAATGAAAAAATGATACCCTTTTTATCTCATTCTCCACATGTAGGTGTGCAAGTTTCATTGGTCTCAGCTGAGGGGGGAACACATTGGCATCCTTGCTTTGGGTGCCTAAGGATCTTATCCCACACTGGTTAAAGCGTGTGCGCTACATGACGCAACATTTTGAAGAGGCACTTAAACAACCTATTGGACATATTTACTTGCTTTTAACTCAAAATTTAAGTAAGAAATCTTTTTAATACTGCCTCCTAATCTTTTTGGGAAGGCAGCATTGAAGGATGGGTCTGCTTGAACTTTAGAGAATGCAAATATTTTGGTTGCTGCCCCCATAGGTAACCTTGGTCAAAAAGAATACAAATTTTAACAGGACAATACATTTTTTTCCAACAATTGAGACTGGGTCCCTTCCCCAGCAAGTAAAACAACATATGGTGGATATATGTCCTAAAGGACTTACTTATTTAAATAGTTACACAGTTATTCAGGTTGAAAAAAGTCAAGCTAGTTCAACCAATAAAAAAATAAAAACCAGCAAAGCATGATCCAATTTGCTACAGCAGGAGAAAAAAATCCTTCCTGATTCCCTGAGAGGCAATCAGATTTTCCCTGGATCAACTTTACCTATAAATGTTAGTACCCAGTTATATTATGTACATTTAGGAAAGAATCCAGACCTTTTTAAAGAAATCCACTGAGCGTGCCATAACCACCTCTGGAGGGAGTCTATTCCACATTTTTACAGCTCTTACTGTGAAGAAACCTTTCTGTATTTGGAGATGAAATATCTTTTCCTCCAGACGTAAAGAGTGCCCCCTTGTCCTTTGTGATGACCTTAAAATGAACAACTCAACACCAAATTCATTTTATGGACCCCTTATGTATTTATACATGTTGATCATATTCCCCCTTAATCTCTTCTTCTCAAGAGAGAATAAATTCAGTTCCTTTAATTGTTCCTCATAGCTGAGCTCCTCCATGCCTCTTATCAGTTTGGTTGCCCTTCTCTGCACTTTCTCCAGTTCCCCAATATCTTGATGCGTACTGTGCAAAAAGAGGAATGTGATGAAGGGTGTTTCATATTGTGATCTGATAAAAATATTTTTGTATATTGTATTTTACTCTGCAGATAAACCAATATATATATATTTTCCTTATTTATTACATTGTAACAAGTACAGTAGTAATGTCATTGACTGGGAACCATCAACAGTTGCAGAAGAGATCGTTAGTAATCACTGTGATCTCTTCATTGAAGCAGAATGTGAGCCTAAAGCTGAACTACACCGCATTTGAGCACCACAAACCAAAACAGCTATTTTAGTCTTTTTTTTTTTTGGATTTGAAGCAAACTCATCCATCTATCCATGTCTCTATGCTTTATTTTGCTCTCAAAATAACTTTGAAAAACACCCCCTAGCATATCTGGCTATGGCCTTCTTGAGTAAGGGTAGATGATTCATGTAGCACATATTTCCAGGAATTTATCTGCCTTTAGCTCAGGCATACAAGCAGGAAGTTGTGCTTATCTGATAAAACCCCTCCTCCTCTCCTGAAGATGCCTGGAATGTATGGCATCATTTTCCTAGGCCTGAAAACCAGGAATTATCTGAAGAAGCATAAAAAGTTTAAAACTAGGAAATATGGTATACATTTCTTTTTTTTTTTCCAGAAAGCTTTATTGAACAAGTACACAATAAAGAAGAGTACAACAGTTGGATCATTCCGATCAACATTCTCGTTGATCCACATTTCTATCTATTTACTCATGTTAGCTAATGATTAAAAAAGCCAATGTTGATTGAGTGGAGCTCTGCTTTAAGGTTTAAAGCCTAGTACACAGGATCAGAAAATCGTACAAAAAATACCTCTTTTGAAGTGATTATATGATAATCTGATTGTTAGTACACGGCTTTCGAGAGCCGATTAGGATAGGTCGTGCAAAATTATCCGATTGGACAAGTACAAAAAAAGTTTCCTTGTCCGATACCAGATTGTACGATTTTTGTTTAATCAGTACAGTTAGTGTCTGAAAATACAATACAAATACAATACAATACATTACATCACTTCAGAATTTTTATTATGTCGTGCGAGAATTTTTAGTAACCTTTTCATTTTCAATATGGAGACTAGCATGCAAAAAAAACTGGATGATCATTCGCCCGATAATCTCATCATGTGAACCAGGCTTCAGAGTAATTTGGCCTAGGGTAAAAAGCATCCTCAGGACCAAAACACAATTATGCAAAGGAGCTATCAGAACATACAATATAATTTGCATATTGCACGTTCAACTAATATTTAACCACTTTCAGACCGGCGGATTTTCCCCCTTAATGACCAGGCCCTATTTTGTGATTCGGCACTGCGTTATTTTAACAGGCAATTACGCAGTCATGCGACGCTGTATCTAAATAAAATCAATGTACTTTTTTTCCCCACAAATAGAGCTTTCTTTTGGTGGTATTTGATCACCTGTGCGATTTTTATTATTTGCGCTATAAACAAAAAAAGAGCGACAATTTTGCAAAAAAATTTTTTTCACATTCTGCTATATAACATTCCCAAAAAAAAAAAATTAAAAATCAAAATTTTTTAACATTGTTGGCCAATTTGTTTTCTGCTACATATTTTTGGTAAAAAAAGATCGCAATAAGCGTATTTTGATTGGTTTGCGCAAAAGTTATTGCGTCTACTAACTACGGGAAAGATTTATGTCATTTTTGTTGTTTTTTTTTTTACTAGTAATGGCAGAGATCTGCGATTTTTTGCGGGACTGTGACATTGAGGCAGACAGATCGGACCCCTGATTGACATCTTTGACACTTTTGGGGGTACCAGTGACATTACTACAGTAATCAGTGCTAAAAATATGCACTGTTACTGTAATAATGACACTGGCGGGGAAGGGGTTAATACTATTGTGATCAAGGGGTAAATGTAAGCCTAAGGGAGTGATTCTAACTGTGGGGGGGTTGGGCTTGTGAGATCATCACAGAGACATGTGATCCTATATAGCAGGATCACATAGCCTCTGTGATCATCCGAGAGAGAAGAACAGACGGCTGTGTTTACATAAGCCGTCCGTCCTTTTCTGTCAGCGGGGAGAGATCGCCGGTGTCAGACGGCAATCGGAGCTGCCTGGCACCCACACTGGCTTCCTCGCTGATGACCGGGGGCACCCTCTAGCTCCTCCCAGGCAGATGACGTTTATTAACGTGATTCTGCCTGGGAGAGCCACTTTGCCGACGTAAATGTACTGGTCGGCAAGTGGATATATGCTGTTGTGTTTTTCATAAACAACCAAATTTTGATCCATGATTTAATTGTATATGTCAGTTCTTTGTTTTCACCTTATCAAAGTCATTTCAATTCTACATATACTCAGTCTGGACTTATCAGCATTCTGTTGTTTTCCAATTTTGTTGCATGAAATAAATGTTAGAGCTTTTCATTTAAAGTTTGTTTTCTACGTTTTAACAGAGTATTTGTTTGAAAAGTTGATGATGCATACATGGCTTTTATAATGACAGAATATCAATTTTATGGAATTTTGAACTGCACCAGCAAATGGGTTTTTATTATTGTAGTGCAAATGTACTGTATATAGATAAAGGTTATACTTCACCCACTAAACCCCATTCCAACTACCCAATGAGAATACACTTACTAACCCTATATAAACCATTTAACTGTAATATTTAATTATTATTGCATTATTAAAACTTGTTTAGTTTTAATCTGTTCCATGTATTGGCAATTTTTTCGAAAGACTTGATAGGCACATATAAATCAACAGTGCTGATAACTTTTTTCATCATATTATACATGGAAGCTATAATCTTTATTAGAATTTAATAAACACCTTCATGTGAAAATGATTTTTTCCTGATGTAATGTTACACAAGGATGTAAAGCTTAGATCCATTAACATCAATAACAATAACAGTATACATGACTAAAAAGGAGCCAGTGATTTCTTTGTGGCCTAGCAGTTTTTTATGTTACTTCATAAATGTTTCAGAAATGTATTACATTGAAAACTTAATAGCTCAATGAGAGTGGCAGTCATGTTTTATATTTACTCTGGAATGCTTGGCTTTCTGGCAGAAAACTTGTTTAAAACACATCTGAACAGAGGTCCCATAAGCAACCATCATTTATGCTGGAGAGCTATTAGCACATAAATCAAACTCCTGATGAAATAATATGGAATAGTTTAGTTGTTTGGAATTTCTGGCAAGAAATCTTTTGTGCACTAAAGGAAAATGTTATAATGCTTTAAACAAGCTGAATTGAACTAATTGAAAGGCTTACTGACAGGATGCAATGACATCGTGTTGGGTGATGTAATGGCTTGTTACTGCAAATACATTTCTGGCACGCTTTTGTTTTTCACATAAATAACATATATTATTTGTTAAATAGAAAAATATACTGTATGTGTGAGTAGTACTTAAACTAGTTCTAAAGGCTGGAAATGTCCCTATGTTTGTATCACCCCCTCACCCCCCTGTATACTTAGCTGAGCCCAATCTCAATCCAGTGCTATGCTCATCTGCAGCAGCTCTCCTCTCTCCCTGCTCACAGAGGCAGCAATGGGAGCCATTGGCTACTGTTGCTGCCAATCAATTTCTGTGAGCAGACAGCGGGGGTGGGGGCTGAGCCACGCTTTGTGTTTGAATAGACACACACAGCCTAGCTTGGGAGCAAGCCCGCAGGTGTGCCTCCACAGGAATCATTTTCCTATGGTAGCACACCGAGAAGAGGAGGACCCCAGGCCACTGCACAAAGCAGGTAAATATAACAAGTTTACTATTTTAATTTAAAAAATAGGCTTTAAAATCACTTTACATATTTTTTATCACGTAGAAACTTGTCTGCCCAGTCCTGCTCAGCTTACTGGCTTATACTTTAACAGGAATACAAGTGATTTACAAAATATGTTTTAAAGGGACAGTGTAAAAATAACAAATAAAAGGTAAAATAAAGAAGAAAAAAAAAATTTAAAGCTACTCGTCCCCCTGAGCTTGCGCGCAGAAGCGAACGCATACGCAAGTCGCACCTACATATGTAAACAGTGTTCAAACCATACATGTGAGGTATCGCTGCGATCGTTAGAGCGAGAGCAATAATTGTAGCCCTAGGCCTCCTCTGTAACTCCAAACTAGTAAGACCAATATGTAAATACGGCGTGACGTAAATGATTGCAACAATCTTCATTTTATTCTCTAGGCTCTCTGCTAAAAAAATAAAAAAAAAAAAAAAAAATATATATATATATATATATATATATATATATATAATTTTTGGGAGATCTAAGTAATTTTCTAGCAAAAAATACTGATTTTAACTTGTAAACAACAAGTGTCAGAAATAGGCCTGGTCCTTAAGTGGTTAATAATGTTAAAATGATACCTGCTTACATGCTTGACAAGATTTTGTTCAGTTTCCTACGTTTAAAAAATACCTTCACTAAGACTATAAATTTAAAAAGTCATTAGAAAGGAGTGGGTTTCACTGGGACTTCTGCTGGAGTCATAATAAGCATAATACGGCACTTTTTGGGTTCTGGGACTGTGATGATTATTGGTGCCTTCAGTTACCATGTGGATTCAGCTATGTTATATTTGTATAGATTTGCTTTAAATCTTGACTAAGTACAGAATTTGAAATGCCACTAAAACACTTTGATGTGAAGCTATAACTGAAAGTGCTATTCTATATACACACGATGTATACATGTATCATGATGACCATGGCAACCAAATAATTAATGCCACATGACCTTGATGATGTATTCATGATTTGGAATAGTACCAGAAAGGAACATGATATGCTCTTGCACCACTCTATTGATGAAAAAAACCTTTCCCCCTTGGAGATCTCATGAAACTTTTTAAATATCATGAGATCCCAGAAGGAGAGACAAGTGTAATGTGGTGTGGCACATGCACAAGAGGAGCTGCTGAAATCATGTGCCTTATCGTACACGTGAGCCATATGACAATACACTTGACTGTTAAAATAAAGCCTTTTCAACAGATCTTGCAAGATCTCATACTTTAAAGGGATCTTCCTGGAGGCACTGGTGACATTGCCTTCCCAGGATGCACTTAAGGTGATGGTGCCTTCCCGGGATGCACCAGTGTCTCACAGAAAAAAAGGAAGTTAGATCAAGGGTAAATTTAATTCTGGCCACGATATGTTTATTTTTAAACTAAATACATGGTGTTTTAAATTTAGCATGCAGAGCTGCATGGATTATTATTTTTTCATTGGGGGGAAAAGTTGCACTGTAATAATGGTTAAGTGTTTGGTTTTCAAGGCCCCTGCTAGTTTAGTGGTAAAAATGGCAAATAATTGAAGAGACATTTTCTTTTAAAACAAATTAATACCATATAAAAAAAAAAAAAACATATAAACCTTTTTTTACTTTTGGATGGAATAGGGAATAGTTATAAACCCAGGTATTGGTTTTGTCATCTTATTGTGGAGATTTACCTTTTTTCCTGTCACATAGACCAACAAAAAGCGGCAAAAAACTTCTTCAAACAGGAAATCCTGTCTTTGACAGTTGTCATCTGAATAAGCATCCCTATTAGAACATATTCTTTTTAAACAAAAATGATCTTATTAAAAATTTCAAGATCTATTTTCAACTTGGTTTGATATTCCCCATATTTGGGATTGGAACTAAAAGAGTTAATGGAAACCTGGGCTTTTTGAATCTCAATGTCAATGTTATCTATTTGCTGTTTGTAATTAACAGCAGTATTATTATTAGTATACAGGATTTATATAGCGCCAATAGTTTATGCAGTGCTTTACAATATAAGAGGGAGACAATACAGTTACATACAATAAAATACAAGAGGATTATGAGGGCCCTGCTCAGAAGAGCTTACAATCCAATAGGGTGGGGCAGGTTTTACAAGAGGTTGTAACTGTGGGGAATGAGCTGATGAAATAGGTAAAATATTTGTTGGAGGAGTAATAGGCTTCCCTGAAGAGATGAGTTTTCAGGGATCGCGTGAAGGCAGCTAGAGAAGGAGATAGCCGGACAGGTTGGAGAGGCTCTGGAGAATTCCTGGAGATGAGCATGTGAGGAGGGGACAAGGGAGCTTGAGAATAGGAGGTCTTGAGAGGAGTGGAGAGGACGGTTTGGGTAATATTTGAAGACAATATTGGTGCTGTAGCTCGGGGCAGAGTTGTATATGGCTCTGTATGTTGTGGTTAGTATTTTGAATTTAATTTGCTGGGCAATCGGGAACCAGTATAGGGATTGGCGGAGAGGGTTTGGTAAGGTGGGTAAGCTTGGCAGCAGCCTTCATGATAGACTGAAGGGGGGATGGCCTGTGGAGAGATAGGCCTATGAGAAGGGAGTTGCAATAGTCAAGGCGAGAGATAACAAGGGAGTGAATGAGTAGCTTGGGGGTTTCATTTGTTAAAAAGGGGCGAATTTTAGAGATGATCTTTGAACATCTAGATTGATTTTTTTGCATTTTGTTTTTTGTAATTCCTTTTTTATACAAGTATATATAATGCAAACATTTGACGGACACATTGCCAATAAACTTACATTAGTGCAACAGAATGCAATGTCAAACAAACAACATGAGAGAAATCCACGTTACATGGCCAAATACTGTATATTTGTTGAAGAGTCGTATGCAAGATGAAAGCAAGGATTTGTTGAATACATTTGCACTTTAAGATCATTGTGAACACAATTATGTGAAAACTCTATGGGAAGAGGTAAAAGGGGTATTAAAGCAAATGCTGAGGAAGATGGTTCCCATTTTGTTTTAAAATATTTTCCGAATACTAGGGAAAATTTGTATTCTAAGGCCTTTAGGATGATAGCCTTCCTTAATACACTGCCTGGCCAAAAAAAAAGTCGCCACAAAAAAAAAAAAAAGGTCACACACTAATATTTAGTTGGCTTTGATTACGGCACACATTCGCTGTGGCATTGTTTCGATAAGCCTCTGCAATGTCACAAGATTTATTTCCATCCAGTGTTGCATTCATTTTTCACCAAGATCTTGTATTGATGATGGGAGAGTCGGACCACTACGCAAAGCCTTCTCCAGCACATCTCTAAGATTCTCAATGGGGTTACGTTCTGGACTATGTGGTGGCCAATCCATATGTGAAAATTATGTCTTATGCCCCCTGAACCATTCTTTCACAATTTGAGCCCGATGAATCCTGGCATTGTCATCTTGGAATATGCCAATGCCATTAAGGAAGAAAAAATCCATCGATGGAATAACCTGGCTCCATTCACATGTAGGCGTTTTGGGGTGTTTTTGGGGAGTTTTTCTGCTCTAGGATCAGCTCTCAAAACGCCCAACAAGACAAATCCTATTCATTTCAATGGCCCCTGTTCACATCTGAGCGTTTTGGCGCTGTGAGCAAAACGCCCAACGCTCAAAAAAGTACATGAGCTTCTTTTTGGGCAGATTACAGGCGTTTTCCATTGGTTTCTATTCAATCTAAAAACGCCTGCACAAAAATCGCGGTACAAAATCGCTGTAAAATGGCGGTAAAAATTGCATTAAAAAACGTGCGAAAAAACGCTACGCTCAGGTGTGAATGTAGCCTAAATAATAAAACCAGCTGACAAGGTGGGAACAACATAATTATGAACAGGGGGGATTATGTGAAAATGTATTATGATATACTGAAAAATAGGGACTGGTATTCTCCAATTTCTTTACATTGTGTTAATCAATTTAATAAAACGTTTTGGTCTCTGATGATCGATGCTTTAATTGGGGGTTTCATTCCTTAAAGGCATAAACGAATACTCCACCCTCTTGATCGGCTATTATATCCGGGAACCAGAGTATCACTGAGAATGCAAGTAAATGGGTAGACTAACTTTTAAGATCTTTTGTACTGAATCTCACATCCTATGGTAAGGACATAATACATTTCCTCAAGCTTATTGAAAATCTTTCTGTTCAACCAGGATCAGTTTAGGTGACTATTGATGTAGAAGCCCTATAATGCTCAAATCCTAATAGCAAAGGTCTCCAGGCTGCCAAAAACATTTTTTAGTCAGAGTAATCAACACCCCAAACCCGTTTTTGAGTTTGTTTTACAGGTCCTATTGTTCATTCTTTATCATAACATTTTTGATGACTCCCACTTCCTCCAGTTACAGGGAGTGGTGATGGGGACATATTGTGCCCCATCCTATGCCAAGTTGTACCTGTGAAAGTAGGACCATGCTTTTTTGCTGTATGATGAGTCATTTATTTTATCAGAAAATATTCTTACTTTGTTGAGATATATAGCTGATGTGTTTTTAATTTGGGATGGTCCTATTGACAAACTACAGGGCTGTTTGTAATTAATGAATTCCAATGATTACAATTTATCTTTTACTGTGTCCTTTGAGCATCATAAAGTGGCATTCTTAGACATGGAGGTAGAAATTACTAGAAATGAGCAGAACAGAAAAGTGTGTTAAGTTTCATTTTGGATAGATTCCTTATGTTACACATTTTATTTTGTTTAACAAGGGGGCCCCCAGTCAAGTTGATTAAAAACCCAACACCAGTCTTTGACAAGTTCTTTATTAAAAAAAATAAAATACACCACCCACTGAACATGACTGCTCCCATCCAGGGACACAGCCAAATTACAGGTAAACATAGAGACATTTCTTTTGTTTTTGTTAATAAAGGATTTGTCAAAAACAGGTGTTGTTTTTTTTTTTTTTGGTGAATGAGTACCCCTGGGTGGGCTTGATCTGGGGGACCCCTTGTTAAAGGGGGCTTCCAGATTCTGACAAGTCACCCCCAAAAACCCCCACAACCACTGGGCCAGGGTTGTGGAGAAGAGGCCCTTGTCCCCATCAACACGGTGACAAGGGGCTTTGGGGGTGGAGCCCTCGCCATACTAGGGCTCTAGGATGGAATTTGGGGGCACTCCACGCAATTTTTAAAAAATAATGTGGCTTGGGGTTCCTGTTAAAATCAATACCAGACCCGAAGGGCCGGATATGAATAGGGGGGACCCCCACACTGTTTTTTTTTTGTTTGTTTTTGCCAGCGATTTTGTTTACATTCAGCTGTTAGCGGGGAAACCTGACAGCTGATGTGTCATCAGTTGTTAAAATGGTTATAAAGGTAGAATGCATTAAGATAAAAAGCCTTCTGTGTGCAGCAGCCCCCCTAAGCCCCTCTAATACTTACCTGAGCCCCATCTAGATCCAGCGATGTTGCAACAGTGTCTCGGTGGCCCAGGACTCCCCCCCTCATTAGCTGAGACTGCAGCGTGGCACCATTGGCTCCCACTGCTGTCAATCAAAGTCAGTCAGCCAATGAGGAGAGAAAGGGAATGGGGCCGGGTGCCCCCATAGCAAGCTGCTTGCTGTGGGGGCACTCAACCTGGGGATGGGCCAGGAGCACTGAAGAGGGACCCGAGAAGAGGAGGATGGGGGCACATGGGGGAGTGGTTTTGCACAGAGCAGGTAAGTATAACATGTTTTTATTTTTTAACAAAAAACAACAAGACTTTAATATCACTTTAAGGACGCAGCGGCTCACTCCTAAACAGCCAGCTAAACTTCACACATAATTCAGATTGGTCCATCATTTCTCGATCAATCTAAATTGGAATTGTTCTGAATATTTGGAATTCATTAGAAAACAATAAACAAAACGAAACACATTTCAACGAAGTTTGTTACTCAGAGATGTGTATACATCTGAACCTCCAAATAACCAAAAAGTCACCGGAATTTAGATTCGGACCCAAACGAATTGCACATGTCTAGAAATGACCTCTGATGGGACTTTGTCAAGCAACCTTTTCAGAAAACCTACTGTAGGAAACGCAGTTTTAATGGCTAATAGCTTTCATTCCAAGCCCCCTGATCTACTATTTAAGAGCAAGAAAAGATTAGTCAGGGAGCAACCGCTTAGAGTTATAAAAACGTTTAATAATCAGCATTTAGCAGTAAAAATATAATAAAATATTGACACCTGCCAAAATCTGGCCCCAAGATATCGAAAATCATTCCCCCTGAACCACAAATTACATACAGACAAGCACCTTCAATTATAGTTAAATTAGTCTCTGGTGTGCTTAGTTCATCTGGACATCACAATACGAGAAAGCTGAGAGGCACTTTTCCTCGCGGGACCTGCAATTATTGTCAATTCATATGTTCCTAAGAATCTATACAATAGGAATCCGATTGTACCTAACTACTATACCTTTATTCCCAAAGATTCCCCCACACTGTGGACGTTAGTCCTTTGGCGTGGGGGACTGTTTTTTACATCCGTTTCCCATGTATTGAGGCCTCAGTCCATCCTTGGCCACTTGGGATGATTTTGCATGGTTGTGTGATTCTGGTTAGCCCTTTGATTTGCTGGCACTCTTCCCTCACTTGTTATGGCTTCAGTCCTACTTTTTTGGTGCTTCCAGGATTAGTGGGGGCCATGCAAGGAATGGGGCCGGTCATCTCCAGCGCTCCTGGAAATGACGCAGGCCGTTTTGTGAGTGCAGCTGGCTGAGTTTAGATGCATGGCTCTGCAGTGAGTATGAGTGGGAGATGCACTAGGAAGCTGTTTTATTTGATTTAGTAATTAAATGTTATGGCGGTAAAACTCTGATTGGCGATTTGGCATCTGCTGACTTGTTAGGATCACTCTATATAGAGGCTGCCCTGTTTCTTATGGCCATTGCTGTGTATGCTTTGCAGCGTTTGAGACTGTTTGTGGTGGTCTCACAGGTTTTCTTCATTCATCTTTACCAGGTAGATGGCTTGGCCAATATTTTTATATGAATAGAACTTATTCTTTTTTTTTAAAGAAAATAGTTGACTGTGGAGATCGGAGGCCAGCATGAAGTAAGATTGGGTGCAGATCCCTGCAAGTGATAGTGGGCGGCCAGGAGTAATACGCATACAAGTGTGAGAGGACACTCACCATTTGGGGGATTTGGAATTGATGGGAAAGCCATTTCGCCCGGATATGAGACTGATGGATATATATTTCACTGCACACTAAAGAATCTGATTAGGGTCACTATCTGCAAAGATACATACATCGACTGCTTTAATCTTCTACATAAAGGAGGACTTGGCTAGGCCTAGTCTCTGAGGAAGGTCTCCATGCTCAACCATTCCCCATATGCCTCAGCGCCCGCTGGGGAGGTACATACACCTAGGTGGTTAATTTTGAGATATATACTATATCACCTGTCCTCCATTGATCCATCAGAATGCATGTGCGCTCACTGTGGAGACCTCGTTAAAGGATCACCAGGTGAAAACAAAAGGCAAAAAAAGCCAGCAAAAGAAAAACTAATGCAACCCCCACATCTAAGGACCGGTTACGCATATGAACTGGGAGCTTTATCACGATAATCATTATGGGACAATATCTATGGTCAAGTGGAAGATCCTGGCTTGGTGAGGAGCGGGACAGTGATTATTCCTGGAGACACGGGCATTGATGTGATCAGATAAAAGTGCAGTCTAAGGCCATATCTGGTGAGTGAGCTTTGCTATAGGGGCATCACAGAGGTGCGGTGGGGGTGCACGATTGATCGTTTGAGCACTGAAAATTGGAAATCCATTCACCTACCCTTGAACTCCTACAGATTTGGGTGCAAAAGTTGTAGCAGTATTTCTCTCATCCTATTGGTGGACTGATTGGATATATATGCAGCGCTGAAAGTGTGATTCTGTTCTCAAACATTTTGGTTTTGAGCCATTTTTGCACCTGTGTTATATAAGTTGTTTATTTAATAGCAGCAGCTATCCTTTTAGGGATTGATTATTTTATGCAATTATTTATTTATTTAGTGACAACACGTATAGCGCTGGGTGAGTGGGGTTAATAGTAATGTTATAACTGCACCTTACTCCTTTTGATTGATGCATTTTTAATGTATTCAATAAAATTGTAATTTTTTTTTATACTGTATATAGTTTTTTCCTGTGTACTCCTTTCTGGCCTGTAAATTCTGACACAAGACATAATTTTAGGTTTCACAATTGTTCTTTTTGGTGTTTTTTTTCTTTTTGTCAGATGTTGTGGACTTTACGAGCTTTACCTTCTAAGGCTCTCCACTTGTATATACTAGATAAGCCCATTTGAGAGTAAATACCCCTTTACATTATGTGGAGTTAGCTGGATTCCGACTCCAAATTGACATTATTGTGTGTTTTTGTGTTCAGAGGATCATTCCCCCCTTGGTTTGATGGTGTGGCTGGGCTCAGCATCTCTTTTTTATTTATGCATCGTTGGACTTGTAAGTAATTGTAATAGTTAGCTGGTTTGCAGTTGTTTAATTTCCTTTATATCTTTAGTGAATGTTGCTGGAATTTATATATATTTGTATTTCATATTGTACTATATCGCTCCTGATGAAAACTTATCAGTTGATACGTGTTGAGGTTGAATTATTTAAAGGCCTGAAAGAAAGACATCTTTTATGATGAAATGTATATGTGTTTAATAAACCCTCAATTTAATTGGCTGCAATCTTTTATACTGTGTTTACATTTTTAAATGTGTTGAATAAAGAGATATTTTTTAATAATTTTCTACTTTTTCTGAGTACCTATCTAAAGTTTCACTTCATGTTTGTATACAATATTTAATTAGGGATGAGGTATTGTATGTGACAATGTTCTGGTGAAAGCAATAAGATTATACAATTTGCTAATAATTACATACATCAGGTTTCCTCTTTTTACTTGGTTAGAATATACCATCTACTCAAATGTCCACTTCATCAGAACAGGGTAGATAAGTATATACAGTAAGCAATATCAGATAATAAAACTTTATAAATTAAATTGCATTGCATAATCTACACATGTGTCATTGCCAGAGTGTGCCTGAGGTAAGGTGGCCAGATTTTTAAAATTAAATCCGGGGACATATATTTTTTTAATGGCAAATGGTAAACTATTTTAAAAGCATATTTTCCTCAAATTTTATATGCAGCGTACGAGGTATGTGTTTATGGAATGATTGTAATAGATATTATATAATGTTATTTCTCACATTTCGTCCATGAGATTAAAAAAAAATAATAATTCTTAGAATTTTTTGGGATATGACTACCAAATGTTAGGAAGATAAGAAGTCTCTGTCTCACAGCCAAAACCTGTCACTGTGTACTGTATGTTACAGTTCATACAGTCATATGTGTATATACAGTTCATACAGTGTTTAGAGCCAGTGCAGCACTTAGTGAAGGAAAAAGTTCATTTGGACCAATTTGGTCCAAATGAACTATTTAAAGTAACAGGAAACATGGAAATCAGCTTTAACCTCAGTTATAAGATTGGCTTTGGGCCTAATCGGATTCCCTCTATGAGTCTGCTTGCACAGAGGCCCTTAAGTTAGTTCTTGATTCAAAACTTGCGTGGAATTTTGGGGTCTTTGAGACAGAATCTTTTGTCAGATTCTTTTTGATGGCCATGTTACAAGATGGATATCAAAAACTATGTGACACTCTGATTTTCTCCTCTGGCGTTACTCCAACTACTTCAAGATAACGGGGATCAATTTATATGGACTTTGTGGTTGATCTACCACAATTGTGGTTGAAAGAAATGACCACTATTTTGAAGGCAGCTGACTGTGTCACTAAGATGGCTCCTTTTAAACCAGCTAAGCGGGTACCCACTGCAGAACAAACTGAAGAAGAGTTGATGGTCCAAGAAGTCTTTAGACTACATGGAGTACAATTTTCCTCAAAATTCTGAAAACATTTCTCTGCCGCTTTAGGTGTTATAATAAACCTGTCCTCTGCTTTTCATCCTTAATTTATTGGTCAAATTGAGAGGACCAATCAAACTTTGGAACAGTATCTTCAGTGTTCCAATGGCGGAGTTCATTTATAACAATTCTAAACATAATAACACTTCTCAAAGTCCATTTTTTTTCAAATGATTATCATCCAGGTGTTATTCCTGATCTCCCTATCTCAATTTAAGTTACTGCTGTTATTGAATTTAATTGAAATCGATTGATACTTTGAGGAACGCTCAGAAATAGTACAAAAAGGTTGCTAATAGACGCCTCAGATCACTCCGTAAATTTCATGTATGTGACAAAGTTTGGTTATCTACCAAAAACTTGAAGGTTCATGTTCCACCTACTAAGTTGGGTCAAAAGTTTGCGGGACCTTTCCAGATTTCTGTTCAAATCAATCCAGTCACTTTTCGCTTACAACTCCCTGACAGTATGAGGATTCATTCTGTTTTCTCATGTCACTACGCAAACCATTTCATGAAAACCCTTTTTCTGGGAGAATTTTTCCACTCCCTTCACCTGTTGAGGTACAGAGTGAAGAAAAATATATGGTTGAAAGAATTCTTGATTGCAGGATCATAAGAAACAAATTGCAATATAAGTTTTAATGAGAAGGATATTGACTAGAGGAAAATTCAAAGCAACATTTATACCCCCAGATTGAGATGATAGTTCCACCAGAGGTTCCCTCATAAACCTGGCCCTAAGACATCCAGGGGCCAGGACATATCCTTGCATCTTGAAGACAGTGGCTTCTACTGACTCACCAGATCCAGAACTTTAAAATCACCTGCTTGATGATTTTTCTAAGGACCACCAGTAGTTCCCAAACATTGTACATAACTGCAAGCTGTATTTTTAACCCAAGCCTTGCTTTACGGGGTCTAAGGTCCAGCGAGGCGTTAATACATATTTCCTTGTTAGAGTGGGACCTGCAGTCAGAGGCTTCCAGCATGCCTGCTGATGACCCAGCTGTCTTTTCTGTAGATGGAATATTCAAGGCTTTTTGCCTCCTCTACGATGACTTTCGATGACTTTCACAGTGCACACACACAGCACAGTCTATCTTTAGGTAATGGAAATGTACAGTATGGCTCAGCAATACTACTCAGAATTCTGACACTGAGCAGCCGACTCCGGTTGGAATAATTCAGCCTTGCATAGCCAGCTCAGGCTAGGGCTAAAGGGTTTCATTAAAGACTCCTTGGTATGCTATTTTGAACCCAAGACCATTCAGATAGTCATCAAGGTAAACGGGTGCCCATGAGACAGGCATTTTGAGAAACTTGTGTCCTTGCCACTAAGTTTTCCTTCTGTGTGCTTTTCACAGAACTTTCTGGGACCCACTGCCAAGTCTAAGGAGGAACCTATGCAGAATAGTTCTACCTGTTTATCTCTTGAAGAGAAAACCAGAAGAAGAAAGCAAGGACTATGCCTATACTGCAGTGTCCAAGATCACTTTTCCTTCAACACTGCGAAAGTCTAAAGAATTCTGAATCTCAGCTCAGCTTAATGTTAGGTATCTCCTCCATCATCTATTGGCCTTCATAGACTATGGTTCCACCAGCAACTTCATTGATATGGATGTTTCACTACCTCCTCAAATCCCTCTAGCCACCCTGCAAAGCTCCTTTTCTATCATTGCAATTGACAATTCTCCTCTGTCATCA
This sequence comes from Pelophylax lessonae, assembly GCF_965119305.1. NCBI lineage: Eukaryota > Metazoa > Chordata > Amphibia > Anura > Ranidae > Pelophylax > Pelophylax lessonae. The sequence goes on along the minus strand of NC_138771.1, from coordinate 242,208,932 downwards.
GGCCAGGTAAGTCTGCATACCTCAACCATTGCTTTGACCATAAGTCTCTACTTATTAGGGTTGCATAACATTGTTCTTTCTTAAGAGCCCTGAGGGACTGGTTAAATAGGTTCCATGTGAATATCAGGTGGAGATTCAGGCCAGGGTCATGAGATACATTTTCAAATTTTTCCTCCTCCACATTTTGCTATTGGCACCACCCTTCACACCTGCACTGCCACAACCTCCTGGTTCATATGCACAACAATACACCTCCTATGCAACTATTGTCTTTCCCCACATCACCACTCAACTTACACTCTACCACCTATCTCACCCTTATCCCATTATTTATCCACCAACTAGCCCCCCAGGACACACCAACTTCATCACGGACCAACCTCCACTTTCCCTAGCACACATTCCTCCCACAAATATTCTCTATAGCCCTTTACATTTAGTACTGCCACTTCCTCGCAATGAATAAGCAAGGAATTGCCATCTCATGACCCCAACCAACCTCCTCTCTTGGACCACCACCTAAACATTTTTGGTCCCTGTTGGGCTACGTTATGCCAGTGTAAACCAGTTCCACCTGTTAAATTTAAACAGTGCCTTCTCCGCACTATTTTTTTTTTTTTTCTATTGTGGATTTTGCTAGGATTCTTAAACAGGCTGCTTCTGTTTTGTTCTTAGCCATCTTTTGTGTGCTTTTGGCCAAGAGTGTAGAATTATTATCCCTACTAACTACTAACTTACTGAAATGTGATTATTAGTCTTTTTACAAGTGGAATACTGAAAAACATGTTGTGTTGTTAGATAGCATCCCAAGAAACTCATCCAAACTATAGAGTCAAGAAAAGTACTCTTAGTGGAAAAGAACTAAAACAGGCAATGTCACCTAGCATATGCATATAATGAAACTTGCACGTGCACGTTGACCGTGTCAAACCGTATCTTTTGTGAGGATGAGCAGCTGACCTCACCTTTTCAAGGAATCCATATGTATCTGAAGAATTTCTCTTCCTGTGCATGGAGGTCACTTTCCATCACCCAGAACTGCTCTTCACCTCTTCTTTCTCTCTTCATTTCCATTAACATCCTTGCGGCATTTACCGCAGCTGCCAAAAAACTTGGCACAGAAGAAAGGGTTCAGGATCTTTGAGTGATCAAGACAGCATAACAGTACACCAAACGCAGATACTGAATGTTTACAACTATTGACACAGACATTGGCCATAAAAAAATATCTGAAGCTTTACTGCACCTAGAATATACATGCAAATCCTTCAAAAATGTGCATTTGCACAAAAAGCTTAAAGGCACAAAAAAAAAAAAGCCAGAAAAACATCTAAAAATGGCATTGCCAACATGAAAAAATCAAAATAATTTTTGCATTGGATCCTCTTTAAATGGGGTTATGCCACAGCCATGTAATTGTACTTTTCTGACTTGACAATGGAATTTCATCTGTAAATTCTGATCCATAATTTATTTTTAATAGCTCTGAACTTGCATTATTAAAAAAATTCTGAATGTCGAGAGGTGTCTACAACATCAGTTTTAAAGGAACTTGTTGAATAGTATTTTGGCAACATCAGCTCATTCCTTATGTAACACTTGATTATGTTACTTTGGTTCATCTGAGTCCTCTTTTTTTTTTAATAGATTGGAAAATCAGAAATTGAAAACTGTAACTCTGTTAATTAATATCATCTGTAATTTCTTCATAACTATTATTACATTCTTGATGTTCATATTTCCATCTGTGGAGGTTATTTATTTAAAATATCAGGCTTATTTTTCATAAAATGTTCTCTTCTTTTTTGTACCGCTGACATTTCTTGAAAATTCTAAGATGTTACAAAAAATCCAAAAGCTATTCTCATATAAAATCTTATTTTCATAATGTATGATGCAGTAACTGCTAGAGGATATTTTTGTACCTTTACATGTCCCATACTAGGTAAAAGTATAAAATATATATTAATAGGATAAATGTTAGATTTATTTTGGATAAAGCATTTACTTGGAAAATGAGTTCCAGATGAGGAAATAAGACACCTACACATAGCAGTCTAATATGTGCATACAATTTTTTTATTATGACCATATTCAAACGCTTTAAAGTAGAGTTAATCCCACTGACTGAAATATCATAATCTTTAATATGCTAGTGCAATTTCAATCTAAATGTTTTCAAATATGTAGCTTTCAATAAAATAATACTTGCTGATCCTGCCATGAAGGTACATATTCAGAAATGCTGACACACATTGCATAGGCATAGTCCACCCTTGTCACTATTAAGCAGCTGGTCCAGATTAATAATGTGTAACTAATAACAGGATTATTGCATGTATATGTCGTGTTGCTGAAGAGGGCAATGCAATGTGCCTCAAAAGAGGAGAGTGTCAGAGAGGATGTTGGGTAAAGTACTTGATAGGTGCTGCGTGGGGCTAGAAGGATTCCCACTCCACCTCCCTTCCATCCACTGGGTCTGAGGAAGTCCAGAGAAGGCCACCATGGGACAGGGAAGCAGGAGAAGCAGTGTCGGATTCATGAAGCCAGGTTTTAGTAATGACAAGTAGGTTAAAGGAATTTGTGATAAAGGGGTCATGGAGGGAGGTGAGTTTGTGAAAGACGGATTGGGAATTCCAGAGGGCAAAGGAGAATGGGAGGTGTGAAGGGTTGTGATTCTCTAAGTAGCCTCTAGGTAATTGGTTTTGCCAACATCCCTTGGATACAGATTATTTAAGGTTTGGTGCCTTAGGCCAAGTGATAATTGGGACTTTAATGGCTAATTGTAAAGAGGTTTTATGTAAAATATAACAATTTATTGATTATAAAAATCAAGAGTATCAAATACAATTCTTGTGTGTTGAGTTAGAGACCCATTAGTGAAGGTGAAGAAGTATCGAAAGGTTTAGAGACAAAGGTGATATGGTGACTTTTTTGAATATTGTTCTCTGTTGTTCCATGTGTGGTGGTGTAGGTGTAGAATTAGCAGGAGTTAGTTAGTGCAGTAATAGGGAGACAGAAGTGAGGGACATATATTTATAAGCTGTGTGGTGGAGAATAGGGGTGAAGGAAAAGGAATTTAAGGATAAAGGACACAACTGTCAGAAGAAGTGGTAGAGAGCACATGCTACAGAGTGGAAAGAGGGTTAAATAGAGAGAAAGGGTCACCTGCAGCCTGTTTGGTGTTTTTCATTGTAGTTTGCTATGTATGTTCGCTTTGTGCAATTGCTGAAGTGCAGAGCTTGAAATGCCTATCACTTGTCACTTGTATAAACAACTACTTAGAGAAAGACTCACTAAACCCCAGCAATGCACCCCCACCCCAGCAAAGTGCTGTCTCCATAAGGGTACTCTAATTTTATCCTGTTAAGGGTGGGGGTGGTTGTTTGTTAAAAATAATGAGTTAATATAAGGATGGGTGGCTATCAAAGCAAACGTTTCACATCTAAGTCAGGCATGCAAGAGGTAAGACACTACAGAGCAACATACACATCATAATGATGCAGAAAGGGCAACGGATGGTGGCGACAGGCACATACCAAAATGCACACAGACACAGTTAAAATAAACCTAATTTGCAGTTTTGGGTGAACGTAAAGCAGGAACATACCGACATGCACACAGACACAGTGAAAACAAAGTCAATTTTCAGTTTTGGGTGGATGTAAAGCAGAAACATACCTGTGGAGGGACAGAGAAGATATGTTCAGATAAGACATAGGAGTCTAAAGTGCTTATTACTTGTATAAAGAATAAGGGGACAGAGAAGTCATGTGGGCATTAGGGGGACCAGTGCCCAAGATGATAACAAGTAGGGAAAAATGCCTGATCCCAGGGAAGGAAATGTTTGGCTCATAAAGGGAACTGTGACTTTGATCCATTACATTACAGGATGGCTAAGAAATAGATATTTGGAATCAAGACTGAGGAGTAAAGTCATTTATGCAAAATATACTATTTAAATTTCATTTTTGCTTGTAGTTGGGCTTTAACAGCTGTCTAACTCTCCTTATACTGACCATCATACAAGGGCTAATATATTCCTGACACTAAATATCGCAAATACCATGGATGTACTGTATATCCACCAATTTTTATTATTCAGTTATGTGTATTACTGGGGTTTTAAGGGTTTATTCACCTGGATAAAAGTAATATGTGTAGGCCAGCAGTTTGATGTGTGCTCTACTGCCTAGCTTCCGTCATCTCCTGGACAGATTCTGTTCACTTAATTGTTATCAAACACAGGCTGTCATGCTCTTTGTAACATTTGTAAACACACATATATTTACCCATGTGAATGCACACATGTAAAATGATGCAATATGACAGTATACACTCACTGGCCACTTTTTTAGGTACATCTGTTCAATTGCTTGGCAACATAAATTGGTAATCAGCCAATTACATGGGAGTAACTCAATGCATTTAGGCATCTATACGTGGTGAAGATGACTTGCTGAAGTTCAAGCCGAGCATCAGAATGGGGAAGAAAGGGGATTTAAGTGACTTTGAACATAGCATGGTTGTTTGTGGCAGACAGGCTGGTCTGAGTATTTAAAAAAAAGGCAGATCCACTGGGATTTTCACGCACAACCATTTTTAGAGTTTACAAAGAATGCTCCAAAAAAGAGAAACTATCCAGTTAGCGGCAGTTCTGTCGACGAAAATGCCTTGTTGATGTCGGAAGAGAGTGGGCAGACTGGTTCAAGATGATAGAAAGGCAACAGTAACTCAATTAAAGATGTATAAGTATAAAAATAAATGCGCTGCTACTGGTCTGCCTCCCTGGATAAACAATTCACTCCACTGATCAATCTCTGTGGGCTCATATCTCTCAGGACCTTCCCTTCCAGTTTGATATATTACTCAAAGTAAAAAGATATACATAGTGCAATAATGCCTACTTCAACCAAATTTTATAAAAACATCAAAATGACTGCTCACATTTAAAACCCATGTAAAATCGCATATAAATATCACAGATCGAGAGAACTCCTCCTCACCGCACTTCTGTGTATCGGTATCACCGGAAATGACAACACAGGCTCCACCCAACGCGTTGCGTCACTGGTCACGTGACTTCTTCAGGAACGGAGTGAATTGCTGGTCCTGGGAGGCAGACCAGTGTGGTGGAAGGGATTAGGACCTTGAGCTCTCTGTTGAAAAAGCACAGTTTGACCAATTGGTCATTCCGTGAGGTAATCAGCTATTTCACCTGCTGGTGGTGGCCCTATCCTATTGTGACACTTCCTTAAGGATTTTGACACATTGCTGATTGATTACAAGCATCACTTTGTGGATTGAACACGTACACGTTGTTATTGGACTTATGAGAACATTTTTTGGACTTATGTTTTTTATTCTTTTTGTTATTATTAATTTTTTTTAATATATGATTATTTTTCTACACAATTGATTGCTACATTGTATGAATTGTTTCAAGCACATAGAGAGTTTTTTTTTTTGAACAAGCACACTGTTTTTATTGTACAGTAACTCAAATACCCACTCATTACATACAAGGTATGCAGAATTCCATCTCGAAATGCACAACACATCGAACCATAAAGCAAATGGGCTACAGCAGGAAAAGACCACACCGGGTGCCACTCCTGTCAGCTAAGAACAGGAAACTGAGGCTAACATTTGCACAGGTATGCAGTTGCTGATTTCTTGAATATGACAATCAGCTCACTGTACTCCAATGGCCTCCACAGTCACCAGATCTCAATCCAAAAGAGCACCTTTATGATGTGGTAAAATGGAAGATTCGCATCATGGAGATGCAGCCGACAAATCTGCACCACCTGTCTGAAGCTGTGCAGGGATGCCGCTCCTGCCCCGGAAGTGACGAGCAGGGCCGGTGCAGTGCATTGTGGGACCCCGACATCACCGAAGAGGCCGCAGAAGAGGAAGCGCTGGCTTCAGCTGCCCACTCCGGAGATGGCAGCGCTGGAGAAGAGCTTTTCAAGGTAAGTATTTCTTCTTACAGGTAAGTGCGACCCGGGACAGTACAGAGGCTATCCATTGTGGAATGTACTAGCCCTGACTGTCTCGGGGGTATTTTTATCTAAATTTGATCCCCCGAGGCCGGAACTCTGCTTTAAGGCAGTATTGACAGCAAAAGTGAGTGTATAAAAAATAATTACAGCGCTGATTCAATAACATTATTTTTATTTTTGTGTAAAAATGCATGCACAATAAATTATTCCATAAATATTGGGATCAAATAAAGTCCTCCAAACAATACATTAAATTATTTTTAACCAAAATGAATGTCAAAAAAATACTTTCAAATAAAATGATCCAAAGGTGTAATGACTAAAAAGTTCCCATTACCAATATTAATATAAAAACATTTGATCCAAAGTGACAACTACCACAAATACAAGAAACTTCATGTACTGGAAGTGCATGCCTATCTCACTACAACATTATGCACAGTAATTAGATTTCATAGCCAGCATAAACTTAACAAAAAAACAGGCTCCCATAGTGTAGTATCTTAAACATCCAAATGTATTTGACACAAGTAATCAAGGTACTCATAAAAGCTGTTTAAGAATACTCTTAAAATCAACCATATAGATGTGTTGAGAAAGATTTACATAGAAGCCGCCGGCCGTCAGCCACTCCAATCCTCCTTCCCATTTCACAAAAACAGGAAAAATGACAGGACACAGTTACTTCTCACTCCCAGCATCAGGCACCCTACATGTTTCGTCTGATCTGACTTCATCAAAGGGGAACAGTATAGATGGATATAAATCTATTAACAGCTGTTTTGCTGTTTGAAATTCAAGATAACAACTCATTCAACAAAATTAATAATACAAATCTAAATAACATGTTATATTTCCACTTTATTCTTTCTGTTTGTTACTGAATATAGTTTAGTATTAAAAAAAAAAGCGTGCCAGTCAGAATGAACAACATAACACAGCAATAGCAAAGCCATCCTCAGCCATATGTTCCTCCAATTGTACTGAAAAAAATACTTTTCTGTGGCATTTGCAACTGAACAGTGTCTGCAACCTCTGATTCATTCTTCATCAGATGTTCTGCCATTATGTTTAGAACATTTGTTTCCATAGAGATGCATTTATTCTGATATACACAACCCCCCCAAGAACAAGGAAATCTACTTGCCATAGAAAATCTGTAACAGAATGAAACAGTTTGTAATCAAACAAGTCTGGAAATAAGTTCATTTAAATAGTATATTCAGAATTATTTTAAGAAGGGGTTAACATTCTCAGATATCTTTTATGTTAAGTAAATCAGGATAAATTCTTAGAAATATTTTAACGAAAGTAGCATGCAACCTAAACCCAAATATAATTAGAAAATGCAATCATCCAAGGTTGACAGTTTTGATTAGTGTGTAACTGAAAACAAGTGTGATTTATGGGTAGTCTGAGCTAGATTAGCTATGCATTTTCATTGCATGTTCAAAAGTTCAGCAATATGGTAGTTGTTCTTCTAGCTGTACAGTAATTATATGCTTTATAAATTAGATTAAATAATTAAAATGTAATAGACAGGTATATCTTTCACATGCAAAACGATTAAGTCATTCATTCCTCTTTGGCCTTGGCAGCCCATCTGAAATGAGAACCCTTTTTTCTTTTTTTTTTATTCACTTAATCTAATGTCATCAGAAATACCCCTAAATCCAGACATCTTTCATAGGAGTTCAGCTTAACTTCCACAGCATAACAGAGACTCACACTAAGACTGACCACCACTAATTTAGGAATACAACATTTTTTTTGTAATCACACAGGGTCATTATAATCTACATCATATTCTGCATATGTATGAAGGTTGGAAGTAACATAGGCACCGTGAGTTGAAGTAGACTGAACTTTGTACACTCAGAGAGTGTAACATTTATCCATTCTAATAGGATTCACATTTTCTATATTTGTATGTAATTTTTGTTGCTTCAGCATAGGATCAAAATTCATGTGAATAAGGTCCTTGTAAATAGAATTCATGTTCAAAAAATATTCTAGAATAAAAAGAAGGTTAGATAAAGCTATTTAAAAAATGGGTGAAAAGTTTATGGACATACTGTCCATGCAAAAACAAGTGGTCTTTAAAGATGCAAAGTATTTCTCTGATCAAGAAATTCACGAAAGACAAAATATTTTTCTAAAATGTGCCCGATTTTATTGCAGACATATTAAAACTAATTATTTTAAACATGGTATAGATTGTATTTATCTCTTCAACATACATGTGTTCTTATATGCCTTTCCACAATGTATCAACATTTTGATTATAGCATACTGATATATCTGTATAGATATCAGACTTCTAAAATATTATATGCACCTATTTTTCCAGTAGAGTGGGTGGCAGACATTTTGAGCTGAACATTTCACAGATAAACTCTACTTCCTCAAGCAGCATAGAATGTCTATGTCTAAAAATTTACAATTAGTATTAGAAACAGAATATATTATACATGTTTTTTTATTGTACAACTGGTATCCAAAGTAAAACATATCCACAATATTGCATACAGGATATATATTTCCTAACAAAAAGAAACATACAAAAAGTTTTTAAAAATAGTCTTCACAAATGCAACAGATTTATTTCCTAGGAACATATTTTTTATCATTTACTTATAATACTGTATGTGGACATTATGGAAAGGATTTTATGGAAATCAGTGCAACAATGTTAAAGGATAGACAATACAATGTCATTAAGTCCCCACAATGGAAAGAGAGACCCAAAAAATGTTACCTCCCATTTGCCTGCGAACCACCAGAGCTTAGCAGATAGATGCCTTCCTGAACTAACATTTATGCCAATACCATCTCCTATGTCCGTTGACATCCGATTTGGGAGGAAACGCGTCAGCGGGGAGCGCCGCATCCTCATCACCAGTTGCCGCGGACCGCGCTGCAGGCGGCCATGGCCTCTCTCGTACCAGGAGTTGTTTTCCAGTGATATAGCAAGACTGCCAAATGTAAGTGCACCCTATTGTGTTTACAATAAATTGTTAGTGGTACTGCACTACGGTCTGGCTTCTATCTTTGTGAGATATATCGGGGAGACTTCACTTTAGCTACAGAGGAATAGGGATGATCGAACTTTTGAAAAGTTCGGTTCGGCCAGAACATCCAAACTTCCCGAAAGTTTGGCCCGGATTTCAGAACCCCATTGAAATCAATGGGACCCGAACTTCGGTAATCAAAAAACACCATTTTTAAGCCCTAAAACCCAATAAATGCCCCTAAAAAGTGCCTAGGGTTCTGGGTCATGCTCCATTAACTATTAATCACGCAAAAAAAGTTCTTAAAAATTGTCATTTTTGATAAAAAAGCCAATTATTAAAAAAAAAAAGAGATTTTTTGATTTTGACTTTGGATTTAGTATCTGGGGGGTCTAAAAAGTGTACATGTGAAGTTTCAGCATTTGGGGTTCTTTTGAGGCAAGCAAAACATCTGAACTTGTGTATAGTGGTATATATACACACATAATTATATGTATATAGACACCTAGCCATATATAGGTGTGATAGTAGCAGAAATATATTACTGTAAATGATTTCATTAGCGCAAGCATATATTTCTGCTACTATCACACCTATATATGTCTAGGGGTATATATACAGACATATATGTGTATATATACCCCCTATACACATGTTCAGATGTCATGTCTGACATCAAACATGTCCTCAAAAAAGCACTGGCAGTGGCAGCCCCTGCAGCATGAAAAATGCTTGGCTGGTGAGAAGCCATATGCCTGTCCCGAAGCAACTCAGAGAAATAATCATTTCTCTATAGCGGTCACCCTGCTATGGAAGGGTTTTGTCACCCTTCCATAGCAGTCACTGTCAGTTAACCCTACACTACACTACGGTCCCTTTACACTTAACACTTTCCCTACAGAAACTAAATTTTTGAAGCTAACTTAAGTGTAAAGGAGCACTCTAACTACACTAGATATCCCTTTCCTCACACTAAAAATAGCTAAATGACACTTTTAAAGTAAAATTAACAGAACTGCTTCCACTCTCTTCCATGTCCAGTATAACAATGCTAGGAATATGGCAGGGGCGATCTTATATACTGGGGGGCGTATTCACTAATGATTGGTCTAGGGACCCCCTAGTCACTCCAATCACATTCCTAGCATTCTCCTGCCCCCTCAATTGGCTTTTGCTAATGGTTCTGGTCCAATCACGGGCTTTTAAAGCCCATTTCCTGAAGCATTGCATTTTGGTCGGTTCTGGTTGCCGAATTCCGAACTTTTTGGGCAAAAAGTTCTAAATTCGGCCGAACCTCGAACACCCAATGTTCGGGCTGAACCGATGGTGGACCCGAACCGTTCGATCATCCCTACAGAGGAATACCGCCCAGAGTGCCAGGACTGAGGGGATCCACCAGTATAGGAGTGTGTACACCAGCTCTGCTGTTGTCAAGATCTGGTAAGAGGCTGAACCCCCCCTATCTGAGTGACTCCACTCCCTCCCCTGAGCATCCATTTCATACCCGAGCTGATATGAACGCTCTCATACCTTCTCCATTCTGGTAAGGGGCTAGTCTCCACTAAGGTGGTCGGATCTATCTACACCTGACAGTCTCATATAGTTACATAGTTAGTGAGGTTGAAAAAAGACATCAGTCCATCCAGTTCAACCTATGATGCGTGTGTGTTTGCTTTTAACCGTACATTGTATACCCCTGTATGTTGTGGTCTCCAAGGTGCCCATCTAACAGTTTTTTGAAACTATCAATGCTCCCAGCTGATACGACTGCTTGTGGAAGAGAATTCCACATCCTTACCGCTCTTACAGTGAAGAACCGCTTACGCATTTTAAGGTTAAACCGCCTTTCCTCTAGTTTTAGTGAATGGCCACGTGTCTTATTGTATCTCCTCTCTCTGAATAGTTTGTTCCTTATGCTAGGGTCGCCAGTACAGTATTTGTACATTGATATCATATCCCCCCTCAATCGTCTCTTCTCCAGAGAGAATAAGTTCAGTGCTTGTAGTCTTTCCTCATAGCTGATATCCTCCATTCCCCTAATTATTTTTGTTGCCCTTCTCTGGACTCTTTCCAATTCCAGCACATCCTTCCTGAGGACCGGTGCCCAGAACTGGACAGCATACTCCAAATGTGGCCGGACCAGAGTCTTGTAGAGCGGGAGAATAATCTCTTTATTTCTGGAGTGAATCCCCTTTTTTATACATCCCAGTATTCTGTTGGCTTTGCTTGCAGCGGCATGAATCCATGCTGATTACTGCTAATAATACAGTTTTCATTACTAAAGTCTTGTATGTGGTCCCCTCCAAAATCTTGCAGACTACAGATGTTAGGCTGACCGGCCTATAGTTACCCGGGATACACCTCGGCCCCTTTTTAAATATTGGTACCGCGTTGGCTTTTTTCCAATCAGCTGGCACCATACCCGTCTGTAAACTATCCTTAAAGATCAAGAATAATGGTCTGGCAATCACCTGGCTGAGCTCTTTCAGAACCCTCGGGTGCAAGGCATCCGGTGATTTATTTATGTTAAGTTTCTCTAGTTTAGTTTTAAGTCTATCTTCTGTTAGCCATGGCGGTATTTCCTGAGGTGTGTTGTTTAGTTCGGCCTTACAAGCTAGGTTCGTGTAGCCCCCCGATTCTTTTGTGAAGACTGAAGAGAAGAAATTATTTAACACTTCCGCCTTTTCTCTGTCCTCAGTGGCCATATTTCCTTTGTCATCTTTTATGGGGCCAATGTGTTCTGGCCTCGCTTTCTTACTGTTTATATACTTAAAAAACTTCTTGGGGTTCTTTTTACTCTTCTCCGCTATATGTCTCTCGTGTTCTATTTTAGCCGCCCTGATTTCATCTTTACATTTCTTATTACACTCTTTGTAATGCTTAAATGCTACCAATGACCCCTCAGCCTTGTATTTTTTGAAGGCCTTTTCTTTAGCACTAATATGCATTTTTATGTTGGAGTTTAGCCACCCAGGGTTTAGCTTCGCTCTTTTAAATTTATTTCCCTTTGGAATGCACTGGCCAATCCCCTTGTTAAGTATGCTCTTGAAGCACTCCCATTTTTCCTCCGTGTTCTTTGTTCCCAGGGTTCTATCCCAATTGATATTTTCTAGCAGCGAGCGCAGTTTTGGGAAATTGGCTCTTTTGAAATTCAGCGTCTTAATATTACCCTTGTGCTTCCTATTACTGTAATTAATACTGAAACTTATTGACCTATGGTCACTGTTTCCTAAGTTGTCCCGTATTTCTATATCCGTGAGCAGGTCTGTATTGTTAGTAATCAGTAGGTCAAGTACCGCATTGTTTCTTGTCGGTGCATTCACCATCTGACCCATGAAATTGTCCTGCAAAACATTTAGGAACTGCTGAGCCTTGGCTGATTGTGCGGTTCCTTCTGCCCAGTCTATATCAGGATAATTAAAGTCCCCCATTATAATGACATTTCCCATCCTTGCTGCCAATCCTATCTGTAAAATGAGGTCCGCCTCCCCCTCCTCCCTCTGGTTGGGGGGCCTATAGCATACGCCCAATATTACCTTCCCCACCGTGCCTTCCCTTTGAAGCTCTACCCATATGGATTCTGCCTCGTCCTTAGCTCCATTATTAATATCATCCCTCATATTTACCTGTATACTGTTCTTAATATACAAACATACCCCTCCCCCTTTTTTACCTTCTCTATCTCTGCGATAAAGGGAATACCCCTGAATGGTCGCCATCCAGTCATGAGAGCTGTCAAACCAAGTCTCAGTTATCCCCACAAAATCTAAGTCCTCCTCAAACATCAGCAGCTCCAGCTCTCCCATCTTGTTGGCCAGGCTTCTGGCATTGGTATACAAACCTCTTAATTTTGACCGGTTATAAATATCCTCATTTGATGTTTTTAGGCTGCTCTTGTGATTTTTCCCCATACCCCCCCCCCCTGGGTATAGGAGCTCCGAACACCCTACCGCTAATGCCCCCATTTCTGCCCTCTGAATCTTGCTTTCCACTGGCTAATTCTACATCTCTACCCTCCCCCCAATTCCCTAGTTTAAAAGCCCCTCTCAAGAGGATTCTTCCCTAGGATCTTTCCACATCCCTGTGGCAATTCAATTGGGACTAGAGACACTTCCCCCTTTTCTTTACACATTTCACAGTGGTGTTATCCTTTTGAATTGAGTGTCATAGCCCCGCTGAGGGTTATTATTTTCTTTATTTACTCAGATATTTATTTGTCACCTGCATCTACGTTTGTTGATTATTTATATTTATCACAACCCCGGTGAGGGTTTTTGCCCTGTTGTTTGTTTTGGATGATTATTTATCACTTGCATATGTGGTTGTGGACACCCATACCTAAACTTGCACTGTTATTTGTTAAGTAGAGTGCTGATCATCACCAAACACAGATATTTTCTGCACTTTGATGCACATTCATCTACAGTAGATATACAGTTTTACTGTATATTAAACTCGGCACACACCCCAGAGGCATGAGTGATACTCCATATAGTGTCAATTCTACCTCTGACCTGTGACACATACTAATTTAGCGCACCTGATGTTTTATATATACAGTTTATCCCCATTTGGTTCTAAGGTAGCAGCTTTATTTTTGATCACAGATCCTGCGCACAATTTTCTATACACAATGTTAAAGGATAGACAATTCAATGTCATTAAGTCCCCATAATGGAAAGAGAGACCCAAAAAATGTTACTTCCCATTTGCCTGAAAAACCACCAGAGCTTAGCAGATAGATGCCTTCCTGAACTAACATTTATGCCAATACCACTAACCTTAAAAGACAAAAAAGCTAATTTGAGGTTTTAAAAGCATTTTATGACAGAATCTTGTTGATAAACTCTGACTACCAAGACTAAATATGCATACGTTGATTAATGTAAATTTAGGTGATATGTTTGTGTTTTACTAAATCTAATATCTTTCCTAAGTATAGGGTTGTCCTTATATGCCCCATTCATTCAGCATGTTTTTTAATTGCTTTTTTGTTAGCCAAAGTAAAAAAAATACATATGTATGAAATTAAACAGGAATATGTTTCTTTAGCTAATGTATTTGGATTTTGATAATATTCCTGTGGATTATTGTCAGGGTTAGTTCAGGTTTAGTAGTAGAGTTAATTCTTTCATTTCTAAGCTTGTTAGGAGAAAACCCTAGCTTACAGTTGGGATTTTGCTAAGACTATATATATATATATGGATTTGTAGAGGGCTCATTAAATTCTGCTTGAAATCCACAAAACCAAAACTTTGATGTCTATGAGGGGTGAATGTTGATACTAAATTCTGGCATCACTCTAAACAACATGGATGGGGGAATCTCCCCTGCCAACTATTGTATTCTGACAGCTGGCACCTTTGGCTGTCTGAATACCCTAACAGTGACTGCATCTCTTTGTATGCACTGTTTGGCCAACAATTTTCCACCCAGCTGCTTTTTTTAATAAACTCTTCTCAAACTAGCCAATTAAGCAGGAATCAGATAAAATGTGAGTCATCTTTGATAGCATTTAGTGATAGGAGCAATGTATGAAAGCATCAGAGAAAAAAAAAGCCATAAGAAAAGGTGCAAAAAAGCAATGCAACATCCAAACAGAAGGTTCCTTGCATTAAGGTAAAAAGTGTTTAATGAAATAATTTGTTCCGTGCTAGGATGTGTGCAACAAGGCTGCAGCCTGCCTCACATACCCCAACATGGAATATGAAATTGAATAAATATAGGAAAGAGGAATAGGTGACACTGCCTAAAACGTGGTGATCCTCATAAAAAATATATAAAGTGAATAAATAAAAATAAAAAATCTCAATAAGATAATAAAGGTGCTATCTCCTTGAAACAATTAATACATAAAAACATAGGTGATATATTACATATATATAATCCAATGGTGATCAAATATAACAAACTCCAACACACTATGTCATATAAATCTAATGATGTAAAAAGTGCTCTCAGTGCCAAAATATGCAAAAAAATTCAATACACAAACTATCACATAAATGTATAAATAAATATCATAACCCAGAAATTCATAAGTCCTTATAGGATAATTAAGTGATAAGTGCAATAACAGTCTCTGGTGGTGAAATACAAGGTGAATCCTCTCGTGCTCCCCCCTCTCAAGTCCACACTCACCAGAGGATTATACTCCTACAGGGGTCACAGACACCAACAGGTAACTGGAAAATGGTATATCTCCTTCTCCACCTCAATATGTCAGGTCATTGGGGGCTCCCATCACAGGGTCTATGGATAAAAAGAGGCATCTCATAGTGTAACTCTGTATATTATAAGTGTTTAATGAAAGTAAATGCACTTACAATAAAACAATGGGTAAAGCCCGTATATGAAAAGCCGTCCCTCTGTATGCTGTATCTAGAATGCAATTCGTTCGCCGGACCGGAAACGGGAGGGCGGAAGTGACGCAATGACGCTCTACGCGTTTCATCAGAATGACATCATCAGGAGCATGTTTGGGCATCAGCATCCCCCCTCACTCCCACTTTTACTTGCCTGACCAGGGCTCGGGAGTGGGCATACACAAGTGCCCCCATGTAAAACAGCTTTCCATGGCTGCACTGGACAGAGAGGAGGGGCTAGGAGGGCTGATAGGGAACCTAACAAGATGAGGGACCCAACAAGAGGAGGTTCGTGGCTGCTCTGTGCAATTCCATTGCACAGAGCAGGTAAGTATTACATTGTTATTTTTTTAACTACCTTTTACAATCTCTTTAGGGTTGAAAAATTAAAACGAAAACGTATGTGAAAAGATGACAGAAAAATGAATTCCTAGTGAGTTTTGAGGATGTCATCTTTCTTTCTTTTTTCCCATTTTCAAAATGTTTGCTTAAGAAAGTAATTTGGAAGTGAGTATTACTTTGACAACTCAGTTTTAACATGCCTTTGCCTTATACATCTAGGTTGTAAGCCTGCGTGGGCAGGATTTTTTTCCCCAATTTTATCTTATTATTGTTGTTCAAGTTTTTATATTTAACTGTATGTGCATGCCATTGAAAACATTTATTGCATTTACTGTATATTAACTCCAATAATCACCCTTGTTTGTAGGTATCTGAATCACCCCTGTGTGTGTTAATGGGTTTAGTATCCTTGCTAACTAAAATGTAGGCTACAGCTTTTAGAGGGCTCAAGGCACAGATGTTTGAAAGGAAAAGTTGACATTTGGACAGAGCAGCATATCTACTGACTCTTTTTTACATGTGCTTCTTTCTTAATATGACGTCTGTTTTATGCAGCTTTCATTATATACCGTATTTGGATTTGTAGGTTTACATTAAAGTGTATATAAAACCACAAATGTTTTGTTAAATGTTGAATAGGGTAGGGAATGGTTAAAACCCTTGTCGTTTTTTTAATCTTATCTATCCAATTGAGAAGATTTCCTTTAATTTCTGGTCCAGTATACACATAAGAAAGTAAAAATCTCTCCAAAGTGTGGAAAATCTCCTTCTGGACAAGTGTCCCAGGAGCATAGTGGCAACATTGAAGAATTTCTCTTCCATACCTGTTCTGGTTACAACTCAAATTTTTGGACTTTTCTTCAGTTATTTTTGATCATAATGGTCACTGGGAAAAAAACAAAAGGGATAACTCTCCCTAAAAGGACAGTGCATTCTAATCCCTAATCCATAGCTGTATTTAGGAGGGGGTAGAGATTTGTCTAAAAAAAATGCTATTGCTAGCCGGGAACAATTGCTTTCGATATGCCCTCGTCATATCTTACATGTGTGTTGTTTTACACTGTGTAATAATGGTGTGTGTATGCATTTTTACATAGCGCAACACACTACACTGCATGTCAATGTATCACAGCACATTGCAACACAGTGAGGTATATAGAGTTGGGTGAGTTGTAATTTGTAACATTTCAATAAAGTTAAAAAACTAAATGTTGTATGGTGCATAACATGTGCAGGGTGGTGTGAACAAACCCTCAAACATTTAATAACAATGTAACCAAAATGTTTTTTAAACATATTTAATAATATAAATTTGTCATAAAAATAATTCTAGCAAAAGAGACATAAAGCATAGATACACTGCTGGGTCTTTTTTGAGTCACAACGCAAAAAAAAAAACAAGATCAGGTCAAAACATGCTGTTGCTGTCACAGTCACACACATTTATCGCCTGCTGGCAGTGGAATTTCCAACTTGGAAGATGTACATCACTCTAAGTGCTATATACTGCATTAATCCTCAGCATTGTTACATACTACTATAAGCCATTGCATGATGTGGGATTCCTGTTCTCCGGAAAGTAAATTAAAGCACTGAACAAGTACAAACATGGCCAACCACAGCTTGAGTGAACTTTGGTAAGGGGTTTGGATTTTCCATTGCCATGGCAAGAGCAACCACAAGGGTGCAGTAACGCTATTGCTCACTTCCAGTTATAACTCAAGTCATAATCTAATTTCAAAATTTGAGTAGAGCGAAGAAGAGTTAAGGCCCGTACTCACGATAAGACAATCGAAAGTAAAATTTTGTTGACGAATGATCTGCTGATTTTCAGATCGTTAGTATGATGCTTTTGACAGCTGATTACGACTTTTCGTATGACAAAAACTGAATGTACAGGCTATAAAATGTTTATCATATGTGAGCACAACGTCTGATTTTCGTTTAATTAGTGCAGTTTTTGTCCGAAAAAAATTTATAAGAGCAAGACTCAGACTCCAGTCCAGACTCCAGAAATAAAGAGATTATTCTCCCACTCTTCAAGACTCTGGTTCGGCCACATCTGGAGTATGCTGTCCAGTTCTTGGCACCAGTCCTCAGGAAGGATGTGCTGGAACTGGAGAGAGTCCAGAGAAGGGCAACAAAAATAATTAGGGGAATGGAGGGCATCGGCTATGAGGAAAGACTACAAGCATTGAACTTATTCTCTCTGGAGAAGAGACGCTTGAGGGGGGATATGATATCAATATACAAATACTGTACTGGTGAGGACCTTAGCATAAGGAATAAACTTTTTAGAGAAAGGGAATACAATAAGACACGTGGCCACTCACTAAAACTAGAGGAAAAAAGGTTTAACCTTAAAATACGTAAGGGGTTCTTCACTGTCAGAGCAGCAAGGATGTGGAATTCGCTTCCACAAGCAGTGGAATCAGCAGGGAGCATCAATAGTTTCAAAAAACTATTAGATGGGCACCTTAAAGACCTCAACATACAGGGGTATACAATGTACTAACACACACACACATCATAGGTTGAACTGGATGGACTGATGTCTTTTTTCAACCTCACAAACTATGTAACTATGTAACTCAGAAATGAAAGAATACATTCAAAACAATTCAACACATGCTATAACTTCTGAAGTTGAATTCTGTACGAGAATTTTGGTATGATAGGTAACCTCTGCACTTTCGATATGAGATTAGCATGCAACAAAAAACGGACAAAAATGTGTACGATAATCTGATTGTGTGTACGAGGCTTAAGAGTCAGTTTTGTTCACTATCTGTGTCCCAATCAGGTAAGACTGACCCTCAATTTTGTCCTGAAGGCAGAAAATGAGAGTGATCAAAAAAATAGTGGAAAACAGACATATGAAACCACACCAATACGTGTATAACCAGCAGAGCAAAAAAAAAAAACACTGAAATGATAAAATTAGTGATTCAAATATTAAGCGACTCCCAGACTTGGAGTCTGTATCAAAAAGAGTCAATTATACAATAGGAAAATATGCAAAATATAAAGCATAGTAAACAATTGATGCTATAGTTGCCCCATAAATTGTCCAACTGGTCATAATAAAGTAAGAAATCCAGAGAATTTCAAAAGAATCCAAAGAGTAGTGAGTCCAGTGAAAACCACAAAACACCCACCGTTGTGTGTCATCACTTCCCACTCCCATTGGATGGTAACTCACCAAATAATATTGCCCCCCATTCTCATGGTTAGGCAAATACGCTTACGTATTGCAAGGTCCTTTAGTAAGCCTGTTCGCCACCCCCCCCCCCCCACCAATCTTGTGGTACTTATCACTCCGTGAGGGTACCTCCTTTAGATCTTGGTCAATCCAGCCAGTATGATCAGCTGCTGAAAAAGCGCCGTCCACAGAGAGCTAACTCCTCAATAAAACACGGCAGGTAAATCCAGCATAGTTTTACTTGTTAAAATGAAGTACAAGGATGCCCTCTATTGCTGTTACTGAAAGGAGGGAGGAAACAGCTTTAGCCCTACAGCCGATATGTAGTTACCAGCCTTCATAATAGGCACAAGGCATAGAAGATCATTGTCTCTTTACACTTTGATTAGACAGGTGAACATCCTTGTACTTCATTTTTAACCATGAGAATGGGGGGCAATGTTATTTGGTGAGTTACCATCTGATGGGAGTGGGAAGTGATGACACAACGGTGGGGGAGTTTCGTGGTGATTTAAATTTAATCAGTTTTTCACTGGACTCACTACTCTTTGGATTCTTTTGGATTTCTTTGGATTTCTTACTTTATTATCATCAGATGGAGAATTTATGGGACAATTATACCATCACTTGTTTATCTATGCTTTATATTTTGCATATTTTCCTATTGTATAATTGATTCTTCTTCTAACATTTGAATCACTAATTTTATAATTTCAGTGTTTTTTTTTTTTTGCGCTTCTGGTGATACACATATATGTGTGGTTTCATATGTCTGTATTACACTATTTTTTAGATTTTTCTATATTTTAAGTAGCAGCATGAATTGTTAATTTTTGGATCACATTTGAGTTTATTTAGAGCAGGGGATTATCACTTTTACATTTCAGAAATCGAGAGTGCTTTACATTACAATACTTACATGATATGTGTGAAATCATCCAATACCAATTTATTTTAATAATGTTAAAGATTATACAGTAAATCTAATGTCTGTATTATTTGGACTTCAGATGAACTCTTAAGTGTGTTTCTCATGACATTTCATAGAACAAAATGTTTTAGCTTGGTGCATGAGTTTTAACAGAAGACCAGGTGGATTTTGGAAAATGGGATAGTCCTTTATATAAACAAATTGTGTAAAAATATCCTAATAGTGTTTTGTTTCTTTGAAGAACAAGAGACTTATTCATAGAATTGAGGTCAGCAAAAGCTAAGAACACAGGGAGAAATATCCTATTTATTTTCTATCATAACAAATCTGTTTTCCCATGATATTCATCACAATAAAATATTATAGCTAAAAACTGAAGTATTTCAAGAGCTTATTTTTGCTGTGTCTACCATTTTGAATTTTTGATTTGTTTATATCTATACTGTATAGTAAAATATATAATGTCCACAAATGTATAGACTGATTTACAGTTTATATTGTGGTTCATTCAGGTTCATAACACATGCCCCTTGGCAATAATAGTTGTTTTTCCATGCTCCCTACCCCTGGGAACTTCTCTTATTCTCACTCCATTTTGGTGTGTTAAAAATACAATTAATAGCATTTTGTTAATACAGTATTTGCTTGTGGTGGAAATTACCCCCTCTGATAGTCTGCATTATGAACTTTGAGCGGATTTAAAATGGCATATCCTGGTTGTACAAAACCCAATAGAGACAGAAAAAATGGTTATATGAATCTCACCTGCAGAAGTCATAAATGGTTTGGATTTCCTGTGAAAGGGATGATTAATTGATGTTGGCCCAGTTATCAAAACTGTTTGCATGACCAGATCTGGGAGGGTGCTGGAATGGGCTGCACTCCAACAGATTTCAGTTGTACCTTCAGTAATGGACATTGTGCATGGCCACCAAGCTCCTTCCCCCCATCTCCACACTCAAGACCAGGACAAGGGGAGGACAACCTGGAGCAGTAAGGAAAGGAAAGGAGAAGTGACAGGGAGGAGAGAGCCAGGAGGGGTGTAGGCTGTGCTGTGATGTGCTCTGACTTACCCCTTCTGTGATAACAGTGCTCCTCCATCAGCAGTATATAGCAGTCTTGTGACTTGTATCAGTGTCTGGTTAAAGTTTGTAGGAGGAGTTTTCATTCTGCTCTCACTGTCCTATAAGACTACAGGACCCATGGCCCTCTGTGTGGACAGTGCTGATTGGCCCTGTGCTGGTCACATGCGCTCTCCCAAGAAAAATAACAAAACTGTCTAGCAATACACACTAAACTGAACATGTGCAGCTTGTACCCTGGCCTCTATATTATCCGGAGAAGAGTTGGAGATACTGAAAGAAGGTGAGAAGATAGGATCAAACAGCCTTTTTTACATAATGCAAAGGATTAAACCCTTAGGTTCCACAGTGAGTATAACAAGCATGCTTTACTGCATATACAGACTGATTTTACTGTTGTGGGTTTAGTAAAAAACTTTAATACCACTTTTAAAAAACACCTATATGCAACAATATAACAAGAATGCTGCCATGTTTATGGGATGCCTTCATCAAAATACATACAATAACAAAGTATTCTCACTCTTTCCTTCTTTCTTCTTTTTTATTAATATAGTTTTTTTACATTTAATTAGTATTGATCCATGTGTTTCAGCTCTATATGCATTGAACCTGACAGAGGGGTAAAAAATAATATCAGTATTGTCTTCATGTCATTTCATTGATGTAGAAGATAATCATTAACTTTTTGTTTCCATACAAATATTGCATACAGTGTAAACCTCTGTTTCAATTACTGGCAGAAAAACACCACTTAACTCATTTCTTCCATCGTTACTGATTTTTCCAGTTGTTTTGTTTCCAGATAAAGCCATGTCTCATTAAAAAACACTTGGAGAGATTCCCAAATCCATATGCAGAGTTTGTCCAGAGTTATTTATAAGCAGATTTGCATTTTTGATCTTGCAACATTTGCCCATGCACACCTATATACAACATTTTAGCAAATATTGGTGGACATTGTATGATTGTGTTTGTAATAATTGTATATATACGTATATATATATATATATATATATATATATATATATATATATATATATATATACTGTAGATATATATAATATATATACTGTATATATATATATATATATATATATACACACAACCCAATTTCAAAAAAATGGGGACACTGTACAAATTTTGAGTAAAAAAAAGGAATGGACTAATTTACAAATCTCATAAACTTATATTTTATTCACAATATAATATAGATAACATATCAAATGTTGAAAGTGAGACATTTTGAAATGTCATGCCAAATATTGGCTCATTTTGGATTTCATGAGAGCTACACATTCCAAAAACGTTGGGACAGGTAGCAGTAAGAGGCCGGAAAAGTTAAATGTACATATAAGGAACAGCTGGAGGACCAATTTGCAACTTATTAGGTCAATTGGCAACATGATTGGGTATAAAAAGAGCCTTTCAGAGTGGCAGTGTCTCTCAGAAGTCAAGATGGGCAGAGGATCACCAATTACCCCAATGCTGCAGCAAAAAATAGTGGAGCAATATCAGAAAGGAGTTTCTCAGAGAAAAATTGCAAAGAGTTTGAAGTTATCATCATCTACAGTGCATAATATCATCCAAAGATTCAGAGAATATTGAACAATCTCTGTGCATAAGGGTCAAGGCCGGAAAACCATACTGAATGCTCGTGATCACTGGAGGCCCTTAGACGGCACTGCATCACATACAGGAATGCTACTGTAATGGAAATCACAACATGGGTTCAGGAATACTTCCAGAAAACATTGTCGGTGAACACAATCGATCGTGCCATTTGCAGTTGCCGGCTAAAACTCTATAGGCCAAAAAAGAAGCCATATCGAAACATGATCCAGAAGAGCAGGCATTTTCTCTGGGCTAAGGCTCATAATGCACTGTGGCAAAGTGGAAAACTGTTCTGTGGTTAGACGAATAAAAATGTTAAGTTCTTTTTGGAAAACTGGGACGCCATGTCATCTGGACTAAAAAGGACAAGGACAACCCAAGTTGTTATCAGTGCTCAGTTCAGAAGCCTGCATCTCTGATGGTATGGGGTTGCATGAGTGTGTGTGGCATGGGCAGCTTACACATCTGGAAAGGCACCATCAATGCTGAAAGGTATATCCAAGTTCTAGAACAACATATGCTCCCATTCAGACGCTGTCTCTTTCAGGGAAGACCTTGCATTTTCCAACATGACAATGACATACTGCATCAATTACAACATCATGGCTGCGTAGAAGAAGGATCCGGGTACTGAAATGGCTAGCCTGCAGTCCAGATCTTTCACCCATAGAAAACATTTGACGCATCATAAAGAGGAAGATGCGACAAAGAAGACCTAAGACAGTTGAGCAACTAGAAGCCTGTATTAGACAAGAATGGGCCAACATTCCTATTCCTAAACTTGAGAAACTTGTCTCCTCAGTCCCCAGAAGTTTGCAGACTGTTATAAAAAGAAGAGGGGATGCCACACAGTGGTAATAATGGCCTTGCCCCAACTTTTTTGAGATGTGTTGATGCCAAGAAATGGTAACACGCGTGTGTGGCGGCAGCCAGGTGAGGAGTACAAAGACAAGTATGTCCAGCAATTAGTCAAATGGTAACACAACTACAGTAAAAAAAAACATGGGAGCTATAATGACAGGGATTACGTTCAGTACCTCAAGGCACAATGCCTTGCTCCCATAAATGATTAGGAGTGAGGGAGGCTTTATGGACCCTCCATATGCAGCATCCATATAAAAAACATTGGTTGAAAGTAAGGGAGAAGAAGAAATAGAGGAAAAGAGAAAGAAAAGGGGGGAAGAAAAGCGAACAGCAACCCTCTCGATCTGGGTCCCTGACCGCAGGACGCCCCCACCCCTAAGGGGCCTGGACGTAATTAGTCTAGGGTTACATACCTTTTCAAATTTGGTTTGCTTGTCTCTAAGAATACTGGTTCTTTTTATATTATTCAGAATCCAGGATATTTTGTGTTTAACCAGCGTGACGTTAATCACGGGTGATTTCCGTGCTGGTGCTTTCGTAATTTTAGCTGCTGTGAATATGAAAAAAATAGGGGTTCGGAAGAATGGCTGGGGATCTCTTCAGAAAGGTCAACAAACAAAGCTGTTTTGGGATTTTTAGGTATGTTCTTTCCCATCACTTAGTAAATTAAATTGAATATTCTGCTACAAAATGTCTGGGTCTTCAGACAAGACCTCCAGACATGGAACATTTCTCCCACTCGGCCACATCCACGAAAACAGTGGGATGAGGCTCCAGGATAGATTTTTAAAACCTCGCCGAAACAAGATACCATCTGGATAGTGTTTGTAGTTTACTTCTACTACAGAGGTATTGAGTATTCCTTTATGTACCAAGGTTGACCACTGCGCCCACATTTCCTCCTCTATTTGCTCACCCAGTTCTGATTCCCATGCCATTTAGTATGATGGTTTACTACTTTGGCATTCTAAAAGAAGATATAGCTCTGAGATTCCTCTGCACGATTCAGGACCATGTATACATTTATTTTCAAATAGAGTACTAGTTGTTATGTCTACCTGGTCCTTATTGAAATTTGGCACAAGGGCATCTTTAATGTTTCTCTAAAATAGGAAGGCTTTATAATCCCTTTATGATCTAAAAAATGTGCTATTCTGTAGAGGCCCTTGTTAAATTCACCATGCAAATTGTTGAGGCTTCTGTCCTGGGGGAAATTGAGGGTTATTAAAACGAGGAGCCACTGGAGAATGAGGAGATTTCAAGGGGTATAATTTGCATACCATGTCCTCATGATGTCCCGACACTCCTTTGGGGAGAGCCACATCAGGAGATCCATGGGAAGGGAGGTACTAGTTTGTGGCTCCAACCAAACCCTGTCAGATTGATATGCTTTTGAGAAAATTTGATACAGTCCCACAGAAAATGTGGGACTCCAAGGCAGCCCCACCACTTGGAGGTATATAGTGTAGAACAAGCAACTCTTAGCCATAGTTGTCCTATATAAATTTGTAAATCAGTGATTGGAGCTTCCTAAAAAATGTGGATGGTACTGGGATTGGTAGGAACCCGAAGTAGTATAAAATGTGAGGCAGGACTTTTATCTTAACAGCCACTATCCTACCTATCCAGGAAAGATCATGGGCCCGCCAGTGTTTTAGGTCTTGTTCAATTGAGGCATAAAGGGGGGCATAGTTAGCCCAATGCAGCGTGGGAAAATCCTGGGTAAGCTTTACTCCAAGATATGGGAGTGCCTGTGAACACCATTTAAAAGGGAAGGACTCCTGCACTGCGTCATGCATCGGGTCCAGGAGATTTATAGCTAATGCTTCCGATTTAGAGTGATTTACTCTCAGACCTGAGATTGACTCAAATTTAGACAGGGTTGCAAATAGATTAGGTAGGGTCCTGATGGGATTGTGATAAATAGTAAAAGATTGACGGCAAATAATGCACATTTAAAAATATAAAACAGGAAAAAATCTGCACTAGGTCAAACAAAAGAACAAAAAGGTAAGCAGCCACTAAACCAACAATGATACCTGCTGTAAAAAATCAATATAAATAAGAAGCGGCGCTAAATCCTAAAAGTGCAATCATGAATAATCATATGGTAAATAATATGGCATGAAAACAACTAAACATGCAGTGAACAAATTATGAGCAAAATATTTAATTGAAAAAAATCAATCATATGAAATTGATATAATAAAATAGGTGCAAAATCCAGTGTAAATGTGAACATAAAAAAGTCCTTTCAATGAAAAAGTTAAGTGCAAAAAAGTGTGTAAGTAAAATTTCTTGTAAAATGAAGCTGAGAAACTAGCTTAACCCGGAGTCCTGGACACATTAGCCTGTTTAATAACAGCTAGTACTTCCTCTATGGTAATTTCCTTCTACAGGCTATCTTGGTGAGAAGCCGAGAGGGAGGGAAAAGTTTAGTCTTTAAGAATTTCCTCCACGACCTCTGGTGACGCATCGCTACAAAGAATTTTAATAGGAGTGAAAGAGATCCACTATTGTCTGCGGATTCTGGGTCAAGGATCTATCAGACAATCTAATCTTTGGGAGTACAGTGCAACAAAGTCGGGGTGAAAGCTTACGGGCCAACATTGTAACCGGCCTGTCCTTCAGGGTATAAAAAGTGGCCTGGGTCCATCTAAGACTCTTCTCTGCCTTAGTGGTCAAGCCAAGGTTATGTTCCACCCAGACAGAATCAATTTTATCCCTGTGGCCCAGGTCTGGGTTCTGTTTATTTTGGGCAAGCAGGTTGGACAACTCACTCTCCATTTCGCTTCACCTCCCAGTCTTTTGATGGGCACTGGCAATCTGCCTCGTAGGTCTGTTCAGAAATGTTTTGAGATTATTTGAGAGTGGAGACTATCTGATAGAACCCACCAAGGGCAGAGTCACCACAGGGTGCGCAAAACACTCTAAAGAATCCCATGCAATTATTCATGTCTGTACTTCTCTTCCTGAGGCATCTGCCATATCGCATACTTACCAGGATAGGATCATACACTGCGGGCAGCAAAATTTCCACATGATGAGTCGACTAGCACTCAAACCCCCCCCCCCCCCCAAGGCTATCTCCTGCAAACCTACAACCTTCCCCAACCTTAGCACTTTGTGCTAAGCAAGAAATACTACCCTAGGCTAGCCTGTAGATAGAGCTAGCTCCATATCCTTCCCCTCTCGTCACCCCAGACCTTCCCAAAATAACAATGTGAACCCCCTGATCTCTCAACAGACTCCTTCCCCTATACTCTTTATCCTTGAACCCTCTTTTTCCTACTCCTAATCAGTGGCGGCTGGTGCTCACAATTTTTGGGGGGGGCGCAAACAAAAAAATGTAATAGGCATTACTTTGTGGTAAAAAATTGCATGACTTTGAGGTCACACAAGTGTGAAATGAGCCTTCAGTAATCAGTGACCAGTGCCCCCATTAATGCAGAGTGACCAGTGAGCAGTGCCCCCATCAATGCAGAGTGACCAGTGCCCCCATCAGTGTAGAGTGACCAGTGCAGATAAGGATTAGAGCGCCTGTCTGATTACACAGAGCAGAGTTCATCTGCTTACCCGGCGCGGCTGCTGTAATGTGAAGTCCCGCTTCCTGCAGGCACTCACCTTTTGTGTTTGCACAGTAAAGGTTGAAGTCGGGGTCCAGGAAAGCTGTAGTCCTCCTGGCTGGCTGGCATGTTGTAGCACTGTCCTCTCTGAATTGGTCCGTCCTCAGCAGAGACAGTGAGTGGATGTATGTGTAATAATTAGGAATGTGATTTCCAGACTCAAGGAATGAACAGATGATATGACAGCAGAGAAGAGGGCCTTACCCTACAGGCTGACAGTTTATGTGTGTTTAGAAGGAACTGGCAGCCTGTACTGGATCATACACTGTGGCTTCCTACTAATAGCCTGAGCTGCAACAAAAAAAAGGACTCACATCCCAGCTACACACACTAGTCATCTCTGGGGTTTTTGTTTAACACTGATGTGTTTTTCACTGAGGATACATGTAAATATGGATGGGGGGGCGGCGCCCCTGCGCCCCCAATGGACGGTCCGCCACTGCTCCTAATCATACTTCTCCCTAGGAGACACCCTCATCCTGACTCTAATACATGAGCTCTGTCAAGTTCACTCTACATATCTCTATATGTGCAAGGTCTAAACATCTCTGATAAATGTTCTAGGTTCATGGCATATCTGATGAAGCACCACACATAGATACAGATACAGATTTCCCAACAGTGTATCATATCCCTTATACTCTTTTAAAGTTGAAAGGGGTCAGTGCATTTATAGCTAGATTGGTTCCAGGAACATTCATTGGTCAGACACAAGATGAATTAGGCCATTTTCTCTTCGTCAAAGGCGGGATTTGTGATGTAATGCCATTGTGATGTCTCCAAAGGTTCCTCTCACCTTTCTTTCATCTACCTCAAAATGTTAATTGGAACTCCAGTCTTTACACCTAGTGAGAAAGACTTTACATATTACTCCCCTACCTATCAGAAATACTCCAGCCTAGACTATTTCCTCATCCAAAGTAAAGACCTCTCTATGGTCTCTATGATGCCCATTGACAACTTGCTGATACCTGATTTTGATGCTGCCATTTCAACACCTACGTCCTGGCAAATTAATGAGTTTTTACTATAGGACTAGTCACTCAAGTCTGTGGTAGAAAAGGTGCTACAACCATTTCTCCTCAATAGCTCTTCCCAAACAACTCAATTTCAGTCGGAGAAGCTCATAAAGGTGTAATCCAGGGAAATTTCATTAGGATCAGGGCACACTTGAAAAAACTGGTGACTGCGCACAATAATAAATTGACCCCCCCCCCCCATGTCTGTTGTTTAGAAACATCCCACAAAAAATCCTTAGTCACTTCTACTTACATTAAATTGATTAAGACATGAGAAGAGGTAGGAGAACACTCTAAGAGTTCTGCAACAAGCCTGTAAAGCTGTTGGCCAGAGCTCTGAAAGGTGCCCAATCCAGATACTTAAGTATATACATATATATTTCACCTAGTCTCTACTTCAGGGAAAAATCACTGCATCCTAGGTGATAGCATACTAATTTTTACATGGGAATATATATTATTCTACTCAAAACACCTAAAAGTCTTTAGGCAAATTGTTGGCAGCTCCAAAGAAGGCTAGGGTCTCAACTATGTCTTCTTTAACATAATCAGATCTAGATCAACAGTCAGACAAAAGCAATAAATATTATAAGGTGGCTTGACAGTATGTAAGCAGCTTGGTTAGGCTGCAAAATAAAAGGGAGTGATGATGAGGCTAGTTTTATGTTGCAATAATATATAGAAATACTTCTGAAAGCTGGAGCATCAGAGTAGACTTCAAATGTTGAGGGGCAACTCAGGATTTTACCTTCAGCAAGCAGTAGAAATTTTGCAGCTAAGGTGCAACTTTGTAAATTAGTCAGCATGTTAGTGCCTTTGCCACATACAACCATACCTGGCTAAAGATGATGTGGTGTCAGTCACTTCCCCGCCTGGACCTTAACAGCTGCTAGCAGCTCTGGCTCAGTGTGGTTCCTATCTCCCAAATATATGAGCTACAACACATGGAAGCATTTGTCTTGAAAATTACCTAGACTCTGGGGAAATTTGGGGGGATTGCTGGTTCCATCGAGTAGGAGGATGAGGCAAGTGAGAAGGTGATTGCCTTTTATCATAGGGCAAGACACATGGTTACACCACATTCTGCATCTTTCCCAGCGACTAGAAGATTGGCCCAATGTGCAATAAAGGATATGTAGTATCTCTACCTAGGCTTTATGGATCATGGGTTTGTGGTCATGTGTACCCTGCCTTTATTAAAGTTGTCCAGTGACACAGATGCATTACATTTCACATGCTAGTGGAGAGCAGACATGGCCTTTGAGACAAAATAATGAGTAACCAACACTGAGGTGTAGCGCAGGCTATAAACATACAGAAGTAGACTTCCATGAGCTGAATTGAGAGCAGCTTCAAAGACAGCATTTTTGCCATGCTGCATAATACACTAGGCATGGGATGACTTGGGGACATTTATTTCTTCTGCTCCAACAGCTATGGAAGAGAAACCTGCCTTGGGAAGGATGCAGCTGGAAATGGCAGCATGGGTATTAAATAACTTTGCAGAAGTTCAAAGCTTTTGTTTGACCCTCCCCAGCTTGGCCCCATGACCCTCTTTTTTGCTCCATATAGCATTTCCTAAGTCTCAGTAACCCCATTGTGAGACTTCCCCCCCTGTCACTATAGGCCACAAGTGTTGTAGCAGATGCAACAGAAGAATGCTGTTGGGGGGGGGCACAGAGAAAGGAGGAGGGGTGCTGCCCACTTGTCACATTGAAGTGCTTGCTCCCACCAAGCTCTGTGGTGCAAAGTTGTGTTTCTGCATGCTTGTGTACTCAAATTACTGGTGTTTTTTCCATAGTTAATACACTGCAGACCACAACAGTTCTCTTGGCAGCAGATACGTTAAAGAAGGCTAACACTGCAGAGCTTTTTGGACTGGACCTGGGTATAGCAATGACCTGTACCTGTGGGGCAGTGCCACTAAATAAGGGACTACAAGAGGCTAATACAAAGTCAAACTAGTTGCAATTTTTTTATTTTTTTTTTATTTCACACATACAGTACTGTATTTTCTGGCGTATAAGACTACTTTTGAACCTCAAAAAAATCCCCCAAAAATGGGGGGGTCGTCTTAGTAACCTAAGTATAAGTATTACCGGTAGATGAAAATTAGGGGGGTCGTCTTATACGCCGGAAAATACGGTAACTGTTTTCACTAATTGTTTTTTGTATTTTCTTACAGTTTAGCTTGAACGGTAACCCTATTATTCTTTATCCTAAATCTTACTTTACCTAATCATCTAGTCTAGTAAACCCCCCCCCCCCAAAAAAAAAAGTAGCGTTGGTCCAATCAGGCTGATACCTATCCTAGTGAGCAAATACCCTTGCTGATGCTGATTTGCTGACCTTTTCACCACATTACTTCTTGTAATAGTGAATAACAAATTAATAATGTGTGCCTGAGAACAGGACCATGGGAATCTTACAGAATACTATAATTCTATTTTTAGTACCAGAATCCAGAAAAGGAGATTAAGACCTGAATTGACAAACTTTTGGCTTGTGTCAACAGCATCAGTTTGACATCAGCTTGAGGCACTTCGGAGATCAAGATATCATTGACAGATGCTTTTGACCTTCAGTTGACCTCATCTTGACCTGCTTCAAATGAGTTTTCCATTCCCATAGACTTGTAATGCAAAACCAGCCTAAAGTGAACTAAAGCCTGTCAACACTGGCTTTTAGACGGTTATACAACCTGCAATGGAAATATAGGTGCATCTCAAAAAATTAGAATATCATCAAAAATGTTATTTATTTCAGTAATTCAATTCAAACCCATATATAATATAGATCAGTGATGGCGAATCTTGGCACCACAGATGTTTTGGAACTACATTTCCCATGATGCTGCAACTACACTGCAGAATGCATGAGCATCATGGGAAATGTAGATCAAAAACATCTGGGGTACCAAGGTTAGTCATCACTGATAAAGATTCATTACACAAAGTGATATATTTCAAGCATTTCTTTCTTTTATTTTGATGATTAGGGCTTACAGCTGGTTAAAAACCATAAAGTCAGTATCTCTATATTGTGAATGAAGTATAATATTGTAGATTAATGGTGTCACACTCTAATCGGCTAATTAACTCAAAACACCTGTAAAGGTTTTCTGAGCCTTTAAATGGTCTCTTAAGCTGGGTACACACTATAAAACTTTTGTTGGTAGATTTCCTTTAGATTTACCTTCAACTATGTAGTGCAAGGGCCTGCCTGATTGCATACAAATTTAAAGTGTTTAGGTTGGACCTCATATTATATGGTTTTGGTAAACCTAAAAGAAAAAAATCTAATGAAAATTGTATAGTTTGTATCCAGCTTTAGTCTGGTTCAGTAGGTTACACAATTATAGGGAAGACTGCTAATTTGACAGTTGTCCAGAAGTAAGTCATTGATACCCTCCACAAGAAGGGTAAGTCAAAAAAGGTCATTGCTAAAGAAGCTGGCAGTTCCCAGAGCGCTGTATCCTAGCATATAAATAGAAATTTGAGTGGAAGGAAAAAGTGGGGTAGAAAAAGGTGAACAAGCAA
Source organism: Pelophylax lessonae (assembly GCF_965119305.1). Lineage (NCBI taxonomy): Eukaryota > Metazoa > Chordata > Amphibia > Anura > Ranidae > Pelophylax > Pelophylax lessonae. The sequence continues at coordinate 242,177,332 of NC_138771.1, read as the reverse complement.
CAGGGATAACCACAGCCTTGAGATGATTTTGAAGCAAATGCCATTCAGGAACTTGGGGGAGATTGGAGTGGACTACGGCTGGTGTCAGAACCTCCACACACAGACGTATCCAGGACATGGGCTATAACTGTCTTATTCCTTGTGCCAAGCCATTCCTGAACCAGAGACAATATCAGAAGGGTCTAATGTGGGCTAAGGAGAAAAAGAACTGGACTGTTGCTTAGTGGTCCAATCCGAAAGAAAATTTTGCTTTTCATTTGTAAATCAGGGTCCCAGAGTCTGCCCACACTGCCAAAAGTACCAATACCCGGTTTAATGATCATGGTATCACTGTGCTTGATTGGTTAGGAAACTCTGCTGACCTAAACAATAGTGAATCTATGGGGTATTGTCAAGAGGAAGATGAGAGACACCAGACCCAGCAATGCAGACGAGCTGAAGGCGGCTATCAAATCAACCTGGGATTCCATAACACCTCAGCAGTGCTACAGGCTGATCGCCTCAATGCCACATTGAACTGATGCACTAATTCATGCAAAAGGAGCCCTGACCAAGTATTGAGTGCATACTATACTGCGAAAAATGTAGTGGATAAAGATAAGACGCTACACCAAGTGATCAATGTATTTTCCGTTAAGTGACCTGTATGGGTTTAAGTATGCATGACCCTTGCATTGAAATAATCTATATAATGAAAAAACAAACAATAAATAATAATAACTTGTGACACATGGATGCAAAATTAAATCCAATGCTATTAGGTCCAACACCAGGGAATGTCTTCTAGTTGCTTTGCCACAGGTGCTCAGAGCATGGATGGCAACTCACCTACAGGAGGTCAAAAAACGCTGTATGGAAGACCAATTGGTTCCTGGACTCACATTATACCACTCCAGAGACCCCTCAGGATGTAGCTAAGAAAGTACATCTTGCACTCCACCAGAGATACAGAAAGGGCTTATAGTGTAGTAATTGTAATGATGTTTGTTTAAAAACAGTATTAAAGAGATTTTGCACTCACATGTAACCATGCCTGCCTGGCACTAAGGTTTTTTCAGCATGTGCGGATGTAGCCTGTATAGCACCGGCATGCGGTCCATGCCTCACTCTTGATACTGGGCTCAAATGGATAGTCACATGGGATTCCGGAAGTGACGAATCCCCAATCCGACATACGTTTCATCGTACTTGGCATACATGGACATAGTTTTCAGTAAGCCAACATTTCTGTATTAAAAATCCTTTTTTTTATTAGTCTCATGTAATATTCTAATTCTCTGAGATACTGAATTTTGGGTTTTCACTAGCTGTAAGCCATAATCATCAAAATTAAAAGAAAGAAATGCTTGAAATATATCACTCTGTGTGTAATAAATCTACTTAATATATTAGTTTCACTTTTTAAATTAAATTACTAAAATGAATTACAATAATAGAACAGTGCAGCGCTAAAAATAATGATCAATAAAAAGCAGATAATTGAAAGTCCAAAATCAGAGAAAAGGAAAATACCGAGAGAGTCTGGAAGAGAGATCCGGAGGGATGCCGCTACACACACCATCCGCTCATCAAACTTTTTTACTTGGAAGATTGTAAGTGCAAAACTTTTGTAATCAATAAAAGCATTTTACATAATACGCCAGTTCTTATCTGCTTTTCCCCATATATCCATCCTTCCGGATGAGCATAAGACGTGTTACCGAGTGCATGGTTTTGGGGAGACCATCATTTGTCCCTGTGCTGTATTTGACCACCTATAACTTAGTAGTCAAATTTGTCCGGTAAGCATTTTGTGCTTTCATCACAGGGGTTAGAAAGAATTCACCCTTTTTAGTGCTATTCTTTCCAACACCCCTATCATATGGGTTCTTGGATTATGGACGGAAATACATATTTTATTTTCCTTTTCTCTGATTTTTGACTTTCAATTATCTGTTTTTTATTGATAATTATTTTTAGCGCTGCACTATTCTATTATTCTATTAATTGGGAGTATTTGTATGTGACTTTCAGTTACATAGTTTGTGAGGTTGAAAAAAGACATCAGTCCATCCAGTTTAACCTATGATGTGTGTGTGTGTTTGCTGTTAACCATACGCTGTATACCCCTGTATGTTGTGGTCTTTAAGGTGCCCATCTAATAGTTTTTTGAAACTATCGATGCTCCCTGCTGATACGACTGCTTGTGGAAGAGAATTCCACATCCTTACTGCTCTGACAGTGAAGAACCCCTTACGTATTTTAAGGTTAAACCATTTTTCCTCTAGTTTTAGTGAGTTGTATTCCCTTTCTCTGAAAAGTTTTTTCCTTATGCTAGGGTCACCAGTACAGTATTTGGATATTGATATTATATCCCCCCTCAATCGTATCTTCTCCAGTGAGAATAAGTTTAGTGCTTGTAGTCTTTCCTCATAGCTGATGTCCTTCTCTGGACTCTCTCCAGTTCCAGCACATCCTTCCTGAGCACCGGTGGCCAGAACTGGACAGCATACTCCAGATGTGGCCGGACCAGAGTCTTGTAGAGTGGGAGAATAATCTCTTTATTTCTGGAGTGAATCCCCTTTTTTAAACATGCTAGTATTCTGTTGGCTTTCTTTGCAGCGGCTTGGCTTTGCATGCCACTGCCAAGCCTGTTATCCACTAGTACCCCCAGGTTCTTTTCCATCTTAGATTCACCCAGAGGTTTCCCCCCTAGTGAGTAGCTTGTTTTCATGTTTCTGATGCCCAAGTGCATTACTTTAAATTTTTCAATATTAAACCTTATCTGCCATGTAGTTGCCCACCCCATTATTTTGTTCAGGTCCGCTTGTAAGTTTTCCACATCCTGCATAGAATATATTGGCATGCTTAGTTTAGTATCATCTGCAAATACCGAGATTGTGCTAGATATCCCCTCCTCTAGGTCGTTTATAAATAAATTAAACAGGATTGGTCCCAGGACAGAACCTTGGGGGACCTCACTTTCCACACCCGCCCAATCCGAGTACTTCCCATTAATCAGCACCCTCTGGACTCTCCCCTGGAGCAAGTTTTCTATCCAGGTACTCACCCTATGGTCCATACCTACATTCCTTAGTTTGTACAGTAAGCGTTTGTGGGGAACGGTGTCAAATGCCTTTGCAAAGTCCAGATACACAACATCCACAGGCTTTCCTTTATCTAGGTGGCAGCTCACTTCATCGTAGAAGGTTAATAGATTGGTCTGGCAAGAAAGATTTTTTGTGAATCCGTGCTGATTACTACTAATAATACCATTTTCATTACTAAAGTCTTGTATGTGGTCCCTTAACATCCCCTCTAAAATCTTGCAGACTACTGAAGTTAGGCTGACCGGCCTATAGTTATATCTGGGCCCTTTTTTAAATATTGGTACCACATTGGATTTTTTCCAATCAGCTGGCACCATACCTGTCTGTACACTATCCTTAAAGATCAAGAATAATGGTCTGGCAATCACCTGGCTGATATAAATGAAAAATTGAAAGTGCGCTGATTCAATGTTGAAAAGCTGCTACCTTAGAGCTTAATAGTGAAGTGAATAGGGATGTGTGTATCAGGTGCGCTAATCAATGGGTGGTGATTCAAATAAGATTTTTTACAATGTGAAAACAAAAGAAAAAGATCTAAACAAACTAACAATGTGCTGGAAACATAAGAAAAACTTGAAGTATATCAACAAGATGTGCTTATAACATATATAAGGGATTGCTGAAATACAAAATGTGACCACAGCATTCACAGTGAAAACACCAATATGTGACTCAGGTGTGTATCTTGATACAAAAAGTCCCAAACAATGCACAAATATAGTCCAAATGAAATTTCCTGCGATGAAGCCTTTAAGCTGAAGAGGTGAAAGTCACGTGAGTAAATTCAGTATCCCACCACCAGCGTAGCTTCTTACCAGAAAGATGAAAATTTAGGGCATATACATATGTGATTCCGCTCCAGAGATCAAACACCAAAGAAGGTTAGGAAGATGTAACCCCTAACACCATCCAAGTGGAGTGGAAGTGATGAGCCTCTTACCAGATCAATATATGGGTAGAGCTGTAAAACAACAGACACTTCTCTCCTCCAACACGGTAGGTAATGGGTCGGTCTCTGGTGGGTTATCGCTGTTCTTAGCCTCAGTATGAGTGGGGAAAGAAAGGAACCGCCAATAGTGCATTATCATTTACCATTTATTAAATGTATAGAATCGCACTTACATTAATGATGAAAGATGCACGCATTGAAATCATCGCCATATGACGATGTGTGTGATGACGGGGCGCCTCCTCTCTGACGCGTTTCCTCCCGATTGGGCATCAACTGAGATAGGAGGGGGGCCGCTCTCCTGTGTGTCCCCCTTTGCATGCATGAATCAGGTAGGAAGGGGCAGATCTGTGGGGGGGCTGTGTAATGCAAAAGGGGTCCAGAGATGTGGGGGGGGCCTGTGTAATGCAAAAGGGATCCGAGAGTGTGGGGGGCTATGTAATGCAAAAGAGGTCCAGAGGTGTGTGGGGCGGGGGTGGCTGTGTAATGTTAAGGTGTCCAGGGGTGCAGAAGGGGGGCTGCGTAATGTAAAAGGTTCCAGAGGTGTGGGGGGGCTGTGTAATGTAAAGGGCTCCAGAGGTGTGCGGGGGTTGTGTAATGCAAAAGGGGTCCAGAGGTGTGAAGGGGCTGTGTAATGTAAAGGGGTCCAGAGGTGTGGGGGGGCTGTGTAATGTAAAGAGGTCTAGAGGTGTGGGTGGGCTATGTAATGCAAAAGGGGTCCAGAGGTGTGGGGGGCGCTCTGTAATGTAAAGGGGTCCAGAGGTGTGGAGGGGCTCTGTATAATGTAATGTAAAGGGGTCCAGAGGTGTGTGGGGGGGCTGTGTAATGTAAAGTGGTCCAGAGGTTTCGCCCCATCAAAATGCTTTAATTGGTGTTACACTCACCTTTAATCCAGCACCGGGCAAAGCTCACTGGCTCTGATCTTCACGCCCCCTTCTGATGTCGGAAGGGGGCGTTGTGGGATAAAATTTACCTTCGGGCTGAAGCCCTTGGCTTTTTTCCTACCTAGCAACACCCCTGCTCAAGGCCTAATTTTTCTGCACCTGTATGACAAGTACATGCGATTTCAATGTTTGTTTCTAATTTTTCAACAGCAGGCCACGTTTTTGCGCCCAGCAAGAGTAACTGCGAGGGGTTGTGGTGTTCAGGCATTACCAACACCCAAGGCCCAATTTTTCTGCACCTGTATGACAAGTACATGCAAATTCAATGTTTGTTTCTAATTTTTAACAGCAGGGCCCGTTTCTGAGCCCAGCAAGAGTAACTGCGAGGGGTTGCGGTGTTCAGGCAACACCAACACCCAAGGCCCAATTTTTCTGCACCTGTATGACAAGTACATGTGATTTCAATTTTGTATCAAATTTTTAACTGCAGGGCCCGTTCATGCGCCCAGCAAGAGTAACTGCTGGGGGTTGCGATGTTCAGGCACCACCAACAACCAAGGCCCAATTTTTCTGCACCTGTATGGCAAGTACGTGCGATTTCAATTTTGTATCAAATTTTAAACAGCAGGGTGCGTTTCTGTGCCCAGCACCTGCGTGTTTTTTTTTTTTTTTTAATTTTGGCGTACCAGCAGCAGGCTACATACATCACACAAATGCACCACTTTACATGCACATTAAGGGGACCCTCCAAGCATGATATTAAAAGGAATTTTTCATTTTTATTATTTCACTTTGGGCATCATTAACCACTTACCCACCAGGCCTATTTCAGACACTTTTTGTTTACAATTTAAAATCAGTATTTTTTCCTAGAAAACTACTTAGAACCCCCAAACATTATATATATTTTTTTAGCAAAGACTCTGGAGAATAAAATGGCAGTATTTCAATATTTTTTGTCACGCGGTATTTGCGCAGCGGTCTTTAAAACGCAATTTTTTTGGAAAGATTTTGAAAAATCACATTTCACTGCATTTAAAAAATAATAAACAGTAAAGTTAGCCCATTTTTTTTGTATATTGTGAAAGATGATGTCACGCCGAGTAAATAGATACCCAACATGTTACGGTTTAAAATTGCGCCCCCCCCCCCGTGGGATGGCGACAAACTACGGTCAATAGAGATCTCAATAGGCGACGCTTTAAATTTATTTAACGGTTACCAGTTTAGAGTTAGAGTGTAGCTCTTTTTTTAAATTATTGCTCACGCTCTGGCGATCGCGGCGATACCTCACATGTGTGGTTTGAACAGCGATTTAATTTGCGGCTCGACTTCCGTATACCTTTTTTTTTGTGCGCGAGCTAACGGTGACGGGGGCGGCTAAATTTTTTTTTTTTTTCACATTTATTTTATTTATTTTTTTAACTTTATTACAGTTTTTAAAAAAAAAAAAAAATATGATCACTTTTATTGCTGTCACAAGCAATGTAAACATCCCTTGTGACAGCAATATGCAGTGACAGGTACACTTTATGGAGGGATCGAGGGTCTAAAAGACCCTAGACACCTCCACTACATATGCAAAATGCCGAAAACCGCATTTTTGCATACAGCCGTTTTTCAAATTTGCCGCCTTTTTGCAGCACACTAACCCGGAAGTGACGTCATGGACGCCGCCACCGGGTTACGTCATCGGAGACCCGATCAAAGCCGTTTCCGGAATTGATCGGGACTCCATCCAGCCAGCAGACGCGCCGGCTGGGTGCTCGGGGCTCCCGGTGGGACGGGAGCCCCGGTAAAAGCCGCGGAAGGCGGCGGGAGGGGGGGGACGTCCCCTCCCGCCCCCCGGGGAACGATCGAGCGGCTCCCGAGCCGCATCGGTCGGTACCGACGGAAAGCCAACCGTCGGCTCTAAACCACGGTACCGGGATGATGCCTCTAGCTAGAGGCATCATCCCGGTATACCCCCGCAAAATTTACGGACATCATATGACGTCCACCCAGGGGGGAGTGGTTAAAATCACTGCTTCTGTTAAAACAATAATTAAAAAAAACATTTTTGCATTGGTACAAGTCCCCCAGTACAGTACCCGGACCCCCATACACTTTTTTGGGCAAAAACTTGCATTTAAGCCTTTCAAATTAAGACTTTTGATTTTTCAGGTTCAAGTTTCATAGACTTCAATGGAGTTCGAATGTTTAAAAAAACGTTTCCCTGTTCGCGGTGTTCTGGTGCGAACCGAACAGGGGGGTGTTCGGCCCATCACTAGTGCAGAATAAAATTATTTTGTAGCAAAATAGATTTAACCACTTGCCTTCTGTGCACTTAAACACCCTTCCCATCCAGGCCAATTTTCAGCTTTCAGCGCTGTCACACTTTGAATGACAATTGCGCGGTCATGCTACACTGTACCCATTTGAAATTTTTATCATTTTTTTTCACACAAATAGAGCTTTCTTTTGGTGGTATTTAATCATCTCTAGGTTTTTTATTTTTTACAAAAAAAAAAGAATAAAGACAAAAAATTTTGAAAAAAAAAAGTTTTTCTTATTTTCTGCGAGTAAATTTTGAAAATAAATTTTTCTCCTTCACTGATGTGCGCTGATGAGGCGGCACTGATGGACACTGATAGGCTGCACTGATGGGCACTGATGAGGTGGCACTTATGGGCACTGATGAGGTGGCACTTATGGGCACTGATGAGGAGGTACTAATATGCCGCACTGATGAGCACTGATAGGCGGCACTGATAGGCGGCACTGAGAGGCGGCACTGATGAGCACTGATAGGCGGCACTGCTGGGCACTGATAGGCGGCACTGCTGGGCACTGAGAGGCGGCACTGCTGGGCACTGAGAGGCGGCACTGCTGGGCACTGACAGGTGGCACTGCTGGGCACTGAGAGGCGGCACTGATGGGCACTGATAGGCGGCACTGATGGGCACTGGCGGATGGCACTGGACACTGACGGGTGGCACTGATGAGCGGCACTGATGGGCAGCACCATCAGTGCCCACACTCAGTGCCCATAGTGCTGCCAGTCAGTGCTCATCAGTGCCTAGATGAGCAGGCACTGATGGGCACTGACTAGCAGCACTATGGGCACTGATTGTGGGCATTGATGGGGGGCACTGATGGCGGGCACTGTGGGCACTGCTGGGGGGCACTGTGTGTGTGTTTTTACCTTGCAGTAATCAGGGCACTGGTGATCGGTGCCCTGATTACATTGCTGTGTGTCCCCGGCGCTGTGAGGCTCCCCCTCCTTCCTCACACTGCAGGCTCTGTGTGAGGAAGGAGCGCCGGCGATGAGAGATGATCTCATATGTTTACATATGAGATCATCGCTCATTGGACGGCCAGATCACGTGGTGAATGGCCGCTGTGATTGGCCATTCACCACAATCTGTGATCGGCCGTGTCCAAGGGACACGGCCGACACAGATTTTCCCCGCAGCGCGCTCGCGGGAGCGCGCTCGCGGGAGCGCGCTGGGGGCGTGTCACTGGGAGGCCTTTTAAAAACGGCCTCCCGAAAATTCGAGTCCGCGCTGCAGCCGTATATAGGCTGTAGCGCGGACGGGGGGTGGTTAATAGAGATTGAAAGGTGTGTTAACAAGACATTCCCCTTCTAAAATATTTTATTAAAGCTTAACAAAAAAGAAAAAATTAAAAACCAATTGTACATTTTATTTGGACAATAGGTTACTTTACCCATAAAATTGACTGGCATTTAGTGTTGAGCGAACACGGACTGTATTATTCGTGTTCGTACCGAATAATTGGATTTTTTGTACCCGAACACGGACACGGACACTTTACTGTATGTTCGGGTAAAAATCCGTGTTCGGTCGTTTTATTTCCGGGTTTTGCATGCTTTGGCGCTCTTTTCATGGCGGGCTTTCAACAGCCAATCAACAATCGTTTAACTGGTGTGCCTTAAGCCATCCCAGCCATGCCTGCAAATGTCTCAGTAGCTGTGATTGGCCGTCTGAAGCATGTGACCAAGTCTTTATAAGTTCGAGGCAGCCGCAGCGGCGTCATTATGCTGCTTAGATTCAGGGACAGAGAGCACACATCAACGTGCTGGCTGCTGATTAGGGAAAGATAGGCAGGAAAAAACCATTTGTGTCCGGATAGAATTGAGGGACAGGTCGGAGTGTTTAGGCAGGGCGAGTTGTAGGCATTTTAGGGATAGAGTCTGCTGAATTATATAGGGTCAGTGTCTTCTACAAACTACAATCGATATTGCTGTGTGGGGGGTGGGGTGAATCTGCACTCAATCCTGATCTACGATCTCTTCTCAATCCTGTTAGGGACAGAGTCTGCTGAATTTTAGGGAAACTGTGTTCTACAAACTACAATCGATATTGCTGTGTGGGGGGTGGGGTGAATCTGCACTCAATCCTGATCTACGATCTCTTCTCAATCCTGTTAGGGACAGAGTCTGCTGAATTTTAGGGAAACTGTGTTCTACAAACTACAATCGATATTGCTGTGTGGGGGGTGGGGTGAATCTGCACTCAATCCTGATCTACGATCTCTTCTCAATCCTGTTAGGGACAGAGTCTGCTGAATTTTAGGGAAACTGTGTTCTACAAACTACAATCGATATTGCTGTGTGGTGTGGGATTGGAGATAGGCAGGTGTCAGTGATCCACATCCATTTTTCTGTGTGTGAGCTGCAGTGAACACAATCTTTTTGGGCTGCAGTGAACACAATCTTTTTGGGCTGCAGTGAACACAATCTTTTTGGGCTGCAGTGAACACAATCTTTTTGGGCTGCAGTGAACACAATCTTTTTGGGCTGCAGTGAACACAATCTTTTTGGGGTGCAGTGAACAAAATCTTTTTGGGGTGCAGTGAACACAATCCTTTTTGGTGTGCAGTGAACACAATCTTTGTGGGGTGCAGTGAACAAAATCCTTTGTGGGGTGCAGTGAACACAATCTTTTTGGGGTGCAGTGAACAAAATCCTTTTTGGGGTGCAGTGAACAACATCCTTTTTGGGGTGCAGTGAACACAATCTTTTTGGGGTGCAGTGAACAAAATCCTTTGTGGGGTGCAGTGAACACAATCTTTTTGGGGTGCAGTGAACACATCCTTTTTGGGGTGCAGTGAACAAAATCCTTTTTGGGGTGCAGTGAACAAAATCATTTTTGGGGTGCAGTGAACACAATCTTTTTGGGGTGCAGTGAACACAATCTTTTTGGGGTGCAGTGAACACAATCTTTTTGGGGTGGAGTGAACAACATCCTTTTTGGGGTGCAGTGAACAACATCCTTTTTGGGGTGCAGTGAACACAATCTTTTTGGGGTGCAGTGAACACAATCTTTGTGGGGTACAGTGAACAGAATCTTTGTGGGGTGCAGTGAACAAAATCTTTGGGGGGTACAGTGAACACAATCTTTGTGAGGTGCAGTGAACACAATCTTTGTGGGGTGCAGTGAACACAATCATTGTGGGGTGCAGTGAACTCAATCTTTGTGGGGTACAGTGAACACAATCTCATACTGAAGGTTTGAGGGTGCTGCCTGTTCCATACTCCCCCTACTCCTCATCTAGCCTTTTAGGGGTACAAACAATAGTAATTGGGGCCTAGTGTGGTTGTGTACGTGTGATATACATACACTTTTTTGGGATCATATTTTCTATTCCGCTATTTAATCAAAAACCTTTGGGGATCAGTTAAATTGGGGGATAGTCTGTGTTGGTACGTGTGAGAGAGATCCACCTTTCCAAGTTGTTGGGGTTCATCTCATACTTCTGAAGGTTTGAGGGTGCTGCCTGTTCCATACTCCCCCCTACTCCTAGCCTTTTAGGGGTACAAACAATAGTAATTGGGGCCTAGTGTGGTTGTGTACGTGTGATATACATACACTTTTTTGGGATCATATTTTCTATTCCGCTATTTAATCAAAAACCTCTGGGGATCAGTTAAATTGGGGGATAGTCTGTGTTGGTACGTGTGAGAGAGATCCACCTTTCCAAGTTGTTGGGGTTCATCTCATACTTCTGAAGGTTTGAGGGTGCTGCCTGTTCCATACTCCCCCTACTCCTAGCCTTTTAGGGGTACAAACAATAGTAATTGGGGCCTAGTGTGGTTGTGTACGTGTGATATACATACACTTTTTTGGGATCATATTTTCTATTCCGCTATTTAATCAAAAACCTCTGGGGATCAGTTAAATTGGGGGATAGTCTGTGTTGGTACGTGTGAGAGAGATCCACCTTTCCAAGTTGTTGGGGTTCATCTCATACTTCTGAAGGTTTGAGGGTGCTGCCTGTTCCATACTCCCCCTACTCCTAGCCTTTTAGGGGTACAAACAATAGTAATTGGGGCCTAGTGTGGTTGTGTACGTGTGATATACATACACTTTTTTGGGATCATATTTTCTATTCCGCTATTTAATCAAAAACCTCTGGGGATCAGTTAAATTGGGGGATAGTCTGTGTTGGTACGTGTGAGAGAGATCCACCTTTCCAAGTTGTTGGGGTTCATCTCATACTTCTGAAGGTTTGAGGGTGCTGCCTGTTCCATACTCCCCCTACTCCTAGCCTTTTAGGGGTACAAACAATAGTAATTGGGGCCTAGTGTGGTTGTGTACGTGTGATATACATACACTTTTTTGGGATCATATTTTCTATTCCGCTATTTAATCAAAAACCTTTGGGGATCAGTTAAATTGGGGGATAGTCTGTGTTGGTACGTGTGAGAGAGATCCACCTTTCCAAGTTGTTGGGGTTCATCTCATACTTCTGAAGGTTTGAGGGTGCTGCCTGTTCCATACTCCCCCTACTCCTAGCCTTTTAGGGGTACAAACAATAGTAATTGGGGCCTAGTGTGGTTGTGTACGTGTGATATACATACACTTTTTTGGGATCATATTTTCTATTCCGCTATTTAATCAAAAACCTCTGGGGATCAGTTAAATTGGGGGATAGTCTGTGTTGGTACGTGTGAGAGAGATCCACCTTTCCAAGTTGTTGGGGTTCATCTCATACTTCTGAAGGTTTGAGGGTGCTGCCTGTTCCATACTCCCCCCTACTCCTAGCCTTTTAGGGGTACAAACAATAGTAATTGGGGCCTAGTGTGGTTGTGTACGTGTGATATACATACACTTTTTTGGGATCATATTTTCTATTCCGCTATTTAATCAAAAACCTTTGGGGATCAGTTAAATTGGGGGATAGTCTGTGTTGGTACGTGTGAGAGAGATCCACCTTTCCAAGTTGTTGGGGTTCATCTCATACTTCTGAAGGTTTGAGGGTGCTGCCTGTTCCATACTCCCCCCTACTCCTAGCCTTTTAGGGGTACAAACAATAGTAATTGGGGCCTAGTGTGGTTGTGTACGTGTGATATACATACACTTTTTTGGGATCATATTTTCTATTCCGCTATTTAATCAAAAACCTCTGGGGATCAGTTAAATTGGGGGATAGTCTGTGTTGGTACGTGTGAGAGAGATCCACCTTTCCAAGTTGTTGGGGTTCATCTCATACTTCTGAAGGTTTGAGGGTGCTGCCTGTTCCATACTCCCCCTACTCCTAGCCTTTTAGGGGTACAAACAATAGTAATTGGGGCCTAGTGTGGTTGTGTACGTGTGATATACATACACTTTTTTGGGATCATATTTTCTATTCCGCTATTTAATCAAAAACCTCTGGGGATCAGTTAAATTGGGGGATAGTCTGTGTTGGTACGTGTGAGAGAGATCCACCTTTCCAAGTTGTTGGGGTTCATCTCATACTTCTGAAGGTTTGAGGGTGCTGCCTGTTCCATACTCCCCCTACTCCTAGCCTTTTAGGGGTACAAACAATAGTAATTGGGGCCTAGTGTGGTTGTGTACGTGTGATATACATACACTTTTTTGGGATCATATTTTCTATTCCGCTATTTAATCAAAAACCTTTGGGGATCAGTTAAATTGGGGGATAGTCTGTGTTGGTACGTGTGAGAGAGATCCACCTTTCCAAGTTGTTGGGGTTCATCTCATACTTCTGAAGGTTTGAGGGTGCTGCCTGTTCCATACTCCCCCTACTCCTAGCCTTTTAGGGGTACAAACAATAGTAATTGGGGCCTAGTGTGGTTGTGTACGTGTGATATACATACACTTTTTTGGGATCATATTTTCTATTCCGCTATTTAATCAAAAACCTCTGGGGATCAGTTAAATTGGGGGATAGTCTGTGTTGGTACGTGTGAGAGAGATCCACCTTTCCAAGTTGTTGGGGTTCATCTCATACTTCTGAAGGTTTGAGGGTGCTGCCTGTTCCATACTCCCCCCTACTCCTAGCCTTTTAGGGGTACAAACAATAGTAATTGGGGCCTAGTGTGGTTGTGTACGTGTGATATACATACACTTTTTTGGGATCATATTTTCTATTCCGCTATTTAATCAAAAACCTTTGGGGATCAGTTAAATTGGGGGATAGTCTGTGTTGGTACGTGTGAGAGAGATCCACCTTTCCAAGTTGTTGGGGTTCATCTCATACTTCTGAAGGTTTGAGGGTGCTGCCTGTTCCATACTCCCCCTACTCCTAGCCTTTTAGGGGTACAAACAATAGTAATTGGGGCCTAGTGTGGTTGTGTACGTGTGATATACATACACTTTTTTGGGATCATATTTTCTATTCCGCTATTTAATCAAAAACCTTTGGGGATCAGTTAAATTGGGGGATAGTCTGTGTTGGTACGTGTGAGAGAGATCCACCTTTCCAAGTTGTTGGGGTTCATCTCATACTTCTGAAGGTTTGAGGGTGCTGCCTGTTCCATACTCCCCCTACTCCTAGCCTTTTAGGTGTACAAACAATAGTAATTGGGGCCTAGTGTGCTTCTGTACGTGTGAGATACATACACATTTTTTGATCATATTTCCTATTCCGCTATTCAATAAAAACCTTTGGGGATCAATTAAATTGCGGAATAGTCTGTGTCGGTACGTGTGAGATCCACCTTTCCAAGTTTTTGGGGTTCATCTCATACTTCTGAAGCTTTGAGGGTGCTGCCTGTTCCATACTCCTCCTCCTCCTCATCCATCCTTTTAGGTGTACAAACAATAGTAATTGGGGCCTAGTGTGCTTCTGTACGTGTGAGATACATACACATTTTTTGATCATATTTCCTATTCCGCTATTCAATAAAAACCTTTGGGGATCAATTAAATTGCGGGATAGTCTGTGTCGGTACGTGTGAGATCCACCTTTCCAAGTTTTTGGGGTTCATCTCATACTTCTGAAGCTTTGAGGGTGCTGCCTGTTCCATACTCCTCCTCCTCCTCATCCATCCTTTTAGGTGTACAAACAATAGTAATTGGGGCCTAGTGTGCTTCTGTACGTGTGAGATACATACACATTTTTTGATCATATTTCCTATTCCGCTATTCAATAAAAACCTTTGGGGATCAATTAAATTGCGGAATAGTCTGTGTCGGTACGTGTGAGATCCACCTTTCCAAGTTTTTGGGGTTCATCTCATACTTCTGAAGCTTTGAGGGTGCTGCCTGTTCCATACTCCTCCTCCTCCTCATCCATCCTTTTAGGTGTACAAACAATAGTAATTGGGGCCTAGTGTGCTTCTGTACGTGTGAGATACATACACATTTTTTGATCATATTTCCTATTCCGCTATTCAATAAAAACCTTTGGGGATCAATTAAATTGCGGAATAGTCTGTGTCGGTACGTGTGAGATCCACCTTTCCAAGTTTTTGGGGTTCATCTCATACTTCTGAAGCTTTGAGGGTGCTGCCTGTTCCATACTCCTCCTCCTCCTCATCCATCCTTTTAGGTGTACAAACAATAGTAATTGGGGCCTAGTGTGGTTGTGTACGTGCGAGATACATACACTTTTTTTGATCATATTTCCTATTCCGCTATTCAATAAAAACCTTTGAGGATCAATTGAATTGCGGGATAGTCTGTGTCGGTACGTGTGAGAGAGATCCACCTTTCCAAGTTGTTGGGGTTCATCTCATACTTCTGAAGGTTTGAGGGTGCTGCCTGTTCCATACCCCCCCTACTCCTCATCTAGCCTTTTAGGGGTACAAACAATAGTAATTGGGGCCTAGTGTGGTTGTGTACGTGCGAGATACATACACTTTTTTTGATCATATTTCCTATTCCGCTATTCAATAAAAACCTTTGAGGATCAATTGAATTGCGGGATAGTCTGTGTCGGTACGTGTGAGAGAGATCCACCTTTCCAAGTTGTTGGGGTTCATCTCATACTTCTGAAGGTTTGAGGGTGCTGCCTGTTCCATACTCCCCCTACTCCTCATCTAGCCTTTTAGGGGTACAAACAATAGTAATTGGGGCCTAGTGTGGTTGTGTACGTGTGATATACATACACTTTTTTTGGATCATATTTTCTATTCCGCTATTCAATAAAAACCTTTCTAGGGCAAGATCTTAAATTACAGAAATATGAGGAGACCGTCAAATAAGGGCCGTGGCCTGGGTCGTGGTGCTGCTGGTAGAGCTCCTGTTGCAAGGAGAGGACATGGTCGATCTGTGCCAGCTACACGCACAAGTGAAACACCTTCCTCAAGTGTGAGTAGGCGACAGAACCTGCATCAGTATTTGGTAGGGCATCAAACGCCCCTAGAAGTGATGAGGCCAGAACAAGTTGAGGCGATAGTAGATTGGTTTGCTGCTGACAGTGCCTCCAGTTCCTTCACATTGTCTCCCACCCAGTCTACTGCAGAAAGGTCAGAGTTGGCACCTGCAGCCAATGTCCAACCGTCTTTCACCTCACCCCCTTGCAAATCAGGCCAGCAGTCTGAGCCCCAAGCCATACAGCAGTCTCTTATTCTTTTTGAGGACTCTGTCAGCAGGGTTTCCCAGGGCCATCCACCTAGCCCTGCCCCAGAAGTGGAAGAGATTGAGTGCAGCGATGCCCAACCACTTATTCCTCAAGATGAGTACATGCAAGGATCATCGCAGCACGTCTCCGATGATGACGAAACGCAGGTGCCAACTGCTGCGGCGTTCAGCATTGTGGAGACCGACAAGGAGGGCAGGGGTGAAGACTGGGTGGAAGATGATGTGGAGGACGATGAGGTCCTCGACCCCACATGGAATGAACGTCATGCAGGTGAACTGAGTAGTTTGGAGGAAGAGGCGGTGGTCGCACAGAGCCACCAGCACAGCAGAAGAGGGAGCAGGGTGCAGAAGCGGAGCGGCCGTGCCCTAGACACTACGCCCGCTACTGCCCAACGCAGCAAGGGAACGAGCGCACCAAAGTCAGCTCAAAGGAGTTCTCTAGCGTGGAAGTTCTTTAGAAAATGTGCTGATGACAGGACACGAGTGGTTTGCACCCTGTGCAATCAGAGCTTGAAGCGAGGCATGAACCTTCTCAACCTGAGCACAACCTGCATGATCAGGCATCTAAGTGCAAAGCACGAGCTGCAGTGGAGTACACACCTTCAAAACCAAGAAACGTCTCTGGCTCATCCTGCTTCCTCTTCTGCTGCAGTCTCGGCCGCTCCAGCCACATCTGTAGTGATACCGGCACCTGCCACCCCGCAAACAGACGATCTGTCAGCAACACCACCACCTGGGTCACCAACAACCATCTCCACAATGTCCCGTGGAAGCGTTCAGCTTTCCATCTCCCAAACACTTGAGAGGAAGAGGAAGTACCCCCCTACCCACCCGCGATCCCTGGCCCTGAATGCCAGCATTTCAAAATTATTGGCCTTTGAAATGCTGTCATTCCGTCTGGTGGAGACGCACAGTTTTAAAAACCTTATGTCGGTGGCTGTCCCACAGTACGTCGTGCCCAGCCGCCACTACTTTTCCAGGCAAGCCATCCCTTCCCTGCACAACCAAGTGGGGGAAAAAATCAGGTGTGCACTGCGCAACGCCATCTGTGCCAAGGTCCACCTAACTACGGATACGTGGACCAGTAAGCACGGTCAGGGGCGTTATATCTCCCTAACGGCACACTGGGTAAATGCAGTGGCGGATGGGCCTGAGGCGGATAGCAATTTGGCGCATGTCCTTCCACCACCGAGGATTGCAGGGCGCTTCAGTTTGCCTCCTGTTCCTAACTCCTCCTACTCCGCTTCCTCATCCTCTACCGCCTCCTCATCCGGACAGCGTAACACCTTCACCACCAACTTCAGCACGGCCAGGGGTAAACGACAGCAGGCAGTTTTACAACTTGCCTGTTTGGGGGACAAACCACACACCGCGCAGGAGTTGTGGAGGAGCATGGAACAGCAGACAAATGAGTGGTTGCTGCCAGCGAGCCTCAAGCCCGGCCTGGTGGTGTGCGATAACGGGCGAAATCTCATAGCAGCTCTGGGCCTAGCCGGTTTGACGCACATCCCTTGCCTGGCGCATGTGCTGAATTTGGTGGTGCAGAGGTTCCTTAAAAACTACCCCGATATGTCAGAGCTGCTGCAGAAAGTGCGGGCCGTTTGTGCGCACTTTCGGCGTTCTCACCCTGCTGCTGCTCGCCTGGCAGCGCTGCAGCGTAACTTCGGCCTTCCCGCTCACCGCCTCATATGTGACGTGCCCACAAGGTGGAACTCCACCTTGCACATGCTGGAAAGACTGTGCGAGCAGCAGCAGGCCATAGTGGAGTTTCAGCTGCAGCACGCACGCGTGAGTCGCTCTGCGGAACAGCACCACTTCACCACCAATAACTGGGCCTCCATGCGAGACCTGTGTGCCTTGTTGCGCTGTTTTGAGTACTCCACCAACATGGCCAGTGGCAATGACGCCGTTCTCAGCTTAACTATCCCACTTCTATGCCTCCTTGAAAAAACAATTCGGGCGATGATGGAAGAGGATGTGGCACAGGATGAGGAGGAGGAGGAGGATGAAGAGGTAACATTTCCAAGGCTTTCAGGGCAGTCATTCGCAAGGGGCTCCGAGGGTGGGTTCCTGCACACGCAAACGCCAGGGACGCAATTGTCCAGCAGGGGCACAGTTCTGGAGGATGAGGAGGATGAGGAGGAGGAGGAGCTGGAGGAGGAGATGGAACCATGTTCACAGCAGGGTGGCACCCAGGCCAGCTCATGGCCATCACTGGTGCGTGGCTGGGGGGATACAGAGGACACGGACCATACACCTCCCACAGAGGACAGCCTTTCGTTGCCTCTGGGCAGCCTGGCACACATGAGCGATTACATGCTGCAGTGTCTCCACAACGACCGCCGAGTTGCCCACATTCTAACTTGTGCTGATTACTGGGTGGCCACGCTGCTGGATCCCCGTTACAAGGACAACGTACCGTCCTTAATTCACTCACTGGAGCGCGATCGCAAGATGCGCGAGTACAAGCGCACGCTGGTAGACGCCATGCTGCTGGCATTCCCATCTGACAGCGGGGCCACAGTGGAAGCACAAGGCAGAGGAGGAGGAGGAGGAGGTCGCCAACGCAACCAGGGCACCGCCAGCACCTCAGAAGGCAGGGTTAGCATGGCCGAAATGTGGAAAAGCTTTGTCAGCACGCCACAACAAACAGCAGCACCAGCAGCTCAGATGGAACGTCTTAGCAGGAGGCAGCATTTTACCAACATGGTGGAGCAGTATGTGTGCACACGCCTACATGTAGTGAATGACGGGTCTGCCCCCTTCAACTTCTGGGTCTCCAAATTGGGCACATGGCCTGAGCTTGCCCTTTACGCCTTGGAGGTGCTGGCGTGCCCTGCAGCCAGTGTATTATCTGAACGGGTATTTAGCACGGCTGGGGGCGTTATAACAGACAAGCGCAGCCGCCTGTCCAGAGACAATGTGGACAAGCTCACGTTCATTAAAATGAACCAGGCATGGATCCCACGGGACTTTTCCGTACCTTATGCAGAATAGCAATGGATACCGACCTTACCCACCCATTGTTCCATTTTTGCTCTTTCTCACTCTTTTGGGGTGTACCCTCATTTAAAATTTGTGAAAAGAAGCAGTGTTGGCTACCTCGTCCTCCTCCTCAGGGCCAGATTAATGTAGGGTCTATTGGAGCTGCAGCTCCAGGCCCCTACCTTTTATATAGGCCCCGGGTTGGCCATATTCACTGTTACCGCTCTTCTGTCACTTGTAAACACAGAAGTCTGGCTTCTATGCTCGCTTCCCCAGGCAGCACCCTCAGAACCTCCCCACACAGCGTGAAGGCCGGACAAGGAGGGACAGTTGGCGATGCATGGATGTGTTTATGGGCTTCAGAGACAGCATCCCATGTTGAATTAGGCATGCATGGCTGCACCCTTCCTCCTCTGGGTGCATGGCAAGGCACGGCCCTAAGGCCCTTCAAAATCCTCAGCACCAAGCCCATGATGCTGTTAATCCGGCCCTGGTCCTCCTCCACCGCCGCTTCCACCTACACCGCCCATAGGTGTGCGCAGCCTATTGCATTAAGGTGTGCACCCCAAAGTTGAAATACACATGCATGTGTTTGCCAGCAGGGAGAGTAATGTATCGGGGCCATGTACCTGTAGGCAAGGAGAAATAGAGCAGAGCAGGTCCCAGGGAGATCTTTCCCATCTCCTCACTGGCAATGCTATGTGCCCTAGGTGATTAGGGTGTGCCCAGGCACACCCAGCACACCCTGTGCGCACGCCTATGTCACCGCCACATCCACCACCACCTCAACCTCCCTCCTACTCCATATGGGCCTCGTCCTTCAGAGATGAAGAAGAACATTGTTTTATTTTTCTGTTTTTTTTTGTTGTTTTAAGTTATTTCCCTATCCACATTTGTTTGCAGAGCACTTGCCATGCTCTTAATTACGTTTTGCTGCCATTTGCAGCACTCTAGCCCTTTCCTTTGGTGTTTTAGAGCCATTTTAGTGCCTTAAAGTTCGGGTCCCCATTGACTTCAATGGGGTTCGGTGTCCGGGAAAAGTTCGGTAAAAGTCCGGGACACGGACCCGGACTTTTTTTTAAAGTTCGGCCGAACCCGTCGAACACGGACATCTAGGTGTCCGCTCAACCCTACTGGCATTTAATGTTGCAACATTTTTCACAGCACTTTACAATATGGTTAGGAGGGCCCTGCTCTGAAGAGCTCACAATCTAAAAGAAACATTCAAATTGGACACCTTAAATTTCATAGTGTACAGCACGGACACAAATAAGGTGAGCACTAACCATGTCAAACATTTTAGGGTACAACCACCCCACCCCTATCAAAAGATTAAGTGCAGGATTAAACAAACAAAACAGACAAGATATAAAATTTGACAAACTAAAAGGCAGCGCAATAACTACACCCCACCAAATTCACACACACATACATTTCTGGTTAGGGTTAGCAGGAAGCTTAATTTTTATAAAACAATTTAGGAAACTAGATCAACATTATGAGTTGTCTAACACGAGAGATTAGTAAGTAACGATCAAAAGAGACGATCTGACGCTCAGAAACAAGAAAGGCATGGTCACACTGGACAAAGACACACAAAAATCCACTTTTGAGGGCCAAAATGCAAAACAATTGCAGCAAACAGAAAAAACATTCATCAAACCACAGCTGGTGTGGGTCATTATGCAGACTAACAAACCCTGCCAGCAAATAATCTGGCCTCTTCTCAGGCAAAGCAAACCGCCCTAGTGCAGGCCTTTATATAACATAGGTTGGATTGATAGCACACCTACACCCACCCAGTAAAGGATACACCCACCAGTGTAATTATTTTGTCTCTTCATGTATGCCTCAAGTACCCACACCTGCTGATCAGGAGCACGCACTCTTGGCTAATGATAGAATGCATCAGCTATTTAAGCATATGAAAACAAGAGAAGGGTGCACTGACCTAGTGTAATTCCGTTAAACATTAATTGAAAGATAAACAAACGGTGTCATACATCATACTCACAAACACATGTAATTAATACACATGTCAAAGCACAGTATGGACAGATATCCTCCAGGACATGGACTGTTCCAATGCTGCAAGGGGGTCAGATGGCATCTATACAGGTAGGCTGACGTGTTTCAAGTGAGAACCCTCTTCCTCAGAGCCAAAGACACAAATGACCCACTACACAAATATATATCTACAAGTTGGACTGCCCTCATTAATTAGCCCCGCCCCTTACATATCATTATAATATATATTGTTTAAAAACAACAATCATCATCTAAGACTTGATATACTGTGCAATATATCTTAACCATACTCATTACAGTATAATATACAGTATATATATATATATATATATATATATATATATATATATATATATATATATATATCATGTTAGTTTGCATATGACATGTTCATAGGTCAAAGCACATATCCATGTGTATTTAGAACTACAGACCCCCATCAGTGTACCCACCGTTATTTTTCTCTGGACCTTATCTCTATTCCTTGAAAGAGGGGATCCACATGGCGGTATATAGTACTGCTTACCAGTATTCCCTGCAATAACTAAATAGCAATCAGTGTGGAGCCACCCCAGCCGCCATCTCAGGACGCCTCAAACATTGTTGGAACGCACGCTCCTGGTAAACCCCGAAGAAGAAGAAGAAGGCAAGCGTGTGTTCCACCAGCCTCTACATTACTTCCGGCGGCTGATGTCGTCACATCCGGTCTTATCTAGGAACACGGATGGGCGGACTCGCTTGTCATTTGACCTTGCTTTAGCTGCTTCCTTATTGGAGAAGAGCATCTAATAGGACTAAGAGAGGGAGTGGCTTCATATCTGGCTGTAATAGTATAAAACCAGCAGTCGTGGGGGTCATCTGAAATCTCAACATTCTAAAACAATACTCCTACTTGTATATTTATTACTCTATAAGGGAAAATACAGTTGGCCACTTCTTAAAACATCTTCTAGAATACAAAGTTCAACTACAAAAAGTGTATCTATGTAACCGTAACAATGAAAGGATAGATAGATAGATAGATAGATAGATAGATAGATAGATAGATAGATAGATAGATAGATAGATAGATAGATAGATAGATAGATAGATAGATAGATAGATAGATAGATAGATAGATAGATAGATAGATAGATAGATAGATAGATAGATAGATAGATAGATAGATAGATAGATAGATAGATAGATAGATAGATAGATAGATAGAAAATGAGGACCAGGTTTGCTCCGAGCTATGCCAAACTTTTCATGGGTTTTTGGGAATCATCTGGGCCAATAACTCCTTCAGAGCAAATCTGGTCCTATACGCTCAGTATATACTGTAGATGATGTGCTGATCATCTGGAATTGGGTCCAAAGAAGAGTTGAAAGGCTTTTTGGTACACTGCTCCATGAATCCCTATAGAACCATGATCACTCACGTGATTGATGATACATGTCTAATATTCCTACATCTGTAACTGCGGGTGGAAGACAAGGGTCGCATTTATTCAAGGACCCACTTTAAACCCAGTGCTGGTAACTCATACTGTACCTCCATGCCCGTAGCCATCACCATCCTTTATGGATCAGAAATGTCCCCTTTGCAAATTCTGTAGACTAATGCTGGCCATACACGCACAGAATTTCGGCCGTTTGCAGACTGAACGATTATTCGTCAGTCGAAAGCGAATTGGCCACTAACTTACAGAATAAACACTTTTACATAATCGTTTTCATGATCATAATGGTCGTTGGATAACATGTACAATACCAGTCAGAATATTATTTTCGTTTCAATTTTACCATACACTTAACAACTTTTGTAGAAACGATAAAAGTTTTCCCTATGGATCCATCGACATTAGCCGGGCACACAATCAAAATCGTCGGTAAACTTGTGTTCACTAACGGCCCGATTTTCGAACGATCTTTCCTAAAACGACCATTTTCAGCCGAAATTCTGTGCGTGTATGGCCAGCATAAGGCATACCTGTACCCTTAGAGAGGACTATGAAGAACAAAGTGTAATCCTAATTAATAAGTTCAGAGAGAAGGGATACGAAGAAAGCAATCTTGAGGAGGCATACTGTAAATATCGGTCCTCATATGGGAATGGTGCTCTCAAAACATCAAGTAAACACACCCAGGTTGATAGCGACTAAACCCAAGTAAGATTCTGTACGAGATTTAACAACAAAGCTCCCCTGATCCAAAAGATTTTGAATTAAAAAATTGGAATATACTAAAACAGGACCCCTTTTTGAAGAACAATTTGCAATCTCATTTGAATCTAATTTTTAGGAAACCAAAAGACCTGGGGAGTATGGTAGCACCAAGTAGGATCAAAAAAGTTAGGAAGAGCACACTAAGCGGCCCATGGACCACCATTCTTGATCAAAAAGGCAGCTGCAGGTGTGGAGTAAGCAACTGTGGCACCTGTGCAGTCATGTGTAATCGCAAAAAAGGAGTGACTGCAACAAATGAGAAGGTGCATATAATTCAATAATTTATTAACTGCGGCACCTCCTACGTAGTCTATGATCTACTGTGCCCATGTGGGCTTTTATACATTGGTTGTAAGTCATGTTCACTGAGAGTGAGAATAGGCGAACACAGGAGCAATATCACCACTATGAAAGACAACTATTTAGTTCCTCGGCACTTTGCGAATGTACATAATAGCAGCACAGAGGGCCTAAAGGTCTTTGACATTGAGTTGAGGCCATCAGAAAGGATCTAGATAAAGGTAGAAGACATCGGAAGCTTTGCATTAGGGAAGCATTCTGGATCTTCACCTTAGGATCTTTGACACCTAAAGGGCTCAAAGAGGAAATAGAGCTACAGTACATTCTGCAATGTGATTCTATTTCCGGGCATCATTTGCATGGACCTTGCATATTTATTTTCCCTTTCCCTGAAATCTTGGTTCTTATCCTATTTGGGGAAGATTTTGTATATTTATAGTCTTGTAGTTTTATATTCACATGAGCCTCCCTCCCACTGTTGGTTTTCCCCTCCCCCCATCTCCCTTTCTCCTTTTGTATTCATAGATAGTGACCACACTTAGGATCCAACTTGAGTCCTTAGAGACATGCACAATGACCTTTTCAGAGGTACATCCGTCTCGTATTTTTTTTTTTTTTCTTTCACCCACTGGTTACTGTTTCAACCACTTTTTAACCAAGCCAGCCCGGTCTTTATCTACTTATTTATTTTTTAATGTATTTATCTACTCATGCTGACCGGTGTCTCTCTCTCTCTCTCTCTCTCTCTCTGTATATATATATATATATATATATATATATATATATATATATATATATATATAAAAATATATTTAAGCAATTATGTATTAGTATCCATTATACTTTCTAAAAACCTTTCTGAAGTACTCCTAGGAAAAGTGGGCAGCTTCCCATTTTTGTGTTTGTCGGTGTCGACATGTAATTTTAGATCCCCCTTTTTTATTTATTTATATATTTATATACATACTTTTATTGTTATGGTTACATAGATACACTTTTTGTATTTGCACTTTGTATTCTAGGTGATGTTTTAATAAGTGGCCAACTGTATTTTCCCTTATAGGTTTATAAATATACAAGTAGGAGTATTGTTTTAGAAAGTTGAGATTTCAGATGACCCCCACGAACGATGGTTTTATATTATTACAGTCAGATATGAAGCCACTCCCTCTCTTAGTCCTATTAGCTACTCTTTCAATAAGGAAGCAGCTAAAGCGAGGGCCAATGACAAGCGAGTCCACCCTTGCTGGTTGCAGCCCACTCCACTCATCATGTCTCTGCTCCTAGATGGGACTGGATGTGACAACAGCCCCTGGAAGTGATGTAGAGGCCGGTGGATCGCACGCTCGCCTGCACTTCTGGGATTATCAGTAGCGTGCGTTCCAACATTTGGAGCAGCCTGAGATGGCCACTGGGGTGGCTCCACACTGCTCGCTATTCAGTTATTGCAGGGGAATACTGGTAAGCAGTATTACTATACCCCCTATGTGGATCCACTCTTTCAAGGAATAGAGACAAGGTCCAGAGAAAAATAACGGTGGATACATTGATGGGGGTCTGTAGTGCTAAATACAAATGGATATGTGCTTCGACCTATGAACATGTCATATGCAAACTAACATGCTTTATATATATATATATATATATATATATATATATATATATATATATATATATATATATTATACTGTAATAAGTATGCGTAAGATATATTGCACAGTATATCCCATCTTAGATGATGATTGTTGTTTTCAAACACTATATATCATTAATGGGTGGGACTAAACAATGAGGGCAGTCCAACTTGTAGGTATATATTTGTGTAGTGGGTCATTTGTGTCTTTGGCTCTGAGGAAGAGGGTTCTCCCTTGAGATGCTATAGATTCCATCTGACCTCCTTGCAGCATTGGAACAGTCCATGTCCTGGAGGATATCTGTCCATACTGTGCTTTGACATGCGCATTGATTACATGCGTTTGTGAGTATGATGTATGACACCGTTTGTTTTATCTTTTAATAAATGTTTAACGGAATTGCACTAGGTCAGTGCGCCCTTCTCTTGTTTTTGTTATCTTTCTAGTTCTTGTGGATACCCGTGGTCCTGAGAGGGCTGCTTCACACAAATTGTTAACAAGCACATTCGTCAACAGCATCCAACATTTAAATATGGGTGCAAGATCACACCATACTTATAAATCCACATTTGACCAAAAAAAACTGTTATAGATTTAGTGTAAAACCCACACTCGCTTTATTTATAATGTCATTTCTTTTGTTTCCATTACGTGAAACCCGTCAGAAATATAATACCTTGTGAAAAAGAAGCTATAACACCACAAGAGAAGAAGAACCTCTAACCAGGTAGTGGCATGCTTGGGATTCAAACCAATGACCCCGCTGCTGCAAGGCAGAATGCTAACCAGTTAGCCGATGTGTTAAACAGCCCTAAGTCCTTGGGGTGTAAAAAGTTAATCAATGCAGATGTACCTTGGAAGTCCTGAGTGCCATTGACCAACCTGTTTCTGTGATATGCCATCTGGTTCCAAGGTTGGTTATGGCTGATTACTGTCAGCATGTTCCTATAGGACCATCTCTAATTTGGGGTTTTTTTGCCTGGTAAGAGGCATTTGGTGCTGGTGTGGAATTCACAAGGCTGCTTCTTATGTGGAAAGATTTGCAATGGTGGTGGAACTCTCCTACACCTAAATACTACATTTCTTTAGGCATTTACCTATAGGTGGAATTACATCAGGCAGGAGTTATGTTTCTTTATTTATTCTGTGATATTTGGTGTTTATTGGTGTGGGATTGTAGAATAGTGGTGTTACCTTCTGAATTGTGGTAATGACATTTTGATTTGGATTAGTGATGTTGGTACACATTTTACATTTTTGCGGTGAAAATTATGATCATTTGGAAATACTAAACAACGCACAAAATTGTTACTCGTTTTAAATTTGCATCAGCAATGGTATTGTGTGTGGTTTGTGAAGACAGCTGTGGGAGTTTTGGTTTAGACTTATATGAGATGGAGAGCAATGAGTGCATTATCTACCATTTACTTATCAGATGCCAAACAGCTAAGTCTCTGAGCATGCTCAGTTTTTTTCCAGAGATATGGCTCAAATAGCAAAATGGCTGAGCATGCTCAATGTAACAAAAGATAAAACGGGAGAACATTACATATTACTAGCATTGTTTAAAAAAAAAAAAAGGAATACGAAGAAACATAAAAACCCAGCAAGGACAATTTATTTTAGGAATTAAAGAGTTCATCCCAAAATTAAATTGTATGTTTTTGTGGAAGTAACAGGTATACAATGAGAATCAATAGTTGACACTTTAATGTATATGTAAATGGTACATAGTTTGCTAGCGTTCACAAATTTAGGCTTGTCTGGCATTCAAACATTTCGGAATTGACTATAGTACGGAGCTAAAATGAAATGAGAGTAGGTTTGTGACTAGTTTTCTAGTCTGGGCATGCTCAGTTGTGTCAGTACATAGTTCTAAAAACAGGGTGAATCTATCTCTTCTCAGACTTTCGAGCATATTTCTGCTTTCACAACAATATTTCAAGAAATTTAAAAGCAGATCATCTCCAAACAATATGCCACATGTTTAACTATAGCAAGCATTTAATCTCTGAGATTAATCTCTAAACATTATTTCCATGTGCAATTCACCTGCTTATACCACGACTACTGATTTAGAAGGTCACTGATTTATATGACCAATAGTGAAGTTAATTTGTGACTATATATTCACTGCTTGCTATAGTTAATACCTTTTCTGACTATACTTAGTCGTTTTTCCATGGATTTTAGTCGCTTGTGACCATTTGTTCACCCCTTTGCCGACTAGGTGCTGTAGTGAATTAGGCCCATAGTGAAGATATCCTCCTAAGTACCACAGTACCTTCCGCTCTTCCTCCTGACTTGTTGTATTTTTGTTGTTATTGTAATTAATTGTTTATATGTTCAGAGAGAAAGGATTGTTCCCTTATAGCAGTGGTTCTCAACTCTGGTCCCCAGTACCCACCAACAGGCCAGATTTTAGGAACCACTGCCTTATAGGCTTTCACTATTTGGAATCCTTTAATAAAACCTGTGCTTTGCTCATGTAGTGAAAAATGATTTGCTTTAATTCCTCCTAGCACATGCACACCTTTCTATTAATCCCTGATGCATTGTGAGCCACCGGAAGATAATAAAATACCTAGAACTTCCAAGTGTGCAGGAGCATGTGACTAAAACACAGTAGGAGTCTGGCGCTCCAAAAGTTCAAATGTTTCTGGTCAGAATGGACTGTTTGTATAAGGTGTAGTAAAGTCTGCTGTCTAGGCAGATAGAAGTAAACACTTAGAGCTAGGCAGCCATCCTCAGAGTGTGTCTGAAGGCTCTGTAAGTATGTAGAAAGCAAATAAGAGGGGGGGCGCCACTAACTGTAGTATTAACTAATAACATTTATTACACAGGATTAAAAACACTTACAAGAGTGAAGAGTAAAATAAGCCCATCATGATTGGTGTGGTCTGCTGTCTGTGTGGTCCTATAGGCTTCACAATCCCAAAAAAACGCCAAAGAAGGTAACTTCTGGGTGACCTGCAGAGTACCTCCACGCTAACCAGCGTGGAACGCAGAAGCGGATATGATGTCACCGGTGCGGGTCCAGGTCACTGATACACACACTGGAAAAGGCAGAGGCTATGCACTCTGAGTTTACAGCTCCTTCTACTGGCATCAGAAGGAGCTGTGAGCTCCGAGCGCGTAGCCTCTGACTTTTCCAATGTGTGTATCAGTGATCTGGACTTTCGTCCTGCACTGGTGACTTCATATCCACTTCCGCGTTCCATGCTGCTAAGCATGGAGGTACTTTGCAGGACACCCAGAAGTTACCTCCTTTGGCGTTTTTTGGGGATTGTGAAGCCTACAGGACCACCACAGACATCAGACCACACCAATCATGAAGAGCATGTGACTCATTCTCCTTCCCCCCCATGTAAAAGTGCTGGTGCATAGTGATTGGCCAAATGCTGTCACATGGGTTTGCAAAGAGAATTCCTTGCCTTGTGTAAGCTCCAGCTAGTACATGCTTAAACAGAAAATCCTTTACTTACTCCTTTTGGCTGGGTAACAGAAGGGAGAAGGAAATGTGTGTATATGCTCCTAGGGGAAGGAAGCAACCAGTTTGCTATGCCCTAAATGGAAAACAAAAGTACAGATTTGTTTTTATCTCATTTATTGGCTAGGCATATATTGTCTTACTATAATAAACCTTTCATTGTTGATTAAAGGACACATATTGCATTGTTTCCATTACACAGCATCAATATTTGTTTGCCGACATTACCTTACCATGAACAGGCTGAGAAAAACTTGAAAATGTAATTAGAAAAAGTCACAACTCACAAACTCTTCCAACTTGTGCTGTAAGATTTTGTTGGCACAAATTACAACTTTGGATAATGTGATTTAGTAAGAAAAAATTAAAATGTCTTTTCTACATAAAATGTCTCTTCTTTAAACCACACTCCAGGGCCTTCAGCACAAACAGCATGTTCCAGGTTTTTGTGTTCCAACTTTTCCATTAACGAGACAATGTGATATCTTTAAAACAAATGTGTGGTCTAAATGTAAATTGCTTTGTTTGAATAAATATAGCATACAAACACACAAATGCCAACATTTAATAATTATTGGGTTATTATTGCACAAAATGCAATGTAAACTAAATTCATTATAAGGCTGACAATAATATAATACTGTACATATATTACTAGACATCAACCAAAGCCATGTCTTCTTGGAATGTCTTCAGACTCTGTTGGCAACTAAGTCAAGCGCTTTAAGTCTGGATGAGAATTTCCCTGGTAAATGTCAGCTTTTTACTGTCTTACAGATTTTGTTTCAAAAGAATGCATTGCAAAAGAAAACAATTTTTGGTGTGTAATATAAGCTTTCAACACCTCTCAAATACAACATATAAGCCAAAAATTTCTTTCCACTAAGATGTTATATGATGAAAACTGAAGAGAACTCTACAAAGGAAAATGTAAGTGAGGTTAATAGTATTTGACGTGCACCTATAGAGAGCCTAACAGTCACTTAATGATGAATTACTGGAACACATGATATTTCCTAGGAGGATATCTATATTGTCTGTTTCTTTCTGGTGTTAAAAAACACAAAAATACATTAAAGTATTTCTTAGTACATCACTTGTGGAAACTACAAACACTTGCTCTTTATTAAGACTAGTATTATTCACTAGCATCTGTTAAATGGGTCTTGTTCCATGTAAAGAGAAAAGCAGAGATTCCCATTATAATTCCTGTTATTGGATACTATCCTAACAGCGTGAAAGCAGAAGCAGCCAGATCTGTATTTCTCATCAAATGAATAAAAATGTAAAAATGGAAGGTGGATATTCCAAAAGCTTCTTAACTGTGTTGGACTATTCCTGTTTAGTTTCTTTTTGCTTCTGTTATTCTTTTTTCCTTTTGTATTGTATCCTAAGATAGATCGCAATCCTCTCGCTTTTATTATCAAGGTGCCATGCTTCGTAAAAAGCCAATTGTTAACCTGATTAATAATGATAGTCCAAAGTGCTACTGAAAACTGGCATTGAAAAAAAGAAAATCTATCTCTGTTGCAGGTTTACTACCATTTGAGGTATGAAAAGCTGTCCAAATAAGCTTGAATTTGATTTGTGGGCTGTTTGTGAAACTCATCAAAACTTCCAGACATTATGAACTTAAATCGGAACCCACATTAAAGACAATGGTAAGTGTTTTTTCAACAAGGTCTTGTCCTGAACCATACCAGACTACATGCCCTCAACATGGGGAAGGTACCTTGCCAGGGGGGACACCAGTGTGGCACAGGCTGCAAAATCTCGGAGGTCCACCAGCTAGAATGACAGCTGTAAATACAGAAATGTTGCCAAGCTGGCATTGATACTCTAGGCATCCTGCAGCTGAGATAGAGGCACCTGCTTGATTACCACTTGACCTCCCTTCAGGGCCAGGGCATTTTTTAATATTCAGCACTGTGTTGCTTTAACTGGCAATTGCGTTGTCATTCAACACTAAATGCAATTACATTTATAAAAAATAAAAAAAAATTCACACTAATAGAGCTTTCTTTTAGTGGTATTTGATCACCACTGGGTTTTTTATTTTTCATTAAACAAATGAAAAAAGACCAGAAAAAAAAAAATATATATATATACAGTATATATATACTGTATATATAACGATATGTTTTACTTTCTGTTACAAAGCATATCCAATACAAAAATAAAACCATCTAATTTCTTCAAAATGTTTTCTGCTCCATTTCTTTGGTATAAAAAAAATCCCAAGAAGTGGTTTGTACGAACGTTACAGCATCTACAAACTAGGGTATATACTGTATACTGTAATTTATACAGCTATAGATACTCTACCGTACTAGTGGTGATGAGCGACTTACAGTAGGATAGTGATAGGGTGGCGGGAAATCTAGCAATTACATACACTATCTGGGAGGGTCACTAACTTCCACTGACATTTCTAGTGACACTAATACAGCGATCATTGATAATATTGTACACAAACACTGTACTAATGACACTGGATCGGAAGGGGTTAACATCTAGGAGCAATAAAAGGGGTTAACTGTGTGCCTAACAATGTGTAATATGTACTGCTATTACTTCCTGATCTGACAGTTTTTTTTTCTCTCTGCTTTTTAGGGAGAAGAAACAGCCAGATCGTTGCTTCCAGTTTTTGTAAACAAAGAACTCTTTGTGTGATTGGACACAGCAAATCAGCTAATTTTAGCCAAAAATCATTGGCTGAAATCTGCTGCCAAATGCATGCGTGCCCCAAACCCGGAAGAATACAAAAAGGTACCCCAATGGTTTGGCATTTAAATGCCACTAAAACACTGAAAGAATTATACAAAAGATATTTAAAATTCAATTTTATTATACATAGAAAAAACCAACAATAACTGCACATACATGATTATATATATCCAGCAAACAGCTGGATATACACAGAATTAAAATTGCATGCAAAGACAGACCAGTTTCCGTACAGAAGACTCCTAGGTACCATTGGTGGAGAGAACCGGACCGGACCCTATGCGTTTCGGGTATAATACCCTTCTTCAGGGGTCAACCAAAGTTCAATACACTAATTATACCTATATAAACAAATTTACATTTTTTTTTTTTTTGAAAATTTGTTTTTATTGAATTTTTGCACAAAAAAACAGACAAGACAATGCCACGCAGGGCAACAACCAAAACAGTGACAACAGGTCAAACCCCTCCCACACCACCCCCCACCCACCCCCCCCCCCACCCCAGGCTCCATCCAGCGCGTCCAGTGGAAAAACAAAGCATCCATCAGTAATAGAGATACCCCTCAAGACTGCTCCAATTATCCAGTAGCAAGGTCATAGAACATTCTAGATTAGTCCAGCACAGAGCCCATTAGCAGCAACCCCATGGCTTAGTCAAAAAAAAAAAAAGGAAAAAACTAGAGAGACTTCTATACATGCAGTAAGAGCACAATGAACAGGAATATATCACCGACCGGCATGGCCATCCCCCCCCCCCCCCCAGACAGTCCCGAACAGTAGCATATAGAACACTAAAGCTGATCTACGGAGGTCGAGGCCGGAGAGTCTATCCATGTTTTCCATACTTTATCAAACTTGCGGGGGCATCCCCTACTGAGATACGTGGCCTTATAGAGCGGAGTCACTTTATTAACCAAGCCTTTCCAGAAAAGGATCGTGGGAGCCAAGGGACTCTTCCAGTGTAAGAGCAAAGCCTTGCGCGCATAGAAAAGCAGCAAGCTGACCAGAGTACGAACGGCCCTCGCAGGGGCCAAGCCATCCACCAACCCCAAGAGGCAAACCTCCACGGAGCTGGGGACCGGAATCTTAACCACCTCCACAATACAAGCTAAGACGGATGCCCAATAGTCCTTGACCACCGGGCACCCCCAGAAGATGTGACCGAAGTCCGCCGGTGAATGGGAACAACGCCAGCACTCCGCCGAGGCCGTCTGATAAATACGTGCCAGCCTCCCCGGCGTGTAATAAATCCGATGCAGAAATTTAAAGTGAATCAGACGGTCCCTCGCAGAGACCAGGTAGGCGAAGGGTGAACTCCACATATCATCCCAGTCATCACCATCCAGGTCAGGCACCTCCTCCACCCAGCGTTCCCGACATCTACGTACAGCAGGCGGAGTGACAGCGAACAATTCCCTGTACAATTCCGAGAGAGGCTTCCGCATACCCACCGCCTGTATCGCTGTTTCAAGAGCTGAAGTTTTAATCACAACCCGAGAGGAACCGAATTGTGCCACAAACGCATGGCGAAGTTGGAGATAGCGAAAAAAATACCCATTTGGAAGATCATAACGCGCCTTCAGGGCATCAAAGGAGCACAGCTCCCCACCAGAGACAATATCCCCCAGCAACTTCACCCCCTTAACGGCCCAGATGGTAGGATCAGGGATCGAGGCAAAATGCGGAAACTTGGGGTTCCACCACAATGGGGAGGCCGGGGAAACACCAGTGGCTCCTGGCTCCACCAGCACCTGCATCTGTTCCCAGGCTTTGATAGTAGAACGCATCGTTCCTGTCAGCTGAAATGTAGCCCTGGACCCTCGATGCAGTAAAAGGCGGAGACTCTCGTAGGAGCCCAAAACAGCCGCCTCCAGCACCGTGGCGGAGTCCCCATCGTCCCCCGCAAGCCAGCGTCGCGCCACCACTCCCTGCCCAGCCAGGAAATATTTATAAAGATCAGGTAAAGCCAATCCCCCCTGACCCCAGGGCTCCTGCAACACCTGCAGACCAATTCTAGGAGGAGAGGTACCCCAAATAAAGGAACCTATCAGGCCATGAACGCGGCGGAAGAAAGAACGCGGGACCCACACCGGGGAATTTCTAAGGAAGTATAGAAAGACAGGGAGAAGTTTCATTTTCACCAAGTTAATGCGCCCCAGAACCGACAAAGGTAAGTCGCGCCACACCTCCGCCCTGCGTTTAAAGACCTCCAGCAGTGGGTTAAGATTCAGAGTAAGATAATCCGCCACCCTCGCCGACACCCTGACTCCCAGGTAGGTGAACTCCGTCACCCATTTCAATGGTAGCGCCCCATCAGCTGCAGCAATGGCACCAGGATCAATAGGGAGCATAGTGGATTTATCCCAATTCACCCGTAGGCCGGAAAACTGTGCAAAAGTGTCTAGGATATTGAACACCGCCCGCAGAGAAGCATTGGGATCCTTCAAAAATAAAAGCATATCATCCGCATAAAGTGCCAGGCACTCCTTAATGGAGCCCACTTCCAGAGCCCCAACCTCCGGAGACGCACGCAACGCAATAGCCAAGGGTTCAATCATCAGAGAGAACAAAAAGGGCGAAAGAGGGCAGCCCTGCCTAGTCCCCCTACCCACTGCAAAAAATGGAGACAGGGAAGATCCAATCTTCAACGCCATACGCGGGGAGGAATACAATAGGGAAATCCACTTGCAAAATTTAGGACCAAACCCCATGCGCCTCAGCACCACCCCCATGTACCCCCAATCCACCGTGTCGAAGGCCTTGGCAATGTCCAAGGACACCACCACCCTAGTGCCAACGGAGGCATGGGACACCTGCAAATGAGTAAACAGACGTCGAAGGTTGGTGTCCGTGGACTTGCCCGGCATAAACCCGGTCTGATCAATGTCCACCAGGGAAGGCAAGACCACCGCCAGCCTAGTAGCCAAGACCTTCGTGAGTATCTTGAGATCCACATTGAGTAAGGCAATGGGGCGGTAGGAGGAACACAGGGTATGATCCTTTCCCGGCTTAGGCAGGAGAACAACATACGCTTCGAGCATGGAACCCGGCAGGGCCCCCTGATCGAAACACGCAGCATACAATGCCTGGAGCCTGGGAGCCAGGGAGTCTGAGTACTGCCGATACCACTCCACCGGGAACCCATCAGGGCCCGGCGATTTATTGGAGGGAAAGGATGAGATGGCTCTCTCTATTTCCTTCAACGTGATGTCATTGTCCAGCCACGCACTGTCCTCACCCTCCAAGACCGGAACCGGCAAGCCAGATAAAAGGCGCTCCAACTCCTCCAGGTCACATGCAGGTAGGGGGGAATAGGTGTCAGAGTAGTAATCCATAAAGACCCGGGAGATCTCCCCCGGGTCCCTAACCAGTTCCCCTGAACTAGACTGGATGCACGGAACACTTACCGAAGCCCTCTGATCTGCCACCAAAAAGGCCAAAAGCTTACCATTCTTGTCCCCCTTCTCAAAAAGTGACTCTGCTCTATGTTTAAGGTTGGCATGCGCAAAATCAGTATCCAACAAAGCCAAACGCCTCCTGGCCTCCTCCAGGGCCGCATAGGCCGCCGGTCCCGGAGTGGCCGAGTATTCATCTTCCAACCTACGGACCTCCAGCAGAACAGCTTCCCTGTCAGCATTAGCCTCCCTACGAGATGCCTTAATCGCAGAGATGTAATGACCCCGCATAACCGCTTTGAAAGCATCCCACAGGACCACCCCTGCCGTGGACGAGGCATTATCTTCCCAATATGTAGGCATCTGAGGCTCCACCTGCTGCATCACCTTGTCAGTTTGTAGCCAACCCGGCGAAAGGCGCCATGCACCCCTAGTTCTACCCGTTCCCACCCGCAAAGTCAATAGCAGTGGGTTGTGATCAGAGAGGCCACCCTCCAAATATGTAGCATCCTGGACCAAAGCAAGACAAGGCCCATTAGCAAAAGCCAGATCTATCCTGGACGCCGTTCTGTGCACCCCAGACCAACAGGAATAGCCACGTACCCCAGGGTTTTTCCAGCGCCACAGCTCCGTAAGCTGAGCCGCGGAAGACCAGGGCACCAGTTCAGGAGACGACAGTCTACCCGGGTTAGAGGAGTCCAGCCCGCCGTCCAGAACAGCATTGAAATCCCCCGCCATAATTAGAGGAAGATGCATATAAGGGGCCAAGGTCACCAGGAGATCCACCAGAATCTGAGAGTGGAACGGGGGAGGTAAGTAGACACTCACCAGTACCACCTGCCGGTGAAAAATCTCCAGTAGAACAATAACATACCGTCCGCCAGGATCCGTAACTACCTTTTGAATCGAGCAGGGTGCATTTCTACCCAGCAAAATAGACACCCCACGGGCATACGTGGAGTAGGTAGCATTGAAGATCCTCTGAATCCAAGGCCTCTTCAAGGCAAGCACCCTGCTCCCATCCAAATGCGTCTCCTGGAGGAGGATAACATGCGGCTGAACAGATTTAATATACCTAAAAATGGCCGAGCGTTTCACCTTGTCATTGAGACCCCGCACATTCCATGACATGATTTTAAGTAGCTCAGCCATAGAACAGCAGAGGGACATATAGCAGGAGGGAGCCGGAGGACCAAGCACAGCCCGAGGACCAACCCGATCCCCCAACTCCATCCAGACATTCAGCAATACAGACATATAAGTAAAAAAGGACAGTGACCACCGGATGGAGCCTGGAGCCAAAAACAAAAAAACATCCCTGCTGTGATACCCAAACCTGGAACAAAAAAAAGTGCAACAGGGTACCCAGCCTAATCCCAAAACCCAGCAAAAATTTTAAAGGCATGGCTGCGACATAAAAACCGCAGCCGGCGTTACTCTTGTCCACCAACGGCAGCCCCAAAAAAAGGGGGGGCCGCTAGATAGTCATTCCTCAGAAAAAAGGAAAAAAACCTGAAGGGAGGAAAAATAGAGTCAAAAAAAAAAAAAGAGAAAAATGTCAGTTCAACAACGTGTAGCACACAGAGCTCCAATGACCTGTAGACCATTCCACAGCCCCAGGAATAGAAGCATGGATCCAGCCCAGGGCAACCCAGGAAACTTCAGGGCAGGATCAACAACACAGGAACCGTAGATGTCCCCCCAGCAGCAATTGAGGAGGCAGACCGTGCGTAGACAGGAGCTGCAAATAGGGAGTACAGTGTAGCAGGGCCCCAAGAGCCCCATATCATCCAAGATAGCAGGTGCAGCAGAGGAAATTAAATGGAGTCCAACCAGTCAGCAGCCTCCCCCGCCGAATTGAAGAAAAGGACAGATCCCTTGTAATCCACACGCAAGCGGCTCGGGTACATCATGCCATATTTCAGGCCCTTGGTTCTCAGGAGTTTGCGCACTTCAGTAAATGATCTGCGTTTCTTCTGCGTTTCCACAGAGAAGTCAGGAAATAACATTATCTTGCTGTTCTCAAACTGCAATTCCTCCTGCTTCCTGGCCTCAGAGAGGATACGATCCCTGTCACGGAAGTTCAAAAAGCGGACCAGAAACGGGCGCAGGGGGGGCCCCGGGTGGCCGAGGTCCCGTGGGAACCCTATGGGCCCTCTCCACCACATATGTCGGGGGAGGGGGAGGCAATTTGAGTAGATCACAAAAGAACTTCTCAGCAAACAATGTAGAATTAGATCCCTCAGCCTTCTCTGGCAAGCCGACCACCCTGATATTGTTGCGACGCTGTCGGTTCTCAGCATCCTCCATCTTGTCCGCCAAAGCATTCACCTGGGCCTGCATGGCAATGATTTGTGCCGAATGGGAAGCGGTAACATCCTCCACCTCAGACACCCTGCCCTCAGTCTCAGTCAGGCGCCCCCTGATTTTATCCAGATCATGGCGGATTAGGGTACATTCAGAGGCCAGGTGGTCAATCCGGAGCATCAGGGCAGTTTTTGAGGCGTCTATAGCAGCCAGTATGGGAGCAGTAATATCCCCCCCACCATGCGACCCCCCATTCTGACCAGCGGTCCCCGGCAGAGACCCCCCGGTACCTGAGTCCATAGGCTGCGCCATAGGAGGGTCCCCGGCCCCCGCGGACATCTTTCCCGACTTCAAGAAGGCCTGGGCGCCTGTGGCTGCAGAGGAAGAAGATGAGGCCTGGACCTGCAAGATGGCGGCGGCCGCTTTCGCGCCTCGCGGCGGGACCGCTCGTTTAGGCCGCGGGGTCGGTGCTGAAACCCGGGATTTTCTCCCCGGCATCCGTGCCCCACCTGTGCCCGATGCGGAGGAGGGCAAAACCGCCGCGATCCGAGGCACAGGGGCCGTGGATGGAGCCGGATAAGATCAGGATGGTGGAGAGCTCTGCCAAACACACGTCCGGCGCTGTCTACATCCCGGCCATGCCCCAAACAAATTTACATTTAGTACAATGCAGGTACAGACATATTGAAAAAGAGTTCCATTTCTATAAGAAGTGTTATCATCATTTAGTGAGGTGTAGATATAATAAAATATTTACAAAAATGCGAGGGTTGTACTCACTTTTGTGAGTAACTGTATATAGGAAAATGTTCAGTGCACATGAGCTTCAGTGCTGAGCAATCAGACCCTCCCACAGGTCTTATATCGAAACTAATAGAAACGACAAAAGAGGGGTTGCTGCACTTAAAATTTAATGTAGAAAAAAACGGCATTACAAAAAGACAATCCGTTTAGTATCCATTAATCCATAATTCAGTATCCATGATATAAAAGTTTCGGGCTGGACTGCTAGCGCCCTTCTTCAGAATAAGAACACATCTGACAATGAAAAAACTTTTACAAATAGACAGAATATGGGCACACATATAATTTACAACACCTGGGATCCATTAATTAATTATTCACAATCCATGCAAGCATTTGGCAATGATACAAGGTGTTCAATACTATATCGAGTAATGGTCTATCAAGTATGATAGACAAAATAATAAATAAAGAAAAGATCATGAAGATCATGGCTACACAAATAAGTACAGATCGAATTCTGTGTTTAATCCATTAGAAAAAATAGTATTTAAATGATGAATCCATTGTACTTCTCCTTTTTTAAGGGTTAATTCTTTACTCTCCGTGTCTATTCTTTGATACCCCATCTATCACAATAATTTAATTGTGAGACAGTGTGTCCTTTTTCCATGAAGAGTCAGGCCAAAGGGAGTTTGTCCAATTTGTCCCTGATTGAGTATTTAGGACGAGTGATCCTGTCTTTTACTTTTTGAATTGTTTCTTCTACAAATAATAACCCGCAAGGGCATTTTATTACATACTGTATATTACATAGGACGTTTGACAAGAGTAAAGATCTTTAATGGGGATATTATAACCTCTATGTGGATGACTAAACGATTTCCCTTTTATCATGCTATTACATTGGACACAGCTAAGACATGGATAAGAGCCATAATTGCAGGGCCCCAGAAAGGTAGCTTTAGATGAAATTATTGTACAGATGGATAACTGTCATGAACGATAGGCCAGTGTTTTTTGATGATGTTAAAAACTCTGGTAGAAAACGGGTGGAACTGTGAGGTGAATGCCAGGTGCCAGGCATTGGCTCCTCTTTTTTTGAGAAGCTCTTGTGGATAACCACGCTCTTGAAGCCTGCCTTCCATCTCATCCATCCTAATATCCTTCATGTCTGAATCACTGACTATGCTAGAAACCCAAATAAGTTGACTACGGGAAATTGATTTAAAGACTCCAGGAGGATGAAAACTGGAGTAAAGTAATAAATGATTATGATCTGTCGGCTTGATATAAAAGTCACTGATGATATGTTGATCTTTTATCATCAATAAGGTGTCAAGAAATTATATCTCTGTCTTACTAAATGATATCATACTAAATGAATCCCAGGTGTTGTTAATTATATGTGTGCTATATATTTTGTAAAAGTTTTTTTTATTGTCAGATGTGTTCCTATTCCGAAGAAGGGCTCTAGCAGCCCAAAACTGTTATATCATGGACATTGAATTATGGAATAATGGATACTAAACGGATTGTCTTTTTGTAATTCCATTTGTTCTACATTCAATTTTAAGTGCAGCAATCCCTCTTTTGTCGTTTCTATATATGACCCATGGGAGGGTCTGATTGCTCAGCACTGAAACTCATTATTGTGTGCACTTCACCTTAAACATTTTTCTTTGTATTCCCACATAATTGTGCACTGATTGATATACTGGGATCCACAGAGCAATGGCTACATGAGGATCCTTCTCCTACACAGATAAAGATGCAGCCACGATTTTTACAGCTACTGTGGGATCGAGGGATTTCTTTACGAACTGTTCAGCTCCCCCACTCACATGTAAGCTGGATAAACTTTCACAGAAACTCACTTCTATGGAACTACACAAGGTCACACTGGCCAAGTATTATAAACAACAACTCATCCCTAGGGGATTGAGAGTATGGATTGTGCTTACCTTGTTTGCACAGAATGAGAACTAAGTTGACCAAAATCATCAATAAGTGTTTTTTCTATTTGATGACACTCTGTCAGGGTGCCATGAAACCAGACCATACTGAAATGCATGTAAAATAAATCAGTTTATTGGAGCAAACAAGAAATGCACAGCAAGAGTGAGGAGCGAGATCAGGAACAAGCTGGGGTCAAGTCCAGAAGCGGGTAGTCATCCAAACCAGGGTCGGGTTCATAACCGGGTAGTCATCAAAGTCAGGGTCTAGTCCAGAAACAGGAAGTCTGCCGAAGGCGGTTCATCTGCTGATGCAGGGTCAAGAGCCAGGAGAGTCATTGGCCAAGCCTGGTCGTAAGCGGAGGAAGACGCATAACAGAAGACTTCTAGACTGCTAGCAGTGATGCACCTTGGAGCACAAATACAAAGGGCAAGGACTGCAACCCATCAGGTGATTGATATAGTCAGGTGTGCAGCATCATCACTGAGGGACACCCAGGCAGCAGGCAAGTGATGATGCAATCAGAGTTTATAGGAGGCAGCAGTCTGCACATGTCTAAGATGGCTGCCAACAGGAGGGCAAGGTAAGATCTTGATAGTACCCTCCCCTCAACGGCCCCTCCTCCGCAGAGCAAAAACGGTTTCTGAGGAAAGCGAGCATGGAAAGCATAGAGAAGGACGGGAGCATGAACATAAGCAGGGGGAACCCAGGAGAGCTCCTCAGGACCCTAACCCTTCCAGTGCACCAGGTATTGAACCTGAGCTCGGAACAGACGAGAATCCAAGATGCTGCTAACCTCATACTCCTCATGACTGCCCATGGGAATAGAACGAGAGAGGAAGTATCGCAATTGAAAACCAGTGGCTTCAAAACTGACACGTAAAAGACATTGTAGATACACATGCCAGGGGGAAGAGCATAGGCCACCGGGTTCACCTTATGGAGGATGTGAAAAGGACCAACAAAACAGGGTGCCAGTTTTAAACGTCTTTGGTCTACCTGGAGCTTCTGACGCTGTGCCCATAAAGACCCATAAAGACTCTTGAATCTGCACCCAAGAGGAATGAAGGACATGAAGATGATCCTCCACAGCTGGGATGTCCTGTGGCAAGAGCGACTCAAGCAACACAGCGAGTTGGAACCCATAATTGGCCATGAATGGAGACATTCCGGAAGACGAGTTGATGGCAAAGTTCCTGGCAAACTCTGACTAGGATAGCAGATCAACCCACTTTTCCTGATGATCAGAGATATAGCAGCAGAGAAATTACTCCAGAGCTCGATTGGAACGCTCAGCAGCACCATTGGAGTTTGGATGGTAGGCCGATCGAATACCAAACTGGGAGCAAAAGGCGCACCAGTACCTAGAGACAAACTGGCTCCCATGGTCCGAGACAATCTCCTTAGGCAACCTGTGTAAATGGAAGACCTACACATCTTGGAGAACCGGTCGACAACCATGAGGATAACCGTGTAACCTCGAGATGCGGGAAGTTTCACAATAAAATCCATGGCCAGGTGAGACCAGGGGCGTTCCCCATTGGGAATGGGATGCAGTAGGCCCAAGGGAAGGTGCCGAGGAGATTTGTTTTGGGCATAGACCAAAGAAGCAGCCACATACACAACAACATTAGTGCGTAGAGACAGCCACCAGAACTGACGGAAAATAGCCCAGGACATCTGGTTCTTACCAGGATGACCGGCAGTCTGGGAATTGTGGTACGTGTGTAGCAGTCTGATACGCAACCCCTCAGGTACATAACATTTGCCAGCAGGTCTCTCAGTGGGAGCATCAGGTTGAGCAGCCAAGATCTTTTCCCCAAGAGGAGAGGTTAAGTTGGTGCGGATTGCAGCCAGGATATGATCTGAAGGTATGACCTGTGTCGGTGACCGGTGTTAACATTATTGGAGCCGGCCAAATAGGAGACCACATAGTTAAAATGAGACAAGAATAAGGCCCATCTGGCCTGGCGGGCTGTAAGCTTCTTGGCCCCCCGAGAGATACGTCAAATTCTTATGATCGGTGAGAATGAGAACTGGAACCAAAGAACCTTTGAGTAAGTGTATCCACTCTTTGAGAGCCAGGATAATGGCCAAGAGCTCTCTGTCTCCAATCTTGCATTCAGCTGGAGACAGCTTCTTGGAGTGGAACCCACAAAGAAGTTAGGGTCCATCAGGTGTCCGACGCTGAGACAGGAGGTAGCCTGCTCCCATCCCAGATGCATCCACCTCTAGGACAAAGGGTAAATCAGGATTGAAATGAGACAGAATAGGAGCCGAAGCGAAAGCAGACTTGAGGGCCTCCAAAGCTTGAATGGCAGAAGGTGTCCAATTGTGGGAAGCGCTGCCCCTCTTGGTCAGATCAGAGATATGTTTGGCCAAAGAGGAAAAGTTCCTGATAAATTTCTGATAGTAGTTGGCAAACCCAAGGAAACTCTGAATGGAGCAGAAACCACTGGGGCGAGGCCACTGTAGAACAGCTGAAACCTTCTGAGGATCCATGGAGAACCTTTCAGCAGAAATGATGTAGCCCAAGAAGGCAACCTGAGACAGGTGGAATTCACATTTCTCAAGCTTACAGAAAAGCCCATTCTCATGTAACCGTTGCAGCACCTGTCTGACATCCAGGTAGTGTGATTCAATGGAGTCCTAGTAAATCAAGATGTTGTCCAACTAGACTACCATGCATCGCTGCAACATATCACGAAAGACATCATTGATGAACTCCTGGAAGACAGCGGGCGCATTGCACAAGCCAAAGGGCATAACCAGAGATTTGTAATGACGGTTCTGGTTTTAAACGCGGTCTTCCACTTGTCGTCCTCCTTGATCCTTATGAGGTTATACGCACCC
This sequence comes from Pelophylax lessonae, assembly GCF_965119305.1. NCBI lineage: Eukaryota > Metazoa > Chordata > Amphibia > Anura > Ranidae > Pelophylax > Pelophylax lessonae. The sequence continues at coordinate 242,134,965 of NC_138771.1, read as the reverse complement.
CTTAGGTCAAGCTTGGTAAAGACCTTTACTCCCTTGAGGTGGTCCAACAACTCAGTAATTAACGGAATTGGGTATGCATTCTTTACTGTGATGCGATTGAGGCCCCTATAATCAATGTGAGGTCTCAACTCACCCCCCTTTTTCTTTATGAAGAAAAACCGGCACTCGCTGGAGAAGTGCACTTGCGAATGTGCCCATGAGGAAGCGCAACGACAACGTACTCCTCCATGGCCTTTTTCTCCCCAACCAAAAGATGATAATCCCTGCCACGAGGGGGAATGGCACCAGGTTACAAGTCTATAGCACAATTGTACGGACGATGAGGAGGAAGAGTACCAGCACGCACCTTGTCAAATACAGTACATCATGATATTCATGATATTCAGTAGGCAACACTGAATCCGAGGAGGTACAAAGTACCTTAACAGGCCCACAGATACAAACATCGCCACACTGTGGAGACCAAGAGAGGATCTCGACCGACTGCCAATCAAAGGTCAGATTGTGTTTCTGAAGCCAAGGGTACACCAAAACAATGGAGTAGTGCGGGGATCAAATAACCTGGAAACAGGTTGACTCCCAGTGAACAGCCCTTATCGCCATATCAACCGGAACAGTCTCGTGGGTAACCTATGTCGGTTGCAGGGGTCTGCCATCAATCGCCTCAATAACCAGTGGAGAAACATGAGGCTTCAGGGGTATGGGATTTGCAGCAGCAAACGTACTGTCAATAAATTAACCACCAGCACCGGAGTCTACCAACGCCTGAGTAACCACTTAACATGCTGCCCAGGAGAGGACAACTGTGATTAGCGGTTTATCTTTACGGGAAACTGGGGATGAAGAAATTCCACCAAAGATCTGCCCCCGATATAACTCTTGTCAATTGTCCTATGTAATATATATATATTAAAATACCCTTGCGGGTTTTTATATGTAGAAGAAACTATTTCAAAAAGTAAAAGACAGGATCGCTCGTCCTAAATACAATCGGGGACAAATTGGACAAACTCCCTTTGGCCTGACACTTCATGAATAAAGCACACACTGTCTCACAATTAAAATTCATTGTGATAGATGGGGTATTAAAGAATAGACGTGGAGATGATCAAGAATTAACCCTTAAAAAAATGAGAAGTACAATGGATTCATCGTTTAAATACAATTTTTCCTAATGGATTAAACAAAGATTTTGATCTGTACTTATTTGCTTATTTGTGTAGCTATTTATCTTCATAATCTTTTCTTTATTTATTTTTTTTCCCTTTGGTTTATATATATATATATATTGTAATTATATTTGTTTTTCTTTGATACAGCTTGTTTGTGAGGAGAACGAACATACTTGATAACCATCACTCGATATAGTATTGTACATCTTGTATTTTTGCCAATTGCTTGTATGGATTGTGAATAATTAATTAATGGATCCCAGGCGTTGTTAATTCTAAACATTTTTGCATTAATACATGTTCCCCAGGGCAGGACCTGGGCCCCCATACACTTTTTATGGCCAATAACTTGCATATAACCCTTCAAAATGGGAACTTTTGATTTTTAATGTTCGGGTCCTATAGACTTTAGTAGAGTTTGCGGCTAGGGGCCGAAATTTACCCCTGTTCAGGAGTACTGTTGCGAACAGAGCAACGGAGAATGTTCAGTCCGTTTCTAGTGTTTAACAACATACAGGGGATAAGGACAACCTATGGACAGAATTGCAGATTTATTATCTGGTCCATTCAGGACACTATCTACATGGAGTTTGCATGGTCTGCCTGTGCTTACATGGGTTTCCTCTAGGTATTCCGAGTTCCTCCCACACTCCAAAGACATGCCAGTGGGTTAATTGACTCTTAGCTAAATTGGCTCTGGTATTTGTCAGATAAGGACCTTGGATTGTACATTCCTCGAGGGCAGGGACTAATGTAAATGATGGCATATAAAAATACCTGTAATAAAATGATCAAAGTCTTTTAAAAACATGGCAATAAATGTACAAGATTGAGCCAACAGTTTGGACCAAACTTAGGTTTGGCCTGAACTTTGGCTGTTCAGGCATTTGTATGAATATCTGATATTTTTCCAGTTCAGCCCCCTGTTTAGTGAGAGCCACTACCGCTCTTTTTTATGATGACTTCCCACTGTCAAGGGGTAGGGATAGCAGTGACATTACATTACTGCCCAAATATGGGCACTGGCCACTATGACAAGCCTGGGTTCACACAGGAGCAGTGCAGGAAACCACATGTGATTCAGACAAGAATCGCACTGCATTCCTGTTCAAATCACATGCGATTCTTTGCAGTGCGATTTGATCCCATTAATTTTGTATGGGCTCAAATCACACGCAAAGGTATCTGTTTTAGGTATCAGGGCATTTGTACAAGTAGTCATGCAAATGCTTAGTATCGGCACCGGTGCAACCCCCCTAGTTTTTCATTTCACTATTGTAATTGATGATGGCTTTATGAGGGACATTTTTGGAGATTTTTACTTCTTTAATAAAGGACGTCAAGCATTTAGGTGTTTTTATTTCTAGACTACATTTTTTTTGTGAATGAGTAATTGCACTATGTATCATGTAAGGGGAAGTTGGTATCTGGAGGCTGCCTTATTTTCAAAGGGGGGTTCCCAATTCCAGTAAGCTCCCACCTTTAGATCCTTACAACAGCCAGGCCAGAGTTGTGGGGAAGAGGCCTTTGTCCTCATCAGCATGGGAACAAGGTGCTTTTGAAGCTTCCCCCAGCAAAGCACTCCCCTCTGTTCAGGGCATGTGGCCTGGTATGGACAAGGAAGATAGGTAAATGCTCAATTTCCCCTTTACTGGCCAGCCTGCTGCATGTTTGAATTAGGAGTTTAGTATGGATTTTTAGATGGATCATGCAATTTGATTTTGTTTTTTACATGCAGTACCCCTTAAAATCATACCAGATTGTAAGGGTCTACTCACATTTTTTGTCATTCTTCCTGTGAAATATACTACAGCATACCGTATATACTCGAGTATAAGCCGAGTTTTTCAGCACATTTTTTTGTGCTGAAAACGTCCCCCTCGGCTTATACTCGAGTCAAGGAAAAAAATGTCCTCTCCGACGGGTTTAAGGTTTAAAAATGGCGCCGCCCGTCGCATACATGTTACCGCGCACGCGCCGCCGCCGCTCGTGTAATTTCGGCTATTCCCGGCGCCGCTCGGGAGAGGCCGGGAATAGCCGAAAGTATACGAGCGGCGGCGGCGCGTGCGCAATGACGTGTCGCGCCGGGCGGCGCCATTTTTAAAATGAAGGCGCCTCTGGAACAGGTAAGTGAAACAGCTTCACTACCTGCCATGGGCTGCGGGCACACTACGAGGGATGCAGTGCTGCGGGCATGGTCCACATGTACCATGCCCACAGCACTGCATCTCCTGTAGTATGCCCACAACCCCGGATCCTCTAGTACCATGCCAGTACCCTGCAATCTCCTGCACCATGCCAGTACCCTGCAATCTCCTGCACCATGCCAGTACCCTGCATTCTCCTGCACCATGCCAGTACCCTGCAATCTCCTGTACCATGCCAGTACCCTGCATTCTCCTGCACCATGCCAGTAACCTGCATTCTCCTGCACCATGCCAGTACCCTGCATTCTCCTGCACCATGCCAGTACCCTGCAATCTCCTGCACCATGCCAGTACCCTGCATTCTCCTGTACCATGCCAGTACCCTGCAATCTCCTGCACCATGCCAGTACCCTGCAATCTCCTGCACCATGCCAGTACCCTGCAATCTCCTGTACCATGCCAGTACCCTGCATTCTCCTGCACCATGCCAGTACCCTGCATTCTCCTGCACCATGCCAGTACCCTGCATTCTCCTGTACCATGCCAGTACCCTGCATTCTCCTGCACCATGCCAGTACCCTGCATTCTCCTGCACCATGCCAGTACCCTGCATTCTCCTGTACCATGCCAGTACCTTGCATTCTCCTGCACCATGCCCGCCGCCCTGCATTCTCACCCTAGGCTTATACTCGAGTCAATGATTTTTCCCATCTTTTTGTGGTAAAAGTAGGGGTCTCGGCTTATACTCGGGTCGGCTTATACTCGAGTATATACGGTAAGTAACATTTATAACGAAAAAAAAAAAAAAATACAGTGTCAATTTTTTTGGACAAAAAAAGCACAATCTTCAATGCTTTTTGGGGGACCTTTGAAATGCTATTTGTCAGCAATTTAAAGCACTTTTTTCAATTTTTAACCTTTTCCCTAAAAGTTAGTGCTGCTGCAGGACTCTCTGTACATCACAGGGATGCAACCCTTCACAGGCAGTATTAGGGTAGGGTACCCCAGGCATGTTATTTAAAGGAATTTGGTATATTTAATATTTAATTTAAAGCTTTAAAAAACACTCCTATTAGCCCAGAAAATTGTCATTTTGGATTTGAATGGCTTCCATTGATTTCAATGAGGTTCGGGTTCAATATCCAAACTTCTTTGAAGTTCACCAAACCCTGTTCGAATCAAACCCAGGACAGGTAAATGTATCCTCATGGGGATTCAAAAATATTTTCCATGGGGAGAGGATGCAGAGCCTAGTCATGGTCTGGAGAGTGAAAAGAGATGACTCAATAAGGGAGCTTATTGTGGAATAAAAAGGGTTTTTTTTTTTTTGCATGTTTATCAGGCTACTCATGAACTTTTTTTTTTTTTACGTTACTGCAAACACTCTGAAATGAAAAAAGAAATAGAGTGCAAGCATGTGCAATTACAAAAATTTGACATGCCTTATAGCTTTTCCAGAATATTACCCATCTACTATGAAGGCATACCACCTAGGCATGGAACCACTTAGTTTCAAGCTAGGAGTCCTAACTGAACTTAAACTGCCAAATGGCTGAACTAATTGCTCAATTTTGGCGACTTCACTCACCCACCCAAACTTCCAGCTGCTGAAGCAAGAAGTCATTCATTTAGTGGCTGTATTACTAATGCTACTAAAGCACAGCTTCCGGCAGCCCGGCCACTAGCTTGCTTTAAATTGCAAACAAGTCTGCGGGCATCCCAGGTGATGTCATTGACCAAATATTTTTTTTTTTTTACCAAATATTTGGTCAATGATGTCAGTCAACATGCCCAGTTAGTTTGTTGACATTCATCTTTGAGTAAAGTTACTGGTATTTGTGGTGAGAATCAGGAGAGTATCGTCAGGGCACATGTCGTCTTGTTTGTGTTGATGGGGTGGGTCATCAGGGCATTATTTATTGTGATTGACAATGGATTTACATTGCTAGATTATGTGATTGTCCTTGGATTTACATTGAGGAACATGTTTTTTTTTCTATGATGTCTGTGTGTTTATTTATTTTGTCAAATATTTTTGTGCATAAGGAACATGGGGTACTATGTACACTATACTCAATCATAAAGGGGGGGGGGGTGGATAGCTGGGGGCCTCCTTAGATGTAGGGACGAGACCCATGTCCCCATCAACATCGGGACAAGGTAACTTGCCAGGGTGGCATATAGCCTAGTATGTTTTAAGAGGGGGTGGTGCACAATTGCTGCCCCCCTCTTCCCTGGCCACCTAGGATGCATGCCTGAGTCCCCATACAGACTTTGAATTAGAAAGAAAGAGCCTGAAAGCTCTCTTTTTTAGAAAACTCTTAATGCTCAGTGATCTCATTGTCATCAGTGCACAACTAATTAAATAATACATAAGATGTACAATAAAGACTTTATATAACTAATAAATGTAGCACCTGTCTAACACCCCAAAGGCAGGATAGCAACTCCAAAGGTCGGGGGGGGGGGGGGTAGAATTTCACCTCAGGGCTGAGTCCATGCCTAAAATAATGGAACCAAAAAAGGATATTGGGCGCAATTCACTTTTGTCTTTTTAAAGTTTAATTGCAGAATGGTTAAGGTGGTTAGGGTTAGGGAACCCAGATACTGTAGCACAACATTAACAGTTTCTTCAGATTTAGATCAGTGTCCAGCTTCACAGTGTCAGAACCTTTAAACCAACCCAGCAACACTTTAAACATGTTCCCAAATTTCAGTGTGTTCTCAAAGTCAGTCACCAGACCCTTTTAAGAGACTTCCTGGCTCTCTCCAGCAAGGGGCCTCCCCTGGGTCTCCTCCTTGGCACAGCTTCCTCCAGACTAGGCAGGAATTGAGCCTAATAGTAGAGCTCCATCCATTAGTACTTCTCTAGGCCTCAGCCCAGGCAAAGAAAGAGAGCACATGGCCTGTCCCAAATATTTATATCCTACCCCAGCACACACCAGTGGTATAAACCTCCTACTGGATTGGCTGAACAAAATATAAATATTCATAACTTCGTTTTGTTTGTGAAATCTCATATTATGACCACTGATACCAGTGACATCTACTGGCAACAGTGAGAAATCACAAGTCAACGTAAGCTTAGGGAAAAAGTAGGTGAAAATCAATATACAATCAGTCTGAGCTAACTACAGTCCAGTCAAAAACTAAACTGACATAGTATCCCCTGTTTAGGATAAGGGGGCTACATAAAGAAAATATATAAAACATCAGCTTAAAGATTTGTGAGTTCACTTGCTTTCTAGAACTCTCTTGGACTGGCTTATTAACACTAAAGCAAAGTAATCTGGAGTAAAAATGCAGAAATTGCTTTTATTACTGTATGGGGGAATTGAAAGAAGAAATTGCACTATATTTTTGGCTTAGTTTTCTCCTATTTTTCTAATTCAGATGCTCTAAGTTCCTGCAAACATTTTTTTTGTTTGGCTGCAGGATGGTTTGCCCCATGTACTTCAAATGAAAATGGACACGCAAAAGATGACTGATTACAAAAATGGTGCTTTGATCTAAGTCAAGCCACTTTGAAAATGATGCAGTACGCCAAGTACAAAGGTCAGGTGTTCTCTATCTGCAATCACATTTTCTGTATCTATCGTTACCAAACTGAAGCAGAACAACATGGTGAAGCACACGAAAATGATAAAACCCTAGTTTTTGTAGCCAAACAGACATACTTATATAGTCTTTTGGTACAACAAAACCTCTTATGTGTGTGGCTACACTGAATTAAATCTTGCCAGCAACTTCCTGAATAATCAGTGGGGTCAATGTGAGGCCATAGAGTCTACCTATGTAATTGGACTGTGCCTCTATGCACATTTGTTAAACATCAATGATCATTCTCCAGCCCTATTACTTATATACCCAGAAGTCTTCAACTTTAGTCTTTTTCCAAAAATGCTTTTAAAAATATAAAAAATGTTAGGACTTATATTTGGTCTACATAATGAAATCGGTTTACATCATGAAAAAAGAGCTTGGCTCTTATGATGTAAAAGATGCTTTCGCACTAACATTTTATTTACTATGACATAATGGAGGGAGTTAACACAGGCAGGGTTATTTTAAGTTGTCTGGGACAGTGTGATAGACTGTAGGTCACTTGGCTTCATTTAGTACAGGGGTGTCAAACTCAGTTTTATCGTGGGCCACATCAGCATTATGGTTGTCCTCAAAGGGCCGGTTATATCTGTAAGATTAGATTTCCAGAGCACTCCAAGCCCCTTTACACCCTTACATGAGATGTCATGAGCCCCCACCATGAAAAGCCAAGAGTCACCCACCCTTCCCTAAATTACAATGCACCCCCTTAACTTGTGATGCTGCCAGGAAGAAGATGCGGGTAGATCTAGGAAGAAGAAAGTGCAGGGTCTGGAGGAGAAACAGAGGAGGGCTGGAATCAGGTTACAGAGGCAAGGGGGTTTTGCAGCTGCACAGAGAGGTGCAGGATCTGTAGGAGGAATTCTGCCCTCCTCTCTGCTGCAGACAGCTGAGAAGGGGGGGTTGCAAAGACAAGCCTTTCTGCAGCTGCACAGAGGAGTGCAGGATCTAGCAAAGGAGTTCTGTCCTCTCTGCTGCCGACTACTGAAACTAGGTGGGGGCAGAGACAAGGCGGGTGCTGCAGCTGCAGGAGAGGTGCGAGTGCCACATGAAATGGCCTGGGGGGGCCACTTTTGGCCCATGGGCCTGTGTTTGACACCGGTAATTTAGTATATTCATTCTTAAAGAGTAAATCAATGAGAGAAATCTGCAGATTCCTTTTAATAAATGCACATTTAAAGCTGAACTCCAGGCAGATATAAAAGACATTTATAGTGGTTTTAAAAGCAGAAGAGTTTTTTTTACCCTAATTAATTCTCTGCATTAAGGTAAAAAAAAAAAATGTCTGCATGAAGCTCCTCTCCCTTATACTTATCTGAGCCCGATCTCCATCCAGCAATGTGCATGAAAACAAAAGCTCTCTCAGTTCTCTCTCTCCTCATTGGCTAAGAGACAGCCGCAGCAGACATTGGCTCCTGCTGCTGTCAATTACAGCCAATGAGGAGGGGGGCAGGGCTTAACCATGCTGTGTGTATCAATTGACACACAGAGCAGGGCTCAGGAGTGAGCCTGCAGATGTGTCCCCATAGAAAGCAGTTTGCTATGGAGGTACTCGGTGGGGAATGGAACCAGAAGTGGCAGAGGACCCCAGAAGAGGACGATTGGGGCTGCTCTGTTCGGAACCATTGCACAGAGCAAGTAAGTATGACATGTTTTTTATTTTAATTTAAAAATCAAGCATTTACAATTACTTTAATGCAGCTCATTGATTAAAGTGGTAGTAAAGGCTAACTAGAACATTTCTTGGGAACATTCCCTTACTCTACTTTCCTACCTATCCTGCATACTCAGTATACAACAAAATATCTGTGCACTTATTTTTTTTAATCTGGTCTGGTCACATCATTTAGCAGCTTTGGTTCTGCTGAGTAAGGGATCACTTGACAACGGCTGTGAATTCTCAGAGCCATGGCATCATCCATAGGCTCCCATTGGTTGGCACAGGGGAGCCAGAGCTGCTGGATCATGTGCCTGGACTGGATTAAAAAAATGAAGTACACAAATCATTTTCTATACATGGTACGCAGGATAGGTAGGGTGATCATTTGTTAATAAATCAATAAATGTATTTTTGTTTTAAATGCAAGCAGTGCATGTATCTGATTTTGCCCTAGTACCTGCCTTTTATTGTCTCTGTACAGCTGAGTTAATTAGACTGGGACATAGAGAAGCAGTAGAGTGATCAAATCAGCTAGGTTACAGTGTATGAAGCATGTTATTAGGAGGAGAGAGCAGAGTTACAAAGAGATGAGCTCATCAGATTGCTGCTTCTCTTTGATCGTTGCTCTTCAGTCCAGTCACAGTGAATTTTTGTTTTAAGGGCCAGTTCACATCACATGCAGTGTTGTGCTTTTTTTTTATGCATCAAAAAAGCGTAGAATGTACACACCGGCGCAGTGTGTTCCAATGCTTTTTAGTTCAAGAAAAACAGTTTCCTGCACAGAACTGTACCGGAATGCGGTGAAAAGCATAAAAAAAAGTGTTAAAACGCACATGCAGGAATGCATCCAGAATGGATCTGGAGGACGTTTGTGTGGTGCGAAGGGCACTGAATTGTACTGAACTGAAGCTTAGAAAAATCAGGCATCCTGTCCCACCAGACAGGACATGGTAGGTTAATGGAATTCTCAGAACTTAATGAACAGAAATACAAGTCCTTTAACAAGTAAAACAGCTCCCTTATATGTATTTTATCTGTATATTTAGCTGTTTTACTAGAGATTACCTTTAATAAAAATCCTAGAGCTGGATGTGGTGAATAATTAAATTGTAAATATTTGTTCTGGAAATTTTGTACAGTAACTAACAGCCCCACGTGATACTGACCGTTATCTCCAAAAGTCACAAGAGCTCCTTAACAGCATTTAATGGCTTGTATGTAACCTTGGCACGGAGCCACAACAAAGATTTCACACAGTGTCAATATGGGATTAGTGTTCGCAGTCTAGCCTAAATCCTAGATTCCCTACATTTATGAATAGTTGGCTGCTTTCAAAGCTAAATTCTCAACATGCAAAAAGTAAAACTGAAATTTTAGTAATTCATGTTATAAATTTTGCTAATGTGCATTTTTTAAACTCATTTAAACATCACATATTTTATATTGTTTATGTGTTGCCCTGTCTAAAGAACTAAATATATATATATATATATATATATATATATATATATATATATATATATATATATATATATATATATATATATATATTTTTTTTTTTTTTTTTTATAGCAGTAAATAGCTCTGTTTTCATGCCATAGCCAAGGTAGGTTTTTGTGTGCTGCAGTGCTTCGGGGCAAAATAGTTACTCGAGAGTCTGACATTTCCTTAAAAAGACCTTTTTATAGTGATAGATCTTGACTTTTGGTCAGTTCTACTAATTTGTGACTTGTCTTACTTGCCCCAGTTTAGTAAGGCGCTTTCTCTTGTGCCTTAGGCATGTTTCAGAGACTATTCTAATTGTTTACTTGACATGACCTAAACCTTTCTACTCCAGTGCTTCTTCTGGATAACTTCATACTACAAGGAAAGCATTTCTTTAACTTTATGTCATTTCTTAAGCTGGCCACTCATGGCCAAATATTTCTTAGATGATGGCAAAAAAAAAAAAAAATCTTAGAACTAGAGCTATTGCAGAGTGGTGAGAAGCAATAGCACCATTGAGCTCTAATTTTAACTCAAATTATCATTCCTTTTTTATCATTCTTTAAAAAAATCTTATCACTAGCAGTATATGAAGCTATTGCAGAGTGGTGAGAAGCAATAGCACCCATAAACTCTAATTTTAACCCAAATGATCACTCCTTTTTTATCATTCTAGAAAATATTATTTTAACTAGCAGTATTTGAAGCTATTGCGGAGTGGTGAGAAGCAATAAAACCCATAAGCTCTAATTTTAACTAAAATGATTGTTCCTTTTTTTTATCATATGGTACTTTTTAGATATGGTACTTTTTACAACAATATTACATTTAAATGAAAATATTTTATTTGAAAGGACAAATTACCACTACTACTTTGTGTTCACACCTCATACACTGCTTTTTATTCAAAGCAAGGGATGAACTGTTCACATCCATAGTGAAAATTGGTCATCTTATAATTAGTATTGCATGTTATGGTTAGTTGCAAATTTCTCAAAGAATGGCATTGATTAAAGTATTTGTAAACACTAACTGAATATATTAGACATTTGTCTTTTTTTTTGTAAATTTTTTTTTTGCCTATATATATATATATATATATATATATATATATATATATATATATATATATATTTTTTTTTTGCATCTTAGTGCTGATGAATTTTCTGCAAACAATTTGCAGCCACTTCTAGTTCACATATATGCACTCAAGAATCTTGGACAATGGGATTCTGTTTACATCAGAAAAATTCCAAAAGAATTTGAATATGAAAATGTAAAACATGTTTGAAGCAGGTGAAATGCAGGTCAGGGGGAGTTCTAATACATGTCAATACGTTCTGAATTATCTTAGTAGTGTCTCAAACTGACAAGCACAAAACCCACCAATTCAGGTCCTTATACTTACTAGTTCCCACTCTTGTCAGATCTAGGTAACCTCCTCTACAAACTCTTCTTGTCCAGTCCATCATTTTTGTATGTGCTCTCCAAGGACAATGTTATCTATCATTGGTCCCAACAGTGGGCAGCTTCTTCAGGATTACAGGGCCGCACATCTTGGATCTGGTAGAAGTGTAATCAGGTGAGTATAAAGCCTAGTACACATTACTCAAATGTTGGGCGGCATTGGCCAGTTTAATAAAAATAAAGACATTTGGCCTGTGTGTATTGCAGTCAGTCTGACAGAAGCCAGCCATTTGGCCGGCTTCTGTCAAATGGGCATGCCTGCAAAAGTTCTGCCAATCTGCTCCCGATCAGAGCTCTCTGCCAATGGCTGTCAAAACACAATAGAACAGGGAGATTGCTGTACAAACGTTGGATACTGTCAGTTTTATTTTTGTGTTCAGCCCTTTTAAAAATTTTACTAGTGTGTATGAGGCTTAAGACTTTGAGGCAGGGCTGAGAATGAGAGTAGGTTAAAGAATATCTTACAACTGGAAGTGTTGAGGGGAGAAGGTCACAATGTGTCACATCTGGTGGGATTGCCCCATTATTTATCCCATTTTGGACTGGCATTTTCTCCATTTGTCATAGGGTTGCCTTGAGTAAAATACACAAAACCCACAAACAGCCATAGTCTCTTGTTTGGAGATCTATCTTTTGTTACAAGAAGGGGCTCTTTCAATTTTGCCCTTAGCAACTAGATCAGTTATTCCACGCCACTGAAAACCTAATATCCCACCATGTATAGTTCAGTGGACTAAGGAAATGTGTCACCTGATGAGGATGGAGAGTTCAACAACAAGAATTCATGATAGATACTAGACCTATTATCAGACTTGAGGTTTTGTGGATTCAATCTATGGTTTCAGACAATTTTAGGTTGTACATAAAACAAGTTCTGACGAGGTCTAAAAGTTTTTTTCTCTCTGTTTCAGTAGATAGTGGACCTACAGTATATTTATTGGACTACCCTTAATCTCCCCCTAGCTCACCCCACAACATGCCCAATAAATCTATTTATTCTTTCCCTTTCTATCCTCTTTTTGTGTCATTCCTTTACTTGCGGTTTCATTTTGCTGGTCTTTGTTGAGAATGACGCATTTGATGTCAACTGGATCTTGACAAAAGCACTTGAAACTGTGTTGAAATTAACTTTACCACAACCATGAATGCCATTACATTTTCATTTTTAATATGATATGTGACATTGCCTTCGTTGTCTATTTATATTATATACAGTATCTCATAAAAGTGAGTACACCCCTCACATTTTTGTAAATATGTTAATTATATCTTTTCACGTGACAACACTGAAGAATTTACATTTTGCCACAATGTAAAGTAGTGAGTGTACAGCTTGTATAACAGTGTAAATTTGCTTTCTCCACAAAATAATTCAACACAGCCATAAATGTCTAAACCACTGGCAACAAAAGTGAGTACACCCCTAAGTGCAAATGTCCAAATTGGGCCCAATTAGCCATTTTCCCTCCCCGGTGCCATGTGACTCGTTAGTGTTACAAGGTCTCAGGTGTGAATGGGGAGCAGGTGTGTTAAATTTGGTGTTATCACTCTTACTCTCTCATACTGGTCACTGGATGTTCAACATGGCACCTCATGGCAAAGAACTCTCTGAGGATCTGAAAAAAAGAATGTTTGCTCTACATAAAGATGGCCTAGGCTATAAGAAGATTGCAAAGACCCTGAAACTGAGCTGCAGTGTGGTGGCCAAGACCATACAGCGGTTTAACAGGACAGGTTCCACTCAGAAAAGCCCTTGCCATGGTCGACCAAAGATGTGCACATGCTCAGAGTCCTATCCAGAGGTTGTCTTTGGGAAATAGATGTATGCTGCAGAGGTTGAAGGGGTGGGGGGGGGGGGTCATCCTGTCAGTGCTCAGACCATACGCCCCACACTGCATCAAATTGGTCTCCATGGCTGTCATCCCAGAAGGAAGCCTCTTCTAAAGACATAGACGGTATCTCACAACACTGAAGAAATGCCACTTTGCTACAATGTAAAGTAGTTAATGTACAGCTTGTATAATGTCTAAACCGCTGGCAACAAAAGTGAGTACACCCCTAAGTGAAGATGTCCAAATTGGGCCCAAAGTGTCAATATTTTGTGTGGCTACCATTATTTTCCAGCACTGCCTTAACCCTCTTGGGCATGGAGTTCACCAGAGCTTCAAAGGTTGCCACTGGAGTCCTTCTTCACTTCTCTATGACAACATCATGGAGCTGGTGGATGTTAGAGACCTTGCGCTCCTCCACCGTTTGAGGATGCCCCACAGATGCTCAATAGGGTTTAGGTCTGGAGACATGCTTGGCCAGTCCATCACCTTTACCCTCAGCTTCTTTAGCAAGGCAGTGGTCATTTTGGAGGTGTTTTTGGTTTTGTTTATGTCGGAATACTGCCCTGAGGCCCAGTCCCTTAAGGGAGGGGATCATGCTCTGCTTCAGTATGTCACAGTACATATTGGCATTCATGGTTCCCTCAATGAACTGTAGCTCCCCAATTTCGGCAGCACTCATGCAGCGCCAGACCATAACATTCCCACCACCATGCTTGACTGTAGGCATGACCCATTTGTCTTTGTACTCCTCACCAGGTTACCACCACACACGCTTGACTCCATCTGAACCAAATAAGTTTATTTTGGTCTCATCAGACCACAGGACATGGTTCCAGTAGTCCATGTCCTTAGTCTGCTTGTCTTCAGCAAACTGTTTGCAGGCTTTCTTGTGCATCATCTTTAAAGGGGTTTCCTTCTGGTACGACAGCCATGCAGAGCAATTTGATGCAGTGTGCAGCGTATGGTCAGAGAACTGACAGGCTGACCTCCCACTCCTTTAACCCCTTTAAATAGATGCATGAGTGCTGATAGCACTCAAATGTCTATTTCCCAAAGACAGCCTCTGGGTATGACGCTGAGCATGTGCATTCAACTTCTTTAGTTGACCACGGCGAGGCCTGTTCTGAGTGAAACCTTTCCTGTTAAACCGCTGTATGGTCTTGGCCAGCGTGCTGCAGCTCAGTTTCAAGGTATTGCCAACCTTCCTATAGCCTAGGCCATCTTCATGTAGAGGAACAATTAATTTTTTCAGATCCTCAGAGAGTTCTTTGCCATTTGGTGCCATGTTGATCTTCTAGTGAACAGTATGAGAGAGTGAGAGCGATAACACCAAATTTAACACAACTGCTCCCCATTCACAATGGAGTCCTTATACCACTAACAAGTCACATGACACCAGGGAGGGAAAATGGCTAATTGGGCCGTATTTGGACAATTTCAATTAGGGGTGTACACACTTTTGTTGCCAGCAGTTTAGACATTATTGGCTGCGTGTTGAGTTTTTTTGAGGGGACAGCAAATTTACATTGTTATACAAGTTGTACTCTCACTACTTTACATTGTAGCAAATTGTAATTTCTTCAGTGTTGTCACATGAAAAGATATAATAAAATATTTACAAAAATGTGAGGGGTGTACTCACTTTTGAAAATACTGTAGATAGATAGATAGATAGATAGATAGATAGATAGATAGATAGATAGATAGATAGATAGATAGATAGATAGATAGATAGATAGATAGATAGATAGATAGATAGATAGATAGATAGATAGATAGATAGATAGATAGATAGATAGATAGATAGATAGATAGATAGATAGATAGATAGATAGATAGATAGATAGATAGTACTGACTACAATAAAAGAGTAAAAAAATTATGTACAAAACAATTATACATTGACTTTAAAAATACTAAACCAAAAAGGGACTTTGAGGTGCATACATCCATGCTCACATACCTCATAGAGCAGATCAGGAACTCCAAAAACAAGGACACTCTAATATGTAGATTTCAGACAGACCCTGTTGTTGTGACTTAGGCCTATTTCTATACCTCACAATTGCCCACTGCCACTGCCCTTTATAATTAGGGGTCGGACACACTCTACATGTATTGTATTTATTAAAATGCAATCTAAAAGTTCACCTAATTTGTACCTTGCTGCGTATATATACTGAGTATATATAAGACAGACTAAAACAATTATTGATGTCAATGCTACAGGGAGTGGTAAAAATCAAATTACCAGTTCATTACAAGACTGGTGACAAATGAGCAAATACATTGGCAGCAGCTCAGGACAAATATTGAGACAAAGGAAAACATGCAGCTGATAGCTTTGCTGCCAAACAAAGGATGGCATTGTAAGACGTCTACACTGATTAATTGCCCAAACCATCAAAACATAAATATGTCTCATCTGAGTGAACAATGGAGTTGACTTTTAGCTGATAAGTGCTAATGTGGTAGCTTACCTCTCAAGTGATGACAAGGCTGGTTTTCAGTGCTTTTTGACTGATGCTGCTATTCTTTTTTTTTCTGGAATGTAGGTTGTGGTCAAAGCCCAAGTTCTGAATAACTTAATGTTAATAGTAGAAGGGGTAGACTTTGCATGCTCCCCAATGGGGTACAATATTTCCTTTCATGCATCTCTAAACATTTCCCTGAGTCTTCTGTTGATCCAGTGCTGTGCCCGGATGCAGGTCTTTTCTTCCCTCTCCCTGCTCTCACAGACATCATTGAGAGCAGCAGGAGCCATTGGCTCCTCCTGCTGCTGTCAGTCAAATTCTGTAAAGAGGGATTGGGGGCATGGCCAAGATGCTGTATGTCCGGCTTAGGAGCATACCCACATGAGTGCCCCAATAGCAGCCAGCTTGGTATGTGAGCTCACGCAGGGACAAGGAGGGGATAGTGCCGGGGGGAGAAAGAAGAGGTAAGGGACCGCTCTGTGCTTTATCATTGCACAGAGCAGGTAAGTATACAGCTCTTTTTTATATTAATAAAAAATAAAAACAATCCTTTAGAACCATGTCTTCCCATGAAAAAAAAACATGGGGTCCCCTTCTAAAAATGATAGCTGACTGGTTATTATCCCGCCCCAAAGGTTTCAATAATTTATGTGTCACAGACCTCAAAAGGTATGCACATCAGGAAAGTCAAAGAAAATGTACAAGCCCTTATCCACATACTCAGTAACTCATGTTACTGAAGCAAGAGAGTCAGCAAAGCAGCTAGGCAACCAACAGATGGAAAGAGGTAACCCTCAAAAGGAGAGAACAACAATGGCACCCTCCAAGTATTCTCCACAACAGGCTTTTTTACCAGTGATCTCTAATCACACATAAATCAGTAATTTAAAAAGAGCAAGGGGACAATCTCATGTCATCTAATTAGAACGTATCAGAACAGTTTATTTCATTTATTTTCATTTCGTTTTTAATTTAATTTTCAAGTTTAATTTCATTAGTTTTAATACATACAACAGGGTGAGAAAATATAAACAGCAAAGGAATAGGTTTTTACAAATTTGCATATAAACATTTTGAATTGTATATAGCAGAGGGAAATAATGCAAACACCTATAAGCTTAAATTCTAACTAGACTGCGTGGTTGATTTACCTAAAGAGTAACTCCACTTTTGTTGAGAAAAAAACATTCCCCTCTGGGTGATCTATGTACATTACAAGGATTTTATCTAACTTTTTGCAGATTCCTATATTTTGTTATACTGAAGAAATCACTTTGTCTGTGTTCATGTGGAAAGTGTATGTGTAATGAGAGTGGTTTCATAATTATAAATCAGCTGCTGCACTTGTAGGGCTCTAACGAGGAAAGTGACAGGGTCTGCATCCCTTTAGACATGTTCATTTTGGGAGTATCTCACCAAAAATGACATATTTGTTGCAGGGGATGCCAGAAATCTGACTTGTATCTTAGTGCAGACTTCTAGGAAAATCAGTGAGCCAATCACACAAGCAAGAAATTATGTTTCTTGGTGGACGTTCTGTACACATTCTGTGTACAGAATCCCTTCAGGTAGTCATATTGAATATTATAGAAAATTACAGAGCTGCATATTAAAAAGGAAAGGTCATTTTTAATAGCATTCAATTGCAATACGACTTGAGTCACAATTGCATATACTATATATATTTGTTTTATTTGCTATTTTTTTCCCCAGGAAAGTGGAGTTACCCTTTAAACTGGAGAGTGCAACATCTGTTGCAGCTGTGCATGGTAGTCAATCAGCTTCTAACTTCAACTTGTTCAATTAACCACTTCTGGAGCAGAAGGATTTGCCCCCTTAATGACCAGGCCATTTTTTGCGATTCGGCACTGCGTTATTTTAACGGACAATTGCGCGGTCATGCTAAGCAGTACCTAAAAAAAATGTATGTCCTTTTTTTCCCACAAATAGAGTATTCTTTTGGTGGTATTTGATCACCTGTGTGATTTTTATTTTTTGCGCTATAAACAAAAAAAGAGCGACAATTCCGAAAAAAAAAAAACAATATTTTCACTTTCTGCTATATAACATTCCCCCCCAAAAATGTAAAAATCTATTTTTTTTCATCCTTTTAGGCCAATATGCATTTCTGCTACATATTTTTGGTAAAAAAAAAAATCCCAATAAGCATATTTTGATTGGTTTGCTCAAAAGTTATCACGTCTACAAACTTGGGGAAAGATTTATGTCATTTTTATTTATTTACTATTTCTTTTACTAGCAACGGCAGTGATCTGTGATTTTTAGCGGGACTGTGACATTGCGGTGGACAGATCGGATCCCTAACTGACGTATTTGACACTTTTGGGGGGACCAGTGCTAAAAATACCCCTGTTACTGTAATAATGACACTGGCAGGGAAGGGGTTAACCCAGGGGTGAAATCCAACATTTTAAAGTATTTTTTTTTTCGCTACAAATAACAAACATGTTATACTTACCTTCATTCAGACATGGAGCTGTGACTAGGCCCCACCCCCTCTCTCTCTAACTAACTTTAAATGACAGCAGTTGGAGCCAATGGCATTCCTGCTGCTGTCTCAGCTATTGAGGAGGGAGAGTCCTGGGCAGCCGAGTCTCTCCTGCAACATCGCTGGATAGAGATGGGTTCAGGTAAGTATTATGGGGGCCTGAGGGGGGCTGCTGCACACAGAAGGTTTTTTATGTGAAAAAATGACTGCATTAACCCACTTAAGGACCGGAAGAATTTACCCCCTTAATGACCAGGCCATTTTTTTTTGCGATACGGCACTGTGTTAGTTTAACTGACAATTGCGCGGTCGTGTGACACTGTACCAAAATAAAATTGATGTCCTTTTTTTCCCCACAAATAGAGCTTTATTTTGGGGGTATTTGATCACCTCTGTGGTTTTTATTTTTTGCACTATAAACAAAAAAAGAGCGACAATTCTGAAAAAAAAAAACAATATTTTTACTTTCTGCTATATAACATTCCCAATAAACAAAAAGGGTTAGGGGGAGGTGGACTTGCTGCATAAACACAGAGACCTGTGTTCCTAAATAAGAGAAACACAGGATCCCTGTGTTCCTAGCTGACAGAACAGCGATCTGCTGTGTTTACAACAGCAGACCGTCGTTCTGTCTCCACAGAGAGCGATCGCGGTTGTCCGGCAGCAATTGCAGGCGCCAGACCTGCTGATTGGCTCCCCCTGTGGCCAATGGGTGCACGCGCACCCCAGGTAGCGGTCCCACCTTGCCAGGGGGCCCCCTGCTTGAATTAAAACAAGGAGACTGTCTAACCAATCTGCTGCTAATTAATTATTTTCAGAAATGAGTTTCCAGGTCAGCAGCTGAATGTAAATGTAGAGGTGGAGAAATGAGTGGTGGAGGTGGGACTGTGATTGACAATTGATCTACATCAATGGAGGATTTGATTGATGATGAATTTACACCATTGGGTGTGATTTTTGCTTTTTAAACAAAATATGTTATCACAGTGTTTGCATGTTTATCAATCCTCCCTATAGCTCATTGGCCCATCACTAACAACTGATTTTCGAGTTCAGCCAAACATTGGTTTGGACTAAACTCAGAGCCAAACCCAAGCTCATCCCAAATAACTAATTGAAATGCTAAAGAAATTAATTCAGTCATTTATGAATATTCTGGGAAACAGTAATAGTACAGGAAGCAAAAATATGAACTACTACTGGCATTCATGTTTATTCATCTTCCAGTCATGCTCAGAGAAATTGTCACCTGCTTCTATCATTTACTTTTCAAGTGGTTCCTGACATATAGTTATTGTCTTAAGCCTGACAATTGTTCACCATTATAATACCCTCTGGAGAAATATATTAATATCTTATATTCGTGCCAAGTATGTACTGTATGATCAAATTGGAGGAACTTTGGCTTCAATAAAATTTGGACTTTTCAGAAAATTGTTGCATCTGTGAAATGCATAGAACTCAATAGGGAAGGTGATTTTTGGTGGTGTTTGGTAGTGTTTAAGTGTGCTATGAGATATTATATGGTTCCTGAAGGTAAAAAAAAGAGTATTTCTTTTCTTGATGTTGTTGCTGTCTTGGCTTTATCAATAAAAGCAGTAATATGAATGACAAATGTGTGGACATTTTTGGTAAAGTTACTTAAAGGCACAAAATATGGACAACTTCAGTCTAATCTTTCATCATTCTAAGGCCCCTTTCACACATACAGTGCATTCAGTTGATCAGTTCGGTCAAGTCAAAATGTATCCGTGTTTCATCCGTTTTTTCATCTGTTTTTCATCCTTTTTTTCATCCGTTTTTTTACATCCGTTTGTCCGTTTACATCCGATTTTCCTCCGATCAGTTTTTTTGACGGATAAAAAAATAGGGCATTCATCCATTCCAAAAAAGGGACATTGTCATCCGTTTTTACATAGAGATGCATTGATGTCTGTTTTTCATCCGTCTAAGGATGGATGAAAAACGGACAAACGGACCGAATGTGTGAAAGGGGCCTAATGGTGTATGGAGTATATGGCAGGATGGAAACTTGTGTTCAATTCCCACTTTAGTGCTTCCAGTGCAATAACAGGCAATTACTGCCTACATGGAATTTATCAGCCATGCTCTGCACTTTGGATATGTATTGGGTGATCATGTTAATTTAAAATCCCTCATAATCAAATTTTGTTTTGTTTTGTTTTGTTTTCCAAGTTAAAAATAAAGAAAATTGGTTTTTCTGTGACTACTGTGATATATGCAATCATTCTGTGTCTCAGACGGTAAAAGTGCTAGTGTTATTAGTTGAAATGTTATATTATGTCGTTCTTTTTTTTGGATGATAAACCTTATAGTGATTGTTAAATGTAACATGATAATAAAATTTAAATTTGAAAAAAAAATCCCTCATAATCTCCAAATTATTACCTACAGAAACACACTTAATTCATAAAAATGCCACACATTTGTCATTTTAAGAATGGTTCAGTTGTATTTGTTTTTTTTTTTTTTTTTGTACATTTTAAGGATTTTGTAACATTTTCCTGATTTCCTTGACTCTTGATGAAAGTGAAAGGTCAACTACAGTCTGACAGTTTGGCAGTTGCTCTTTCAGATTTCTGAATTCATGCTGATAGGTATGTGCCAAGGCCAGTACAGGAGAGCATGCATGGAGATCTTCACAACCATGTAGGGGAATAAACTTAAAGTGGAAGTAAACCCTCCTCTAAAACTTGTACCTATAGGTAAGCCTATGATAAGGCTTACCTATAGGTACTGTAAATATCTCCTAAACATGTTCCGTTTAGGAGATATTTACCTTACATGCAGCCAGTGACGTCACTGGCGCATGCACTCTGAAGGAACGGCCGCTCGTGCCGTTGTTCCGTGAGAATAACCTACCCCGTGAGAAAAACCTACCCTCGTCACTTCCTGCCAGGAACAGCTGAGCAGCGCAGCAGTGCGCATGCCCACTGCCCCGGATACCTAATGGAACAGCTGAGGAGCTGACTAATGCGCATGCGCACTAGTATGAAACGATCACGGTGTCCGTGAAAAAAATCTACCCCGTGAGAAAAACCTACCCTCGTCACTTCCTGCCAGGAACAGCTGAGCAGCGCAGCAGTGCGCATGCCCACTGCCCCGGATAGCTAATGGAACAGCTGAGGAGCTGACTAATGCGCATGCGCACTAGTATGAAATGATCACGGTGTCCGTGAAAAAAAACCAACCCACGCGGCGGTTACATTAAAACAGCTGTGCTGCAATATGGGTCATCTCCGCTCCTGTCCCTGTCACTTCCCTGATCTTGGCTAGTAAGTATAAAAGCGGTTCTAGGCTCCGTGAATAATGTTTTCATACAGCCGCCGCCGCTTTAATATTTACTAGCCGAGATCAGGGAAGTGACAGGGATAGGAGTGGAGATGACTTGTATTGTAGCCCAGCTGTTTTAATGTAACCGCCGCGTTACACACACTGAGGGTGCACCGGAAATGACGAGGGTAGGTTTTTCTCATGGGTAGGTAATTCTCACGGAACACCGTTCCTTCAGAGTCCCGTGCCGTGACTGTCGGCTCTCGCACGCGTGCGCGGGAGTGACGTCACCGCGGCTCTGGCCAATCAGATGGCCGGATGCCGCGATCCCGGAAGACGGGCGACTGGACATGTCGCCCGTCATAGAGGTGAGTGAGCAGCACGGCGGGGGCTCGTTCTAAGGTAAGTATTGCATAATGAGCTAATATGCGATGCATACTAGCTCATTATGTCTTTCTCTTGCAGGGTGAAGAAAAAAAAAATATGCGAGTTTACAACCTCTTTAAAGCTAACACCAACAGCATACATTAATAACATGTACTTATACAGTGTATGTATGTGTATATATATATATATATATATATATATATATTTATATGTACATCTATTATACTTTGCATATGAACATGCACGGAAGCTATACATTTTTTACCTATATACATTTACATAATTTTCCTACCATAAACATATTTTTCTCTAAATAATCAGTTCAAATTCCAAATTAAAAGTTTAACATTCTGCATAAATGGGCCAACAAAATCGCTTAAATACTATACAAAAGATTTCCCAGCAAACATCTCGGAATACTTTTATATCCACTAACCAAGATGTCCAAAACATCCTTTTAGGGACAAACCAAAAACTTTGGAAAAAGATCAGTGGCAATAAACTTTTGACAATGAGATTCGGTTTCTCAGCCGTGTCTACAATCCAGTTTAGAAAGCGTTCAAGCTATAAATGTCAACAGTATGATTTTCTTTTTCTCAGAATCTACTTTTAAAGAAATCACAGTGCTAAAGCTGAGTTATACTATAAATGAAAGTATATTATTATTTAAAAGACAGAAGCAAAGTTAGAAGTGGCATGTTTGATGCAGCCTGTCACTAACACAATAACACAGCGGTTTTATTACTTCTTGGTTCTGCCAGTAGATCCATTATTTTCCACAACATCTAGATATAGGCTTTAATATGTGTGTTTCTTACTTAAATTCCATTTAAAACGACATATCCAAGATTACCATGTCCATGGGGCGACAATGCATCTGTGCTATGTCACTGCAGATTGAAGAGCACTGTCCCCATATTGCAGGAAGTTGAAAAATAGCAGATTTACTGGCAGTATCAACAGGTACTATTACAGTGTGGACAGTGGCGTAGCGTGGGTTGTGAGCACCCGGGGCAAGGCAAGTAATTTGCGCCCCCTAACCTGTGGATTTTAGCACTCGAGTCTCTTCCACTAGATTAGTTGCCCTGCTAAGTGTCCAGCGTGCCCCCTTTCAATGCAGAATGACCAGCGTGCCCCCTTTCAATGCGGAATGACCAGCGTGCCCCCTTTCAATGCGGAATGACCAGCGTGCCCCCTTTCAATGCAGAGTGACCAGCGTGCCCCCTTTCAATGCGGAATGACCAGCGTGCCCCCTTTCAATGCGGAATGACCAGCGTGCCCCCTTTCAATGCGGAATGACCAGCGTGCCCCCTTTCAATACGGAATGACCAGCGTGCCCCCTTTCAATGCGGAATGACCAGCGTGCCCCCTTTCAATGTGGAATGACCAGTGTGCCCCCTTTCAATGCGGAATGACCAGCGTGCCCCCTTTCAATGCGGAATGACCAGCGTGCCCCCTTTCAATACGGAATGACCAGCGTGCCCCCTTTCAATGCGGAATGACCAGCGTGCCCCCTTTCAATGCGGAATGACCAGCGTGCCCCCTTTCAATACGGAATGACCAGCGTGCCCCCTTTCAATGCAGAATGACCAGCGTGCCCCCTTTCAATGCAGAATGACCAGCGTGCCCCCTTTCAATGCAGAATGACCAGTGTGCCCCCTTTCAATGCAGAATGACCAGCGTGCTCCCTTCAATGCAGAGAGACCAGTGTGCCCCCTTTCATTGCAGAATGACCAGCGTGCCCCCTTTCAATGCAGAATGACCAGCGTGCTCCCTTCAATGCAGAGAGACCAGTGTGCCCCCTTTCATTGCAGAATGACCAGTGTGCCCCCTTTCAATGCAGAGAAACCAGCATGCCCCCTTTCAATGCAGAGACTTACCTGCAGCGGCGGCTTCTCCTCAGTTCCCCGCGTCTCCTCGAGTCCTCCCGCCTCCTGCTCGGCAGCTCGGCCAATGAGGAAGCGGATCCTACTTCCTGATTGGCTAGGAGGAGCGAAATCTGTAACAGCGCCAGACTGCTGACTCTGCTCACTCGCTGCTAAACTGACTGAGCGAACTGTTATGTCAGAGTCAGACAGAGTGCATAGGCGTGCGCAGCCTACAGCATTAGGGTGTGCACCTCAACCACATGTGCATGTGTGCATGTGTATATATATATATATATATATATATATATATATATATATATATATGAATATATACACACACACTTTTATAAATAAATGTAAACAAACATTTAAGGGGTATTAAAACATTTTTAATTAAACAATTATCAATGTATACCATAGATCCCATTTAGAGCAGGGTCCCCATAGATCCCCTTTAGAGCAGGGTCCTTATAGATCCCCCTTTACAGCAGGGTCCCCCATAGATCCCCTATAGAGCAGGCCAGGGTCCCCATAGATGTCCATTTAGAGCAGGGTCCCCATAGATCACCTTTTAGAGCAGGGACCCCATAGATCCCCCTTTAGAGAATGGTCTCCATATAATCTATGGGGACATTTCTCTAAAGTGGGGAATCTATGGGGACCCTGCTCTAAAGGGGGATCTATGGGGACCCTGGCCTGCTCTAAAGGGGATCTATGGGGACCCTGGCCTCCTCTAAAGGGGATCTATGGGGACCCTGCTCTAAAGGGGGATCTATGGGGACCCTGGCCTCCTCTAAAGGGGATCTATGGGGACCCTGCTCTAAAGGGGGATCTATGGGGACCCTGGCCTGCTCTAAAGGGGATCTATGGGGACCCTGGCCTGCTCTAAAGGGGATCTATGGGGACCCTGGCCTCCTCTAAAGGGGATCTATGGGGACCCTGGCCTCCTCTAAAGGGGATCTATTGCATAGATCCCCTTTAGAGCAGGGTCCCTATAGATCCCCCTTTAGAGCAGGCCAGGGCAGGTTCCCCATATAGATCTCCCCCTTACAGCAGGCCAGGGTTAGGTGAGGTCCGGACCCTGGCCTGCTGTAGGGGGGGATCTATATGGGGGACCCCAGAGTGACCTAACCTCACCCTGGCATGCTGTAAGGGGGGATAGATCTTTTCAGGTTTCAGTGTTCTTCTCACACACTCCTACCTTTTTTTTCCCCTGTCCAAGACCCGATCACAGCAGGCTAGGTTTTCTCCTCGAGTCCCCCTAGGATTTCCTCCTGCAGTAACGTCTGACCGTCGTCTCCACTGGCTCTCTCCTCTCTGGCCTCTCATCTGCCACCGCTGCCAGGTTCTTCTGCTGCTGCCTGGCCTGGTGGTTCTCTCCCGCGCTCAGTGCTGCGCTGGGCGGCCGCTGCAGGGGTTAGTCCCTCCCCCAGATAGTTCCTGCACGCCTGGCCTGTCTCTCCAAACACCCCCCCCCCCCTCCCCCACAGTGGGCGACCCAGCGGCTCGGATCGGATTCGGGAGCCGAGCTGCACAGCCACAGCCAGCACTGTGACTGCAGTGAGAGAGTGAGTGAGCCAGGGCAGAGAGCTGCGAGTGCGAGCGGGCGGCGGCAGCCAGCCTAAGACAGTGTGAGTGACAACTGAACTGACATGACACTGCGGAGCGCCGAGCGGATCATGCGCCCCCCCCAGATGTTGCGCCCGGTGCGGCCGGCCCCCCCTGCACCCCCCACGCTACGCCACTGAGTGTGGATTCAGAAAAACAAAAATGATTGTGCTAATGCTAGTGACAGACTGCATCATACGTAGCATTTTGACATTACCAACAGTTGCAACTAAAGGGGCCTGAGGAACTGACATTCAAACAGAGCTAGCCAGTTTTCAGGACTGATAAGCTTAGTGCTCACTCCAGTCATCCAGTCTTGTAAAAATAAAATTCCCTTAAAACATTTTGGGGTTTTCAAAGCTTCATTCTTTTTTTTTATTAAGCTCACTAGAACAACATTATTACGTAATGCAGTGATTTGTATAATGATGCCAACTTCCCCAATGCGATGTATAAAAAATAACTAAAAGATAATGGGACTTTTAGGGTACCTTTAACAAGTCATAAAACTTTTTTCATAAAATCAGGGTTTAAAGTTTTTGTAAACCCTCACATATACCCAGTGAAGTGAATAGCATCAGGTGATACACAGAGATGAAACAAATCCTCCTACATAAGTTTTATTTGTATATCTGCCGTCTTCCTCTTTCTACACCCTTTGAAAACTGCAGAGTGTGTTAAAAAATCTTTCTTCATCTTTCAGTAATACATGGGGGTGGATGGGAAGACTGAACTTACACTGTGTGAGAGCTGATTGAAGAAAAGGGACACCCCCCACCTTCACATAGACAGACCAACGATGGAACATGCAGAGCTGTATCCTGAATAGACAAGCTGTGTGCTTATCTCCCCCTAAGCTCCATCCCCAAAACAAAATATGAGCTCATGTTAGCTCATGTGTCGGAGAACTTGTCAGAATTGACTCATGCTGATAACAGAAGAATGAAGCATCCAAGAGAAACAACATTTAGAGCTTTGGAGAGAAATAAGTAAACACTACATATATATATATATATATATATATATATATATATATATATATATATATATATATATAATATGAAAATAAACTAGAGACTATATATGTCCAACTTCTGTCACTGTGCTCCAACCCTGAAGAAGTCATGTGACCAGTGACGTAACTTATAGGAGGAACCTGTGACGTCAGATCCGGAGTCACCGCAACCCATGTTGGGTAGTTAGTGAGGTGAAACCGCTCCTTGTCTTTCAAGTTCTTTTGGGGATTGTTTAGTTGAATTACAAGCCTTCTAAATGTAAGTGCATTGGATTAAGTTGCTTATAATCAATAAACCTGTTTAAAATATACTGCATGATGAAAGTATCTTGTTTGTTGGAATGTGCCCATGGAGCCTAACTACCTTGGATAGAGGAACATTCAAAGGGAAGAGAGAGGATTACTTTGAGACATGTTTTATTCATACTGCAAGATATCCGTTTGTTTCAGGTGAGCACGCATTGCACTCAGAGGTGGATAGTAGGTGGCTGGATCTCACTTAGGAATCACTATTGATCAATGAAGATTTCAAGTGTATTGTGGAGCACAAATGCACAGTTAATTCAGGGACTTTCTATCAATTTTTCGTTGGGAAAAGATTTTTTTGTTTCACCCTCCCAATTGTATTTTCATTCCATTTTAATCTTTTTTTTCTCACTGTTCTTTTTTTGTGCACTGCGTATTGGCATTTGTTGTTTTTTAACCACTTTAATACAGGGCACTTCCCTCCCTTCCTGCCCAGGCCAATTTTCCCCTTTTAGCGCTGTTGCATTTTGAATGACAATTGCGCGGTCATGCAACACTGTACCTTCACCAAATTTATGTCATTTTCCCCCCACAAATAGAGCTTTCTTTTGGTGGTATTTGATCACCTCTGCGATTTTTACTTTTTGCTAAACAAATAAAAAAAGACCGAAAAGTTTAAAAAAAAAAAAAAAAATTTTGTTTATGTTATACAATTTTGTAAATAAATAATTTTTTCCTGCACTGATGAGCACTGATGAGACTGCACTGACAGGCACTGATGAGGAGGCACTGATGGGGTGGCACTGATGGGGTGGCACTGATGGGGTGGCACTGATAGGTGGCACTGATAGGCGGCACTGATATGCGGCACTGATAGGCACTGATATGTGGCACTGATAGGTAGCACAGATATGCAGCATTGGTGGGCACTGATAGGCGGCACTGCTGGGCACTGATAGGCGGCATTGATGGACACTGATAGGTGGCACTGACGGGCATTGATAGGTGGCACTGACGGGCACTAATGGGCACTGATAGGCGGCACTGGTGGGCACTGATGGGCACTGATGGGCGGCACTGATCGGCACTGACAGGCGGCACTGATGGGCACTAATGGGCACTGATAGGCGGCACTGGTGGGCAATAATGGGCACTGGTGGGCGACACTAAAGGATGGCAGTGATGGGCACTTGTGGGCAGCACTGATAGGGAGGACACTGGTGGGCATCACTGATGGGGAGGGCAATGGGGGGCTCCCTGAGCCCTGATTGCCATCCCTGGTGGCCATAGTGGGCATCCCTGGGGTCATAGTGGGCATCCCTGGGGTCATAGTGGGCATCCCTGGTGGATCTAGTGGCATCCCCCCCCGAGGGTCTGCACTGGTAATCAATGATCTGATTACCAGTGCCGACCCCCCCCCCCTGTCAGGGGAGCCGCCGATCGGCGCTCCTTTACTCGTGCCTGTCAGGCACGAACTAAGGAAAGCCGATCAACGGCTGTTCCTATTTACTATGTGACCAGCCGTGATTGGACACGGCTGATCACATGGTAAAGAGCCTCCGTCAGAGGCTCTTTACCGAGATCGGAGATGCAGGGTGTCAGACTGACACCTCGCATCACCGATCGCCGCTCTGCGCGCCCCCGGGGGGCGCCCAGAGCGGAGTTATCCTGCCGCCGTCATATGACGTCCGGTCAGGATAACTCAACCACATTCCCGCCGTCAATCTGTAATAGGGCGGGCGGGAAGTGGTTAATTGGACATTTCTTGCAAGTTATTTTACAGACTTTTTTTCATAGACTTCCTTTTACACTTTCATGTGTTACATTACTATAAAAGCTAATTTAAGGTATCACAATTTTTATTTATTAAAACAGCGCACCACTTCACCATTTTAGCTTTTATATTGTTTTTCAAGAGTTTGAGTGCTTGTTTTGCTGGTAGCAGCAGTTCTTACATTTTTTAGTTTAATCACTAGCTAGCTTACCATAGCAGCGCACCAATGCCCTCGATTAATACATATATGTGCTTAGCTCAAATTTCAATAACGGGTTTTACAACCACTTTAGTTTTGTGTGTTAAAAACTTTATATACAGAAAATCATAGAAACATGTGCAATGCTATTTCCTTATAAGGCACCTATATCCTTCCTGGCTCTCTGTTCTTTAAAGCCATAAGGTTGATAGTACCATGTGATCCAGATATACGTAGTATACACACAGCTATATTATAGCATACATTTTTAATTTCCAGTATCTGATGGGTCTCACGATGGCCTTTTCAGGAGCCAACTCAGCTATATAGTTTTCCTTCTTCTGGAGAAAATAAAAACAATGGAGAACAATTTTTTTTTTTTTTTGCTAAGCAAACTTTTGACTTTACTAAGTGAACATTCTGTACTACTTCAATAAATCAGCTCTAGAGGCTGTGTTTCATCAGTGATTATTCTTCACTTTAACTGGGCGTCTAAACCAATAAGATAGTGAGCAACAGATTTGCTATGTGCTACTATTTGATATCCTGAATTTACATAGCAGCTTTGGTATTGTATGATCTTGCATTTTCTCAACAATTTACATAATATCTGAGTTAGAGAATATAAGTTATCTTACTTAATTATTAACCGGATTATTGGTAGTCCCCTTTTCTACAGGGTTCAGGGTAAACTCCCTTTTAGAACCAATATTTAACAGCCCCGAATAAGGAAATCAAAAATGAAAAACGTAATATGGATAGAGCCATGAAAACAATATTATGCCTTTGATAATCCTTTTTCAGTCATCAAATTATCATCCTATTACTGAGCAGTGCTAAACACATCTCTCACACATGGGACAGGAGGATGCATAAGTAATATTGACCATGAATTAATCAATACAAGAAAAAACACACACAGATTCAACTTTTGGCATAAAAATGGCTGCGGCACTCTATTGGTTTAATATTAAATTACCGTATGTACTCGAGTATAAGTCGACCCGAATATAAGCCGAGGCCTCTAATTTTACCACAAAAAAGTGGGAAAACTTATTGACTCCAGTATAAGCCTAGGGTGGGAAATACAGCAGCTACTGGTAAATTTTAAAAATAAAAATAGATACAAATAAAATTACACTGAAGCATCAGTAGGTTAAAAGTTTACAGCACATCACACAGCACATTACAGCACATCACACAGCACATTACAGCACATCACACAGCACATTACAGAACATCACACAGCACATTACAGCACATCACACAGCACATTACAGAACATCACACAGCACATTACAGCACATCACACAGCACATTACAGCACATCACACAGCACATTACAGAACATCACACAGCACATTACAGCACATCACACAGCACATTACAGAACATCACACAGCACATTACAGCACATCACACAGCACATTACAGCACATCACACAGCACATTACAGAACATCACACAGCACATTACAGCACATCACACAGCACATCACACAGCACATCACACAGCACATTACAGCACATCACACAGCACATTACAGCACATCACACAGCACATTACAGCACATCACACAGCACATTACAGCACATCACACAGCACATCACACAGCACATTACAGCACATCACACAGCACATTACAGCACATCACACAGCACATCACACAGCACATTACAGCATATCACACAGCACATCACACAGCACATTACAGCACATCACACAGTACATTACAGCACATCACACAGCACATCACACAGCACATTACAGCACATCACACAGCACATCACACAGCACATTACAGCACATCACACAGCACATTACAGCACATCACACAGCACATCACACAGCACATTACAGCATATCACACAGCACATCACACAGCACATTACAGCACATCACACAGCACATCACACAGCACATTACAGCACATCACACAGCACATTACAGCACATCACACAGCACATCACACAGCACATTACAGCATATCACACAGCACATCACACAGCACATTACAGCACATCACACAGTACATTACAGCACATCACACAGCACATTACAGCACATCACACAGCACATCACACAGCACATTACAGCATATCACACAGCACATCACACAGCACATTACAGCACATCACACAGTACATTACAGCACATCACACAGCACATTACAGCACATAACACAGCACATTACATCACACAGTACATTGCACAGTACATTAGGCCTTCATCTCCAACATCCCCCCCCTCAAGCCCCCTCAACCGACCCTCAACCCACATTAGGCCTTCACCTCCATACCCCCCTCCCCCCCCTCCTCAACACACATTAGGCCTTCACCTCCAAACTTCCTCCCACCCCAACCCAGGTCACCCATAAAGTGATATTAAATTAATAAAAATATATAAAATAAATTATTACATATAATATTATAAGTACAAAAACCTTGAGATGCTGGAGTGCTCATGGTGGTCAGGGATTCGGGTTCCTTCAGTGTCTACTGCAGCCCGGGCAGCTCACTTCAGCAGCGCGGCCGCCAGCACTGGCTCCTCCCCCCTGTGACGTGCACCGCGCAGACCGGCCAAGCTCATCCACTGACTCAATCTCCTCCGCTCTTCTGCCACAGAGGAGCCGAGCGGCGGGCATGTTATTACGGCGTATTATTCCAAAACGGCGGGCGGGGGGGGGGATTCCTAGTCATTCCCGGTCATTCCTGTCAATCCAGACATTTCTCGCATTTTAGTTTTTTTTTTCTCACTCGAGTATAAGCCGAGGGGGTGCTTTTTCAGCAAAAAAAATGTGCTGAAAAAGTCGGCTTATATACGAGTATATACGGTAAATCTTTATTATTCAAACAACATCCATATTTAAATCTCAACCAAAATATAAATATAAACATATATGTATCCAGGGCCGGTACAAGGGGTGGGCGGGAGGGCGGGCTGCCCTGGGCGGAGTGTGGGAGGGGGCGCCAAAACACTGAAGAATCACCTTTATTCTAAGCTCCTGTGTTGCTAAAACATGTCCAAAATCAGAGCCAACAATGCGCCCATACCTTCTGCAGGCTTCCCGCCCCTTGCTGGAAAGGAGAGAAACACTCTCCTGGACACAGGTTTCGTACAGGCTGGCTGGTTGGATCGGGACCGTGAGAGCTCCTGTACAGGTGGGCGGAGCAAGCTGAGCACACTACACTGCAGCCTCGATCACTGCTTTCTGCCCAGCAGACATCGGAGCTCTCCTCTCCTCCTCAAGCTGAAGATAAGAGACAGATAGCAGACTGAATTTCCTCCTCCTGTGAGTCCCCATCTGTCCTGTCCTGTTTTACACTGTGCAATGCTGTGCTGTAAACCTGTACTGACCCTTGCAGTGCAGGTTTGCTAAAGAGAAAGTAAAATGTTTTGAATAGGTTAGGAATATAATGGGACTTTTCAGGCTCCACATATTGTAAATGTATTCCACACATACACACTATATATTAATCCTGCCTTTTAATAAGATATAGTGTGTGTATGTGGAATACATCTACAGTATGTAGAGCCTGAAAAGTCCCAGTATATTCCTAACCTATTCAAAGATTGACCATAAACAAGTGATATGTTGCAGCCAAACTCCAGCAAAGTGAAACAGTCCACCCTTGCAGTGCTGGGGGAAATAGCCTCATGTATACTTTCTCCAGCCAGCTACAGTGCTCTCCTCTACCACCCAAAGTCTCATCACATACCATGCAGGAACATTAACCCTGTATGGTATGATGAGGCTGGAGTGTGACCCAGTCAGTCACAGTTTACCCAGGAGCTCCCGAGGACCAGTCACAGCACTGGAGAGAGCCTACTGGAGCAAGGAGTAAGGTAAAGCTGGGTACACATGAAACAAAATTTGTTCGGTTCAGCAGGGACCAGCTGAATTTTGATCTATGTGTGGCCTTGCCTGTTGGCCGCCTGTCAGAATGGGAGCTTCTGTAGAATGGGAGCCTGCTGGAAAACCTTGTTCGATCAGCAGCTTGCAGCCAATCAGCTGCAATGCTGATCAGTGTATTCTGACAGAGAAGAGTGCCCAGCGTCAGAATACGTCTCGTGGAGGGGATTTCTTCATCCACCTCTTGTATGGATGAATCTGTAAGTGTTTTTTTTCAATTCAGCCCACTGGCTATACCAAAAAAAAAAAACCTATGCATGTGTGCCAGTTTAAGTGCCGAATCACACTATTGCAATGGCAGACATCGCATGTGATTTGCACCACATTGTGGTGCAGATCACATGCGATGTCTGTGCAATGTGATTTCAGCCATACAAACTTTTTGGCTGAAATCGCATCTCATTTGCACAAGAATGGAGCAGGGCCCTTTTTTTGGTTCGCACTGGAATTGAATTGCATGGGTGTTCACACCTATGGGATCCAATTCCTGCACCATTTCACAGTTTGAACTGCGATCTGCGAACCAATCTGAAAGTGTCATCATTACCTTTACATTGACACCCCCCAGAGATTTGCAGATCTCAGTGTAAACCACTGTGCGATTCTGGTGCAATGCGGGAACCGGCACTGAATAGCAGGGTTTCCCGCATCACACCAGTGTGAACTGGGACTAAGTGGTTTTACCCTAATCCTCTGCTCCTAGAATAAAAAAGTCCCATACACACAATGAGAATATCAAACCATTTTTTTTTTTTTTTTACATGCTAGTCTTAGGAATATACTGGGACTTTTCAGGCCCCATTGTAAGGGTTGATTTTTTGTTTTTTTCCTGAAGTTGGGATTTAAACGTTTATTATGAAAAAAATTCAGGGAAGACATTTGGGTTAGACAGGTACATTAGTTGGTGGTTTAATGTATATATTGAGTGTTTGTATGTATGTATTCATGCATATATGAAATGCCTCATAGGGGTAAATTATCCAGTCCTGACCTTAGCACTCTATACATAGGTGTAATTATCAAGTGTGGTTATCAGGCATGGGTAAAATGATTGGTCATGCACAACCCGGGGGGGGGGCGCAGTTTTGCACGTTCGCCCTGGGCGCTGGATGACCTTGTCCCAGCACTGTATGTATCTATCTCGCTTAGTCACAGAACTCAAGCAAAATCAAATCCAGATTTATCCAACACCAAAAGTCCCCCCTTGCATGAAGGGTGACAACACACAAAGTGCCTGCGACAGGGTGGGAGGGAGGGGAGCTCGCCAGGCAGCCTCCAGTCAACTGTGAGAGACCCCCTCAGCGGACCCCCTTTATATAGGGGGAACGAAGGTTCTGGAGAAACACGTGGAATTCAACCTTCCCGCCACAATACACATGAGGTGAAGGCTGAGCTCTTAAAGGGGCCATGCCCCGCAATTTACCTCATAAAAATCCTCACATTTTTTTTTTTTTTTTATTTTAACTGTAGCATCCCCAGTCCCATGTTCGAGGGCACTAATTCTTGTGTCCTCTTTCCATTGTAGCGCACAGCACACTGCACTTACAAAGATTAATTTGTTTAAATACACAAGAAACAAACCTTTGTGATGTTTGGTGTGCTTAACATTGCCATTTTCATACAGCAGCCCTCTACTTTAGGGTATTACTGTCTAAAAAAAAAGCAGAAAAATAGCTGTCTTACATGTTTTACTGTAATGTTCCTTATTATACTGCAACTCTCAAAAAAGTCCTTAGTCCTTAGTCTGCAAAACACAGGCAGATGCACTGGACACCATGTGGAGAAATATCTGTCCATCATCAATCGCAAGGACACATTGACCGTTTCCTTTACAGTGCTCCCTTAAACTTGGCCATGTGTGCACTGTGTGCGTTTATTTCTTTTTCCCCAAGGAAAATAGAATGACTAGAGAGAGGTCACTTAGACATTAACAAATTAAGATAATCTGTTTGAGATGTTTTACTTCCAAGGAAATTTGGATCATATGCTCATGGTGATTGAATAGAAAGATTTTCTTTTATGTATATGCTCTGTGTGGAGCTGTCATCAAGATATGGATGCAAGCTATTGCTCCTAAGCAATTAGGAAATAAGAGTTGGTAGAACCCATCCTTGACTCCCTGCCATTCTGCCTTGATTGCAAAAAATGACCCCCACGAACAGCTGAAAATGCAGCATTAGCTGCTTGAATGAAGTGCCCTGGCCTTTAAAAGCAGCAATGTTCCATTTCTAAGGCAATGTAATGATTTTTACTGAAAACATATGGTGGCTGCCATTGCTGACCTGTTTATGTTCTAAAGCATTTGTTATCCCAACACTTCACCTGACATCTGCCTGCTGTATTATGTACTTGTATGAGAAAGTATCCTCTTCTCTTTGTATTGCTTTATGTGAAAACCCTGGTGTTCCTGCCAGTCTCTCTGCTTTCCTTAAAAACGGACCACACTAAGCAGGAGAGCACAGCATGGTCAGTTTTCTAGCTATGCTGGGAACACAGCATACCCTCCTCCAATGATCAGATTTTCTTGACACGCCTCCCGCTGTACAGCCATTCACTGGCAAGCTCAGTGTGCTGCTGCTTCTCCTCCCCCATCTTTTATGCAGCTGAAAACAGAGGGAATGTGATCATTTAAAAAAAAAATAAAAAAAAGGGGGGGTATTTATGATGTTTTTTTTTTTTATCTATTTAAAAATGTTTTGCCTTTCATTTCTATTTAAAACTGAATGAGTTGTTTTACAAGGTGATTGTTTACAATCACTTTAAAGCCAAACTTCAAGCTCACCCCCTTCTTTCTCATATTTAATTGTTTTTCAGTTGGCAACTTTTTAAAAGACCCCAAACCTCAATGTAAAAACAGCCAAACTAATTTCATAGCATCACAGCAGATATCCAAAAACAGCCTGCGTAGAAATTTTCACCATAATTTTATAACACAGAGAACCAGATCAACCTTCTTAGTCAGCCTTACAGTACTGTTCTTAGGACCTGCTCAAAGAATTCTCCAAAGGAACCATGGATGATTATAAACAATGATAGTGCAGTATGTTTGAGAAAGCAACAAGCCAAGTGTTAAACGTTCCTAAGAAAGGTGGGGAAATACTCAGGGGAGCAATAAAAATGAACAAGCCTTTAAAAGCAGCAGTACTGATCTATGCATTCATTTTTAGCACAAAACAGAACTTAACAGAGCATAAACTTAGAATATTAACCAGTTATATCGTACAAGAATAGCAGGCACCCCCCCAGATTTATGTGGCATGACCCTTTGGTACAACACAACCAAATTCATATTTTTTTCAGAATACTTTTCTTTTATTCAATACATTTATTCTACTACAGTGACGGATTTGCATCCACCTGACCTTCCTGTTTCTTTTGTATGTTAATAAGGTTATGCTTACTTGTAAGCTTGCCCCAAATATGACATCTTGCCAAGTTTAACATTTTAAAGAGGAACTCCATGCAGAAGTTTAAAAAATACTAGTTAATGCAGTTATGCATTTATATATGAAAAAATTAAAGTAGATAATAAAATAATCAAAGTAGTTTAAAAAGGTTTTTTTTTTTTTTTTTTACACCTTATAATATTTTAAGTCAAGATAATGCTTAGAAACAGCCATTGGAAATCTGGGTTACGTGCACATGCTTCAAGATGCCGAAAAGAAAAAATGATAGAGCGGTAACTGGGCTTACATGTTGTTTCCTAGACAGAAAATTCCAGGAAGGTTTGTACTGAATTTCTGTCAATTAATAGGTTGGTGGGTGCAGCTAGACAGCCAGCCACTGATGTACTAAGTAGAAGCTAGTAAAATGGTAACAACAAGCTAAGTCATACCAACTGCTTTTTTTTTACCATCCTGCTGAAATCTTGTAGGTTTAGTGGGCCAAGGATAACAACACTTCAGTGCTTCTCCTTGCACAAGGAGAGTGTTGTCACACTTTCAGATGAAATGCATCACCCACAGCTCAACTTACAGGATCATCATGTATTTTCTATACAGTTAAAGGGAGCAATTTGACTTAATTTCAGCCTTTTGATTTCCCATGCACAGCATTACTCAGACTGAGAGAAGGTCAGGCAGCACGTGGGGCAATTCAGATGTGCTGCTTTAAGATGTGCTGATAACTAACATGCTGACATGAGGCGAGAGCAGAGAGATTATAAGGCTTTTGCTTCTTCTTCAGTGTCCATTTTTAGGCTAGGGACAACGATCCCCTGAAGAAGTCACGTGCAGTGACGTAACGCGTAGGGCCTCGGTATACCGAAAGCGATGTACAGACAAGCTCGATGCTCGTGGATGTGACACTCTTGTAATTTAAAAAAAAAAAGAAAATCTAGATGTCACAAAGCATCACTTTAGAAGCACTGAAAATCAAGGATCAACAATCAAAGGGCCTCTTTTGCTGTTACCTTACAGCAGTAAGATGAGCAGCTTGTGCACTCATAGGTGACACTTGCACTGAAGATCCATATAATATACGGTGACACAAAAAAATTACTCTTTCATCACCTGAAGATCACATCATCAACTGTATTTTATATTCACAGTGTGCTATATGTCACATGGTATAGGACACTATATATGTTTTGATTCAACAGTCACTCCTTCCTTTCACTAATTATATGTTTTATCACCCATTGAGTATTAATTCTGCTATTATTAAATGGTAGTCACTGTTTTATCAATGTGATTTAAGTTTTTTACTGTTTAATAATTTTTTATATTATCTATATTTCACAGCGCAGTACTTCACTTTTTTTTCCATTTCACATTCTATAGCTTGGGTATTGGCTAAAACTGTGTTTGCCAACTGTTTGAGGTTATATTGATATTTATTGAAGATAGTGCGAGAGTCCCATACTACATACATATATAAATGTCATGTACAGCAAGTGGTTATACCAAGATCGTGGCTGCAGCTGCCACCATGATCCTAGAACTGACAGTGATCAGCTGTCAGCTAAAAGTAATCTGGGTAGCTGCCTGCGGTGGTTCCAGGGCTCTCCCATTCCACCAGGAAACCTGGGGCTGTGGTAAGTGGCTGGGACGGCTTCCCACAGAGCACAAGGAGGAACATTTGTTCCCCATCCCCTCTGTGACGAATGGTCCCTAAAGCGACAAGGATTTCATCACTTCCAGTTTCAGAGCTGTAACTTCCTGGCTGTTACAGCTGATCAAACATTATCTGATGCCTTAGAAGGCAGAGGAGACAACAGGAGTCTAAAGATCCATGATGTCTGCATAAAGAACTCCTGTCACTCCCCAAAGCTATCGCAATGGGGTTTTATCAACCCTATTGTGATAGAAATAAAGTTAAATTAAATTAAAATTAAAAAAAAAAGTAAAAAAAAATAACTCAAAAGTAATAATAAAATAAATAAAAGTAATAAAATAAATTAAAAGCAGCTTTGCAACCCCACACACACACACACACACACTCGCACACAACACAAAGGTCCAACACGCTTATGTAAACAGTGATTGCACCACACATGTGAGGTATTGCCACGAACATCACAATGATTCTAGGACCCTATATCATAATTACCTCTAAAATGATAACCTGTAAAGGTTTTTAAAGCATCCACTATAGACATATTTAGGTATTGTAGTTTGTTGCCATTTTAGGAGTGTGCAATTTAAAAAATTGACCAGTTTGGTATTTATTTACTCGATGCAACATAATCTTTTATATTTTACAAAAAATGGGTATTATATTTTTTATTGTGTGCACTAAAATTCAAGTGTATATTTTACTAAAACTGTAATAAACCGCTGCGCAATTAACATGTAACATAGAAAAATTTGCAAAAACAAACATTTTATTGTGCAGAGCCTCTGCTTTCAGAAAATATATAATTTATGAGGATTCAACCGAATTTTCTACCAAAAAATATAGATTTTACCATGTATGTGAAAAAAGTCAAAAATTTTTATGTGTTTATATAAAACTGTAGTTTTGGATGGAGAAGGAAAGAATTAAATTCCTTATCAGCTTTTTGTGTCCATGTTTAAAATATTAACCATCACTATTTGTTGTTGTGCCACCTGAGAGAAAAACATGATGGGATATATAGCCTCTAACTGTCCTTTTTTTCTAAACCAGTTTGATCTATCCATCCTATCTCCTAAGTTGTCCTTCTTTTTGGTGAAAAGTATGGACATATATATATTTAAAAAAAAAAAAAACGGTAGTTACTATACTAAATATGTTGTCTATCTTCTAAATTACGACATTTGTTTTTTTAAAAAGCCACCATAAATGAGTAGTGTGAA
Source organism: Pelophylax lessonae (assembly GCF_965119305.1). NCBI lineage: Eukaryota > Metazoa > Chordata > Amphibia > Anura > Ranidae > Pelophylax > Pelophylax lessonae. Next base: position 242,096,034 of record NC_138771.1, on the reverse strand, counting down.
AAAACGATATAGCTATAGTTATATATCCCATCATGTACTTGAGATGTATCCGATGCCAATACTGCGTAAACCCTTTAAAATCTATAAAACCAATTTGAACGAAAACTTGTACTTTTGAATTTAACTAATACTGTAGTTTGTGGCATATTAATTATTCATGGTCCACATAAATCACTTTGCCTTCACTTTAAGGTCATCACATATTCACTTTAAAGGGCATCACAGATGACAAGGGGGCACTCTTTACATCTGCAGGAAAGGAGATTACATCTCCAAATACAGGAAGGCTTCTTTACAGTGAGAGCTGTGAAAATTGGGAATAGACTCCCTCAAGAGCTGGTTATATATCCCATCATGTACTTGAGATGTATCTGATGCCAATACTGTGTAAACCCTTTAAAATCCATAAAACCAATTTCAACGAAAACTTGGACTTTTGAATATAACTAATAGTTTGTGGCATATGAATTATTCATGGTCCACATAAGTCACTTTGCCTTCACTTTAAGGTCATCACAGAGGACAAGGGGGCACTCTTTACATCTGCAGGAAAGGAGATTTAATCTCCAAATACAGGAAGGCTTCTTCACAGTGAGATCTGTGAAAATTGGGAATAGACTCCCTCAAGAGCTAGTTATATATCCCATCATGTACTTGAGATGTATCTGATGCCAATACTGTGTAAACCCTTTAAAATCCATAAAACCAATTTGAACAAAAACTTGTACTTTTGAATTTATCTAATAGTTTTTGGCATGTTAATTATTCCTGGTCCACATAATTCACTTTACCTTCACTTTAAGGTCATCACAGATTCACTTTAAGGTCATCACAGAGGACAAGGGGCACTCTTCACAGGCTTCTTCACAGTAAGAGCTGGGAAAATTTGGATTAGACTCCCTCAAGAGCTGGTTCTGGCCAGCTCAGTAGATTGCTTTAAAAAAAGGCCAGGATTATTTCCTAAATGTGCATAACTTAACTGGATACTAACATTTATAGGTAAAGTTGATCCAGGGAATATCCGATTGCCTCTTGGGGGATCAGGAAGGATTTTTTTCCCCGCTGGATCAAATTGGATATAGGATTGGGTATAAGATTGTGTATATAGAATTGTAAAAAAATAAATAAAAATTGTTTTTTTTTTTGTTTTTCCCTTTTTATTGGTTGAACTAGATGGACTTTGTTTTTATTTTTTTTTTCAACCAGACTAACTATGTAGGTGGAGGGAGTGGCAGGCATGTGTCCTTTGCATACATTCTTTGTGCCAAAAGGTGTTTCTCTCTCTAGCTCAGAAAGTTAGGAGATATAGGGATGTGTTTCCATTAAGGACACAGGTAGCAATAAAATACCTTTTTTAGTGGAAGGGACAAGAACTGGGTTTCCATTAAATTTTGGGTTATTGCTGTCTGCATTCCTTTTAGAGAGATTTCCCTTTACTTCCAATGACTCTGAATAATTCACAGACATTGTCACTGGCCTTCTCAGAGATCTCCTTAGATCTTTGTTCTATAAATATACCTGGGACAGGAAATGAGCTCTCAAATACAGACACAGGTAGCAATTAAAAAGAACTGATGGAAGTTCTACTTAATTCTGGCTTTTTAATGCTATCAGTTACACTTCTTTGGAATTTCTCTACAGGTTACAATACTCATTACTGGATGTTCCTTGTTTGATGATGTGCAGATAGCAAAAAAGGTACGGATTACATGGAAAAAATAAAAAAAGCTAAGCAAGCTTTCCTATTGTTATTACATCTCTCTCTTGTGCAGAGCATTGCTGCCTAGGGGAAGATTACAAGAATGCAGTGTCTTGTTAAAACCTGAAAGAGCACTGAACAAAAAGCAATCTCCTTCAAGCAAGCTATGCTATTTTGGTAATAAGTAATGCCTCTCTCCCTGTTGTGAATGCTGGTGACCTGGTATGTAGACCACAGCAAAGTAGTGAATAATTCACAGAGTCGCTGGCCTCCTCTTAGACCTCTTCAGAGCTTTGTCCTATGAATATATCATCCCCCGCCTCCAAATACACACACACAGCACTGAACTTGACAGCTGAGTTTCCAGTCTACAAATGTTTAAACTATGGATGTGTCGGATGGAGAATGTGAAAAGCACACACAGTCAAATTATGGAATGTTTCAAAGAATGAAATTTCACTCAGCTATTCGCTCATTATCAGCTAGTTAACACCATTTGTCATCATAAATCTGTGCATGCTGAAATAACGAGCTATAAAACACAAGCCCAGCATAGATAAGGTGTTGTTTAACCCAGCACTTATGTTTTGACTGCTTAGGAGAAGTACAATATCAATATTCTTCATTAATCTTCACTCTCCTAAGGCTCGAAGGCTACATGTTTTATAACTGTAACAAAAGGAGGTTTAAGGATTCTGCTGCTCATACCTTCCCTGTGACATCACTGCCTGAGAACATAAATCTTTTCAACAAAGAACAGATCTCTTTAACTTTCTTTTCAAGGAGAATTCATTTTTCCTATTATATTGCTGACACGCATAATTCTATTGTTCTTGACATTATCACATTAAAGTTGAACTTCGGGCGCCAATTAATTCAGGTATGCATCCATTAAAAAAAATCAATGCATACAAAGCATTAGCATAAATACTTGATTCTGTCCTGACATCAGCCTCCTGTAATCCCCTACGGATCAAGTCTGGAAGAGGGACAGTCGGTACTCTGTATCACATAGGTCTCTTTTGCTTTAAGCGGCACTGTCATGTTAACATTTATACAGCAGGAGAGACCATGAGCTGCTTCTCCTTCATTGTCCAATTACAGACTAAAGCCTAGTACACAAAATCAGAATATCATATAAAAAATGCCCCTTTCTAAGAGATCGTACTATAATCTGATCATTAGTACACAGCTTTTGTCTGAAATTATCTAAAGGGACAAACACGAAAATATTTCTCGTACAATACCAGATCGTATGATTTTTGTTTATTCAGTACAGTTTTCATTGAAAAATACAATACAGTACATTACATCACTTCTGAATTTTTATTCTGTCGTACAAGAATTTTCATACTTTAGCAACCTCTTCATTTTCGATATGGAGAATAGTATGCAACAAAAAAAAAAAGATGATAATTTGTTCCGATAATCTCATTGTGTATACTAGGCTTAAGGTTGGAGGTGACCAAGCAATAAAAAAAAAGGTCAGGTCACTGGATGTACTGTGTGATAGCCATGCCTGTTTTTTAAGACTCCCTGAACAGATCCTTTGGCAGGTATAAAAATGTTATGTATGTACACTATGTTAATCATACCTGACTGTTTGCCCGGTCTTATTTTAAACAGTTAGATAGTTAAAGCAGTAGAAACAATGTCATACACTCCAGAAAAGAAGCCCATATGAGAAACATTGCATGCAACACTAAACAACTGCTATATTTCCCTGAAGTAAAAAAATACAACTTAGATTTATATCCACACAAAATATTATTTGCCAGATTAATGCAATTTGTACTTTTCAGTTTTCTCCTTTAGTAGATAGATTTTTTTTAAAAATAAATCCTTTCATTAATTTTCATGTTTGCAGAGTCCAAACATATGTTTTATGGCTATGGAGTTGGGAAAGGAGGTGCAAGTAAAAAAATCTAAAATGCCTGGTGTTATCATTTGCTAGCTGTAAATCTATATTGGGTGAGCTCTTATGGTCCCAGGGTTGACTTAGAGGCTAAGCAGCTTAGCTGTTCAACGTCTAAACAATTGTGTTAAAAGAGCACCGCTGTTATCAGTACCAAGTAGGAGGAGATTTACTAAAAGTAAAAAAAGAGTACTGTGAGTAACTGAGAACTGTGAATACTGTAAGTAAAAGAGTGCTGTGGGGTAACCGAGTACTGCATAGTGACTGGGTGCTGCGGAGTACTTGAGTAGTGTGAATACCTGAGTATTGTAAGTACCTGAGTATTGTGAGTACCTTAGTTGAGTGACTGTGTAGTGTTGCATACTGCTGAGTAACTGTGTGTGACTGAGGAGTAACTGTTTGCTGAGAAATTAGAGTCAAGAAGCTAGTAAACAGCTAATATGACAGAAGTAAATTCCCAATCCCCATTAGATTAGTGGGTACAATGCCCAGAGGGTGTGGAGATGTGACTCGGTGCACATCTTGTGGCATGTATACATTCCTCATTCATCCGATTGAGGGCTAATACAGCTGCACAAAATGTAAGCACGTTGCTTCCCTGGAAGCTCAGGTCCTAAATCTAGGGAAGCAACTGGCAACACTGAGAAGAATCTCCATACTTAAGGAGAGTTGGGAACGTACCCGGCAGGTGCCAGCAGGGGCCAGCACATAGGTGGGCGGAGATACAAGAGTACAGGCACCAGAGCAGAGTAGTTGGTTGTCAGTTAGGAAGGGTAGAGGGGAAAGAGTCAAGGAGTCCAGTCCTGGGCTGGAACATCCCAATAAATACGCCCTGTTGTGTGATGTTGGGGAAACCAGTCAGGGACCAGCATTGCTGGAGCAAATCCCTAGCTGCCAGGGGAAGAACTCCTTCAGTGAGGGGGGAGCGAGGCTAAGGATAAGGAAAGACAGATTCTGGTGGTAGGGGACTCAATTATTAGATGGACAAAGAGGGAACTCTGTCAAAAGACCGCAAGCACTGAACTGCTTTTTGTTTACCGGGCACTCGGGTTGGGCACATCATGGGTCTGTAGGACAGATAATTGGGTGGGGCTGGGGGGGACCCAGCTGTCATGGTACATGTGGGTACCAATGACAAAGCTAGAGCATCCTAAAAAACTATTTCAGGGACTTATGAGCTAAATTAAGGAGTAGGACATCGAAGATAGTATTCTCAGAAATACTACCTGTACCTGTAGAGGCAGTTAACAAGTGGCTGAGGAGCTGGTGTAGCAAGGAGGGATTTGGGTTCCTGGAGAACTGGGCCGACTTCTCAGTTGGCTACTGGCTCTTGAGTAGGAATGGACGGCACCTAAATGGAGAAGGTGCAGCTGTACTGGGAGAGAAGATCGCCGAAAAGTTAGAGGGGCTTTTAAACAAGGTGATGGGGAGGGTCCAGATGTAGAATTGGCCAGCGGGGAGCAAAGTTTGGTGGGTATTTTTGGGGGCATTAGCGGTAGGGTGACCAGAGATCCAAAACCCAAAGTAGGCAGGCTGACAAATGGAAATTGCAGCCTCATAACCTCTAACGAGGATACAGTAAGCAACCGGAAAAAATTACGGGGTTTGTATACCAATAATGGAAGTCTGGCCAACAAGATGGTAGAACTGGAGCTGCTAATCTATAAGGAGGATTTTGAATTTGTGGGAATTTCAGAGACTTGGTTTGACAACTTTCATGATTGGCTGGCAACCATTCAGGGGTATTCCCTTTGCCTGTATATCAAGAACAATGTGCAAGTGAATATGAGGGACGATATCAATAATGGAGCTAGGGAGTAGGTGGAATCCCTATGGGTAGAGCTGCAATGGGAAGGTACTATGGGGAAAGTAATATTGGGTGTATGCTATAGGCCCCCCAACAAGAGGGAGGAGGGGGAGGCAGACCTCCTATCACAGTTTGAATTGGCAGCAAGGATGGGAATTGTCATTATAATGGAGGATTTTATTTATCCCGATATAGACTGGGCAGAAGGAACCCCATATTCATCTAAGGCTCGCCATTTCCTAAATTTTTAGCAGGACAATTTCATGGGATCAATTGGGGAACATAGTTACTAGACCTACTGATTACTAATAATACAGACCTGATCGTGAATTTAGAAATACGGGGTAACTTAGAAAACAGTGACCATAGGTCAACTTGTTTCAGTATAAATCATAGAAATAGGAAACAGAAGGGTAATACAAGGACACTGAATTTCAAAAGAGCCAATTTCCCTAAACTGCGCTCTATGCTAGATGATATTAAATGGGATAAAATCCTAGGAACAAAGGAAAAATGGGAGTGTTTTAAGAACATACTAAATAAAAGGTATTGGCCAGTGCATTCCAATGGGGATAAAGTTTAAAGAGCTAGAAGAAAGCAATGTGTTGTGTTAGTCTGTTTTTGTTCACTTGAAAAATTTAATAAACAGAAATTTTCAAAAAAAAAAAAAAAGAGCTAAGAAGAAAAAAAACCTGGGTGGCTAAACTCTAACATAAAAATGCATATAAAAACTAAAGAAAAGGCCTTCAAAAAATACAAGGCTGAGGGGTCATTGGCAGCATTCCAGCATTACAAAGATTGCAATAGGAAATGTAAGAGTGAAATCAGGGCAGCTAAAATAGAGCACGAAAGGCACATAGCAGAAGAGAGTAAAATATATAAATAGTAAGAAAGTGAGGTCAAAACACATTAAAGGCCCCATAAAGGACAACGAGGGGAATCTGGCTACAAAAGACAGAGGGAGGGCCAAGGTGCTAAATAAATTCTTCTTCTCAGTCTTCACAAATGAGTTGGGGGTCTACATAAACCCAGCTTATAATGTTACATTTAATAACACCTCATGGTTAACAGAAGACAGACTCAGAACTAGACTTTAGTAGAAATCAGCATGGATTCATTAAAAATTGCTCTTGCCAGACCAGTCTACTAACCTTCTATGAAGAAGTGAGCTGCCATCTAGATAAAGGAAGGTGGATTTTAAAAAAGGCATTTGATACAGTTCCCCACAGACGTTTACTGTACAAACTAAGGTACGTAGGTAAGGACCATAGAGTGAGTACGTGGATCAAAAGCTGGCTTAAGGGCTGAGTCAAAAGGGTGTTGATAAATTGGGAGTACTCTGAATGGTCTGGTGTGAAAATTGGGGTACCCCAAGGATCTGTCCAGAGACCAATCCTATTTAGTTTATACATAAACGACCTAGAGGATGGGATAAACAGCCCAATCCCCGTATTTGCGGACAATACTAAATTAAGCAGGGCGATCATTTCTACGCAGGATGTAGAAATCTTACAAGAAAACCTGAACTAATAAATGGGGTGGGCATCTACATGGCAAATGAGGCTTAATGTTGAAAAATGTAAGGTAATGCATTTGGGTGCCAGAAATACGAACACAAGTTACTCACTAGGGGAAGAGCCTTTGTGGGAATCTAAGATGGAAAAGGACCTGGGGGTCCTAGTAGATGACAAGCTCAGGAATGACATGCAATGTGAAGCTGATGTAAGCAAAGCCAACAGAATACTGGCATGTATTAAAAAGGGGATTCACTCCAGAGATAAAACAATAATTCTCCAATTCTACAAGATTCTGGCCCGGCCGCATCTGGAGTGTGCCGTCCAGTTCTCGGCACCGGTCCTCAGGAAGGATGTGCTGGAACTGGAGAGAGTCAAAGAAAGGGCAACAAAGCTAATAAAGGGACTGGAGGATCTCAGCTATGAGGAAAGACTGCAAGCATTGGACTTATTCTCTTTAGGGAAGAGACGCTTGAGAGGGGATATAATATCAATGTACAAATGCAGTACTAGTGACGCTAGCATAGGGAACAAACTATTCAGTGAAAGGGAATATAAAAAGACTCACGGCCATTCACTTAAATTAGAAGAGAAGTGGTTTAACCTTAAACTACGTAAAGGGTTCTATACCGTCAGAGCGATAAGGATGTGGAATTCTCTTCCACAAGCAGTGATATTAGCGAGGAGCATCGATAGTTTCAAAAAAACTATTAGATGGGCACTTTAACGATCACAACATACAGGGGTATACAATGTACTTTTGACATAATCACACACACACTCATCATAGGTTGAACTGGATGGACTGGTGTCTTTTTTTTTCAACCTTACTAACTATGTAACTATGTATGATCCTTAACACAGGGAGAACGTCAGCTCACAGGGTTGCTATGACTATGTGCTTTGGAGGCATAATCTCCTTTATCAAGCCTAGCCCATCCCACTGGTAAACAGCTATTTATTGGGAGTTATGTCACCTCCCCTCTAACGCATCTTAAAGGGGCTGTGCCAGGAAAGGAAAACTTGCAAAGACTAGCCCCTCCCCCTTATAATTACCAAAGGCCAATCTCAATCCAGCGCTGTGCCTGAGAGCAGTGGCTCTCGCCCTCCTCATAAGCTCAGAGACAACAGCAGGAGCTGTTAATCACTGCCAGTGGGGAGAGAGTGGTGGGGCAGGGTTGAGTTTGCAGATGAACACAGCATGTTTGTCCCCATAGCAAGAAGCTTCCTATGGGGGCACTTAGAGGGGAGGAGCGATGGTGGAGAACCCCAGTAAAGGAGGATCAGGGTAGCTTTGTCCAAAACCATTCCAAAGAGCAGTATGACATGTTTATTATTTTAAAAAAAATTCCTTTATAATCACTTTAAACTTTGCATGGGTAAGACCTGATGCTCACAAAACAAAAATGTATCTAAATATTATGGTACCATCACATTTTTGTCTGATTACACATGGACCAACAAAAAGCATTTACTAGATGTGGTCACTTTTCTGTATAATTTCTGTTCTGCTTGCCTTGCCTGCATTTGCATAAATTATCTCTGCGCTCAGTGACAAACGATGATCTACAAAAGTTGAGTGTTTGCAGTGAATGAATTTCAGTAACAGTTATCATGACTAAGATATTAGAAATTTAGGCTGGCCAGGTATTACTATGATACTAGTGGTTTTATTTAAATTGCAGTAAGCCATATAAGCCAATTAAAATTCAGCATTTACTGGTTTGATTTAGATAAAATGTAAATTTGATTGGTTTCCTTAAATGGCTGCTAAACGGGTGCCTCTAAACATAAAACATAGTTGCTATCATAGTAGCATTACCCCTAAAGGAACTGCTGGTAAATTATGAGTTCTCCCTTAACTATTCCCAGTGAAGACTTGCCCTGCAGCTGGGTCCATAGTATATTGACACATCAATAGTTATAAATTGATCTGATTAAAACTTGCAATAAGTCCTGAAGAAAGGAGGTAGTTAAACAGGTTTTAAAAAATTAAATACAGAAATTCAATGACAGCGGTATAATTCAATAGTACGGAAAATTTAATTGAAACGGTGTTCATACTTTTTGCCACCTGTAAATTTCCTGGACATAAATGCACTAGCCAAGTGGAGATCGACAATGCAAGCAGTAATAAACAACAATTAATGTGACAAAGTACCTGATAAAGAATCAGATGCAGAAATCTAACTAATGAGGGCCTAACTACGCTGTTTAGACCCTGACTAAGGCCGGCCATAGACAGTTTGAATCTTGGCAGGTTCAGCAGGAACAGGACGAGATTCGAACCATGTATGGTCAGACTGAGTGTACCAACTTGATGGATCAATCAACTTGGGTACAACCAGCCTGCAGGATTTTACATACGATTATCCCTAGTGGCTTGAATAGCCGCAAGCAATAATGACTGTCTTCTCCCAGGGGGGAGCCCGGAGTCGGGAGAATACAATGGCTCCGCGGGAGGGATTCCCCTGTCAACACTGTCTGTGGTTGCAGGAAACAAATTTGCTCAATGTATGGCCTGCTAAAGTACTTGCCAGGGGTTACACCTGCCACAAAGTCTGAAAGTGGTGTGGCACTTTAAACCTACTAGTGGAGTGTTCAACCTTCAACAGAAGGTATTCAACATTCCTTCACCATATAATATAATAGCAACTGGTAAAGAGTTCTTAAGGGATTATCTGGAGCACACTTTCACTATTGCACGATGGAGTAATGGTGGATACCTCTTATGAGAACTTTATGAACTCTTTACTAAATGCTATTACATGGAACAATGAATAACCCCTGAGGATTGGGACTTTCAACGGCAAGAACCAGGACTTGAGTATGAAAATATATAAATTTTTATTACACGTATTACAAAAATGAAACATACATAATCACACATAAAATATATAATAAAAACAAGGTCATAGATACGTCTTGGAACCAAGAGGGTCTGAGGTGTCTGGATCGGACTAGACGCGTTTCGGTCCAATTGCCTTTCTCGATAGTCCAGAGAACACCAGAGCTCAGACTAGGAGCATAAAAGGTCACAGTGAGTATCATGCAAATGGTAAGTATGGAGTTAGATTTCACATATATTAAACAATGTTAGAAACAATATATCACATAATTCATTATACACAGTGTTTGTCGTATTTAGATGTAAAAAGGGGGGCAAAAATGCCTTTATGATTACATACCAGATATGTAAGACCTCCGTGGAATCCAGGACGTAAGACCAAAAGGATGGGCCTTGGTGGATGAGAAAAGGGCCTTCAATTGTCTATGGCCGCAAGTAATATATGTCAGTTTGGCTGGGTCTATGCAAGATAGGCCCAGAACAATTTATTAATATTGTATGGGCTTCCAAAGGGGATTTGAATGGTTATAAGCTAAATACACAGTGGTTTGGCAAATGACAGTGAAAAGAGAGCTCCCCGATCAGAAATTCCCACGAGGATCTCCAAGGTGAGGTCAAAAACACACAGGTCATCTAGATGGTTGTGGAAAAGAGAAAGTAGAAGGAAAATTATATGGAATATATCCATAATAAAGATTAAAATGAGAAATGGAAAAAGATATTGTTGATAGTGACTACCTGTAAATCAGTAGTAGAATGGAGGTGTCTCCCGATGGATATATGGTGCTGGGACGTATCCAGCACTGAATCCCTGTTAACATAAAACATGTCAAACATAAAAATATATGGAGTATAAGAGAATTAGCAGGTAGGAGGTAAAGGTAAAGATGGAGAAGGCCTCATATCCCAACGCAAGTCCTATAGTTTACACAAGGGAGAGGAGGAAAAAAGGCTAGGTGGTGGGGAGGAATATAGGAGCAATATATGGCCGAGGATAAAAGTCACCAAGTGAGGGAGAGATGGTACTAAATAGAAGTCCCAAAAGGTGCCCAGATACCAGAGTAGATGTTAGCAAAGATTCTATGGCAGATGCAAGTATCACAAAAATAGTTCGTGGTGTCCAGAAAGAGGATAACTTACCTGTACAGCCCTGTGTGTTTGAGTAATGGCGGCGCGCTCTGAGTAGAGCGCGGTCCGCCATTAAGTACGCCGGCGCATGCGCCGGAGCCTGCGTCTAAACTCCTCCCGGGACGTGTGTGGACCAATGGAGGTCCCCCGTGTCTGGAACGCACAGACGCCGCCCACACATGGTTGGCCGCGGCGTGCGTTCCGGGCACGCCGACGCACAACATCCGGGTCCGAATCTCCGCCCACGGCGGGACCAGGTGACCGGTGATGGGGCGAAAAGACGCCCCTGTGTGCGCCGGGGGGAAGATCTGTCCGGTGAGCATCACTGTCAATAGTGTAAAGCTGCGGCTGAGGGGGCGGAACCAAAAAAAAAAAAACATCAAAGCAAGGCAAACTCTGTGTTTACATAGAGGAGCAGATACGAGAAATAGAATACAATTAATATCGGATACTTTGAAGTGGCATTCTATTAAAGAAGGAGCAAGGACCACAACAAACAGAGTGTATTTGATAGCCACACAATGGTACTTATACGCTTTAATATGTGATATATGGTAGAGGGTAGTAATAGATAAAAGAGCAGGGCAAATAATCCAAAAGGACTAAGGCAAAAGTATATGTAAACAACGAAGTTCACAAATATTGGGACTGAAATAGAATGAAAACGTATGGGATGACTACATCCGTTGAAGAAACAGATCTATGTTTTATTTGTCAGGCAAGATCCATATAGAAATGGATCTATACAGTATAGAAAAGTTTATCCTGTATATATGGAAGAAAAGGAAGGAAAAGATCATGTCCAATATATTGTGGGTATATGGGTATATTTAGTGATTTTAAAGTGGAGCCAATATTACATTTAAGGACATTACCCCATAGTGTCGTCATCAAATCATGTCCTAAGGGACTTATATTATGGATCCCATCCTCCTGATGAGAAACCCTCAAGAAAAGGCTTGAAGCTAATGCTTTCATTGAGTCCTGGGGGGATGGTAGCCCTGAGATTATGAATCCATCTAGATTCCCTTTGCAAAAGAGTCTTGTCCCAATCTCCTCCTCTGCTACTGGGGTGCACCCGGTCAAGGATGACGAAAAAGCAACGTGGGAAAATGCCACTGTGTGTAGTTAGAACGTGTCTCCCAAGAGGGAGATCAGGGTTGCGTTGACGCATACATGTAATATGTCGTTGAGCTCGTTTATGAAATTCATTTTTTGTCTTCCCGACATAGAAGCACCCACAGCAGCAGAGGAGGAGATAGACTACTCCTATCGTTTGACAATTGGAAAAATGTAGGGGTCTGTATGGGGACCCATTGGGAAGAAGTATATTGGGGTCTGTGCAAATATATTGACATATATTGCACCCTCCACATTTGAAGGTTCCTAAACGTTTACAAGGATCTTGGCGATTTTCGCCTGTATATTCACTTTTAACTAATTTATCCTTGAGTGAACGGGTCTTGCGATAAGTTATCGCCGGTTGGTCAGTAACAAAGGGATTAAGATGTGGATCACATGTAAGTAAATGCCAATATTTGTTGAGGACATTGTAAACTCTATCATGTTGTTTCGTGTATGAGGTTATAATCCGTGCCTGATGTTGGATCTGATTGCTATCACGTGAAGTTTTAATCGATTTTTTGAAAATGAGGTCTTGTCTTTGTTGCGATTTAGCCCTACGATAGGCCTTTTTAAGACAAGTTTGTGTGTAGCCTCTGGTGGTCAATCTTGTTCTAAGTTTATCTGCTTCCAACTTAAAAATGGGATCTTCAGAGCAATTGCGCCTGAGTCGCAAATATTGCCCGTAAGGGATAGACCTTATTAATGGGGCTGGATGAGCATTAGTTGCGTAAAGTACTGTATTGGCAGCGGTAGGTTCTCTAAACAATGTGGTCCTGATATTGCCTAATCGATTTTTATTAATTGTGATGTCCAGGAAGTCAATGGACTCACTGTTATAATTTAGGGTAAATGAAAGATTAAAGTTGTTCCTGTTCATGGAGTGAACACAGTCCAGGAGTGATTCCTCGCTGCCTGTCCAGACAATGAGGACATCGTCGATGTACCTATGCCATGCCAATATGTGCTGGGTATATTTCAAATGTTGTTCCTCAGAGAGGAAAGAACGTTCCCATTCCCCCAGGTACAGATTGGCGTACGATGGGGCACAGCATGTCCCCATCGCAACGCCCTGTACCTGGAGGAAATGGGAACCATCAAAGGAAAATACATTACGGGTGAGGATGTATTCAAGTGATTGTAGAATGAATTTTTGTGTAGCTGCGGAATCTGAATTAGATTGTGTGAGGGCATGTGCGATTGTGCGGATACCCTGCTGGTGGGGGATGGAGCTATATAGTGCTTCAACATCTATGGCCACCAGCAGGGCATCCACAGGGATCGACATGCCCTCCAACAGCTGCAGAAGATGTATAGTATCCTTTACAAAAGAGGGGAGAATTTGTACAAATGGATACAGTTTGCTGTCCACATATCTACTTAGATTTTCAGATATGCTGCCCCTGCCCGAGACGATGGGTCGTCCCGGGGGGTCGTTTTTGTTTTTGTGGACTTTGGGCAGACTATAGAACGTGGGAATAGTAGGAAATTTGATTCTAAGAAAATCCCAAGTGGTTTTGTCTATACAGCCTGTTAAGTATCCATTGTCCACCAGAGCATAGAATTCTGCGAAATACTTATCAATAGTAACTCTGGATATTTTGTGATACCAAGTTGAGTTATTGAGGATTTTCCAGCACATATTGGCATATTGTTGGTTATGCATAATGACAATATTGCCCCCCTTATCAGAGGGCTTGTTAGTCAATTGTAATTGTTTTGTGAGAGCAGTAAGCGCCTGGTTTTCTTCTATGCTAAGATTAGAGGCTCGAGTCTGACTTTTATCCTCGGCCATATATTGCTCCTATATTCCTCCCCACCACCTAGCCTTTTTTCCTCCTCTCCCTTGTGTAAACTATAGGACTTGCGTTGGGATATGAGGCCTTCTCCATCTTTACTTTTACCTCCTACCTGCTAATTCTCTTATACTCCATATATTTTTATGTTTGACATGTTTTATGTCAACAGGGATTCAGTGCTGGATACGTCCCAGCACCATATATCCATCGGGGGACACCTCCATTCTACTACTGATTTACAGGTAGTCACTATCAACAATATCTTTTTCCATTTCTCATTTTAATCTTTATTATGGATATATTCCATATAATTTTCCTTCTACTTTCTCTTTTCCACAACCATCTAGATGACCTGTGTGTTTTTGACCTCACCTTGGAGATCCTCGTGGGAATTTCTGATCGGGGAGCTCTCTTTTCACTGTCATTTGCCAAACCACTGTGTATTTGGCTTATAACCATTCAAATCCCCTTTGGAAGCCCATACAATATTAATAAATTGTTCTGGGCCTATCTTGCATAGACCCAGCCAAACTGACATATATTACTTGCGGCCATAGACAATTGAAGGCCTTTTTCTCATCCACCAAGGCCCATCCTTTTGGTCTTACGTCCTGGATTCCACGGAGGTCTTACATATCTGGTATGTAATCATAAAGGCATTTTTGCCCCCCTTTTTACATCTAAATACGACAAACACTGTGTATAATGAATTATGTGATATATTGTTTCTAACATTGTTTAATATATGTGAAATCTAACTCCATACTTACCATTTGCATGATACTCACTGTGACCTTTTATGCTCCTAGTCTGAGCTCTGGTGTTCTCTGGACTATCGAGAAAGGCAATTGGACCGAAACGCGTCTAGTCCGATCCAGACACCTCAGACCCTCTTGGTTCCAAGACGTATCTATGACCTTGTTTTTATTATATATTTTATGTGTGATTATGTATGTTTCATTTTTGTAATACATGTAATAAAAATTTATATATTTTCATACTCAAGTCCTGGTTCTTGCCGTTGAAAGTCCCAATCCTCAGGGGTTATTCATTGTTCCATATTTATTAGGGATGTTGGCAAGATTCCAGGTTTAAAACACAGAATCCAAATTTATCTTAAATGCTATTACATGGTGAAGGAATGTTGGATACCCCTTTAGTCAAATTCATTTTTGTTAACTTTTTACTGCATATTGGAATGATGGTGGTTAAGCAAATGTTTTTTCCTCATTGATTATACTTTACATGCGATTTAGATTATGTTTATGATTAACTGCATGGTTGTACGTTATGAAATATGGAGATTTATATAACAAGTAGCACTTTAAATTTTCACTAAAAATATATTTCTGTGAGATATTGCAGATGTTCTCATTGGGATTTTTTATCACACACAATAGTGGATGCTTCTGACACTAAATCTTTTATATAGCATATATATTTTGACAAAAATTTCACAGACATACACACTAAACTAATTAGGAATTGTATTGATGTTGTTCAAGGCTCAAACTACTACTGGTAGTAGTTTGGGCCCAGCTCCTTGGGAGGTCAGACTGCTTCTTCCTTCTTGATTACCCAATTGAATTTCTCCACAGGATTCACTTTCTGCTCCCTTTATAGACCTCTCTCTTTCCTCTTCCCTTATACTCCACTGCTCTTGCCACCAATCACTTTCCACCCCCATACATTCACTGTCCCTCCTTGTGTCTATGGCAGGGCTAAATCCCTGTACACACAGGCCAAATGCTGAGTGACATGGGCCAGTTCAATAAAAACCGGCCTACATACAGACCGTGTGTAAGGCAGCTGGTCTGACAGAAGCTGACTTCTGTCAGAAGAGCATGCTGGAAAACCAGCAGCCGACCATCTCTCGATCAGCGCTCTCAGCCAATAGCGGCGAGCATTGACGGGAGCAATCAATGACAGGGGGCCATCCCCCTGTCAGAATACAACAGCTCAGTGGGGAAGACCGCTGTACTAACGTTGTATCATTAATACAGTGGCTCCGATTGGAGCTGACAGGTTTTTTCATTCAACCCGCTGGATTGAATAGAGAAAGACTCATAGTGCGTACCAGGCTTAAGTCTGAGGCTACCAGTGCAGCTAATCCCGTCCCATTGTTCCTCCTCTTCTACCTGCAGCTTGTCAATCTCCTTCATGGAAAGACAGATGATTTGCAGCATGGCAAAAACGATGCCCGGGCTATGCTGCTCCCCTGACTTAAAGAAGCTGCCATCCAGGGTTACATCCTCATTATCTGTAACATTTTTATTTAAAAAAAAAATGATGCAAGTGGAATATTGAGGATTGGAGCTTTGTGCTGGTCAAATAAGCTCTAACGAGCAGGGCCCTCTGATTCCTCCTGTATTAAATTGTATTTTAACTGTATTATCTGCCCTCCCCTCACGTAAAGTGCTGCGCAAACTGTTGGCACTATATAAATCTTGTATTATAATAATAATAATGTGTCAATAAGATCAAACCACAAAAGCAGTCATGAGAAAGTGGAAGAAAAAGTATAGTATTTTCACTGAGCACATAGTTTCATCTTTTATTGAAACAACTTACATTTCACATGCATACTTATATTACTATACTATATTCCCATGTATGTATAATATTATCAGATGCTTAAAATTTCTCAAAAGTTAGTTAGGTATCTCACATGCTAGTTGGGGCAGCTTTACTAAAGGAGCATATTTCTCACTCACTAAAGACGCATTCTATTTAATTATCCAATCACATGCAAAGAAGATTTCAGATTTTTTTAATGCACAGTATTCAGTATTCAAAATGGAACATCAACTTCTGTAAAATAGGCAAATGAACAAAAAGGTTAAATCATGAGATTTTTTCCTTTTAACTTACAAACCAATATGTCAACACAGTCAGCGGTAATAGGCTTCTGCGTAATTAAAAATATAAATTAACCAACATAAAAACAACATAAACAGATTTAAGTAAAGCAAGATTTAGTAGTCTTGTGTTGAAGGGTAAATAGTCTTATTTGTTTACATGGAAAAATGACTATGTGACCTGTGGCCATGGGTCAGTACTGACGCTGAAGCCTGAAGGAAACATATGGTTGTAATATTGATTCAGTATACAACAATGGATGTCCAGGAGTCATAGTGGAGTCTTACAATTTTTACAGTCTGTTTTTAAAAGTTGCAGAGTGAATAGTAAGTTCAAGTGATAAAAATAAATATTTGCCCTTTTTTAATTTTAATTTGAATTAGGAATTGGAAAAACCACTCCTTGTCCTACTGCTCTAGGGTTCATTGAACCCTATGTGGAGCTTACTCACAGAGATTCTTGGCTGATGACTCTATTATTGAGTTTGTAGATAGGTCATGTTCTTTCTTTTGTATGCAACGGAACAGTAAAAAAATCCATGTATCCTGCTAATGTGCTACTCATAAAGGTCCTTGGACCTCAAAAGAAGTTGGTGGAAGCTGAGATTATTATCTCTTCATATGGCTGCATTTAGCTTCCACCATCTTCTTTTGAGGTCCATGGACCTCTATGGTTAGCACAAAAGCAGCATACATACATTTATGGCCGCTCTGTTGAACACAAAAGAAAGAACATGACTTATCTACAAACTTTCTACTGAATTCAACAACAGAGTCACCAGCATACAGCAATGAATGTCCAAAAGTCTTAGTGGAGTCTTACAAAAACGCTAAACTTTAATTTGATAATTTTTCTTTCATTCCCTAATTCCTCCTTTTCCTCTTCATTAACACGCTAATGGCATTTAAAAAAAATCTTTCAGTTTTTATTATATACCTTATTTTGAATCCAGTGATCTCATCTCATCTTCTTTATGCAAAGCAGGCAGATGATGGTTGGTGGGAAGGGCCAGCATGATGCTGCATATAGTTTTTTGAAAACATTACAGCACCCTACCACAGTACTCCTCTTAAGAGCGCTTATCTCAAGCAGTCAGCTGGCTCTTTGAAGGAGTAATGTAAATATCAAAATACCTTGAGGCTGGGTTCATACTTATGTGAATTGGATGCGGGTTTCCCCGTATCTTATTCACATGACAGAAGAATGTGCCCGGCTCTCAAAAGAGCAAGTTCACACATCTCTGGGCGGCGCCGATCTGCACTGGAAAAGGGTCCTGTGCAATTTTAGCTCTGTTTCAGGTTCGAATTCAAACAAAAAATTCGGACATGATTGGCACCTGAAACAGAGAACAGGGACGCACTGGACCACCTACTGCAAATGAGAACATGGCCTGACAGGTGGATGTCAGTCTGAAGGAGTGGGAATTCCTAGAAAGACCCCATTTGTATGCAGACTTCCCTAGGTAATGCCTACATGTGGTGCTAAGCCTCCATTAAAGAACTAAAATCCAGTAAAGGTGGGAGGTGGGCAAAGAACAGTTAGGCTGGAGAGGAAAGAGCGGGATGATGCTGGACTTCCTCCAACCAGGAAATGATGTGGGTTCTATATGACTTGCTGCATCTTCTACTCCTTACTGTGAGAAGCTCAGATCATACAGTAAAATAAGAGTAAACAGAACATTAAATTTCGACAGAGCTTAAATTAGACTTCAGAGCACAAGTGGTATAGCCACAGTACTTGCTCATGGGTCATTAATCACTGTGGCATGCAACTGATCCACATTCAAGAGTGATTCTGGGCATCTTTTATAATACTTTAATAAAGTTTATCTGTAGCCAAAGCTTTTTATTGCCATCTGTATCCCTGTTGGGGAGATTTACCCTCTCTATATGAGAAACAGAAAGGATACAAAAATACTAAATTACACAACAATCACCAAAATAGAGGGGGAATCTTCATGGGGACACTGTTAATGAGGACTGTTTAGGGGTGGGTTTCCCCTCACTTTGGAAAGATGTCCTCTTACTTCCTGTTGTTTCTAGGCTGGAAGTGAATGGAAATCTCCCAAATGCAACAAAAAAAAACCAGCAAGGGTTTTGACTGTCCATGACTTTATCCCAAATTATGGACATACTTAAAATAGGAACTGCCTGTACTGCAGTGTTGCCAACCTGCCAGATTGAAGTTTACTGACAGAACACCGAAAATTTACTGGCACAGGCAAGTTCTTATTGGCATTTCAAAAAGTTACAAAATAATTCACAACGTGATTTAAGGTAGATATTAATGCAAAAATCATATTCCTTATTTTATTTTCAATATAGTAAGTGAGTAGCTCAGAGATAGGACTCAGGAGGGCAAGAAATTATAATGGGCAGGCACACACACATGAAACTGACTCTCACAGTGACGCTGACAGCAGTGTGCACACATGATGATAATGATGACACCTCACTGACCAGTGGCTGCTGGTTAATAGGGGACGCAGGGGTGCTGCCCCCCCCCCCCCCAAGGCTAGTCACTGTGTAAAATCAGCATAAAAAAAACAAAAGTGTACCTTTAATATGGCAGCGGGGCGCCGGACACATTGCTGCCTATGGGAGGGGTGGGGGCTTTGGCACCATGTGCCTCTTTACTTGTAAGGTGATTGGCGGCCTTTTAGAGTGTCCTCGGGGCACAGAGCGATGCGCCCAAACACTCCCACTCTCCGTCTGCCATCTTGTGGTTGGTCCAGCCTGGCAGCATAGCGCCAGGCTGGACCATGAAATGCTGCATCCAAGTAGTGTGTAGCCTGCAGGTAGGTTCACATTCAACAGATAGTGAGGCTTGCCAGAGCCGTTCAGTGTGTGTGACACTGTCAGGTAATGTAACTGCTTGCAGGGAAAAAGACCAGCTATCAAAACTCAGCCGTGATGTTGGGGGTGGGCGGGGCCGAACAGCTATCAAACACAAGCCAATGGGATGGGGTCTGGGCGGCCGCATCGTTTATGTGGCTCCGCCCCTTTCTTAAGCAGCCCAATCATTGGCTGGTGTCTGACAGCTGCTCGATCCCGCCCACCCCCAACATCACCGCTGAGTTTTGACAGCTGGTCTTTCTCCCTGCAAGCAGTTACATTACATGACAGTGTCACACACACTGAGCGGCTCTTGCAAGCCTCACTATCTGCTGAATGTGAAACTCCCCCTCCCCCCTGTTAGTGTCTATAAGTGGTGCCTACCAGTGCCACCTCATCAGTGCCCATCAGTACCACCTATCAGTGCCCACCAGTGCCGCCTCATCAATGCCCAACAGTATCACCTATCAGTGCCCACCAGTGTCGCCTCATCAGTACCACCTATCAGTGCCCACCAGTGTGACATCATCAGTGCCAATCAGTACCACCTATCAGTGCCCACCAGTGCCGCCTCATCAGTGCCCACCAATGCCACCTCATCAGTGCCCATCAGTACCACCTATCAGTGCCCACCAGTGCCGCCTATCAGTGCCGCCTCATCAGTGCCCATCAGTGACACCTATCAGTGCCCATCAGTGCTGCTGATCAGTGCCACCAATCAGTGCCCACCAATGCTGCCTATTAGTGCCCAGGAGGGCTGCCAATCAGTGCACAGCGGTGCTGCCAATCAGTGCTGCCTATCAGTGCCGCCTATCAGTACTCATCAGTGCTGCCAATAGGTGCCACCTATCAGTGCTGCCAATCAGTGCCCATCAGTGCTGCCAATCAGCGCCCATCAGTGCCGCCAATCAGTGCTGCCAACCAGTGCCCATCAGTGCTGCCTATCAGTACCGCCTCATCAGTGCCCATTAGTGACACCTATCAGTGCCCATCAGTGCTGCCGATCAGTGCCACCAATCAGTGCCCACCAATGCTGCCTATTAATGCCCAGGAGGTCTGTCAATCAGTGCCCAGTGGTGCTGCCAATCAGTGCTGCCTATCAGTGCCACCTATCAGTACTCATCAGTGCTGCCAATAAGTGCCACCTATCAGTGCTGCCAATCAGTGCCCATCAGTGCTGCCAATCAGTGCCCATCAGTGCCAATCAGTGCTGCCAACCAGTGCCCATCAGTGCTGCCTATCAGTCCATATCAGTGCCACCTATCAGTGCTGCCACTCAGTGCCCAACAGTGCTGCCTATCAATGCCCATGAGTGCACTGAGTGCAGGGATGAGGAGATGAACTCAGTAACCAGGCACATTGTCCATGGGGGGGCTGGCCAGGTTGGGCACAACTGAAATCTGTTGATGTTTATTAATGCCACATTCTTTAGTATAATAGGTAATCACCACACTACTATTTACAATAAACTACTGGTAAGATAAAAAGTGTCAGTAAAAGGCTTTCTGCTAAGCACTGTTAGGTGTTCCCACACCACAAAAAAAAAAAAAAAATGTGCAGCGCTAACTCACTAATGGTGGAACCCTCTAATGTATGGAAATCTTAATAAAGTTAAATATTACCACAATACCTGCCTCTGTAATATGTAACTGCACATAAAACACACATCAAACTGAAAACAAGACATAAAAATGAAGGTGGAAACTCTCTTATAGATATTTGCCATACAGATTAACTTCAAATGCAATAATTCCAGAGATATGTGATTTCACATGTAATACA
This sequence comes from Pelophylax lessonae, assembly GCF_965119305.1. Taxonomy (NCBI): domain Eukaryota; kingdom Metazoa; phylum Chordata; class Amphibia; order Anura; family Ranidae; genus Pelophylax; species Pelophylax lessonae. Next base: position 242,074,727 of record NC_138771.1, on the reverse strand, counting down.
CATCAAAAGGAAAATAAGGCATATATCTTTTTCAAAACTTAGCAGGGATGGTGGAACCCCTCTACAGATACTTGTCATACAATTTAAGTGCAAAAACTTTTTAGTTGGAAGGTTCACACCAGTAGAGAACTTTAGAATTTTTATTTTTTAGATTGTTACACTTCATTTTATATATTTTTGTTACTATTATAATGTAAATTATTGCACTTGAAGTTAATTTTCCACCACCCATGCTAAGTCCATGTCTTTATTGACCTTGCTTTGTGCACTGGTGCACAGTCATGTTGGAACAGGAAGGGGCCATCCCCAAACTGTTCCCACAAAGATGGGAGCATGAAATTGTCCAAAATGTCTTGGTATGCTGACGCCCTAAGAGTTCCCTTCACTGGAACTAAGGGGCGGGATAATGCAAATGTATGTACACATTATTCCTTACATGAGAGACCATTAAGTAGAGCTGGATTTCAAATAGAGGCCAAAAATAACTACTCACTGAAACAGCCAGGGATCGAGGGATTGAGGAAGAGGGAACTCCTTCACAATTGCAGGCATCAGCAGGAGGAACTCGTCTCCGGTGAGGTTACCATTTGACTCTGACCGTTATCCGTATCACGGCTTGTGGAGGAGGTGCACGTCAACGTCACGTCAGTATGCAACACCGACACGCCCCCGCTCACAGCAGGACACCATGGAAACCCTCCTCTCACTGAAGCAGTGCCGGCTGGTCCCCTCCTCTCCTCCCACCTACCCTACGTATCACTGGCCCAGATAGCCCGATGTTGTCTCTGAGACAACATCGGGTGAGAATTCTGTACTGGGCGGCAGGCCCCCTTGCTGGCCGCCCCCCCTTCCCGATTGGCCCTCGGACCACATACGAAGTGCCCGACTACTCAGTCCGCCCCTGGACCCGACTAGTTTTGACCCTGCTTTGCTCGCTTCTGTTTCTGTACCATTTGGACTCTTATCTACCTGTGTATGACCCAGCTTGTGTAATTTATGTATATATTAAAAAAGAATAGCGCACACATGCAAAAGAAATGACTATCAAATATGGAGACAATCCATAAATAAAAATGGGGATTTAGTCCCACCATATGGCCATATCGTGCTCAAGCCCACCACTACGTCAAAGTACCCCATTATCAGTGGGTCCTACACTATCCATAAAAAAGGGGTGAATCCAGCCTCTCTGACAACCCTCCTTGCTGGGATAGATGTGCTAATGCACTACAAGAGACTCCTCCTATATCTACTTGACAGTGGACACTGATAGAGTACAGGTGTGTGTGGGGGGTGGGTTGCTCAACCTCAGAAGTCTGGTCAGACCGAATACATAATAAACAAGCAAAAAATTGGGGGAGCAAGCCCTGAACATGTATATCTAAAGCCAGTGCAGCTATGGACCAAGCAACATGTATATTAAAAAAGAAGAATAGCGCACACATGCAAAAGAAATGACTATCAAATATGGAGACAATCCATAAATAAAAATGGGGATTTAGTCCCACCATATGGCCATATCGTGCTCAAGCTCACCACTGCGTCAAAGTACCCCATTATCAGTGGGTCCTACACTGTCCATAATTTATGTATATACAGTATGTAAAATAGTATATTTTTTATTATTATTAATATTATACAGAATCTATGCATCTCTAACAATGCATTACAAAATAAAGGGAGCCAAGACAGTTAAAATACAGTTCAATACAAGAGGGTTTGGAGGGCCCGGCCATGAAAGTTTGCAATCTAAAAGGGAGGGTAAAGTTATGCAAAAGGTCATAACTGTTAGGGATGAGTTGATGGAGAAAGTAAATATACAGTTTATTAGGTGGATTTGTGATCTGCCTCTCTGAATATATAAGTTTTCAGGGATTGCCTAAAGGCAGACAGAGTAGAGGATAGGAGAACAGATTGAAGTAGGGAGTTCCAGAAGATCGCAGAAGTACTGGAGGTGAGAATGGAAGGAAGTGACAAGGAGCTAAAGAGCAGGCGGTAGCGAAAGATCTCCCTGCAGCCGCACATCAATGCTGTCCCTTGAATGAATGTGTGAGTGAGTAGCAACCTCAGCATGGATTCTAACCAGGCGACGCCTCAGCAGGTGGTCTTGGGAGGAGTGGAGTGGACAGTTTTGTTCATATCTTGAGTGAAGGTTGTGAATGAGTTCGGGGTGGCTTTATAGGTTGTCATAAGTATTTTGGGATTGGCAGAGAGGCATGGCATACACTGGAAATATTATTACATTGCATATGGATAGCATACTGATGAATGGTTTCTGCATTTACGCAATTGTGCAAAAGTTTTTGTCAGGTGTAAAAAAATCCTGTAAATTAGCAATGCTTTCAGAAATAGAAGTGTAAATAGTAAAAGTAAATGAACAGAAGAGAAATCCAAATCACATTAATACTTGGTGTCACCACCCTTTGCCTTCAAAACAGTATTAGTTCTTCTAGGTACACTTGCACACAGTTTTCGAAGGAACTCAGCAGGTAGGTTGTTACAAACATCTTGGAGAAGTACCCACTGTACTTCTTTGGACGTAGGCTGCCTCAAATCCTTCTGTTTCTTCATATAATGCCAGACAGACTTGAAGTTGAGATCAGGGCTCTGTGGGGGCCAAACCATCACTTCCAAGACTCCTTATTTTTTAAGCTGAAGATGGTCCTTAATGACATTGGCTATATGTGTGGAGTCATTGTCCTGCTGCAGAATACATTTTGGTACCAATCACACGCCTCTCTGATAGCATGGCATGATGGATAAGTATCTGTCTGTATTTCTCAGCATTGATTCTGACCAAATCTCCAACTCTATTTGCAGAAATACAGACCCACACTTGCAAGGAACCTCCATCATGCTTCACTGTTGCCCGCAGACACTCATTTTTGTACTGCTTTCCAGCCCTTCAGTGAACAAACTGCCTTCTGCTACAGCTAAATATTTAGATTCATCAATCCAATGCACCTACTGCCATTTTCTGCACCCCAGTTCTTATGTTTTTATGTATAGTTGAGTCACTTAGCCTTGTTTCCATATCAGAGATATGACATTTTGGCTACAATACTTCTATAAAGACAACTTCGTCCAGACTTCTCTGGACAGTAGATGGGTGTACCTGGGCCTCACTGGTTTCTGCCAGTTCTGTGCTGATGACTCTGCTGCACATATTCTGATATTGAAGGGAAGTAAGCATGATGTGTCTTTCATCTGCTCCTAAGTTTCCTTGGACAACCACTGCATCTACGGTCCTCAACGTTGCCCATTTCTTTGTGCTACTTCAAAACAACTTGAGCAGCACATCTTGAAACCCCCAGGCTTTGACATTTTTGCTTGGGAGAGACCATGCTGATGCTGTATATCCATCTTGTGTCTTGTTACTGATTGGGGGAAACCTGGCATTGCTGCAGGGGGGAGACAGAGGAGCACACAGTGGGCCCAGCCAGCATAGATGAGTAACCTGGACACGAGGGGTGGCATATACAGGAATCAATCCCTTCCATTAGCCACTGAATGCCTGTGGAAGGGAGAAGAGGAGAATCATGTAAAATGGAGGGAATCAGTTCCTGCTGCCCCTCCTGCCCAGGTGTAAAATGGAATGTGATTGGTTGGCCACACAGGCCTCCTGGAGCATGGAATGGGGTCACAATTGTGACCCCTGTGGCCCCTGGCGCTTCACCAATGCACAGAGAATATTTGAAAGTGCAATATTTTTAAACCCTGCATTAAGGTAAAAAAAATGTTTTACAGCTTGCTGACCTGCCCCACCTCCCTAAATATTATAACATGTAATTCAGTATAACCAGTTGTGGACCTCCCTAAGTACATATACTACGGGACTGCTGCTCTTCTGTGCGAAATTACGTACAGGTACATGATTTTACTTTTTCAGGGTCTGTGCACCGCCAGCGGCCAGCTTCCACTGTGATTGGACACAGCAGGAGTCAATTAGCGGGTCCAGTGGACCTGATCGTTTCCAAGAGAGGCAGAACGGCAGTCTGCCTATGTAAACAAGGCAGATCGCCGTTCTGTGACAAGGGAAGAGAGGTGATCCTGTGTTTCTGCTAAGCAAGAAAACAGATCTCTGTCTTTTCCACAGTTAAAGCACCCACCACACAGTTAGAAAGCACTCCCTAGGGACACATTAACCCTTTGTTCGCCCCTGATGTTAACCCCTTCCCTTCCAAAAGTGTCGATTAGTGTCCGATTTGTCCGCCGCAATGTTGCAGTCCCGCTATAAGTCGCTGATCGCCGCCATTACTAGTAATAAATAAATAAATAAAAATTTCATAAAAAATATCCCATAGTTTGTAGACGCTATAACGTTTGCGCAAACCAATTTATATCCCCTTTATTGGGATTTTGTTTACCAAAAACATGTAGCAGAATACATATTGGCCTAAATATGAAGAAATTCGATTTTTTCCTTTTTTTTATTGGATGTGTTTTATAGCGGAAAGTAAAAAATATATATATTTTTTCAAATCTATCTGTCTTTTTTTGTTAATGCGCAAAAAATTAAAACCGCAGAGGTAATCAAATATCACCAAAAGAAAGCTCTAAAATTAAAGCCTTGGAACGTTTACTTGCGCAAGAACTTGATGATTTGGAATGTTTTGCGAAAACTTGGTCCGTGTGCGCTGAGTTTCAGGATTCAGCCAAGTTTCTTAAATGGGTCACTGATCTATCATCATAGCAGAGTGTTTTTTTTTTTTTTTGTTCTTATTTATTTATTTATATATATTTTTTTTTTTTTCTTTTTTCTTTTTCCTGTTCAGTTGAGAATGTTTTTTACATCATGTCATTAAGCCAGCTAAGACATTTTGATGTATTTGTAAATCAGGATTAAGTGATATACTCAGAGGAGCATTTAGTTATGGGATTATAATTATGATATGAGTTGGTCTTACTACAATATATTTAGGTTTTGTAAGATAAAGTACTCTGTGTAGCTATTATGTTTGATGGATATTAAATGTTTGATATCTATATTTCTAACATTAACATGAAATACTTGGTATCATGTTACGTGGTATTAAGTAAGATGGTTCTGGAGAGAATTTTTGTCTTCCCTTTTTTCTTGTGTTTACTTGTATTTTCTAATAAAATAAGATTGAAAACGAGAAAGCTCTATTTGTATACGTCGCATGACCGCGCAATTGTCTGTTAAAGTAATGCAGTGCCGAATCACAACCAATGGCATGCTCATGAAAGGGGATAAACCTACCAGAGGTGAAGTGGTTAACAAACACTATATTAAAACATGTTTATTATTTTATTTGAAAATAATTGCCATTAGTAACACTTTAATTATATAAAATATGTTGTAATTTAATTTGGTTTCAAATATGTGCAGAACTATAACCTAAAGTTTTGAGCTTACATTAAAATTGCAACTGAGAATTATATTTAATATGTATTATTACATTTTGAAAATTGCACATAAAATTGTATTTTATTACTAAAGGAAATAGTTAAGAAAAACAAATGAAAATATCATTTATTATGAACACATTGAAAAAGGCAGAACCTGACCTAATGAGCAGGTTTCCTTTCTACCTTTTCTTGCCAGAAGAAACTTAGGTTCCAGGATTTTCTTTCTTTTATTCCTTTTGAAACGTCAACTGTTCCAATCAGCTAGAACATCAGATTTCCTCTGATTTCTTTGTGTGTGTCCAAGCATAACTTACAACTTTGTACATATTTCTGTATGCCACTCCTCACATATTGATGTAGTTATATGATATAACAGAATGCAGAGCACATGGGACTAAGCATGGTAGGGCTGTTAAAATGATGCTTTTCGTTGGTAGAAACAGAGAGTATGGCTAACTTGATAGCTTCATTCCATAGCCTTAAGGCAAATTCCGATGCTTTTTCATCTTCCAGATTTGTGTTTTACAGGCTATTTGCATTTTGAAAATATTTTGTTAATAAGAGGAACAAAGTAATGGAATTTTTTAAACCTTTATCTTTTTTACAAAGTCTGTGGATAAACTCTTATTATAAAATAGGTTTAAACTGCATATGAGATAAAAGCCCATTTTCAAAACATATTTCTTTGCTACCAATTGGCAAATGTGAAAGCAGCAATGGAAATTGCATATTGTAAAGAATTGAGTTTCTCTCAAATGTGTATAGTAATAGCAGATTCCAATATTGCCTTACAGAGCCTAATCATCAATTTACATATATTCTAATATATTCACCACAGCTGCCCACACTCCAGTGACAGTTTGGCCAGAATCCAGTTAGAGGAAATCCTAGAAAACACAGGTGGAACGCAACCATCCAATTCCCTGTTCAAAAAGTATACAATATTTGCATTGCTGAAGCTCTCTCCTTGAAGAAGGGAATGACAAATTGGCAGGGTTTAGCTCAGAAGTCAGTGACGTTGGGTTTCAGTAACAAAGTAAAACTAAATATTTAGTCTGAAATTAACATATACATGCAAGCTTACTAATGAAAAATGCACATACTATATACCTACCTATTTTTTTACTTTTTTTTTTTTTTTACTAGGAATTAGCAAAGAGCTGGCCAAACTGATGTTATGGAGGAAGAATTAAATATTTGGGCCTCATATTCTGTTTAAAATATTCCAGACCCAAACATGCAAAAAAAAAAGCAATAAGAATATAATAATATAATAATATTTGTTTGTTCAAATGTACTCATGTGGCAAATACAACTTCATATTTGGTAATAATAGAGTTGAACTTTTAAAGTTATACTTTTATACCCAAAATTATTTTCTTCAAAAGAATCCCTTGATACTTTAGATGTTACTTGGTTGTGGGGTTTTAGATTGACAATAAGCTTTTACTTACTACTTCAATTATTCCGGAGGTCTCAAAAGTCTGCTAAGAGCACAGTGTCAGGGACGTGTTAGCCATAGCGCTACTAATGCTCAAAGGGAGACGCAAATGCGCATGCGCTATCCTGCCATTGTGAACGCGCACGCATGCCAATAAACTTTGGTGCCAAGTGCCACATATAAGTGCAGCAGTTGCACTAATGCTTTGCTGTCTGATCTGCAGATGTACCTGTGTTTCTGAAACCTGATCCTGGTATTCCTGTGTTTGATCCAGCTTGGCTTTAAATCTGTTGAAACTCTTCCACCTTGACCTTTGCCTTTATCTGGACTTTGCTTGTTCTCTCTTGCTCATCTGCCTGAACTTATGTTGCCGATCTCTGCCTGTACCCTGGCTATTCTTTGCCTACCGTCTGATCGCCTGTTATCAACCCAACTTGTCTGATCACGCATCCTGTGTCTCTTCTGCTCCCCATGCATGTGCCTGATCCCTGCTGTCACCAGCCCAGTATCTGCTGGCCTGCTAACACTTGCCGTTTAACCTTCTGGTCCACCCTGGTGACACATCCACCACACGGAAGGCGATCCAGGCAACCACATAACACAACACCCTCGTGGCCACTGTTACAACATCCGTGGTCCCTGAGCTAGGGTTATATGAGAGGCCTTCCCTCTGCATGTCAGGCTCAGCCGTCAGGTACGTGACACACAGTCTGTCTCCTTGATTTTCATCCCCTAGTCTGCATAGGAAACTGCCTAAATGATGCTCTGTAAGAGACTGTGCTGTGAAACAAGGATATTTATTCCTCCAACCTAGATCTTGATGGCTAATTTTGTTAATCAATAAGTGTGCAGATTACTGCCCAGCCTGATAGAGTTGTAACTAAAGGCAAGCAATTTTGCAAACAGCAGGGACGTTTAAGATTTTTACCTATAAGTGCACTTTAGCATATTTATATACATAGAGTCAAATGTTAAAGTCACCCTATGGATTTATCTTTTTTTTTAAACATATAATGCAGCTATGACCCAGTATGACTCTTATGTCTCTGCTCTATATCTCTTCTCTCCTTTGCCTCTAAGTTTTGGAACGTTGTCTACAATGTCTACACCCACTTGACTCATTTCCTAACGTCTCACTCTATTTTGTATTCAGCCTTTACTTCCAACATTCCACTGAGACAGATCCGACTAATGTAGATATGTAGTTACAGAATCAGCATTCTCCATTCAGCCTCCTGGAGCTCAATCTGTGCTTCAGTTATTAGGGTAAAGTATATGCATACATTTTTAAAATATTATTCATGTAACATTAAAGGTTTTGTTGATCATTATCAGGAAGCTTACACGCTGGCACTACTCATAAGTGTTTAAGCAACTCAGATAAATTGATAGATGAGATCATAGAGTTTTTGGGATATCTATGAGACCAGACACTTGAGCTTTTTGACAGCTGTAAATGGATGGTTATTGTTAGAGGAAAAAGAATACTTGTATCAGGTAACTAGGGGTCTAGCAGACAAGTCAGCAAAGAGCAGAGGTTTGCTCTCAATGAGTATCCGCAGGACATGCTTTTCAAGTGTTTCAGAGCAGCACAAAAACAACACAAAAAAATGCTGGGCATCACCAGTAACTCAAAACCTTCTCTATTACTAACAGGAAAAAATGCCTGTTAAGTGGTATTCACTTGCACAAGTAAATACCATGTTCCAGGTTATAATGATACTTTCATTTAATATTAAATCTGGTAAAACACCTACAAATAATTGTGATTGATTTATTGTTAGCAGTTAATTATTTACAAGTTGGCAGTGTAAGAAGGATTATGATGTAAGAAAAAAAGTACTATTTAGCTAATTATTGGCTGATAATTGCACTAAAAAATCTGACCAGTTTTGGAGAGTCCAGATGGTCCCCTCTTCCCAATGAAAATGCCACAAGGAACATGTCTAGACCAGGTAAGGAAATGAGTCATCAAGAAGAGTGCAAGCCCTCACCAAGAGCGTAAAACAATCCAATGAGCAGATATTTCCTATATTTAATATTTCTTTGGAGAATCGTGTGCAAGAGAAAAGAAAATAGTATCATGGCTTGCACATGGCTGGATAATGGAGATCTGCAGAGATGTACCTCATTCACTAAACTAGGGGAAAATTCCATTGCAAATTGAAAATCCTATTGCAAAGTAAACAGTCTATTTACCTTCTGCAAATTAAACTGGATGATGGAGATCTGCAGAGATGTACCTCATTCACAAACTAGGGGAAAATTCCATTGCAAAGTCAAAATTCTATTGCAAAGTAAACAGACCTGTTTACCTTCAGCAAATTAAATTTATTTATGGGTGTATTTATCAATAAATCTGCAAGCAATTTGCCCAACATTCACCCAATATTCACCTTTTTTTAATCAAGATTCCATTTTCCACCATCCTTCTCTGCATAGAAGTGGTTTTCACTAGTTTTCAAACAAAATTCCCCTGTCAAAAATAGATTCGACCAAGATCCCTAGGTGAAAATGTCATCAAACAAGATTTGCCTAACATCTATTCTTCAATAGGTAAGTACTTTACTGTACTCTTCATTTTATTTATTATTCAAGAAATGTAAATATATTCTCAAATCTGGCCATTATTCATCTGTTTTTTGTTGTATTTTTTAAACTATTCCCTGGTTTGAAGTAGGAAGTGTGTATTTTAAATAGTTTATTTTCTGTGGATTTTTTTCCTTATGAAGAGTGCTGACCCTTTACAGTATTTTAAATACAGGTTCAGGACTTCCACATGTAATTTTTTTATGTTTAATGTTCTATTTTACTGTAAAAAGTAGAATTAAAAAGTGTATCCCACCCATGAATAAACCTTCCGGCATGCCAGGCTAGTATCCTCATAGCTTAGGAAAGGCAAGTATATAATCTCACTGCTGTGATGATATCAGTACACATGTCCTTCAATATTAGTGGTGTTTTAAGCGGGGTTCTCAAAAACAAAAATTGAGGTACCCCAAATGCTCTCTAGCCTGATGCTGACCAAGCACTGGGCTCTTCACCCCTATTGCAAAGAGGAAGGTACCGAAAAAGAGCTGGCTCATGTTCCCCCTACCTGGTCCACGGATACATGCAAGTAAATCAAGGTTGTAAAAAAAAAATTACATACACATTAATAAACCTTTGTTGATCTCATTTTATTTATTTGTTTTGCCTAAGTCATAATATGGGCAATAAAACGGGAATGACATGACAGGAAAATTGCCAGGACATTACTGCTTATATTTGGTTCAGTCATTAATGAGCAATAATATTAGGGGAACCCCTTCCTCAAAGTTCCCTGGGCATTTAAAACATGCCAGTGGTGGGAACTTGTTTAGAGCTCAAACACTTTTAAAGCAGTAAAGAAGGGGGACCTCCTGCTTGCCTGAACTCTGTCCTGGCATCACTGAAGCAGACAGTGTGGGACATGTTTGGGCATCAATGAACCCTCGAAAGGTGAATATTAGAAAGTAATAAAAGTTTATTTGTGTGAGGTGTACTTTTTTAACAAATTTTGCTTGCAATAATTTGAGTCTCATATACAGTAGCTGTCTGTTATTATTATTATTCAGGATTTCTATAGCGCCAGCAGTTTACGTGGCGCTTTATAGTGTTAGAGGGAGACAATACAGTTACAATACAATAAAATACAAGAGGATTAAGAGGGCCCTGCTCAGAAGAGCTTACAATCTAATGGGGTGGGACGGGTGGTACAAGAGGTTGTAACAGTAGGGAATGAGCTGATGGAAGATTAGTTGGCGGTGTGATAGGCTTCCCTGGAGAGATGAGTTTTCAGGGATCGCCTGAAAGCAGCTAGAGTAGGAGATAGCCGTACAGGTTGAGGTAGAGCATTCCAGAGGATGGGAGAGGCCCTGGAGAAATCCTGGAGTCGAGAATAGGAGGAGGAGACAAGGGAGCTTGAGAGTAGGAGGTCTTGAGAGGAGCGGAGAGGACGGTTTGGGTGATATTTGGAGACAAGATTGGTGATGTAGCTCGGGGCAGAGTTGTGAATGGCTTTGTATGTTATGGTTAGTATTTTGAATTTAATTCGCTGGGCAATCAGGAGCCAGTGTAGGGATTGGCAGAGAGGGGAGGCAGACACTGAGCGGTTGGTAAGATGGATAAGCCTGGCAGCAGCATTCATGATGGACTGAAGAGGGCATAGCCTATGAAGTGGTAGGCCTATGAGAAGGGAGTTGCAGTAGTCGAGGCAAGATATAACAAGGGAGTGAATGAGTAGCTTGGTGGTTTCAGTTGTTAAAAAGGGGCAAATTTTTGAGATGTTGCGGAGGTGAAGTCTACAAGTTTTTGACAATGATTGGATTTGGGGCTGAAAGGACAGGTCAGAGTCTAGGATTACACCTAGTACCCTGGCATGAGGGGAGGGATTGATGGTTGCATAACTAGTTTTGATGGAAAAGTCATGGAGGGGGGGCACGGGCGGGGGGGGGGCAATTACCAGCCCAGTTTTAGAGAGATTTCATTTGAGGAAGTGGTGCGACATCCATGTTGATATGTCAGTAAGTAAGTTAGCAATGCAAGAGGAGACTGAAGGAGTGAGGTGAGGAGTAGACAGATAGATTTGAGTGTCATCGGCGTAGAGATGGTATTGGAAACCGTGGGCGGTTATCAAGTGACTGAGGGAGGCGGTGTAGATAGAGAAGAGGAGGAGTCCAAGAACAGAGCCTTGGGGAACCCCCACAGAAAGGGGCAATGGGGAGGAGGAGGTAGAGTTGTGGGTAATACTGAAGGACCGCTGCTATAGGTAGGAGGAGAACCAAGATAGAGCAGAATCTTGGAGGCCAAGGGAACAGAGTTTATTAAGAAGGAGCGGGTGGTCAACATTGTCAAAGGCCGCAGAGAGGTCAAGTAGTAAGAGTATGGAGTAGTGGCCATTGGTTTTGGCAGTTAGTAGATCATTGGTGAGTTTTAGTAAGGCAGTTTCTGTGGAGTGCTGTGAGCGAAAGCCAGACTGTAAGGGATCAAGAAGGTTATTTTCTCTGAGGTAGGAGCTGAGACGGTTGTTACTTTTTAATATTTTGTCTGAGTGATTTGAGACAGTCTACTTACTTTTCAACTTAAAGGGTAATTTTACTTTCGTGGAAAAAAATATTGCAAAGAAAGAAAAAGTAGGAAGCAAATCTGCACAAGACATGGTCTAACAAAGAGCTTTTCCTCAGAGCAGAAACAGATAGGACTCCGCAACAAAGTTTGTTAAAATCCTTGCAATGTAAATGAATGACCCCGGGGGGGGGGGGGGTTTGTTTTCTAACAAAACTGGATTTACTCTTTAAAGCTTGCATTTACTGATCATTTCCAATTTATTAATATAACGTTTTGTGACAATCAATGTGAAGTTTAATAATGCTTAGATATATTTTTAAACAAATATATTGGGGGCTAATCAAAGGTTGATTTGCTGAAAACAGGAGGCATTTATTGCAGCATAAACTAAAAACCTGAAAATATAAATTGCCAGCATTCCAGTTAGTACATATTTATAATAATAAATGAGTGCTTATTCTCTGTTCATTTATCTAGAGGTTTTGCTCATCCCGTGTGAGTAACACATAACATGGTAAATCATTATCCCTAATACCTGATTTAGATATGTTGCTTGTTGCTATATTTCATCATCTACACAAGGAAACATTATAATTTAGCCTTCATTCTATTAGTGGGTTGACTGATCCACAATTACATGTGTGGCTTTTTTCCTTTCCAAGATTTACTATGCATTCCTATAGGTAATGTAATCCAATCAAATGCTAGTTTAAGCATGTATTTAAGTCAACCAAGAGATAAAATGTCTTTATTATAACATAAATCATCAGAAATAAGGTATGTTTTAAAGCTGACAGTACTGTCTTTTTTAAGATTTGAGAGATATGGTCTTCCATTAATGCAATCCAGGCATGCCAAACATATGAGAATAGTGTATGTGTTAAAATAATTTATGGCTGGGTATGTGAAGTTATAAAAACACGCAAATCCCTTCAAAAGACCCTACTTATTAATGATGAAAAAGAACCTTTACAAAGAAATGAAGTTTTATTTTGCCCCAGTTCTGAAAGTATGCACTTTACTTGGTCCAGATTCTGCCAACCATTCTTTTATCCTTCAGCTTGAAGTTACTTCTGTTATGTGCTAAAAATAGCTTAAGATCAAGTTCGTGCAACCTTTTCAAAGATGGTATGGAATCTAGAATGGAGAACTTGGCCCAGAGCCTTGATCTACTTTAGAGGCTCAGAACTCAAATCTCACTGCAGCATGCAAGGTGTCAAAAATCACACAGTGCAACAGTGCTAAACCATGGATATGCTGTACTCATGACCTTCTCAAACCAAAGCTTTGCTAAAGGACAGCAATTGGTTGAATTGCATTATTTCTTCAGCTTATCCTGGGTTACTTTCTGTATTCTGGTTCTCTGACTACTATAGTATTAGACACCAAATAAAGTCTTACATTGTCTACTTTTACAAAGTTCATTGTTGGTACATACAGACATCTGTATCCCTCTGCTTGTGAACTGGTTATACACATACACATAACAATTTCAAAAACATTCTAGCCCCTGGGAATAACAAAATTGATTGAAAGTATTTACCTGGTATTAAGCATTGTGTCACCCACATGTTCAATCAAAAACTAGAATTAGATTGCTTGCAAATATTAAAATGGGCAATACAATGGCAGAATCAATACAATGTTGAAAGAGAAAAACTACAGAATTATAGTCATAACCAATTTCATTTTTGTTATGCATTCAGTTGCTGATATTTCTTGTTCAATGTTTTTTATTGAGTTTTAAGGAACAAACAATAACAAACAATCAATACCAGAGGGTAAAGTCATAACAAGATCACAATATATAAATTGCTTCAGGTCGATACAATGACAAGGTGATTAAAAAGTAGAGGAAGGAGGCCATGCAGATGGGAGTCGGAGGCCAAATCCACCTATAACAGTAAAGCAAGTCCCCTACTAGTCTCTCAAATTGTCTAGAGGGACTTGTCTCATTGGAAATGAAGTGGAGAGGCTCATCTGTCTAGAGTCGTCAGGGCCCCCACCAGGGGTGCGCCTTCACCAGGGTGACTCGTATATTGTGATATAGCTAGAACTCAAACGCTAAACTAGAGTAACTGACACTCAATAGGGATGGAAGGGGACAGTGGATAAATCCAGAGATCTACAGGTAGGTGGGGAAAGGTAGGAGTTCTGGTCACAGCTGGTGATATTTCAACCCCTTCTCTTTGCAGTCAATCAATCCCATCATTTCATATTTTAGGTTGTTTTGAGAATTTAAAAACACGGTGAAAAATACCAGCGCAAAAAATGGTGCAACATATAAAATGTGCAAAAATAATATTATGAGAAGTGATCAATAAGAATAAATGTGCCACAAAAATGATAAATGTAAATTATATATGCACAAATATTAATGTGTTTAGCAAATCAATAATAGTGACTGGCAGCATCCACCAACTGTGTCACACTACACAATAAGAATAAAGAAAAACAAACTGTTGTGCCAAATCTATACAATAACACAATAAAATTCAAAGTGAAAAAATAATGTGCTTCAAAGTGAAAAATAAAGAGTCCAAAAAATCAGGTGAAAAAAGTCTTCAGTACTTCACACCACAGTGACTGTGCTCACCAACCCTTCACCAGTAAATTTGGCCTCTCAGCTCTCTTTTAGACCCCTGCATCACCAAGGGTCTAAATAAGCTTGTTCCCTCTAATGGGGTATACACGAGATGATAACATCAATGGGTATGTATGGAAGATTACTCTGATCCAGATAGGTCCAATACATGCATCATCAATGGGTATGTATGGAAGATTACTCCGATCCAGATCCAATGCATGCATGTATTGGACTGATCTGGATCGGAGTAATCACTGTGTAATCACTGTGGTGTGAAGTACTGAAGACTTTTTTCACCTGATTTTTTGGACTCTTTATTTTTCACTTTGAAGCACATTATTTTTTCACTTTGAATTTTATTGTGTTATTGTATAGATTTTGCGTAACACTGTTTGTTTTTCTTTGTTTTGAGAATTTGACATCAAGTTGCCATGTGTATGACTGGTTTTAGGTTCAGACAAAAGTGTTATTGTCTATAGATGGAGATAAATTGATAAATATGGCTCTAAAATAAATTGATTGAAAGTGAAATTATGACCTCACATTAAAAAAAAATGTGTGGTAGCACTTAAAGTGTTTGTTACACCAACATTTCATATTCCTGATATATGCCCGCTGTACTATGTACTTGTATAAAAAAAAAAGTATCCTATTCTCTTTGCATTGCTTCCTTTGTATGAAATCCCTGGTGTTCCTGCCAGTCCCTCTCTTTACCTATAACAAAGAACTGACCACACTAAGCAGGAGAGCAGAGAGTGGTAAGTTCTCTAGCTATGCTGAGAACTCATCCAGTTCTTTCCCAATGATCAGACTTGTCCTTCCATGCCTCCCCTGCACAGCCTTTCACTGGGAAGCTCAGTGATCTGCTGTGTTTCCTCCCCAGCTCCTATGCAGCTGAGAACAGAGGGAATGTGATGCAAAAGGGGGAAAAAGGTATTTACAATGTTTTTTTCAATCTATATGCAAATGTTTTGCCTTTTGTTTTTATTTTAAACATAATGAGTTGTTTTACCTATTAGGTAAACGTTTACAATCACTTTAATTATTAGTTCATCTACACTCACAGTTTTCTCTTAGCCCTCCTGTAAAGCCCCAAGTACCTATTGTGCCTACCAGTAAAGCCCACAGCATCCTGTAATGGTGTGAAAACAATGCTTCACTGCTTCTAAATTCAATGTTGCCGCTCTCATGAAGGATGTTACTGCTTGTACTACAGTGGAACAAAACATATTGCATTGGGCCCGACTATCGCCATTGTCCCTGCCTATTCATAAGCCCGAAACTTGTTAATTAGTACCTTGGCCACACCTATTCCTGCCCACTGCTTTCTGAATTGACAGCACTCTCTGTGCTGCTGAGCTGCAGTGTCTGGGTGGGGGGGATGTAAATAATATGGAGGATTTGGCTTAGTCAGGGAGGGTAACGGAAGTTTTCTGTCTACTTTCTGAGGCTTTTGCATCACATACTAACTTGATACATGTTTAGACTACAGGAACCTTTAATTGTACTTTACCAAGGATAACTAAACCCAAGAACAAAAATGTAATACATTACAGTTTACAGTCCTTAGATATGGTGACTTTTATAGTTTCCTCTGGGAATGCTGGTTTCCTCCCACACTCCAAAGACATGCTGGTAGGATAATTAGCTTCTGTCTAAATAGTATGTGTATATATGAATGTGAGTTTGGGACCTTAGATTGTAAGATCATTAAGGGCGGGAACTGATGTGAATGTACAATGTATATGTAAGGCACTGTGTTTAATGCCTTTGATAGAAATGTGTGTGGACAGGTAACTGTTCTCCACTGTTTGTTCAGAAACAAAAGTGTCCCTGCATTTCAACAACAAATACATGCTTAACTGCAAATTTACGTGTAAAACTCAGGTAAAAAAGATATTTGAGCAAATGTGTTTCTTACGATTGACCATTATCATATAGTTAATTGAGTAACAATTATTTGACAGTTTTGGTCATGCTTTGACACTCCTTCAGGAAGGTTACCTCTCTTTGTTCTCCATAGGATGTAGGCGTAGGCAAACAATAGGCAAAATACTTCCTATTCCAATAAATTATCTCCAATCTAGTGTGTCCAAACAGAAGAAACCAGTTATTCTTAAAGTTACACAATTACTCCTCCAATTATCATCAAAATGCGTTGAGTGCAAAATATAATAAAGGGAATTCAAAACAACAGCATGTGAATCAGCCTGAAGGCAACCCACAAATGCCTCAATGTCAAAAGAAAAAAAAATGAATGGGTTATTCATCAATGTATTGAATATCTGGTGTCTACAAAGGTAATTGCATTTCAGTTGACTTCTATGACCTGGAATGACATAATTTCATATTCCTTAGAAAGACACCTAAATTTAAAGGGTTTAGTGATTTTTAATATGTTTACTTTATTTGTGTATTTTGTGCAGGAGTAAAACTATATACTTTTGAGATTTTTGGGGTTCCTCTTTTCACTAAAATAAAGCTGGGTGTACACTAGTAGCATTCTGAATGAAAATAAATAAATATATATATATATATATATATATATATATTTTTTTTTTTTTTTTTTTTTTCTTGACAGGTACTCTTGTGTAGGGATCTGGGGGTCTAAAAGACCCCAAACCCCTCCTCTGCACTTAAAAGCACTCAAAACGGCAAGTTTGGCTGGTTTGAATGCTGTCATTTTTTTTACTCTGGCGACCCGATCAGAGCCGAATGCGGCTTTGATCGGGTCTTCGGCGGCCATGCAGGGTGCTTGGCCGGGTCTCAAAGTGGGACGGGAGACCCACGCAAGCCGCGGAAGGCAGCGGGAGGGGGGATGTCCCCTCCCGCTCTGTGTAATGACAGTCGAGCGGCTTCTCAGCCGCATCGGTTGTCCTTACAAGACAGCCGACAGTCGGCTATGGACGCCGGTACTTGGGTGATGCCTCTAGCTGCAGGCATCACTCCGGTACAAGCACTTTCCCGAAATATCGACAATATCGGTAACCTCAGGGCCCGATTCCGATACATCGGGGAAAGTGCATATCAGCCCTCAATATATCGGCTACTGATCCCTACTTTTAACATTCGATATTGGAATGAATAGACTACCCAGTGAAAACCACATGCACTGTTAAAAATTCATACATTCATGAAAAATTTTCCATACTGCTCCATTGAAATTTCTCATCACTGCGTTCGAAAACAAATGTCAATTTGACCCCTCTAATGATTAGAAAACAAAAGAGAATTCTCACAACATTCATAGAACGAAAAACGTTGAACAAAAATCGACTACTGTATAGACAAATTTGTTGATGTAAATTTCCTATTTAATCTTTTGTAACCAGCAGGTAGCAATAGTAGGTCTGGTATGCCATGGTTTTAGACCAGATTATCAGTATCTCTGATTATTCACATAGATAAATGATTCAGCTAAATCACTAGAGGGAATGGTTTGTCTCTAAGGCCTCATGTACACAGGGCATTTAAAAAACGCCAGTGCTGCTGCCAGGTAAAAGCAGCTGTAAAAACGTGTTTTTAGCCATGTTTTTGACTAATGCCGAAAAAACATGCATAATTGACCTTAAACATTTTTGGGCATTTATGCGTGTTTTTTGGCATTAGCGTTTTTACAGTAAAAACACTCCCAATATTCTAAAAATGTCTAAATATGCCAAAAGCTGCTAAACACCACTAACGGCTTGTTAAAGCGTTTAGTCGTTTTTAACCACTTTTAGCAGTATTTTTTGGCATTTTGTGTTTTTACAGCTCGACAGCCTCTCCTTCTGGATGCACAGGCTGTCGTTTTTTTTTCCTGTCCCTAAACGCTTATTATTATTATTTTTATGGATTTATATAGCGCCGACAGTTTACGCAGCGCTTTACAACTTGAGGGTAGACAGTACAAATATAATACACTTTAATACAGTAGGAATCAGAGGGCCCTGCTTGTTAGACATTACAATCTAAGAGGGAGCTTATGCCTTCAAACGCCTCTGAATGTTTATGTGTGCATGGATCCATAGGCAAGCATGGAGGGGCGTTTAGAGGCAGTAAAAAAAAAATGTCAGACGCGCCTAACAGCAGCTGTAAAAATGCCCTGTGTGCATGAGCCCTAAAAGAGACAGTGATATCGAGACAGATCAGCATGCATTGCACAGACTGAAGCATGGGGTCACAGAGAAGTAAAATAAGAATTTTGTACACATATTAAAAACAATGACACAACATATATGGATCAACTTATAATACAAGAATAATTGAATTGACCAAAATCTAGTATAGCTTCCTTTTAGAAAAACAAGAAGTAGATGTTGTAAAATGATAAAGCTAGAAAAAACTTGCCTTACCTCTTTATAAATGGTACAGTATCACTTTAATTATTTGCGGTACAAGGCATATAAGGAATATCTCTTAGTCGGTTCTTCACCAGGGGAAATGGAGAGTGAATTTAATATCAAATCAATTTTAGAGGGAGTACATGAGCCATATTAATGGATCCGAAAATGCCTCATTAGGAGCCATTGAGCACATTATGATTCTTGACAATAATGATTTTCATCTTTTGGCACTTTTTGACCTTATCATCGAATCCTCTTATTTTAGCTATGAACTCCCAATCATTACCATTGTCTGATTCAGCAACAGCTCATGCTTGTTTCATTCCCATCTTTAACATCTATCAATGGCAGTATTTTTTAATACATGCTGACAATTAAAAGCATCATTTGCAAGCTAATGATTATTGTCATGCAAGTCAGACAGTGTGATATTATAACCATTTGAGTGAGCACCAGAATTACAGTTTATAGCATGTGCTACTGTGTGAAACTAAAAATACCATATTTACAAGGGCACAGTGACAAATATAGCACATTCTATACCCTCTCTGCTCTAATGATCTTCATGGCTAGACTTACAAAATAACTGCCTTCTTTGCCTATCAGTATAAAATGTCATGGATTTGTGATCGGTTTCACTCACATTTTTTGTCAGGTTTTGGTTTTGCATTGTCTATTTGCACTGGGATATTATTCATATTAATTATTCTGTGACAATAAGGCCTCATGCACACTGCTGCTGTTAAACTTGTGTTTTTATGAGTTTAGGAGTTTTTTTTTTCTCCCCTTAAACTCTCCTCTATGTTATCCCATGTGTCCATTCACACGTGGACGTTTTTAGCATTTTATCAGCAGGGGAGTTTTCTGAATGCCCTAAAATCGCATTCAGAAGAGTCAATTTGGACCACAAAAAAAGCTGAATGATGTTAAACGCCCATAATCGCTACCTGCGTTTTGTATTTCAGCATTCATTTATTTCAGTGGCCAGAATAATCTAAAATTCTGGCCAATGAAATAAATAAACGCCCAAACTTTGGTAAACTCTGTTAAACTCTGAGGCCCCGTTCACATAGGGGTGATCCGACTCGGGGGGGCGACCTCCGAGGTCGCGGTGCGAGCAGCGCGCCGCGACCTCGGAGCGGCCGCCACGGACTTCATAACATTGAAGTCTATGGCGGTCGCCTCCGGGTCGCCCTAAAGAAGCTCCGGACCCTTTTTCTAGGTCGGAGCGACTTGTGTCGCTCCTATTAGAACGGGTCCCCAGCTTCCCTATGGAAGGCGACCTACGGCGACCTGTGAGGCGACCAGGTCGCCTCACAGGTCGCCTTAGTGTGAACGGGGAGTAATAAACTCACCTAAACTGTTTTGGAAAAAATGTAGCTTATGTGAGTTTATAATGCTGATTTTCTCCTGTTAGGATAAACAGCATTTACACAAAACCAGTGTGCACGAGGCCTTAAAGGATAACTCCACTTTCGTGGGGAAAAAAATCAGCAAATAAACAAAAACCAATATAGTGTATACAATTGAGACACAAATCATTTTGTAATTGAATGATATAAAAAATATATAAAATAAAATATAAAAATTACCTTTCCTTTTCAATCTGCAGCTGTTGTAATTTTCTGAAAATGCAATGCAATATGGCTACCTGGAGCTGTTCTGTATACTGAATGTGTACTGACCACACCCCAGAAACATAATTTCCGACTTGTGTGATTGGCTCAAGAATTTTCCCAAAAGTCTGCCTAAGATACAAGTCAGATTTCTGGCATCCTCTGCAACAAAAATGTCATTTTTGATGAGATACTCCCTGGAGTTGTTCTGTACACAGAATGTGTACTGACCACACCCCAGAAACATAATTTGTTGCTTGTGTGATTGGTTCACCAATTTTCCCAAAAGTCTGCCTAGGATACAAATCAGATTTCTGGCATCCTCTGCAACAAAAATGTAATTTTTGGTGAGATATTCCCAATAGGAACACGTCTAAAGGGATGCAGGCCCAGCAGATTTCCTCATTAGAGCCCTGCAGCTGCCACAGCTGATAGATAATTATGAAACCACTCCCATTAGACCAACTCAGCACAGAGGAACAAACAGAGATTTCTTCAGAACAAAAGGTAGGAATCTGCAAGAAAGTTTGGTAAAATCCTTGTAATGTTGTAAGGGGGGATGGGTGCGCTGATAGTGTGTTATCTGGTAAGAGGCTAATTCTTGGTGATTTACACGTGGTGTTTGTTCACAAGGAGATTGGATAATTTTTCAGCACAAGAAACTATAGTTGCACCTTATTTATTTCCGTTTGGTAAGGATGAATTTCACTCGGTGGTGGATACACGTATTATTTGGATAGAATACAATTCTACTCACCTGCACAATATTTATGGACACTTATGAACTTTTATGTTTATGCACCAATTGATTTGCATTATTAATTGGCTTCACAGATTGATATATGTTATATATATTTACTTTTGTTGATTTGGTTCACATATAGATATATGTTATATATTTATTATTTATTTGTTGTTTAGCGCACCCCACACCACATATACAAAAATCCTTGTAATGTACATAGATCACCCAGAGGGGAATGTTTTTTTTCTCAACGAAAGGGGAGTTACGCTTTAAGGTTGTTGTGCCTTAAAGTAAACTGTTTTTGAATGCACAATTTCACTGACCCCTGGCCATATGCAATAAATAAATATGACTATATGGTCTAATTCCACAGTTGCTATTAGGTCTGCCAGCGCATGGTATGGTTTGCCTGATTGCAAGGCATTTGGATAGATGGTTGTTTTCTATTGTGCAGTAAGGCCTCCCATCTTAGAGATGGACTATTGTGAACACTTAGACATCAGGAGAGGAAAGGTCTTGTTCACCATTTCTACAAAGCATCTGTATCTGCATATCACAGCCACCCAGGATTTGGCAGCTAGAGGAGACATCTAAAGATATGTCCAGGCATTAATATAAGTCTGTATTTAGTTCTGGGGCCTGATTAGGTATGTGAAAATACTGACAGATGTAGTTCAAGCAAGGTGAGCAAAAAAGATTGAACCTTTTACCGATCATCTGCCATACTGTACCCTCATATGCAGCAGGTAGTTAATCATAAAGAGTCCTTATATTGAGACAGTTTTATTACCAATAGAGGTACATTTTAAAGAATGGATTGCTTTTTAGGTTATGCATCAACAATCCACACAACCCACTTGTTTGTCCCGCTATAGATTTTCCCCAGTTTAGACTTCTATAACCTTAGTTTAAAGTTTCCTTTGTTTTCATTTTTTTTTTTTTTTTTTAAAGCATGTGCACGAGGGAAACTATAATGGCTTTATTTGCATTTCAAGAAAAAATTGAACTTCAAAATAATTACATTTTTGCAATTAAAAATATAGAAAATACATTTGGATGTTGCACTCTCTGTCTCTGTGTACTGCTGGAGTTGGACTGTCTCTAGCACAGGTTTGGGAAGGTAGGAGTTAGCACGGTAAACTCTGTCTGAGACTTTTGTGGCTGCCACTGCATGGGATGACTGATTGAATCACTGACAGAATGCATAGTTGCAGTTGCAAGAGAATGGTAGAGAGACTTCTCTGGACTCCTTTATATAGGATTAGGTCACCCCACTAGGGAGATTGTATAGTGTAGAGTAGCGGCATAGTGAGTGGATACTGATGTGAAAGACCCAAATCAAATTCTAACTGGACAACCTGGATTAATTCCAAAGATGCGTGCTGGGCATGATAAACTATTGACATCAAACATAACACTAATTAATGGAATGTGCCTAATACTTATCCCAAATAATTAAAGAGGTTTGAACAGGAAGAAAGAACTAGTGTGCCAAATCCCCAGTACAACCTAGTGTGCCAAATCCCCAGTACAACCTAGTGTGCCAAATCCCCAGTACAACCTAGTGTGCCAAATCCCCAGTACAACATGCCGCATAAAAGTCATGCCAATCTGGCCCAAAATAACAGTAGTGTTTCATTTGCTGCCTGTGTATCATCTGTGTCCTCTTCTACATGCATGACACATTTGCATATGCTTTAAAGTAGACCTTTAAGAATATAGATATCAGCGCTACCAATATTGACATCATTTTTAAAATGAAGCTTTCCTGCCCCTCCTGCCCATTCTCACCACTCAACCCTACTGCTCTCAACATTACAAATGCACAACTGCCCCACATTGCTCTCACCAATGCCTGATCCCCAACACCTGTTTTTACTACTGTGCCTGCCCCCAACACTCTTCTGTGCCTGCATGCCACCCCCCCCTTCCACCACTTTGTCTGCAGGCCTCTTTCCTGCTGTCTTCACAACACACTTGCATGCCTTCCTCTCTACTCTTACCACTTCCACTCCCCATCCCACGCATCCCCCCATCCCCTGTCTGCATGCTTTCCCTCCTGCTCATAACACTGCACCTGCACACCCCCATCCCCATCCGTACTGATCCTACCAGAGCACCTGCGCATAAGCACACTTGCCACCACTACACTGACGCACATACCCCTTTGCCACCACACTAATAAAGCATGTTTACTTTCCTGCTGCCACTGCACCAATGCACACTGAATGACACAATCACTGTGCCAACATATGCTTATTTACTCACTAACACTACACTGACACGCACTTATTCACTTGCACTAACACATTTATTTACTTGCCAGTGCCACCACTGTATAAACATGCTCTTACTTACAGTGTTTACTGCCACTACACATTTGCGTACAACCCCCTTGCTGTTACTGAACCTACGCCCTCTTATTCACTTGTCACTATAGCATCAATGCAGACTTATTCCCTTCATATCACCGCACCAATAAGTGCTTATACACTTGCCAGTACTCCACTGACTGGCAACTAGTCTCTTGCAAACACTGCACCAACACACACACTTTTGGATTTATTTTGTTCAGTGAACAGGCACACTTAAATTGTTTTATATATACAGTATATACTGTATGTATTCTGTATTTATATTAAAAGCAAGTGCAGCGCTTACATAAAAACCTATAAACGTAAGTGACAAAGAAAAAAGGAATAAATCCAAATATTGATGCAATATTAAAGCAAATTGTAGTTGAAAGATATCCACTACGTGCAAAAATGATGATGTGTGCTTGAACCCCATGTTATTATGCACTCACCAGAATTAGATATTTCAAACGAATATAAAAGAAAATAATCTTGAAAAAAATATATATTGCACCAAGTGTCAGGAAATCCAGTGATGTGAAACCTCCACCGATTATGCACTCACTAGACTAAGGGCTCTTTCACACGGGCGTTCCGATCAGATCAGTCTGTCAGTTTTTTAGGCGGATCTGATCGGATGCCCATTCAGCCCTATGGAGCAGCGGATGTCAGCGGAGACATGTCCGCTGACACCCGCTGCCATCCGCATCCGATCCTGTCCATGAAATCCGGACGGATGGAAACCCTATTTTCCTCTGTCTTGGGGATCGGATCGGAGTGGAGCGGATGAGAGCGGACAGGCGGTCCGCTCTCATCCGATCCCCCATAGACAGCAGAGGGGACTGTGACTCCTCCCTCCGCACTGCAAGCGGAGATGGAGCTGTCATCCGCCGGCTCAGCGGGGATCGGTAGATCGATCCCCGCTGAGCAGCACGGATCCGCCTACAGAGGTGGACCGTGTGAAAGAGGCCTTATAGGGTATAAACTCCTCTATAAGATCTTCAATATGAACAATCTACGGAGCTTCCTCTGGTTTGTTGTGTGATATAAACAATCCACTGATATAAATAATCTTTGAAGATCTTTTATAGGCCTTTATACCATATAAATCTGGGAAGTGCATGAACAGTGGAGGTTTCACATCACTGGATTTCCTGACACTTGGTGGAATATATCTTTTTTTAACATTAATATCTTTTATATGTGAAAAAGAGGTTCTGCCTGCTCCTGGGAAGATGTCACCAATGATGAAACGCGTCAAGATTGGCTGTTACTGAAGAAATCATACTTGCTTAGCCGTTACTCACAGTGTTTCTTTCTCATGAGATGAGAGTCTGCTGGTTTTGACTCATTTGTGCCTGTTTACAATTTATTGAAGGTACTTCTTATATATTTTAAAAGGACTTAAATGTTAGCAGGCTTCACTATGCTTGTTCATTTTTTTATTCCTGATCCATTTGGAGCTGCTGCTGAGCAGCCACTGTTTATCTCGGATGACGGGTTTTTTTGTGCTTTTATGACCATTTAGTTTATGGTATGCTAAGTATTGGTGCTTGGTGGTGGATTTCATTAACCACTTAAGCCCCGGAAGATTTTACCCCCATTCCGACCAGGGGGTATTTTGCGATTCGGCACTGCGTGAATTTAACGCACAATTGCGCGGTCGTGCGACGCTGTACCTAAACGAATTTGACGTCCTTTTTTTCCCACAAACAGAGCTTTCTTTTGGTGGTATTTGATCACCTGTGCGATTTTTTGATCACGCGCTATAAACAAAAAAAGAGCGTCAATTTTGCAAAAATAGCAATATTTTTCACATTTTTTTATATGAAATTCCCCCAAAAAAAAATGTAAAAATCAAAATTTTTAAAAATTTTCGGCCAATTTATTTTATGCTACCTATGTTTGGTAAAAAAAATCGCAAAAAGCGTATTTTGATTGGTTTGCGCAAAAGTTATCGCGTTTACTAACAAAGGGAAAGATTTTTGTCATTTTTGTTGTTTTTTTTTTTAACGCGTAATGGCGGCGATCTGCGATTTTTTTTGCGGTACTGCGACATTGCGGCGGACAGATCGGACCCTTGACTGACATTTTTGACACTTTTGGGGTTACCAGTGACATTTCTACAGTAATCAGTGCTATATATATGCACTGTTACTGTAAAAATACACTGGTAGTGAAGGGGTTAACTTTATTTGGAAGGGAGGGGCTGTGTGTGTCCCTAGGGGCGTGGTTTCTACTGTGATTGGCTGTGGCTCTAGCTGTAAAGACACTGATCAACGGATCTACATACCAGATCTGTTTTATCAGTGTCTTTGCAGCGAGGAGAATGACAGGCAGTTTGTTTACACAAGCTGCCTGACATTCTCCCTCTCCCCCGCCGATCGCCGAGTGACCGGCGGACATCGGGTCCGCTGGTCACACGCGCGGGGGGGGTCCGTGACCACGCGGGAGCGGGAGCGCGCCCCGGGGGGCACGCGCTCGCTCCCTAGACCCTCACAAGCAAGCAACGTAGCCCTACGTTAGTTTGCCTGTGAGGGGCTGACCGCCGACGTAGATAGTCGTGCGGCGGTCGGCAAGTGGTTAATCAACGTTACTTATACATTTTTTGCAGTTTATTGACACTTTTGTTTAATATTGAAAAGGACTTTTTCATTCATTTTTTATGTTCACCTAACACTTGATTGTGCACATATTGCATTATATCACTTTCATATGATTGATTTTTTTCTACATTTTTTTTCAATATTATATTTTGCTCATAATTTATTCAGTGCTTGTTTAGTTGTTTTCATGCCACATTATTTACCATATGATTATTCATGATTGCACTATTAGGATTTAGCGCTGCTTCTTATTTATATTGATCATTTACAGCTGGTATCATAGTTGGTTAAGTTGCTGCTTACCTTTATGTTCTTTTTACTTGACCTAGCGCGGATGTTTTCCTGTTTTATAGCATGTTTGTTATTTTTGAAGAAAAAAAATGAGACTTTAGTATCACTTT
Organism: Pelophylax lessonae; assembly: GCF_965119305.1. NCBI lineage: Eukaryota > Metazoa > Chordata > Amphibia > Anura > Ranidae > Pelophylax > Pelophylax lessonae. Next base: position 242,048,191 of record NC_138771.1, on the reverse strand, counting down.
AAGCTTTGACAAAAAACCTGGAAGCTGATTGGTTTCTATGTGGAACTGTACCAGATTTTGCACTCCAGCTTTAGTAAATTATCTCCCTTGTGTGCTAGCAGTTTTATGGTCCTAGACGCTCACTATTTATTTGTGCATTTTTCTATAATATACTGTATTTTTGTATGTATAAAGAGAATATGTACAAAATCACTACACATTTCTTTTAATAGGCTACAGAACAATGTGCAAATTGCAGCAGCGTACATTGATCTGCTATAAATTCAAATCTGCTTGTTTGCTGTGGGCTATTGCACTCCATAGCTTTTCACTGAGAGTTAATAGGCTTCAATTACTGCAAACTTGTAGTTAAGTCTTTCACTGTAACTCTGGATTATGAGATTTTCTTGGCAAATTCTCCACACAGTTTACATGGCACTTCATCCTTGTGACACGTAATGTATCTTATTTCCAGGGTGGAGTCATTCTCCACTGGCACATCATCTCTTTCACTCCACCCTTTATATCCTTTGGAATAGATGCTCTTGCTTCAAGGTATGAAGGGATTATTCAGCTGAACTGCTTCTAGGAGGGAATGATAAGCAAGCTTCCTACAAAGTGGACTGGTGGGTTAAATCCAGCAATTACTAATATGTGCCCTGGATTGTGGAATCTTAAACATAGTTAATGATCAAAATGAACCAAATACCTTGACGCAAATGAGTAAACGTTACCATGTATTTACTGACATGTTATTGTTAATCTTATTGTAAAGAGACTGCTAAAAGGTCTTCTAAATGTTTGTCTTAAGGAACAATGACAAGCCTCTTTCTAGTTACAAGTCAGAATTGCCTTTTAATAAATTGCTTAGAAAGCTTTGAAGCTTTTAGTGGGATCGTCAAAGGACATTCTGCCCCTAATTCCTATGCTACAAGAGCACTTATCCCTACAAATAAAATGAGAAATGCTTCTTGGAAAGTGAAACTCAAACAGGGAAGACAGCCAACAGGCTGATGGATGCAGGCAAAGAATTAGGAGCATTCCATGCATAATGGGGGCATTAATCATGTATGTTACTTAGAATTATACATGATTAAAAATATATTGTAGTGAAAGTAAAACAATTAATCCAAAGCCTAAACTTTATTCAAAGTTATCTTTTACAAAGCCTGGTTGCTGGCAATGATGGCATTTTATTGCATTTGATATTTTGACTACTGTAGTCTAATTTTCATGATCTTACATTCTGTAAATCCTGTTGTTCATAGGTGTGCAAAAGTACTAATGTACAATTTGTGAAATACAGAGCAAGTGCCTTGAGCCAATGGACAGGATCCTGGAGGAGATGGCATAGAGCCAGAGTTTCTAGCCACTTCATGAGCAAGTGATGCTGTGCAAGGGTGTAGCTGATGATAGACAGCCTTTCAGCTGACACTTAAGTGAGACAGTCATTGGAGAAACAGACGTGAAGAAGCTATAATGAGTTATGAGCTACATAATCTCTTTTGTATCCTAATTCTGGGAATTTACCACTCCTGTGCAAAGTGGAGCCAGGGTATAAACTGGAGAAAGATGAGCCGTGGAAAGAAGTATTGAACCACAACCTTGTGGCAGATGTAGATGTGTGCCACCATACCACTAGAGAAAAGATATACATGTGCTCAAAACCCAATAGCTTGTACATGTATTTAAACCATCAGGTGCTAAGGAGGTGTGACTACATATTAACACTACAAATTCTGGATGGTCCCTCTTCACACTGGTATACATGCTTTCCAACAAACTATGCAATGAAAAACAGGGATTCTTAGTTCAAACATATTGCAATACATGCTTAAGCTGGCCAATTGCATCAAAGAAATCCCTCTAATGGCCAGTCCTACACTGCTTTGCCACTCAAAATGCTACACTGGACACCATGCCAACATGGGGCATAAAGACACAAGGTGGTGGAGAGCTACTAGGTTCAGGTCTGGTTATTGACCTGTGTTACAGCAGAGAAAAGATATACCAGTGCTCAAATCCCAATAGCTTGTACACAGGGCCGGCCTTTGGGGTGTGCGAGCTGTGCGGCTGCACAGGGTGCCATGGGCAACAGGGGCGCCAGGCGGCCATCAAAGCTCGCAGATGATCAGACGGCACAGCAGGAGGTAAGACGTGACCGCAGCCTGGACAGGGTTAACACAGGCCGCTTACCTACAGCTGTGCCTCTGTCTCCTACTGCTGCAGGGCTGAGCTGTGTATCTCACACAGCTCAGCCTCAGATCTGCCGCCACTGACAGATCCCCCTCCTTCTCTCTGCAGGTACGCGAGAGGAGAGAGATCTTTAGCTCCTCCTCCTCCCGCCCCTTCTCCTCCTGGGTCTTCCCTGCCCACACTCCCCGAGGATGTGTGGGCAGGAAGTTTAAACAGAAGAAGAAAAGAAAAGCTGAAGACAGCGTGAGCCTCCATACTGGGGTAAGTAAGCTCTCTCTCCTGCCTCAGCTTATAAAATAAATGTAAGGGGGGCTCTGTGTGGGGGGTCTCTGATGTAAGGGGGGCTCTGTGGGGGTCTGTGATGTAAGGGGGGCTCTGTGGTGGGTCTCTGATGTAAGGGGGCTCTGTGGAAGGTTTCCGATGTCAGGGGGGCTCTGTGGGGGGTCTCTGATGTAAGAAGGAGCTCTGTGGGGGGGTCTCTGATGTAAGGGGTGCTCTCTGGGGGGCTATGTGGGGGGGCTCTGATGTAAGGGGGGCTCTGAGGGGGGACTCTGATGTAAGGGGGCTCTGTGGGGGTCTCTGATGTAAGAAGGCTCTGTCGGGGGTCTCTAAAGTAAGAGGGCTCTGTGGGGGTCTCTGATGTAAGGGGGACTCTGTGGGGGTCTCTGATGTAAGGGGGGCTCTGTGAGGGTCTCTGATGTAAGGGGGGCTCTGTGGGGGTCTCTGATGTAAGGGGGGCTCTGTGAGGGTCTCTGATGTAAGGAGGGCTCCTTTGGGGGTCTCTGGTGTAGGGGGGGGGCTCTGTGGGGGTCTCTGCTGTAAGGGGGGCTCTGTGGGGGGTCTCTGATGTAAGGGGGTCTCTGTGGGGGTCTCTGATGTAAGGGGGGCTCTGTGGGGTCTCTAATGTAAGGGGGGTCTCTGATGTAAGGGGGGCTCTGTGAGGGTCTCTGATGTAAGGGGGGCTCTGTGGGGGGTCTCTGATGTAAGGGGGGCTCTGTGAGGGTCTTTGATGTAAGGGAGGCTCCTTGGGGGTCTCTGATGTAAGGGGGGGCTCTGTGGGGGGTCTCTGAGGTAAGGGGGCTCTGTGGGGGGTCTCTGATGTAAGGGGGGCCTCTGTGAGGGTCTCTGATGTAAGGGGGGCTCTGTGGGGGTCTCTGATGTAAGGGGGTCTCTGATGTAAGGGGGCTACGTGGAGGGTCTCTGATGTAAGGGGGGGTCTCTAATGTAAGGGGGGCTAAGTTATTAGTGATCATAAAAAGAAAAGTCAAATGAAGTGAAAAAAAGGTGCAAGAAAATGTGCAAAAACGTGCAAATTAATATTTATGGTGACAATTCTTCAACAGAAGGTATGGGCCAAAAAAAGCACCCAATGTGCTGCTTCCACCAATCACCCCAGACTGACTCACCAGACTTAAATAAAAGCCTATGTATTTTATGGAATCACGCTACGTTGATTCATTTTTTGCACACTGTAGAGGTTTTGAATATTTAATTGCGATTAGTAGTGGTATTTGATATGTATACTGTAGTAGCCATGCAGATTTATTTATTAATTTTGCACTGTGCACTTTTTACAACAGAAACAGATTTGGGTGATATATTTATATATCATTTTAGGATAAATACTTTTGTGTTGACTTTTTCCCTGTTTTTATCTTGCTGCTGCACCCACTTGCAGTCAATTAGCAGCAATTATACTCTTAAATTGTTTTTCAATAGATACAGCCATGTTTAGGGGGGCGAGGGTTTAGGGGTGGGGCGCCACAGGATTAGCTTGCACTGGTCGCCTGAACACCTAAGGCCGGCCCTGCATGTACATGTATTTAAATTGAGCAAAGGTATATCTTTTCTCTGTTGTAACACAGGTCAGTGACCAAAGCTGAACCTAGCAGCTCTCCCCCACCTTGTGTCTTTATGCCCCATGTTTGCATGGTGTCCACCTTAGCATTTGCAATGGCAAAGCAGTGTAGGACTGGCCATAGGAGGGATTAATTGGATGCAGTTGACCAGCTTAAGCATATATTGACAATATGTGTGAACAAAAAAACCCTGTTTTTCATTGCATAATTTGTTGGAAAGGATTTATAGCAGTGTGCAGAGGGTCCATCCTGAATTTTCCACTAATTCTTCTGTGAGGGAGAAACACCCTGAGTGATGAAGATGGGGTGGCAGAAGGCCTAGTGTAAAGTTTGTAGACATTGTGTTTTCAGCTATATCCCCTTTAGTAAACTGTTAAGGCAGAGATTTACTAAAACAGGTGCACACAGAATCTGGTTCTAAATTTAGCTTGTTCAATTTATTGAAAATAAAACCTAGAAGCTGATTGGTTACAGTTACATCAGATTTTGTGTGCACCAGCTTTAGTAAATCCCCCCAATAGTTGTTTTTTTCGGACATATTTTCTTTATTTGTTATTAAAATGATAGTAAACCACATCCAAAAAAAAAATCAGGCAGTTTAAGTCATAATGTGCTAGTATGCATCACATACTAGCACACAATGACAGACTTACCTGAAAATAAAGCCCTTCAGCGGCATGCTGTCTCCGCTGAAGGTGCTTCATTCTTCACCTGGTCTTCTTTCCAGGTTTGTGGGCTTTGGCCATCTGATTGGCCAAGCCGCCGATGATGTCACTTCCGCACATGCGCATGGGATTTGCTGTTTACCGCACTGTTCTGCAGGAATGGCATAGGCATGCCATTCCTTCAGAGCACATGTCCCGGTGATGTCACTGGCTGCATCTAAAGTAAATGTCTCCTAAACTGTGCATGTTTAGGTGATATTTACAGTACCTGCAGGTAAGCCTTATCATAAGCTTAACTATAGATAAAAATCATACATGGGAGTTTACTCACACTTTAGGAAACCCCAATTTTTTTTTTGTACAATTTTTTAGGCAGGTAAAATTGAAATCGTATATATATTGAAATTTTTAATTTTTTATCAGGTAGGTGGAGTTCTCAGTTCTATTTGAGATTTGTAGTTCCTATTATTACAATCTGTTTGGTAAAAGCCTGTAGTTTGGAGGCTATATAGGTGCAAGGTACGAACACATATGTAAATGGATGGCTCATCCAAGTGACTCAAAGCAGTGGCTCAATCTAGTAAATGGCTGCAAAGCATGCAGGGCCTTCTGAGTTCTGTCCTTAGCTGGCCCAAAGTGCTCTGAAAATCATTTTATTCTGTTCACACAGACAGTTTCTTGCCACCAGAGGAAACTTGACTTCTAACAGCTTGTCAGCAATGTACATCAGTGAACTTTGGGCAACCCCATAGTGGTAACCACAATTTATAATTATGCCATAGCTACAGAAGTGAGGGAAACATGTGCTAGCCTAGAGGTGAATGTTATATCAGGGGGAGGAAGGTTCTGCAGAAAGTCTAAAGCCCCGTACACATGAGTCGAAAATTGGCAGGGAATTTTCAGCCAACGTCCAATCTGCCAATTTTCGGCTTGTTAGTATGATGCTTCCGACAACCAACTCCGACTTTTCGGCCGAAAAAAATCGGGTGTGCAGACTATAAAATTTACGTTGGCCGTCAACAGAACCGCCGATTTTCGTGCAGTCAGTACAGATTTCGACAGGGAAAAATCTGATGAGCAAGTCTGGGCATGCTCAGTGAAGAAAAAACACAAAGAAAACAAACCAACACATGACATCACTTCTGAAGTAGAATTTTGTTGGCCGAGAAAATTTTTGTGTGCAGTCTAGGCACATTCCAACCAACAAAACACAACTTGGACAAAAGTCGGACGATCGGTCGGCCGATAATCGTTTGCGTGTGTACGAGGCTTTAGAGGATGGAGATTGGTGAGAGAATGTTCCAGAAGAAGGCAGCAAGAATTTCAGGAAGTTTGGCTTGGGAAGTCTTTGAAAAATGATTTGCAATAGAATGTTTTTCAATGGAACGCTAAAAAGTCACTTGCAGATGTTCACTAGGTGATCCTGCCAACCCCTGAATGCCTGTTTTTTTTTTCCTTTGCTTAAAGAGGTTGTAAACTCGCATTTTTTTTTTTTTTCACCTTGCAAGAGAAAGACATAATGAGCTAGTATGCATCGCATACTAGCTCATTATGCAATACTTACCTTAGAACGAGCCCCCGCCGTGCCGCTCACTCACCTCTATGACGGGCGACATGTCCAGTCGCCCGTCTTCCGGGATCGCGGCATCCAATCACGCGTGCGATCCGATCACGCGCGCGAAAGCCGACAGTCACGGCACGGGACTCTGAAGGAACGGCACGAGCGGCTGTTCCTTCAGAGCGCATGCGCCAGTGACGTCACTGGCTGCATGTAAGGTAAATATCTCCTAAACGGTACATGTTTAGGAGATATTTACAGTACCTATAGGTAAGCCTTATCATAGGCTTACCTATAGGTACAAGTTGTAGAGGAGGGTTTACTTCCTCTTTAACAGTGATGTTGTAAGAACCAATGTGCTGCAACTGCAAGCCAAACATTTGGCTCAAGTTCGCAACACAGCTCTATTGACTTGAATGGGCGAGCTTGGCAGGTGGTGCAGCCTCTGAACTCAACAAGCTAGGCCACATTACATTTTCCACAGTTATGGAAAAAGCATTGCAGCGGCTGCATGTGTAAGCCATATAATTGGCTTTAGATTTAACCACCTGTTTTTACCCCCTCTTAGTTGCACAGGAAATTGAAAGAGGCTATACCCTGCTAGTTTTTCCTGTTCAGATTGCTGTTGTCTACGGCTCAGAGAACAAAGCAGACAAGTTGAAGCTGATTTCACCTGTTTCTTCTGTCTACATGAAAGAACCCAGGAGAACTTACTGCTAAATTGTATGTGAAACATGGTTTCTTCAAAGAAGTTCCTTGTGCTCCAGAGACTATCTCTCAGACTTCTAGACTCACATTACTCTGCCACAACCCAGAACTGTCATATATCCAGTTATTTGTTCATCTAATCAGGAGATCAGTTTGTTAGACTGCATTGCACAATCACGCCTTGTTTACATCTGAGCAACACTGAGCGAAGCTGCAGCGTCACAGGATTTTTTGTGAGGGATTTTGTGCTGCGTTTTTTGAGCGACATCATTTTTTTGAAATGGGCCTCTCCCTGTTCCAAAAACATGCCAAAGAAGCTCATGTACCAAATTTTGACACTTAGCCAGGTGTGTTTGCCATCGCATTTTGTTGCACAAAAATCACAGCAAACTCACATTGCATTTGTGGTGGCATTAAGAAATAATGGCACCACAACCTTGTCCCATGTTTAGCTGTGATCCTGGGATTGTAGGCAGAGTCGCGTGATACTGCCAGCGATTCCAAAATGCTTAGGTGTGAACAGGGCCTCAAGGAAAAGCTGTTCAGCTACAAGCCCGATTCCAAAAAAAGTTGGTACACTGTACAAATTGTGAATAAAAACAGAATTCAATGATGTGGAAGTTTCAAATTTCAATATTTTATTCAGAATACAACATAGATGAGATATCAAATGTTTAAACTGAGAAAATGTATCATTTTAACCACTTAAGCCTCGGAGGATTTGGTTGCTGAAAGACAAGGGGGTATTTTGCAATTCGGCACTGCGTGACTTTAACGGACAATTGCGCGGTCGTGCGACGCTGTACCTAAACGAATTTGACGTCCTTTTTTTCCCACAAACAGAGCTTTCTTTTGGTGGTATTTGATCACCTCTGCGATTTTTTGATCATGTGCTATAAACAAAAAAAGAGCATCAATTTTGCAAAAATAATATTTTTCACATTTTTTTATATGAAATTCCCCCAAAAAAAATGTAAAAATCAAAATTTTTTAACATTTTCGGCCAATTTGTTTTATGCTACACATGTTTGGTAAAAAAAAATCGCAAAAAGCGTATTTTGATTGGTTTGCGCAAAAGTTATCGCGTTTACTAACAAAGGGAAAGATTTTTGTTTTTTTTTAAACGCGTAATGGCGGCGATCTGCAATTTTTTTTGCGGTACTGCGACATTGCGGTGGACAGATCGGACCCTTGACTGACATTTTTGACACTTTTGGGGTTACCAGTGACATTTCTACAGTAATCAGTGCTATACATATGCACTGTTACTGTAAAATTACACTGGCAGTGAGGGGGTTAACTTTATTTGAGAGGGAGGGGATGTGTGTGTCCCTAGGGGTGTGATTCTAACTGTGATTGGCTATGGCTTGAGCTGTAGGAACAATGATCAACGGTCCTACATAGTAGAACCGTATGATCATTGTTTCTACACAGGGGAGAATGACAGGCAGCTTGTTTACACTAGCCGCCTGCCTTTCTCCCTCTCCCCCGACGATCGCTGAGTGACCGGCGGACATCGGGTCCGCCGGTCACACACGCGGGGGGGTCTGTGACCGCGCGTGAGGCGCGCCGGTGGCGGTGCGCGCTCGCTCCCCAGAGCCTCACAAGCTAGTGACGTATAAATACGTCACTCTGCCTGTGAGGGGCTGACCGCCGTAGTATACCTACTTGCGGCGGTCGGCAAGTGGTTAAGGGAACAATAAGTTGATTTTAAATTTCATGGCATCAGCACATCTCAAAAAAGTTGGGACAAGGCCATGTTTACCAATGTGGGGCATCCCCTCTACTTTTTAAAACAGTCTGCAAACATCTGGGGACTGAGGAGACAAGTTGCTCAAGTTTAGAAATAGGAGTTTTGTCCCATTCATGTCTAATACAGGCTTCTAGTTGCTCAACTGTCTTAGGTCTTCTTTGTCGCATCTTCCTCTTTATGATGCGGCAAATGTTTTCTATGGGTGAAAGTTCTGGACTGCAGGCTGGCCATTTCAGTATCTAGATCCTACTTCTATGAAGCCATGATGTTGTAATTGATGTGTGTCATGTTGGAAAATGCAAGGTCTTCCCTGAAAGAGACGATATCTGGATGGGAGCATATGTTGTTCTAGAACTTGGATATACCTTTCAGCATTGATGGTGCCTTTCCAGATGCATAAGCTGCCCATGCCACACGCACTCATGCAACCCCATACCATCAGAGATGCAGGCTTCTGAACTGAGCGCTGATGACAACTTGGGTTGTCCTTGTCCTCTTTAGTCCGGATGACATGGCGTCCCAGTTTTCCAAAGAGAACTTCAAATTTTGATTCGTCTGACCACAGAACAGTTTTCCACTTTGCCACAGTCTATTTTAAATGAGCCCTGGTCCAGAGAAAATGCTGGCGTTTCTGGATCATGTTTAGATATGGTTTCTTTTTTGGCCTATAGAGTTTTAGCTGGCAACGGCGAATGGCACGGTGGATTGTGTTCATCGACAATGTTTTCTGGAAGTATTCCTGAGCCCATGTTGTGATTTATATTACAGTAGAATTCCTGTATGTGATGCAGTGCCGACTAAGGGCCTGAAGATCACCAGCATCCAGTATGGTTTTCCGGCCTTGACCCTTACGCACAGAGATTGTTCCAGATTCTCTGAATCTTTTGATGATGATATGCACTGTAGACGATGATAACTTCAAACTCTGCAATTTTTCTGTGAGAAACTCCTTTCTGATATTGCTCCACTATTTTTCGCTGCAGCATTGGGGGAATTGGTGATCCTCTGCCCATCTTGACTTCTGAGGGACACTGCCACTCTGAGAGGTTCTTTTTATACCCAATCATGTTGCCAATTGACCGAATAAGTTGCAAATTGTTCCTTCAGCTGTTCCTTATATGTACATTATAACTTTTCTGGCCTCTTATTGCTACCTGTCCCAACTTTTTTGGAATGTATGTGTAGCTCCCATGAAATCCAAAATGAGCCAACATTTGGCATGACATTTCAAAATGTCTCACTTTCAACATTTGATATGTTATCTATATTATATTGTGAATAAAATATAAGTTTATGAGATTTGTAAATGATTCCATTCCTTTTTTACTCACAATTTGTACAGTGTCCCAACATTTTTGGAATCGTGTTGTACATAGAGGGGATACATTCAAACCTTGGCTTTACAGTAGTGTCTGCTGGAGAAAGTAAACTGTCTGGAAGAGACTTTCTTTAAAGTGAATCATCTAAAAGGGACCACACACCTGTCATTTCTCTTTATTATAGTCAGCATACCTAGACAAGAGAAAATGATTTTTGTTACATTTGTTGATATGCCAAAATTTTGATTCCACTTGTAATTAGTGAACTTATTGCTCTGTTTCCATTAACCATTTCTCTTTTTTTCAGCATGCAGCTGCTGCTGAATAAGTTCATGGGATTCCAAGGGTGTCACCAGATTCGGATGGGAGCTGTACCCACATAATTATCACAGCCAACACTGTGAAAAATATGTGGGTGTAGCTTGGGTACGCTACGCATATATCTCCTACTACCATGTTTCCCCAAAAAAAAGCCCTACCCTCAAAATAAGCCCTACCCTGAAAATAAGATCTAACGTGATTATCAGGGAGGGCAGCAATGTAAGCCCTACACCGAAAATAAGCCCTAGTAAATTCCTTGTAAAAAAATTTAATCAGTTTTGTAATAAGATTATACCAGTATATAGTGCAGTGTGTCTCCCTTTGTAACTGTATTGTGGAAAATATCTTTTTTACAGCGCTGCTGGGCACTCAGACATATGCAGCCCCTCCCTCTGCAGTGCTCAGGGCGGGCTGACATCAGCGGAGAGCTCAGCCTCTCCCACTGCATTATTTGGAGCGGAGAAGAAGAGCTCCAATGGGTCACATGAGTGCCCAGCAGTATTGAAAATAAGGTATTTTCCAAAATACAGTTACAAAGAGAGACACACTGTACCTTATACCGGTATAATCTTTTTACAAAACGAATTACATAATTTTATAAGGACTTTAACCAAGGTTTTTTTGGAGGGGGGGGGATTAAAATTATGTTACAATACTGACTCCTGAGCTGACAGGGGGAGAGAAGACAGGGAACTTTTTAAAAAATATTTTATTGCTTTATTCCAGGTTTTTTAGGACATACCGTAGAGAGGGGTAAATGACACACCACAAGCTCTGTGGTGTCTATCATCCTTTAAAGGATCAGGATTTTTTTTTTTTTTTTTAGCGTTACAACCACTTTAAGATCGTCATTGTACATGCCGTAAATAAATAAAACATCCCCTGAAAATAAACCTTAGTGTGTTTTCTGTAGCCAAAGTTATCATAAGACCCCGTCTTATTTTCAGGGAAACGTGCTACTTACCTCAGTTCTGGCCTCATCTATTGGCCACTGCCTACGTCATCTAACTGGCAAACTGCAGCCGCAGCCTAATGAAAGTGGAGCTGTTCTGTAAAACTGTACAAACTTAAAACAAAACAGATAAAACATAACTTCCAACTCTCCCTGATTTGGAACAAAGTCTCTCTGTCATCCTCATTTGTCCCTCATTTTGATCTGATCAATATAGTTGTATATAAAATGCACTATTTATCTTTAAAAAAGTGTTTCCCTGGGGCTAAACCTTTTATCCAATTTCTAAATTGCTGCATTTGTACATTTCAAAAGGCAGTATAAAGGAATAGTAGTGCTAAAAAAAAAACACTTGCGGGTTTAATTTATCAATCTTTTGGTATAATTCTCCTTTAACCGCTTCCCGACCGCCGCACGACTATTTACTGCGGCGGTCAGCCCCTCACAGGCAAAGTGACGTAGTACTATGTCGCTTGCCTGTGAGGCTCTAGGGAGCGAGCGCGGGCCGCCGGAGGTGCGCTCCTGCTCGCTCACGGACCCCCCCCCCCACTCGCGATCGTCGGTTACACCGGGAGAAAGGCAGGCGGCTAATGTAAACAAAGCCGCCTGTCAATCTCCCCTGTGTAACAGCACAGATCATACGGTCCTGCTATGTAGGACCGTAGATCTCTGCTGTTACACACACAGCCACATCCAATCACAGTTAGAATCACGCCCCTAGGGACAAACTTAACCCCTCCCTCTCCAATAAAGTTAACCCCTTCCCTGCCAGTGTCATTTGCCAGTGTAATTTTTACAGTAACAGGTCCGATCTGTCCGCCGCAATGTCGCAGTCCCGCAAAAAAAAAAACGCAGATCGCTGCCATTACTCGTTAAAAAAAAAAACAATAAAAATGACAAAAATCTTTCCCTTAGTTAGTAAACGCTATAACTTTTGCGCGAACCAATCAAAATACGCTTTTTGCGATTTTTTTTACCAAACATTTGTAGCAGAAATTTAATTGGCCTAAAATGTTAAAAAATTTTGATTTTTACATTTTTTGGGGGGGAATTTCATATAAAAAAATTTGAAAAATATTGTTATTTTTACAAAATTGTCGCTCTTTTTTTGTTTATAGCGCAAAAAGTAAAAATCGTACAGGTGATCAAATACCACCAAAAGAAAGCTCTGTTTGTGGAAAAAATAGGACGTCAAATTTGTTTGGGTACAGCATCGCAGGACCGCGCAATTGTCTGTTAAAGTCACGCAGTGCCGAATCGCAAAATAGGCCCTGGTCAGGAAGGGGGAAAAATCTTCCGGGGCTTAAGTGGTTAAGGGGCTGTGGCAGGGGTGTGTCCTCTGACTACAATCTTTTTTTCTAATGGGTGTCCCTTGTTCCTACCTCACAAAGTATGGAGGTATAGATAAAGTAATATTTACCAAAACTATTTTAATTTCCTTAAAGAGAAGCTGTACTCTTGAAAACAAGACAAAAATGGCAGACCGAGGACAAAAAAAAAAAAAAAAATCAGCACTTTTAGCCTTTTTGCAGCTGATTTTTCACTTTAATGGCTTACAGAGCCTTGATCCCCACTCTGTTTTTGTTTGAAGGAGTCCACTTTGCTAGAAGCAGAACTTTTGCTTCCCAGGGTCAGAGCCTCCAGCAAGAACAATAGTGAGCAATACTACAGTAGTACCATGATCAAATCTAACCCAAAATCTCAAGAGACTAGCAGTCAGAAGCAGTAGTGCCTTAAAGCATGTGTTACCCTAATACATTATATTCCTGATAGGTGGCTGCTGTACCATGCATTTGTTTTAAAAGGATGCTGTTCTCTTTATTTTGCTTCCTTTATGTGAAATCCCTGGTGTTCCTGATAGTCCCCTTGCTTTCCTATTAAACACTGACCACACTAAGCAGGAGAGGACAACGTGGTCAGTTCTCGAGCTATGCTGGGGACTCAGTGTACTCTCCTCCAATGATTACACTTGTCCTGACATGCCCCCATTGCACAGCCATTCACTGGCAAGATCAGTGTGTTGCTGCTTCTCCTCTCCCAGCTCTTATGCAGCTGAGAACAGAGGGAGTGTAATCATTTATAAAAAAAAAAGGAAAAAAAGGTATTTATAATGTTTTTTTTTATTTTTTTTTTATATCTATACAAAACATGTTTTGCCTTTCATTTCTATTTTAAACTGAATGGGTCGTTTTACAAGGTGATCATATACAATCACTTTAATCTCAGACTACAAATATACAGTAATGGGATTGTAGGCTTAGGAGTTCCTAGGCACCTTACATACCAGGACTTCTATTCTTCAAAAAGAATGCTAAACAAAAAAAGTACATTTGTCATTTTCACTTCAAAAAGGATCTGTCCCTATCTCTGTGTGACTTTTATTGTATTGGCCCCTATACCAATACACAGAACCTTCCTGCAGACCTTTGCGCTGAAGGCCACGTGCTTTGTGTGTCATTATTATTATTACTATACAGGATTTATATAGCATCAACAGTTTGCACAGCATTTCACAATATAAAGGGAGACAGTACAATCACAATACAATTCAAGACAAGTGGGCTAGGAGGGCCTTGCTCTTGAGATCTTACATTCTCACAGGGAGGGTCAAGTGATACTACAGGTAATAAATGTGTGACAATAAGCAGGATGAGAAAGTACAGACGTGGTTAGTGAATTTAAGGTGAAATATATAAAACAGTAAAGAAAAGGTCCCGGGCAGTTTTCCTTTTGCAATAACATTTCCACATGTGTTGATAATAGCCATACTTTACCCAGTTCTGGAAGGATTTGCCCCCTTAATGACCAGGCCATTTTTTGCGATTCAGCACTGCGTTACTTTAACTGACAACTTCGCAATCGTGCATCACTGTACCCAAATTAAATTGATGTCCTTTTTTGCACCACAAACAGGGCTTTCTTTTGGTGGTATTTGATCACCTCTGCTGGTTTTTTGATCATGCGCTATAAACAAAAATAGCGACAATTTTGAAAAAAAGCAGTATTTTTCACTTTCTTCTATATGACATTCCCAATAAAAAAATTTAAAAATCAAAATTTTTTCATCATTTGTGGCAAATTTGTATGCTTGCCACATATTTTTGGTAAAAAAAAAAATCCCAATAAGTGTATTTTGATTGGTTTGCGCAAAACTTATATCGTCTACAAACTAGGGGAAAGATTTATGTAATTTTTATTTTTTTATTTATTTTTTTACTAGTAATGGAGGCAATCTCCGATTTTTAGTGGGACTGCGACATTGTGGCGGACAGATCGGACCCCTAACTGACATTTTGGACACTTTTGGGGGGACCGGTGACATTACTATAGTAATCAGTGCTAAAAATATGCACTGTTACTGTAATAATTATACTGGCAGGGAAGGGGTTAACACCAGGGGCGATCAAAGGGTTAAATGTGTAGCTAGGGGGTGATTCTAACTGTGTGGGTGCCAGACTTGGTGGATGGAAACAGGACTCCTGTGTTCCAAAATAACAGGAACACAAGAGCCCCGTTTCAATCAGAGACAGATGACGTTGTAAACACGGCACACCGCCTAAAGAGTGGGCGCGCGTTTGCCCGCCTGAGACCCACTCCCGTAAGGCACTGTACAGGTACCCCAGTTTGCACAGGAGAGCCAGCCTGCCGCAGTATATCTGCGGTGGCTGGCCTTTACGTGGTTAACAATGAGCAATAAAGTAGATGTGAGCCCTTACTTCTTAACCACTTCCCGACCACCCGCCACCTTTTAACTGCAGCAGGGTGGCCTACCTCGGTCGCGCAAGGGAAGCCAGTGGGGCGAGTGCGTGCCGCCGGTGGCGCGCTCCCACCCCCACTCGGCAGTGGGGAAGCCAATGCACGATTCAAGCGGCTCCGATTGCCACCTGACACCCGCAATCGCTCCCCGCTGAGAGAGAAGGACGGTCGGCTGTTGTAAACACAGCTGACCATTCTTCTCCCTGGAATGATCATAGAGCCCATGTGATCCTTCTATATAGGATCACATGTCTCTATGGTCATTTCAGAAGCCACGCACCCCCACAGTTAGAATCACTCCCCTAGGCTCACATTTAACCCCTTGATCACCCACAGGGTTAACCCCTTCCCTGCCAATAGCAACTATTACAGTAACAGTGCATATTTTTAGCACTGATTACTGTAGTAATGTCACTGGTCCCCCCAAAAGTGTCAAAAATGTCAGTTAGGGGTCTGATCTGTCCGCCGCAATGACGCAGTCCCACAAAAAATCGCAGATCGCCACCATTACCAGTAAAAAAAACAATAAAAATTACATAAATCTTTCCCGTAGTTAATAGACACAATACCTTTTGCGCAAACCAATCAAAATATGCTTATTGCGATTTTTTTTTCCAAAAATATGTAGCAGAAAACAAATTGGCCTAAAATGTTAAAACATTTTGATTTTTAAATTTTTTTTTGTTGAGAATATCATATAGCAGAATGTGAAAAATAAAAATTGCACGGGTTATCAAATACCACCAAATGAAAGCTCTATTTGTGGGAAACAATGGTTATCAATTTTATTTGGGTACAGCGTCGCACGACAGCGCAATTGTCCGTTAAATTAACGCAGTGCCGAATCGGAAAAAAGGGCCTGGTCAGGAAGGAGCGAATCCTTCCTGTCTTAAAGTGGTTAAAACAAACCATTCATTTTAGAATATGAATGAAAAAAAAATTATACCTTTTTTCTCTCTCTTTTTTTTTTTTTTAAGTAATAACATAATCTCTGTTCTCAGCTGCATAAGGAGCTTAAAGCGGAGCTCCACCTAAAATGGGAAGCTCTGCTTGTCTAGTATGTATATATAAATGTTACAATTAAATTAGTTGATAATAATCTATTCTCCAAAATAAATATATTAAAATTCCCGTGCTACAGTGTTTCTATTATTTAGTGTATATTCAACATGATCAATTCATTTATATGCAATCAATAAAGTGCTGAAATATTTACACAAAATTAGACAATATAAATGAAATGCGGTTAGTGCGAGGTGCTAAATAATATTATAATTCCAGAGCATGTGCTAGTTTTTTTCAATATGTGCTCAGATGTATCAATGCACTTCAGATGTGCAATCAACACAATGCCATGGCCAATTCCTATTGAGACATTATAAAACTGAAAACAAAATAAAAAAAATATATATGTAGCACCCTACAGGTAGGTGCTAGGTAAATATATAGTGGGCCTTGTCTGCCTAACAGCAGGGCTGTGATTTGTTTGGTAGGGTGTCAGGACTTCCAGATGTGCCTATTGAGGGGAGAAGTATAACCACTGGCTCCTGTGAGAGGTTTCTCATAGGGCAGTGGGGGAAACCCAATCGGGGGACACATCCCAGCTTGTAACTACCCCAGAAGGCAGATTAGGCTGCAAAGGATTCTGGGAGTGGGTATAAGTTTGGGGGAAGTGCGTGACAGGTTGTCTTTGGCGGGAGCAGAGTCCCAGGAAGGAGAGTGCGGCTGTCTCTCCTCCTGTCTGAGGAAGGTGAATGTCTCGAGGTGTCGCCTGAGTATCCAGAGAGTGCTGAGTTGAGCTGAGGGGATCTGGTGTGCCGAGAGCCTGCGGAGAGAGAGGGGTCCAGTCCCAGGAAAGCCTACACAGGTCATGAGTACTGAGGATTGCCCCTGGGGGTTTGCCTAAAGTGTTAGAGGGGACCACTCCAGAAGAGGTTCTGGGATCCAGTGTCAGCTAGCTGTAAAGGGGGTGCCTAGGTAGAGGACCCTGAAGTTGTAAAGGGGGTACCGGCAGTCTGGGCCTGGATTGTTCAGAGAGTGTCAGTGAAGCGACAGTTACACAAAGTTCTACAAGATACTACCTCAAGCTGTACCAAGCGGGGGGACAGTATTTAGTGACTTCCACAGCACAGCAGTGTCAGGAGTCTACACCTCTCAGTCTTGGATTTACAGGACTATAAGTCAGGGATTCAACACTTCTTCGGTTACACAGAGAGTTCTAAGAGTCAGTGAGCGTTGGCTGGCGCCGGCTGGCGTCAAGGAAGCGCCAACGGGCATTTTTCAGTAACAAAGTCCCACGTGTAATTAGTTTGAGCCGCAAGAAGTATCCCACTCATTCCCTTCTCCCATCCCCTTTAAATCAAATAAAAACCACAAACAAAGATGCCGGAGTTGTCGCTGCTTCAGTTATCACACCCAGGGCCGCAGCTCACAGGGGCTGGAGAGAGTACAGCCACTAATGGCAGACCCACATCAGGCCACAGGCCTGGAAACCTTGCTACATATATATATATATATATATATATATAAGATAATAGAAAATATATAAAAACATGAAAAAAAAATTCTGCTTATACTGTATATATCCACCACCAGTGTTACAACACTCTCACCGAAAATATATGGATCTGATGTGACTCAGATCAGACAAGCCTTTTCTCTTTAAAGCATGGGAAATTGCTGTGACGCCTATGCTTCTGTTTCCTCCCTTTGGAGTCTGCAATTGCTCTAGGAGAGCTGGACAGGGACATAGAAGGTCCTTAACCCATCAGCAGGACTAGTATCTGCTCCTTTGTGCAAGAAGGAACAGGATGAGCACTGCCAGAGCCCTAGAAAAGGACCTCCAGCAGCCCACTGGTGTGAACGCCTCTGACCAAACAATCAGAAACAGACTTTATGAGGATGGCCTGAGGGCCTGATATCCTCTAGTGTGCCCAGTGCTCACTGCCTGGCACCGTGGAGCTCAATTGGCATTTGCTATCGAACACCAGAACTGGCAGGTCCACCACTGGTGCCCTGTGTTTTTTCACAAATGAGTGCAGGTTCACCCTGAGCACATGTGACAGACGTGAAAGGGTCTGGAGAAGCCATGGAGAACATTATGCTGTCTGTAACATCGTTCAGAATGACTGGTTTGGTGGTGGATCAGTGATGGTCTGGGGAGGCATATCCATGGAGAAAACCACAGACCTCTACAGGCTGGACAATGGCACCCTGCCTGCCATTAGTTATTGGGATAAAATGCTTGGACCCATTGTCAGACCCTACGTTGGTGCAGTGGGTCCTGGGTTCCTCCTGGTGCACGACAATGCCCGGCCTCGTGTGGTGAGAGTATGCAGCCAGTTCCTGGAGGATGAAGGAATTAATACCATTGAATGGCCCCAACACTTGCCTGACCTAAATCCAATGGAACACCTCTGGGGCATTATGTTTGGTTATGTCAGGTTACTCCTCAGTCTGTTCCAGAGCTCAGTGATGCCTTGGTCCAGATCTGGGAGGAAATACTCCAGGACACCATCCGTCATCTCATTAGGAGCATGCCCCGACGTTGTCAGGCATGCATACAAGCATGGGGGGGCTATACAAAATAATGAGTACCATTTTGAAATGCTGCAATGAAATTTCAGCAAAATTGACTAGCCTGCTGCATCATTTTTTCACTTTGATTTTCGGGGGGGGGGGGGGGGGAGAGCCTTTGAATTCAGCCCTCTGTAGGTTGATAGTTTTAATTTACATCAAACGATGTGGAATCATATCCTTCCTAACACATTACCCAGTCCATATTAGTATAGATATCCAGAATGATATTTTTCCTCATTGAGATCTGATGTGTTTTCAAAGTGTTCCCCCCCATGTGCTCCCCTGGTTTTTCCCCCCTCTCTCTGCAGCACTTACGGCTTCCCTCCTCCCCTGCCGGATGCTGCTGCAGGCACACAGGGGGATGTTTGAGGATGTAATGTACTGGCCCCTTCCTTTTCTGAATGAAAAAGAACCAATCACTCACTGTGTTCAATTATAGCTGAAGCATAGCAAACTGTGTTTATTATGCTTCAGTTTGTGAACGAAGAGGAAGCACAAAGCATTTCCTATTTATTCACTGTCCAGTGTAGCTGAGGCTGCAGAGAAATGGACTGGAGAATCTCTGTCCACAGCCCCTTTCTCTGTCTCAAAGATAAGGCATTAGGGGTCTGTTTAGACCCCCTGATATTTCAGCAAAGCCCCCCAATAGGGTACTGCACTGGGAGCTTTACTTAAAAATTACCTTTCCTAATGCAAAAAGTAATACAGAACTAAAAATACGTAGCCCAGGGAATGGACAAAATTATGTTAGTGTCATCCTTCTCGAATAGGACCAGCAGTATTGGACTGAGGAGGAAGCTGAAAACAGCGCTGGAGTGTTGAGAGGCAAAAATTGGCAATTTGTTTGAAATGGAGGTTGGCTATTTAAAAAAAAAAAAATAAAGCCTTGTTAAGCTTTACCTAAGCAGCTGTGGGAAAACTTTCAAATGACCTGTATGTAAAATGATGGGGGGAATTAATTAAGGGAATTATCAATGATCACATATTGTGACGGCACAAGGGGGCAGGGTCTGCTGATGTCAGAGGAAGAAGACATCAGAAGAGGGGGAAGACATCAGCAGATGGAGAAGACCGGAGGAAGAAGACAGCGGTTGCAGAATCGGAGATAGAATACACTTTGGAGTTATGATGGAGGACATTCTTCATTTTTAATAAAAGACTTGTCAAAAACTGTCTCTTGTTTTTTGTAATACTACACTTGGTTTTTTTTTTGGTGAATGGGTAGAGGTACAATGTACCCCATAATTATTTACATAGAGGGGTGGCCAGGATCTGGGGGCCCCCTTGTTAAAGAGGACTTCCAGATTCTGATAAGCCCCCTGCCCACAGACCCCCACAACCACCACCCAGGGTTGTCAGAAGGAGGCCTTTGTCCCCATCAACATGGGGACAAGGTGCTTTGGGATGGGGGGTGCAGAGACCCCACTGCCCCAAAGCACCCAGCCCCCTCATGTTGAGGGCATGTGTCCTGGTTTGGTCCAGGAAAGGGGGGGGGGGCGCTCGCTCACTTGCCTTTCCCCCTTTCCTGACCTGCCAGTCTGCATGCTCAGATAAGAGCGTGGTATAGATTTTGAGGGAGATCTTTTATGGCATGGGGGTTCCCCTCAAAATCCATACCAGACAGAAGGGTCTGGTATGGTCTTGGGTGGAGACCCCACACTGTTTTATTTTTTAAAATTTTGGCCTGGGGTTCCCCTTCAAGATCAATAAAAGACCTCAAAGAGAATAGTATGTATCTGGGAGGGAGGGGGACCCCACTCTGTTATTTTTTTTCATATTTAGTGTGAGGTTTTCCTTCATACCAGAAGCAAAGGAATTGTGATTAGTTAAAAGGACAAGTCGCAATCATCTCAAAGTTGGATCCCATTCATTGAAGTCGCATGGAAGTCAGACTTGAAGTCACAGGGCAAAGTCGGCTTGAAAGTCATGCGACATCTGTATAGGAGCAGTGTGAAGCCGAAATGGAAATCATTTCCAAAATTAGGCTGGTAATACATGGATAGAAAAGTGAAAGAAAAATCAAGTCAGTAGACTGACCGTTTGATTTTCATATGTTTAGTGTGCTTACTACGACAGTTGGTTTCCTTTTTAAGGATGGAAAATGAACAAAAAAACAAGCTGGAAATGTTTTTCAATCAAATGATTTTCTAATTATTTGTAGGTCAATCATTTAGGTGAAATGCGCATGAGCTTTAGGGATAGAAGTAATTCCTCAGAAAAAAAAAAAAAAGATGTTTAATGTTGATAACAATCTAAAAAATATAAAAATTCACAGGAAATTTTCAGATACAATGACAGGGTCGTCCAATGTTAGATCGAAAGAAAATTTAGATTTTTGTACAAATTTTTAATTTTTTTCCTATCCATGTATGGCCAGTGTTACTGTTTTCTCCGTGTATTTATAATGTTACAAGAGATATGGTATGTAGAATGACTGCACATCTGCTTTTATAAGACAAATACCTTGGAAATCTTTGTGGACCCATCCCTGAAATTCGCTAGACTTTACAGAGACATGGTCATATTTTTCCAACCTCTGCAAGGCAGTTACATACAGTATCATAACAGCATCAGCACTCTTAGCAAGTCTCAGTTCTTGTTTTTGTCTGTTTTTCTTAAGCTATTGATTTATTACTGTTCTGACCTTTTGTTTCTTCTTTCTATCGTTCTCATCTACTCACATATCACTAACACCTAACCGTGAGCAGTGAACAATAGTCTCAGCTGTTGAATTGTATGACACTCAATATGTCAGTTAACCTGCACTAACTGTGACAGACTATTAAGAAACACTTATCCAGTGATCAATGGATGATTTTGTTTTACTGTGCTACAAGCCACTATAGGAAAGGAATAAAAATCATTTACTAGGACTCAAATGACTTCAGTCCCGATAAACCCCTTTGTACAGGAATGTAAACGAAGGAGTAATCATCTTTTCTGCAGCAGGCTTTTTTGTTCTTCTAAAATGTCATAAATTAAATAGAAGTCCAACAAGAGCTTAGCTACAACAAAGTCGAAATACTTGAGAATAAATAACCGGTGAGCTCTAGACAATACTAAAATGTGTTGACCTTCTTTTCATTCAGGAGTTGTATAAAGTATATCTAAGTTGTAGACTAACCTTAAGAGGCCTTCTCTATTTAGCAAACATTTCACACCATCTAAACCCCTACATGTTTATAACCGAGATTTGTTAAAAAAATAATGAGATTAAGGTTAACTCAAACACAAATTTGCATTGAATTTTCCAACTTGCAAATTTTGGCGAATTTTCTTATCACTGTGTAAGAACAGCGGTCTGACTCTCCAGTGTGCTGCAGGCACAGGGCAGTTTTTACAGTGCTAAGCACTTTATTTAGCAAATCATTTAAAAGTACCCTATCCTTAAAGTGGTCATTTATCTATGCTTTCTGACTGCATAGTAAGAAAAAATCGAGGGCTTAACCACTTAAGCCCCGGAAGATTTTACCCCCTTCCTGACCAGACCCCTTTTTTCAACTTGGCACTTCGTGACTTTAACTGACAATTGCGTGGTCATGCAATGCTGTACCCAAACGAAATTTACGTCCTTTTTTTCCCACAAACAGAGCTTTCTTTTGGTGGTATTTGATCACCTCTGCACTTTTTATTTTTTGCGATATTAATAAAAAAAGAGCGAAAATTTTGCGAAAAAATTACATTTTCAACTTTGTCTTTTAAAAAATATCCAATATACTCAATTTATGTCATTTTTTTTTTGGCCAAAATATATTTAGCTACATGTCTTTGACAAAAAAAATTCAATGAGTGTATTTTTATTGGTTTGCGCAAAAGTTATAGCGTCTACAAACTATGGTGTAAATACTGAAATTTACGCAGCTTTAATTTCTGACTGCCTATCTCATTTCATGAAATGCTAAAATGGCAGGGCAGTACAAAATCCCCCCAAACTACCACTTTTTGGAAAGTAGACATCCTAAGGAATGTTCTGAGAGGCATGTTGAGCTCATTGAATATTTCATTTTTTTGTCACAGGTGTTTGAAAAATGACTAAAAAAAAAAAATTTTTTTTTTTTTACACAAAGTTGTCATTGAAATGATATATTGCTCACACATGCCATTGGTATATCTGTAATTACACCCCAAAATATATTCTTCTGCTTTTCCTGAGTACAATGATACCACATATGTGAGACTTTTTGGGAGCCTAGCAGTGTACAGGAGCCCGAAAACAAATCACCACCATCAGAATTTCAAAGGGCGTACATTTTTCATTGCATTTTCTCACTACCTATAACGGTTTAGGAGGCCCTGAAATGTCAAGATACCACAAAACCCTTTCCAAATGACCCCATTTTGGAAAGTAGATACCCCAAGCTGTTTGCTGAGAGGCATGGTGAGTTTGTGGAATATTTTATATTTTGACACAAGTTTTGGAAACATTTTAACATTTTTTTTTAATTTTTTTTTTTACACAACGTTGTCACTAAAAGATAAATTTCTCACACATGTCATGGGTATATGTGGAATGACACCCCAAAATAAATTCTGCCGCTTCTCCTGAGTATGGGGATGCCCCATGTGTGAGACTTTTTGGGAGCCTAGCTGTGTACGGGACCCCAAAAATCAATCACCATCTTTAGGTTTTCAAATGGCGTAAATTTTTGATTTTACTCCTCACTACCCATCACAGTTTCGGAGGCCCTGAAATTTCAAGATAGCACAAAACCCCCCCAAATGACCCCTTTTTGGAAAGTAGACACCCCAAGCTATTTGCTGAGAGGCATGGTGAGCCCTGAGTACAGGGATACCCCATGTGTGAGACTTTTTTTGCAGTCTAGCCGAGTGCAGGACCCCAAAAACCAATCCCCACTTTCAGGCTTTCCAAGGGCGTAAATTGTTGATTTCACTCCTGACTACCTATCACAGTTTCGGAGGCCATGAAATGCCAAGACAGCACAACCCCCCCCCCCTCCCCAAATTACCCCTTTTTGGAAAGTAGACACCCTAAGCTATTTGCAGAGAGGCATGTTGAGTGTTTTGCAGATCTCACTTTTTGTCACAAAGTTTTGGAAATTGAAAAAAGAGGAAAGAAAATGCATTTTCCTGTTTTTTCTTCATTTTCCCAAAAAAAATTAGAGCTGCAAAATACTCACCATGCCTCTCAGCAAATAGATTGGAGTGTCTACTTTGCAAAATGGGGTCATTTGGGGGGGTTTTGTGCCATCTTGGCATTTCATGGACTTCAAAAGTGTGATAGGTAGTAAGGAGTGAGATCAACAATTTACGCCCTTAGAAAGCCAGAAGGTGCGGATTGATTTTCCGGGTACTGTACGCGGCTAGACTGCCAAAAAGTCTCACACATGAGGTATCCCTGTACTCAGGAGAAGCAGCAGAATGTATTTTGGGGTGTCATTTCACATATACCCATGGCATGTGTGAGCATTATATCATTTACTGACAACTTTGTGTAAAAAAACAAAAAATAAAAAAATAAAAATATTCCTGAAACTTGTGGCAAAATATAAACTATTCCATGGACTCACCATGCCTCTCAGCTAATAGCTTGGAGTGTCTACTTTGCAAAATGGGGTCATTTGGGGGGGTTTTTTGCTATCTTGAAATTTCAGGGCCTTTGAAACTGTGACAGGTAGCGCAGTGGTAAAATCAGCAATTTACACCATTAGAAAACCTGAAGATGGGGATTGGTTTTAGGGGTCGCGTACACAGCTAGGCTCCCAAAAAGTCTCACACATGTTGTATCCCTGTACTCAGGAGAAGCAGCAGAATGTATTTTGGGGTGTCATTTCACATATACCCATGGCATGCGTGAGCAATATATCATTTAGTGACAACTTTCTTTAAAAAAAAAAACAAATTGTCATCTTCCCGAAACTTAGGGCAAAATATAAAATTCTCCATGGACTCAATATGCCTATCAGCAAATAGCTTTGGGTGTCTACTTTTCAAAAAGGGGTCATTTGGGGGGTGTTTGAACTGTTCCGACATTTTATGCTCAATCTTATCCACACATCACCCACTCTTCTAACCACTTGAAAACCAAGCCTTTTCTGTGACTTTTTGTTTACATGAAAAAATATTTTTTTTTACTAGAAAATTACTTTGAACCCCCAAACATTATATATTTCTTTAAAGCAGAGGCCCTATAGAATAAAATGGTGGATGTTGCAAATTTTTTTGTCACACGGTATTTGCGCACAGATTTTCCAAACTATTTCTGCAAACAAAAATACATTTTTTTTAAATTTATTGCACAAATACACTATATAATTCCAATTTGTTTGGTAAAATTTAAAAGATGATCTTATGCCGAGTACATAGATACCAAACATGACATGCTTTAAAAATTGTGCACGCCTGTGCAGCGGCAAAAAAGTACGTACATTTTTAAAAGCCTTTAAAAGTCTTTACAGGTTACCACTTTAGACTTACAGAGGAGGTCTACTGCAAGAATTACTGCACTCGACCTGGCGTTCGCGGCGATAACTCACATCAATGCTGCAATTGCGGTTTACATATGACACTAGGCCAACGCTTGCGTGCGCCATTGCGCACAAGCACGGGGGGGACGGGGGGGGCTTGATTTTTTTTTTTTTTTACACCTTTCCTTTCATTTTTTTTTTTTTTTAATAATTTTTATTGTTATCACAGTGAATTTAAATATCCCCTATGATAGAAATCTGTAGTGACAGGTACTCTTTTTTTAAAAAATTGGGGTCTTTTAGACTCTAGATCTCTCCTCTGACCTTGACCACACCAAAATTGATGTGATAAAATACTTTCCCATTTTCCCAATGGCCCTGTTTATTTCTGGCGAAACAGAAGTCATGAAATGCTCGTAGCTTCCGGTATCTTAGGCCATAGAGATGATTGGTTGTAAAAAACGATACCAAGATGATGCCTAAATCTGCAGCCATCATCCTGGTATAACCACTCAAAGTCCAGCAATGTACCAGTACATTGCTGGTCCTTGTTTGGCATATAGTGTAGGTTTTTTTTTTTTTCATGCAGCCTGTGGGCTGAACGAAAAAAAAGAGAACCTATCAGAAATCAGCACAGGAATAATGTGTAGTATTACCCACCATTAACTGCCCAAACATCCACCCACTTAATTTAATGATGGGTATACACGACACTATTCCATGTATACGAAAATAGGATTTTAACTGCAGTGCTGAAATCAGAAAATCACCACAGCTGCTACCAGCAAAGGTATCCATATATGCAAACGCTGTTTGTGTCAGAATATATAAAATCAATGTGGCAGCAGACGAGTACCTGCAAGAGAAACAGGTCACAAAAGAATGAAAAAACAAACAAAGTACAGTAAAAGTACAGTAGGAAGAGTAGAAGAACATATAAAATGACTGACACAACAACTGTTTTTGGATCCTTTTATTTTTCTTTCTAACTGTTGTTTCTCGATTTGCGACTGCGATTTTCCAACTTGGATCTCTCAAAATGTCGATGGACATCCAACATCTTTCGAGACCCTGTGTTTGTGTGCCCTACACTGTGTCGTGCTGTACCCTACACTAATACTCCACTAGTGTATGGTAGCGCTCTAAACATTCCCCGATGCAGAAACCAGGTCACATTTGGGACAATAAAAGCGGGTGTCACGCCTAAATCCGCGCCTGCTACAGACACGACATCTTCTTTGGGGGTGTCTTTGGGTAGGGGTACTCGGGAGGACATGTGAAAATGCCTCTCATGCAGCCGGCTCACTGCATCTGGAAGGGGAAGTTGGGCAGGCATGCCTCCTGGGTACAGGTAGGCAAGGATGATCTCTTCCTGGAATTCCCGGAAGGATCCAGTTCGTCCTGACGCCCTGTTTAGGACAAAGGCGTTCAGCATAGCCAATTG
Source organism: Pelophylax lessonae (assembly GCF_965119305.1). Taxonomy (NCBI): domain Eukaryota; kingdom Metazoa; phylum Chordata; class Amphibia; order Anura; family Ranidae; genus Pelophylax; species Pelophylax lessonae. The sequence continues at coordinate 242,021,677 of NC_138771.1, read as the reverse complement.
GAATAAATAAACAGACACTTTTTTGTACCAGCGTCTGGCTTTATAGGCAACTAAATACGGCGCCAAAAGCTGGTCGTTAAGGTCCACCCCTCCCATATTAAGGTTATATTCGTGGACACAGAGGGGTTTCTCCATAACGCCAGTTGCCATAGGAATTTGGATCGTCGTGTCTGCGTGAAGGGAGGACAGAACATAAACATCCTGTGTATCCCTCCACTTCACCGCAAGCTATTTGTCCGTTTTCAAGCAGGCTCTCGCCCCCCGACTAAGACAGGCATTTACAAGCCGTTGGGGGAAGCCCCGGCGATTAGGTCGCACGGTGCCACATGCGCCAATTTGTAATTCGAGCAGGTGACTAAATAGTGGCACGCTTGTGTAAAAGTTGTCCACGTGCAAATGGTACCCCTTTCCGGATAAGGGTGACACCAAGTCCCAAACTATCTTGCCGCTGCTCCCTATGTAGTCTGGGCAGTTTGGGGCTCTACAGTGCTATCTTTACCCTCATAGAACCGGAAACTAACTGTATAACCTGTGGCCCTGTCACACAGTTTATACAGCTTGACCCCGTACTTGGCACGCTTGCTGGGGAGGTACTGTTTCATAGCAAGGCGGCCAGTAAATTTAATCAGGGACTCATCAACCCAGACAACTTGTTTGGGGATAAACAAGGCTGCAAACCGCTGATTGAAGTGGTCTATGAGGGGTTGAATTTTGTGGAGCCGATCATATTCAGGGTCTCCCCGAGGACGACAGATTTCATTGTCGCTGAAATGCATAAATCGCAGAATTTGCTCGTATCTCGCCCTGGACATGGAGGCAGAGTGCATGCGCATATGGTGAAGTGGGCTAGTGGACCAATATAGCCGCAATTCACTCTGTTTAGTTATGCCCATGTGGAGGGAAAGGCCCAGAAAGATTTTAAAATCGGAAACCGTTATAGGTTTCCAGCCGAATTGTCTGGCAAGGGGCGAATTTGGGTTGGCGGCGATAAATTGTTGTGCGTATAAATTTGATTGATCCACAATAGATCTGAAAAGATCTTCCATGAAGAACAGCTCAAAAAAGTTCAGGGGCGTAAAACCAGCTGTCTCCAGGTGGATTCCAGGTTGGGCAGTGAATGGGGGAAGTACTGGCACTGTAGAATCAGTGGGTTGCCAATTGGGATATGCCAGCGCATCAGGGAGGGCACTATGGGCTCTACGGGCCTGTCTTCGAATACGTGGTGGCTGCGGGCCACTACTCGTGCTAGCCACCGCACCAGCTTCAACTGCACTTATGGGACTCGCCACGTCACCAAGTGATACTGCAGTGCTGGTTGTACTAGGTCCAGGGTGTACTAGGCCGCTGGCGCTTGCCAGGTCGCCAGAAGGATGAGCGGCACTAGTAACCACACTCAGCTCCATACGAGCACCCTGCGATTCCTGCATCCCAACAACTCCAGAATGGGGTCGGGTACGCCTGGGTCTAACAGGGACCCATCTGTCGTCGGAGCTATCTGTCAGGGATCCGCTACTGTCATCAGGTTCGTATACTGACACTAATTCTGCCAGTGTAGCTTCCCCATCGCTATCATCTGACACAGCCAGTATACTATAAGCCTCTTCACCACTGTACCAACTTTTGGTCATTTTGGTAACTGAATTTACCGGTACAGTAGTGTTGACTCACAGGTAATAAAAGCACCTGGTTGTCAAGGACTATTTCAAGCGCTACCAAAAAAAACTGCTAATGCTAGCAGGGATCAGGCCTGACTCTGCTAACACAGCGGTTTTGTGTGTTTTGTTTTTTTGTAAGTGACAGTAATCTATTGATTACTACACTTGCCTGGGTGGGGTGGGCTGAGCAGAGGGGTTAAACGCAGACGCTGGCAGGAATTAGTGCTGACCGTGCAAACACCGCGTTTTGGGAACCCTAAACAATGGGGAGGCTAGCATAGTTCTGATCAGATATTGATCTGTTCAAACACTATACTAGTAATGGAAGTGTATGTGCGTGTGTGTGTGTGTGTGTGTGGTAATCAAGGGGTTATTTCTAACTATGCGCCGGGGATCTGCGCTTTTTAGACTGACACTAACACTAGCTAATGTCACCTGTGTCACTAATAATAGTGATCAGAAAAAAAAACTGTACACTATAAAAGTGACACTGTGACAGGACAATGAAGGGGTTAACTGGGGGTGATCAGGGGGGATCAGGGGGTTAAATCTTTATTGGGGGGGTGGCGGGGACCCTAAACCTCCTTTGGGATAGAAACTAACTCGCTAGCGCAACCTCAAGTCACAATCACACTAATACAAAATACAGGAAAAAAAACTATATTACGTGTGTATTAGTGTGCAATGTGACAGGGGGGAAGGGGTTAACTGGATGTGATCAGGGGGGGATCGGAGGGTTAAATCTTTATTGGGAGGGGGTGGGGGGAACCTAAGGATAAAAGGAATGACCGCAAGCGCTAGACCTGGTCACAAGTCACACTTATATGGGTATATAGAAAATGCTATATACTGTATACAGTGTGTGTTGTGACAGGGGGTGTAGGGGTGATCAGGGGGGGGGTCAGGGGGTTAAATCTTTATTGGGGGGGTGGCGGGGACCCTAAACCTCTTTGGGACAGAAACTAAGTCGCTAGTGCTAAGTCAAGTCACAATAGCACTAATACAAAAACACAGTATATTACGTTTGTATTAGTGTTCAATGTGACAGGGGTGAAGGGGTTAACTGGGGGTGATCAGGGGGGGATCAGAGGGTTAAATCTTTATGGGGGGGTGGCGGGTATTTTAAGTGAAAAAGGGGGCGTCGCAAGCACTACACCTGGTCACAAATCACACTTATACAGGTATATAGGAAAATGCTTTATGCTGTATACAATGTGTGTTGTGACAGGGGGTGTAGGGGTTAACTGGGGGGCTATCGGGGGTTAAATGTGCCTATCTAAGTGTACAAGTGTGTGCTTGATGCAGTACTTACAGTTAGATGTGCTCTCCTCTCGAGATGAATCCAAAAAGGATCATGGGAGAGGAGGGCACATCTTTTCTGAGCCTGTGCTTATATTTCACAGGCTCAGCATGGATTCTGATTGGGCAGAACCGATCTACAGGTCCAGGCCAAAAATCATTGGCCTGGACCTGATGACTGATCGGTTCTGAACCCAATCAAGCCATCGGTGTCGGCGGGGGCGTGCGGGAGCGCGCACAGGACCGGCGGGAAGTAGCGACGTAGTACTACGTCACTTTGCCTGGCCGAGGCTGACCGCCGCAGTAAATAGTCCTGCGGCGGTCGGCAAGTGGTTAAAGAACTCCAGGGAAAAAAAAATCCCATGCAGTGGGTTTGTGCCTGCACTGCACAGGCTAACTGCTTTTTTTGTCCAGGGGTGCATCAAAAGGCTATACTTGCCCATTTTTATTGATCCTCCGGAAAACAGCGCTCCCCCACGTGCAGCGGTTGACTGTTCCTGCAGTGCCCATGTCCAGAGCCGGTCTATGGGTGTGATGACATCAGGAATAGTCCATGCACAAGACTGCCAGCGTGAAGGGGGACCAGAAGCAGCAGGGACTGATCTTGTGCTTAGAGGATTAGGTGAGCATATCTCTTCTCTCCTCATCTCTTGGCAAAAACTAACACAGCCCTACCGTATGGTCACAAAATTTATTTTCTGGTGTTTATTATTAAAGTTTGGGCTTATTGAAGCACAGCATGCTATTCCTTCAGAGTGCATGCACCTGTGATGTCACCGCCTGATGCTCTGTGGAATACCTCCTAAACGATACACGTATAGGAGATAATTATGTTACCTACAGGTAAGCTTTATTATAAGCTTACCTGTATGTAAAAAGGGCTAAGATGACTTTACTACCACTTTAATGTGCTTTGGCAGGTCTATGTCCTCAATTTGGTAGTCCCTAGTCGTCTCTCAGAGATTTTTTTATCTACATGATGATCCAGGATGCAAGCTTCATTTTGTCTCCCTTTAATAAGGCTAAAATAATGAGCCATGAGCAGGTGGAGATGTAGCAGAGTTCCCCTCACCATGGTCAGATGCAGGCATGGGCTTCTTTGACTTCTGTTCCCATAATGCCCTGGGTTCCCACAATCCCTTGAACTCCTGGACATTCCAAGGAAATAAAAGAGTCCCTGTTTCCTACCATCTGCAGCTCAGTGAGACCATACTTGATGAGGAAAAGGTGGCTGAGCATGTAATCTGCAGCCAGGTGATAGTTCCTACTAAAGTTACCCAGCCAGGAGCCTAATAGCTCACAGATTCTAGGGAATATCCAGCCACTGCGGGGAGCACTGCTCCAAGAGTACTGCGGTTCAAGAAGCGTGGTCCTGCATCTCCAGTCACTAGCCTGTTTTACCAGTATTAAGACTCCTTCATTCACTCACCTGGGTTGCCAGCCCTGATATCTCTCCAGCTGTTCAGCACTGTTACCAGACCTAGCCTGGACTTCACCGTGAGGAATGCTGTCTGTAAAAATACATGCATGTAGCTGTTATAAACCACACTGTTTACAGAAATATTTATTTTTTTTCTCTAGTTTCTCTAGTTTCTAGCTCTAATATTCGTAGACAAACAGATGCCTGTGCCTTGTGTAGTGCACCCCTAAGGAGCCTCCAGTAAAATGGGATCCCTCACCCTGCACAGCCAGGCACACCAAATTTCCACAGGCACTCAGAGTCAGAGAACAGTCTAGTACTTTGTTTTGGTGGGTTTTTTTTTTTTTTCTTTAAGTATAATAACTTGGATAGGGATTGGAAATTATGGGATGCCCACTTCACTTCAGAACAACTTCAAGGACAACTATTTCTATATACAGTTCAATATACAGTCTCCATTTACACTCCACTACTTTCTCCAGAACTCATTGCTTGCAGAACTCAGCTGGGACACTTTACAGATTTGACAAGGCACTCAGTCAGATTAGAGCAATAGCTTGTTATAGGAAGGAACCCAGTTCAGTGTCCAGCTTACATTCCTCCTGTGGCTACTGATCCCAGCACCACCTCTTTAGGCACTGCAAGCCCGCCTGACTGTAGCTTCCCCCTTTACTAGCCCTCCAGGCTCACTTCTACCCACAGTCCTTCAGACTGACACTCACCAGCCCACCTGACTGACTCTCAGGAGATCTCCCAGATGTGCTGACCTGCTCCTGCTGTCCTCTCCTTGCTCCCGTGCCTCCAAAAAGGGCTTCCTCCGTGTATTTTGGGGAATCCTTCCAGCACCTGAGCCCCAGGCCTCAAATTAGGGGGTGCCAGCAAGGACTACCGACAGTCTTCTTAGCAGTCCATCTCCATCTTCCACCTGACTGCCCCTGCTGGCATGACTAATGCCTATTTATAAGGAGGCCTGCCCCCTGCTAGCCATTTTACTGGGAACTGGCTGAGGTCCCATAAATATGCATGACAGCCCCTCCTAGCTTCCAGCCATTACACCTAGAACAGTCTCCAATGTTTCAGAGAATAGGGGGAGGCACCAGAACAGCTGTCAGGAGGAGTCATCCAGCCTCACTAAACCCTGACCCAGATTTACAACCCAGGCCTGGCTCTCAGCCAAGCCAATTTGCCTACTTTAGCAACTAACAGATTTATATCTAGCACACTAGAGGGTGCTACACTTGTGTTTCTACATTTAAGCCCGTTTGCGATGTCATCCATCCATGGTGCCAGCCGTAGCTACTATTTTTTTACAAGAGCTACATATGCCTCTTGTCTTCACATTTAGATATGTTTATAATGTCATCAAACTGTTATGTCACTTGCTAACGCCCCACCCTTCAATATCTAAGGATTGTAGCACTATTTTTTTAGAAAGATGGCAGCCTGTGCATGTTGTTGCTGTTGCCAAACTGTGCTGCAACTGGCTAATTTGTACCTACCAAGACCTAGCTTCCTGTGCCTTTTATCATTACTGCTACTTTTACCCAAAAGCCTTGGCTCTTTTTTTTTTCTTTTCATAAAGAAACAGCTTGCTGAGTATTGTGTCTCTACATTTAGGTCTGCTTACACTAACATCAAACTGTGGTGCCACTGACAGCTGTAAATCTTATTTATTTGGAACTCTACCTATGCATTGTGTCTGCACATTAACCACTTTAGCCCCAGAGGATTTGGCTGCTCAATGACCAGGCTCTATTTTGCGATTCGGCACTGCGTGACTTTAATGGACAATTGCGTGGTCGTGCGACGCTGTACCCATACGAAATTGATGTCCTTTTTTTCCCACAAATAGAGCTTTCTTTTGGTGGTGTTTGATCACCTGTGCGATTTTTATTTTTTGAGCTATAAACAAAATAATTTTGAAAAAATAGCAATATTTTTCACATTCTTTTATATGAAATTCTCAAAAAAAAATGTAAAAATCTAAATTTTTTAACATTTTAGGCCAATTTGTTTTCTGCTACATATTTTTGGTAAAAAAAATCACAATAAGCGTATGTTGATTGGATTGCGCAAAAGTTATTGTGTTTACTAACTACGGGAAAGATTTATGTCATTTTTATTATTTTTATTTTTTTTACTAGTAATGGCGGCGATCTGCGATTTTTTGCGGGACTGCGACATTGCGGTGGACAGATCAGACCCCTAACTGACATTTTTGACACTTTTGAGGGTACCAGTGACATTACCACAGTAATCAGTGCTAAAATATGCACTGTTACTGTAAAAATGACACTAGCAGGGAAGGGGTTAACAGTATGGGTGATCAAGGGGTTAAATGTGTCCCTAGGGGCGTGATTCTAACCGTGGGGGGGCGTGGCTTGTGAAGTCATCACAGAGACATGCGATCCTATATAGAAGGATCACAAAGCCTCTGTGATCACTTCAGGGAGAATGACAGACGGCTGTGTTTACATCAGCCGTCTGTCCTTCTCTGTCAGCGGGGAGAGATCGCAAGTGGCCGGCGGCGATCGGAGCTGCCTGTCACATGCACTGGCTCCCCGGCTGATGAGCGTGGGCGGGAGTGCGCCGGCGGCGGCGCGCGCTCGCCCGTTAGAGTCTCCTGAGCGAGCGACGTAGTACTACGTTGGTTTGTCCAGGAGCGGCTGCCTGCTGCAGTAAATCTGTGGTGGGCGGTCGTCAAGTGGTTAAGGCCTATTTATGTTGCCATCAAACTGTGATGCCACTGGTCAACACCCCCCACCCCACGCCCGCATCCCAATGCCTTTGGGCTGTAGCTCTATTTTTTAATAAAATTTGTTGCATGTGCCCTCTGTTTGTACATTTAAGACTGTTCTTGCTGCTGCCAACTGTGCTGCCTCTTGCTCTTTTTTACCCACCAAAAGGGCTGTTGCCCTAAATGAAAAAAAAATGCTGCCTGTGCCTTCTATCTCAGCATGTAGTCCTATGTGTGCTGTTTTCAAACTATGATGCCCCTGGCCTATTTCATCCTACTCATACCTGAGGGCTCTATCTATATTATGTTAAAAATACAACTGTCTGTGCCATATGTCTCTACAGTTAAGTCTGTTTTCATTGCCTTCAAACTATTGTGCTACTGAACAATTTCTACTCACCCATACCTTGTAATCCAATTTTTTTTTTTTATTGCGTATGAGAGGGACATGGGGTAGTGGTATGAAGTGTTTTTGAACACACTGTTTTACTCTTGTTTACTTTTTAAAGCAATGCAGTTCTGTGCCAAGAAAAAAAGGGAGCTGGCAAACTGTTTTGTGCAACTGGCCAATTTTTTTCCATGGACACTTGAGGACTTAAGTTCTAATTTTCTCCACCTCCTCGTGCCTTCCATTTAGGCACTGTTGGGGATATATTTTCTGTTGGTCTCAGAAGGGCCTAGTAATTTTCTAAGAAAAAGTAAACGTTGCTGCTACAGTTATCGGAAAAAATAAGTTTTTTCAACTGAAATCATTGATAGATTTAGGTCTGCTGCTTTTAGCAAAGATAACTGTAAAAATAAAAATAAAATTAACACATCCAAATATTCACTGCCAACATATAACATGCTAATCCTGTCCCTGAAAATATAGTGGTCTGGCCAATAGGAATGTATGGCCAGCAGTCATTCGACTATAGAAGATGCATATCTAGGTATGTATTTTCTTTGTTAGTGAATTAATGAACGAGTGACTTCAAAATCTGTTACATTTATGACTTTACATAATGTACAGAGCACAGAGTCATGAGTTATGCAACATGCAGGCAGTGGCTGCCGGTGCGTTGGGGGCGAAGGGGCGTCCGACCCCCTAATCTACATGTGGGCGCCGGATGCATGGAGTTCAATGGGGATTTTTTTTTTTCTTCTGAAGCACCTGATTAGAGCCAGAGGCTCTAATAGGCTTCAGAAAAGGGTGGACCCGGGGGGGAAGAGCAGTGCGCCCTGAGCCCACCCATTGTGTGACAATAGCAAATGAATATTCACTATTGTCACACGGATCCTCCTCCTGACCAATCAGGAAGCTGGTCCGAGACCCGTTTCCTGATTGGCCGAAAGGTGAACCTTTGCCATTGGCCAAGGAGGAGGAGGGAGGAGGAGGGTGGAGGAGGGAGACGCGGAGGACTGAGAAGAAGCCGCCGCTGCATCAGGTAAGTGCACTGGTCTCTCTGCACGCTGTGGTCACTCTGCATTGATGGGGGCACCCTGTGGTCATTCTACATTGATGGGGGCACCCTGTGGTCACTCTACATTTAAGGGGGCAGGCTGTGGTCACTCTGCATTGATGGGGGCATGCTGTGGTCACTCTACATTGATAGGGGCATGCTGTGGTCACTCTGCATTAATGGGGGCACCCTGTGGTCACTATACATTGATGGGGGCACTCTGTGGTCACTCTACATTGATTGGGGCACGCTGTGGTCACTCTACATTGATGGGGGCACCCTGTGGTCACTCTACATTGAAGGGGGCATGCTGTGGTCGCTCTACATTGACGGGGCATCCTGTGGTCACTCTACATTGAAGGGGGCACGCTGTGGTCACTTTGCATTGATGGGGGCATGCTGTGGTCACTCTACATTGATGGGGCACCCTGTGGTCACTCTACATTGATGAGGGCACCCTGTGGTCACTCTACATTGATGGGGGCATGCTGTGGTCACTCTACATTGATGGGGGCACCCTGTGGTCACTCTACATTGATGGGGCACGCTGTGGTCACTCTGCATTGATGGGGGCACCCTGTGGTCACTCTACATTGATGGGGGCACCCTGTGGTCACTCTACATTTAAGGGGCGCGCTGTGGTCACTCTACATTGATGGGGGCACGCTGTGGTCACTCTACATTGATGGGGGCATGCTGTGGTCGTTCTTCATTGATGGGGGCATGCTGTGGTCACTCTACATTGAAGGGGGCATGATTTGGTCACTCTACATTGATGGGGGCACCCTGTGGTTACTCTACATTGATGGGGGCACCCTGTGGTCACTCTACATTGAAGTGGGCACGCTGTGGTCACTCTACATTGATGGGGGCATGCTGTAGTCACTCTGCATTGATGGGGGGACCCTGTGGTCACTCTACATTGATGGGGGCACCCTGTGGTCACTCTACATTGAAGGGGGCATGCTGTGGTCACTCTTTATTGATGGGGGCACGCTGTGGTCACTCTACATTGAAGGGGCACACTGTGGTCGCTCTACATTGAAGGGGCATGCTGTGGTCACTCTACATTGATGGAGGCACCCTGTGGTCACTCTACATTGATGGGGGCACACTGTGGTCACTCTACATTGATGCTGTGGTGAATAAGAGTCCCCGCTGTGTACGACCGAGAGTCTATACGAGACCTTTAGTTTAGTCGAGGTGGAATTTTGAAGGTGAGGATCCTCCATCAATATAGGCCAGATTTTCTGCATGATACGTTCCATGTTTCTAAACTGGGAATTAAATTGAGTGATGAATCTCATGTGTTGTGTGGAAGGTTCTGGTTGGGACTTAATTTATTAATTTATACAGTACGGTCTTTTTATTTCATCTTATTTGAAAACACTCATCTGTTTGTAAGTATGTCAGCACCTTTAGTACTAATAATTCACTCCTTGTATATTTAATTTATGTTCCAATGCTGGTCCACTGATATTAGTTAGTGGGGGTTTATCTCTCCATGACTGTTTTAAGCGCCATCTGGTGTACCTTGCTGATTTGGCTGCATACTGTATAAACTCCACCTTCAAACATGGTCCCCTCCACGGCCTGAAGAAGCAGCATGCATGCTCCGAACGTGTGCCACGCCTATCATTTGGGACACCCGGATGTTGGCTTCCCCCAGGATCCTCTGACTAGCTTCAGGAAGTGTTGCTATCCAATCAAACAGCCGAAGGCTCCATTCGGCCTCCCTGATTAGGATTGCTGACCATCCAGTTGTACACATTCTTTTGATAAGCGCTTACATACCATCATCTTGTGAGTTATTTATTTATTATGGCTATTAAAGTCTCATACTGCTACTCTTAGATGGCACTGCCTCTCTTCTTGTGTTCCCTGCAGAGTCAATTCTAGCTCCTCTACAGCGGCTGCCACTAAGCTAGCACATTGGACTCTCCTTCTACGTGACTGTTTGTTGTTGTTTTTATATATCCAGTTATTGGGACTGAGAGCTTTTAGTGTGGTGGATATCCTACCTTTTGCTATCCAACAAAAACCTTTGGCTTTGTGTAACCTAAAGTCAGGCTTGATCCACCTGCTGGCTTATATACATTTTTGGGCAATTTTTAGACATTTTGCCAAGGCATTCCTGATGAAACCTCAAGACACCCTAGGGTGCCTTGGCCCCCTGGTTGAAAAAGGCTGCATTAGGCCCCTTTCACAGGGGCTTTCCGATCAGGTCCGTCAGTTTTTCAGGCGGACCAGATTCATGCACCCCTATGGAGCAGCAGATGTCAGTGGTGACATGTCCGCTCATACCCGCTGCTATCCGATCCGATCCTGTCCGTGAAATCCAGACCGATGGTAACCCTTTTTTCTAACCGTCTGGAGGATCGGATTGGATGGGATCAGATGAAAATAGACAGGTGATCCATTTTCATCCGATCTCCCCATAGAGGAGAGCGGGACTCTGACAGGTCTGTCTCAGCACAGTGAGCGTTGAAAGACCTGTCATCCGCCAGCTCAGCAGGGATCGGCAGATCGATCTCCGGCTGAGCAAAGTGGAGTCCGCTGGGCGGAAAGCCTTAGAGTATTACAGCCATATAGCATAAAGAATACCTCAGGAAACAAAAATGGCTGGAAAGAACAGCTTTGACATGAAAGTAGAAGCCATGTTCCTTTTTTCTTGTATTATTTTTCTGCAACAGTGTATCGACCAACGCTTTGTGTATCTCTATTGACTTCATGTCTCTCGCTGTAAGAGGAACACGAGGACAAGCTCAGTGATGAAACAAATAAGTATAAATGTAAGAAATCAAAAAAGAAATCACACACTGCCCTGTAAATCTAATTTCGCCTTACACGCAGTTCATTGTTATCTGGAAGTGATCAGTGCAGTGCAGGTTTCTGCACTAAAATATATACTGTATATGCTATTCCAATCACATGGCTTGCTGTAAATTTGTAATGAAATAATATTTATTTTACATAGCGCTATACAATACATTTGTCCAGTACCTGTTGCTAAGAAATCATTGTGCAGATAAATATTTACTGTGAGTTTCTAATGCCGTGCTGCAGTTCACATTCCTTGAAATATGATGCCTTCCTTTTCCTGAAATATCAGCCTGTTAAGTTTGTCGGAAGACTAAACGCTGTTTGCTTTTAAAAGAAATAGAAATGATCTTTTGTGGAACATACACTGGCAAGATTAGTAAAAATAAATTTATTGGTCAGGTTTAAACATTGGATCTGATTTTTTTGGGTTTAAAAAACTTGGAATAGTAATATTAATGCCAGTTTTGTCATTTTTTATTCCCCCGCTGTTTTTATGTTTTTTATTAAATCACAGAGCTCATCTTTCCTTCCAACACTCACCAGTGCAAGGGCCTGTAAGTAGAAAACCACTATATCTCTCTCCTTGGCACCCATTATGTTAACCCATGTCATGGGAATGTGTTCTAATTAGGATACCACTAGGCTACTACCTACAGTATCCAAACCAAGGTGTAATAGATAGTCCAAATGATGAGAAACGATCCACCACACTAACAGCGCTAATGAATGGATAAACCTATAGCAAGATGTAATATTAAGGTATAATGGAAATGATAACAGGCAAATAATGCGTTTTTTTTCAAACAAGCCAGTTGTCATGGATAACAGTCCAAATAAAGGGAAGGCTGTGAAGAATTCTTATACACCAACACTTCAACCAATCACCGGTGCTCCCCCTTCTCTCCTGGAACTCACCAGATGAATGGTCAAAAAAGCTCCCTCAAATTGTGATGAAATCACCATATGGACGTCTCCAGCCACCGATCACTCGGAACTCCATATACACCTTATATGCCTTCTTATGTCACTCCACTCGTGATGACATGAAAATAAAGAGTGGGGGCCACATAGTGTAATTCCGCAAATTTATTGATAAAAGAAACACACTCATAAAACCCCACTCCCTCCAGATGTCTACTTACAGCAAAACATCAGAATGTAGGCATTCAATCATACATGGACGCTTGGTGGTCCATCACCCGGTCTACTGGACTCCTTAGAACCGTAGCGTGGCCAAGCGTACAACGGGTGTCAGGCGACCGCGCACACACGCTCTGACATTTCGTCACTAAGACTTCTTCCGAGAGCCGAGTGGTTTCATTGCAAGTGTGGCGCTAGGGCAATTTTTTCACTCCTTTATTAATACTACCTACAGTATGTTCTGCCTACCAATGCAACCTATCTCTGTTACCCCCCACATCTCAACATTTCCAAGCCCACTTCAGCAGAACCATTGTCTATGTGATCAATACAGCTACCATCCGTTTTAGTAATTTTATGAGCACCACAGGCATAAAAGGACTTGACTTTGATTTTTATCTTTGATTCTAGTTACTCTAAGGAAGACTATACATAGTTCTATAATGCAAGCGACACAATTTTTTTTTTTAATATCTCTTGTGATTGGGCAATATATGGATTGAGCAGAACTATGAACAGAATATGTAGTCGTGGACTTTGTGGACATATAGAAGAGAAACTGAGTACCGTAATAACAACTTTATTATATACCATTGAAAATCTATTACATAACATTAAAAATGACTCTCCACGTAGGGGTTCACAACATACAAAGATTCAGATTACAGTTCATGTGAACTCATCGCATTTCGGAAATCCTTCTTCAGGAGTACATGTGACAGAATCAGTACACTGGAACCCAGTCCTAATCTTTAATAGAGTAATAACAGGCAGTATGGTAGACTGGAATTCATAGCATGTGTATGTTCCTTGTAGAAGTGTAAATGAGTAAGCCAAGGTGAAGCCACTGCCTCTCGGGTGGAAAATGTAGGTACATTCAGTAAACAGACCAACTTTCCAATGGAGAACCATCCAGATCCAATGTGAGTAAGTCACAATAAAGACAGCATGGTAGTCAAGGCACATATATTCAAAAGAGGGGGATCTTGATAAGAATCTTAGAAACAAGCTCAGTGTTCATGAATTCACATGGATTAATCCTACCAACATTGCTGCAAGATCTGGGTCATTTTGACCTGACCTGAATATTGTCCTATTCCACCCCACCTAATCCCACTGCTTCGCGTCACTATTCTCCTGCACAGCAAGACAATTTGAGTGGTTACAATTACGGGTTCCGACCGTCCCAGGAAACTTACTAAAACTTTAGAGTGCAAAATATGGTGCAGTTGTGCATGACAGCCAATCAGTATCTAACTGTAGCTTGTTCAGTTAAGCTTTAACGATCAAATATGAAATCTGATTGGTCTCTATGCAGAGCTTCATCAGATTTTGCACTCTCCAGTTTTAGCAAATCAATCCCTTAGTGTCTATTGATGGCATTAGTAGCCACATTAACCTGACCACAGCTTTTCATCCAATATGCACGTGGCCATAGTACAGGGTGATGCAGCATTTAGCCACATTTTAGCGCATTTACTCTCTGTCTACATTTACTTCTGAATGAAGTGTAAAGCTCAACTGAACTTGCTGTGTGAATAAGCTAATTTGAGGGGCATAAAAACAACAGATATTCAAAGATCTACGGTTAGTTTTCTTTAGAAAGGAGCCACACCAAGAGTAGAAAAGTCTATTACCTGCCAGCATGCTGCAAAAAAAGGCCCTTGCTGTTTGTGTTAATAAAGTGATCTCTCTGCAGAGGTCTGACACATCTCTTGTGTAATCAGAGCTATAGCTTCCTACTCAGCTTGGGCCTATGCAGAGAGGACACTATTTCTACACAAAGAGCAAGTATCCTTCTCTACAGCTTGTTGGTGGAGTACATTTCTACGCAGGCTGTGGCTGCTTTTTATAGACAGCAAACTGTATTTATTTATTACTGGTACTTGTATAGTGCCATCAATTTACGCATCTCTTTACATATATATTCACATCAGTCCCTGCCCTCAAGGAGCTTGCAATCTAAGGTCCCTAACTCACATTCATACACACACATACTAAGGCCAGCCAATTTAGACAAGAACCAATTACTCTACCAGCATGTCTTTGGAGTGTGAGAGGAAACCAGAGTACCCAGAAGAGAAATTACACAGGCACAAGAAGAACATGCAAACTCCAGGCAGGTAGTGCCATGGTTGGAATCCAAACGGAAGTGTTAACAACTTAGCCACCGTGCTGCCCCAATTGTAAGACTTTAAACACCTTTGATGCAGCTGGAATGTATTTAGCTGATTTAAACTAAAAGTTCAGTTGGGCTTTAATTCTAACTACAGAAAGAAATGATATTGCTAAATGGGGGTGTATATAGAGGGTGTCACAGCATACACTGACTCATTAAATTGTTTCCCTCTGTATTTATTATATGTTCTGTATGTTATTTTGTGGTACCTTACCCCTGTATAATAGCAGTGTCTTCCTTATTGATATCTGACACAGCAGTCTGTTGATACATTGCGGTAGTTCTCAGTCTCTTTTCATGTGGTCAAGTGACACATTTCTCGACACACCTGACATCTGACTCACCAGTCAGCAGGGTTTTTGTGACACACCAATCTAAACAGTCGTGGGATTCAAAAATTTTAGTAACCAGTTCCGACTTTCAATGCACAGTGACCAGCGTGCCCCCTTTCAATGCAGAATGACCAGCGTGCCCCCTTTCAATGCACAGTGACCAGCATGCCCCCTTTCAAAGCACAGTGACCAGCGTGCCCCCTTTCAATGCAGAGAGACCAGCATGCCCCCTTTCAATGCAGAGAGACGAGCGTGCCCCTTTTTAATGCAGAGAGACCAGCATGCCCCCTTTCAATGCACAGTGACCAGCGTACCCCCTTTCAATGCACAGTGACCAGCGTGCCCCCTTTCAATGCAGAGAGACCAGCGTGCCCCCTTTCAATGCACAGTGACCAGCGTGCCCCCTTTCAATACACAGTGACCAGCGTGCCCCCTTTCAATGCACAGAGACCAGCGTGCCCCCTTTCAATGCAGAGATCATTGTGCCCCCTTTCAATGCAGAGACCAGCGTGCGGCGTGCCCCCTTCAATGCAGAGATAATCATTCGTGCCCCTGCCCCCTTCAATGCAGATATCATCATTTGTGCCCCCTTCAATGCAGAGATCATCATTTGTGCCCCCTTTCAACGCAGAGACCAGCGTGCTGCGTGCCCCCTTCAATGCAGAGATCATCATGCCCCCTTCAATGCAGAGATCATCGTGCCCCCTTCAATGCAGAGATCATCGTGCCCCCTTCAATGCAGAGTGAACAGCGTCCCAACTTGCCAAGCCCCCCCCCCCCCCGAGATCAGTGCACTTGACTTACCTGTTGTAGCGGCGGCTTCTTCTCTTCAGTCCCCGCGTCTCCTTGAGTACTCCCGCCTCCTTGAGTACTCCCGAGGATCCGTGTGACAATAGCGAATTTTCATTCGCTATTGTCACACAATTGGTGGGCTCGGGGTGCACTGCTCTGCGCCCCGGGTCCACCCTTTCCTACTAGAGCTGAATTGTAATAGGCGGGGAGTCGGGGACTATCTGGGAGGTGGCGGTGCGGCGGCCTGGTGGAGAAAGGGGTGATGTCACTGGTTGCTAGACGCTAAGCGGCTCTAGCCTAGCAACCATTGCAGTGTGTGGGCTCCGGCCGCCTCCCTGCAGAGAGAGAGCGCCGACAGAGGACAGAGAGAGCAGCAGAGCGGTCAGCGGATCAGGATGATATACAGATGGTCACAACTCACAAGGCGGTTCTGCGAACTTCCAAATATTTAGTAACCGGTTCTACGGAACCGGTGTGAACCAGCTGAATCCCACCACTGAATCTAAACTATGCAAAATGCATAACCCTAAAAACCTAGACGATGCTTAAATCTTGGAACTGGACGTTTTGAGGGGTAAAAAAGGAATTTTGACTTACCTGTAAATTACATATCTTAAAGTACAGTACAGGATATAGACCAAATATTTATAGACCTTGGATTATTGGATGGTACCTTCAGGTGATTTGACACTGGCAAGCTTTTGAGTACATGCCCCCTGGGCATCCCCCTATAACCTCACCCCAGATCATGAATCGCCAGTTTTGTAGCAAGCAATGCAGATTAACATAGGGTTACAAGAGAGGCAGAACATAGAAGTTGTGTAAAAAAGGAAGTGTGGGTGTGTATACTTTTTTCTTAAACTTTGACCTGATTGTTGATTTGTTAAGTCACTGTCAGCCAGTACTTCTTTGTTTTTGACTGGTATTGTGATTGTTTCCATTACCTTTTTATTAATTCCCTCATCCAAAACAGGGTGGAAAGGCTATGGAGCTTTGCTTCAATGCTTCAATACAGGAGGACATTAGAGACAAAGGTTGGCCTGTCTGTCAAAGCCTTACATACTATGCGTAATGCCTATAATATTTCCATTTACTTTTTATGAATGAAAATATATTGGAGCCTAAAGCCTATTTTGGAGAACAAATAGTTAAATTCACTTATTTGACTAATTTCTGCAATTAGCTTTAATATTTGCTCAGAACTAGCAGCTCCCTTGCTGTACAGAGCTTTGCATTGAATAACAGCTCTGGCTCCTGCCAGGTTTGACGTAGAGAATTCTCAAGAGCAAAGACTACACTATAAAAATGGTATTTTCACACATTGCGTATTTTTATTTAGGTATATTATCCCCAACTGACACTGAGCAATCCACACATTCTTACAACCTTCCTTCATAAATGTAACTGGAAAGTGTGAACTCAGCAGGGAGCCAAGGTAAAATATCACTAGAGAAGTGTAGGACAGGATGAAATTAAATGTAGCTCAGACTGCACATCCACCCCCTTCTTTTCTTGAATAACCAGTGCTTTCATTTGATTGGAATAGGACCAAAATAAGGCTTGCAGCTCCAAGTGCAATTGGTAATCAATGAGGTTGATTTACTCAATTTTTCAATTTGAATGCACACTCTGATTAAAAATGCTTTTGCTTGCATTTAATTGTATGATGATCAAATTGACTAAAGCCTTTTTTTTTTTTTTTTTTTTACAAAGCTAAGTTTCGCAAAGTTAAAATTCTTTACTCCTTTACTAAATCAACCTAATTATGTAAAGCTGATAGGAAGGATCCTTCATCATTATACATGTAATTATGACCATACCATAGTTTTCCTTACAACACTGTGTACCATTTGTTCCAAAAGTATTTGCTTGAATATGGGTTTGATAACAGTATTAGTAGTGGACATCCTTTTGCCACATGCTGTACTCCTTAGAAAACCTATACAATGGCTCCTTTATTGTAGCATTTAGTTGGCTCCATAGTAACTTCAGGATAGTGTAGCCTTAAAGTAGAACTATAGGCAAAACTTTTTTTTTTACATTTTGGATAGAGTAAGGGAGGATTATAACCTTTTTTGTTTTTTTGGTTATCTGTGTTCCATTGTGAAGATTTCATTTCACTTCCTGTCCCATAGCCAAGCAGAAAGTAAGCAGAAATTCCTGCAAATTAGGGGAATTCTTTGGGGACCCCCAGGTCACCAGAACTAGTGCCCCCATTGGACGATTTTTACTCTATTACTTTTCTGGGGACAACCCAAAATCGGGGATTTTCTTTTACTTTCGATTTCAATAAGAACAGTAAACAGGACAAATAGGGAAAGTAAATCTCCTTGAGGCCGGGTTAACATTTGTGGGGGCACGGGTTCATGCCTGGGGTCCAGTATGTGTGTTTACCGGTTGAGGTGCAATTCAGGTCCAAATTGTTGCCTAAATTCACATCTGAACTAGACCCAAACATGCACAGGACCTTTTGCAATCCGTTCCGCTGCCACCCTGTGATCTGTGTGGACTCGCATGTCATCCTAATTGGATGTGGGTAAGCCCGCATCCAATTCACACATAAGTGAACCCAACCTAAAGGGGGCACAGACAGCAATAAAAACTGAGAGATGTTCTAATCTGTCTCCACCTTATCCAAAACTAAAAAAAAAAGTTTTGCCTTTAGCTTTACTTTAAGCGGATCGAAATTCATTCAGTTCAGGAGGGCCAGGTCAAATTTCGATCCATCTATGGCAGACTGGTTGCACAGTTGATCTCTCGATCAACTTCTGTACAACTAGCCCATCTGAAAATTTATGCTCGATCGGTCTTATCATCTAATGAGTTTATTCTGACACCATCAGAATACAATAGAACTGCAGGAAGGATTCTTCCTTCAACCTTGAATCTGTGGTTTGAGAGATGAATTCATTTTCTATTGCTCAACCTGCTGGTTGAGCAAAAGAAAATTAATTATGTATGGCCTGCCATTTTTTTTTCTGCTGGACACCTACACCTCTCTGAATGGCTCCAGACTTCAAAAATGATGTTTATCTATTTTGAGGGCTGTGCGTATGTGCCTGGAATACACAGGAGGTCCGTGCAGTCACATGCAGTCAACCTGATTGAATAAAGACCACGCATACTGGGTGTACATCTGTGCATCCTTGGGTGTACAGACTTTGTTCTGTGCCATGCATTGGTCTTGCAAGGATGAACACCCAGGAATGAGCATGGTGATCCACCTGTCATTTATTTGAACAGACTGACTGCACACAGCTGCGTGGACACCCATGGACTGATTTATCAAAGGCAGACTGTTAACTTTCCAACTAATTGACTTTAGCCATCAAATTATGTGCAAGCAAAAATACTGTTTTTTTTGTTGTTGTTGTTTTTATTACTTGCATACGATTCAGTATTCCAAGCAAAGTGAAGTTTCGTCCACATTCATATTCACATTCATTTATTCATAAAGCTCTGGGCAAAGATCCCTTACAGAGTTGACACTGATGTGAATTGGATGAGGGTTTTCCCGCACATGGTTCCAAGGCAGCCACGGTCCACATTGTAAAAGGCACCTGTGTGTCTTTGGTTCCATTTCAGGTGTGAATTCAGAAAAAAATTCGGACCTGATTCACACCTGAATTGGTGAACAGGGATGCACCGGACCCCTGCTGTGACCCATGGCCGCATCAGTGTGAACCCAGCCCTGCGTGATGATCTAGCCATTGAGTTTGTTGTTTTTCAACATAACAAGCTGTCCTGTAGATGTAGCAGTCAGAGACAGTTGCTAGAAACCATTTTACTGCTGACATGGGTGCTTACAATGATCAGCTTTTATTTTTTATGCCTGTTGCTGTAACTGCCTAAAACATGTGAGCTTAAGTTTGACTTAAATTTGTTAGTGTATCTAAATCTGTATCACAGAATGAATGAATTACAAATCCCATCTGCCACCATTGCAGATGGTGGACACACATCAGCTACAGCCATCAAAGCCTAACTTGTTTAAGCTTATGTATATGTTTTTAATGAATTGTCAAATAAAATTGGGTTTTTAAAGAAACTATTTGCAGATATGTCTCATGTTGTGCCTTAAAAGTCTACCTATGCTAAGATGAGTTATCCATGTGAGATAATTTTTTCTATGTGCATTTATTATTTGTTTTAAAGGTAAACATATCCTGTAACAGAGCAAATAAAAGAAGTTCATTGTTAGGTTTTACATACACGTTAAGGTATCAGTCACAGTGATGAGTCTGTTGCCAATGGTCATGTAGTCAGAGGAAGTGATGTCAGTGCTAATCATGCCAGTGAGTATGATCGTGGTATAGAGTATGATGGAATATGGCAGGAAACAGAGGGAAAGTGTAATTGAGCCTAAAAAGAGCCAGCACACACAATATATTGTTGTAGGCCATTAAGTTTCTTATTGAGAGAGACTCTGTAGGTGACACCAAGGCAAGGGGGCATGTACGTATGTGAAAGAATAATGACGATCATTAAATAGGAGCCTTAACCTCAAGGATTACACAAACTTCAATTATATGGTTTTATTCAGGGTTTGGCAATATGCCATAAATCAAATACTGGTGACATCATATTAGTCAGACATGGTTATTTGGCTTCATGTACATACTGGTGTCTTGGCTTCCTGTAGATAGGCTTAAACTATCCCTAGTGACCAACTTTTGGTACTTGTTTTGCAGCCTTTGGACCCCAGCATTCTCTAGTGGGAGTGGCAGCACTAATTTGTGAAGGGTGTCCCCAGTATCTCATCATTAGTGATGTCGCGAACCTAAAATTCGCCGTTCGCGAACAGCAAACGCGAACATCGGCAAATGTTCGCGAACCGGCGAACCGCCATAGAGTTCAATAGGCAGGCGAATTTTAAAACACACAGGGACTCTTTCTGGCCACAATAGTGATGGAAAAGTTGTTTCAAGGGGACTAACACCTGGACTGTGGCATGCCGGAGGGGGATCCATGGCAAAACTCCCATGGAAAATTACGTAGTTGACGCAGAGTCGGGTTTTGATCCATAAAGGGCATAAATCACCTAACATTCCTAAATTGTTTGGAATAACGTGCTTTAAAACATCCAGTGTGTGAATACGATCAGGTATGATGTTTTATCGGTCAAGTAGTGTAAGGGTTACGCCCGCTTCACAGTGACAGACCAAACTCTGACAGACCAAACTCCCCGTTTAACAACAGTCAGTCAGTCCATTTGCACAACCGCAAACTCCCCATTTGCACAAGGTTGGATACCAAGCTAGCCATGTCCCGTTCCTTGTCCTCACTGACATCATTGAAGGTCTCTTCCTCCACCCAGCCACGTACAACACCAAGGGTCCCCAAAAGGTGAGAACAAGCCCCCTGGGACGCCTGCTGTGGCTGGTATTCCACCTCCTCAAAGCCACCTTCCTCCTCTGACTTCTCTTCTTCAGACTCCTCTCTCTGCGTTGCCACAGGTCCAGCAATTGACAACGACAAGGCTGCTTCTGGTGGTGGGGAGTGGACCACAACTCTTCCTCTTCATGCTCATCTACAGCCTGATCCAGTACTCTTCGCAGGGCACGCTCCAGAAAAAACGCATATGGGATGAGGTCGATGGTGTTGCCTTGGGTTCGACTGACCACCAGGGTTGTCACCTCCGCAAAAGGAAAGGACGCATGAGCCTACAGCCATTGTTCATGAGCATTCAGTAATGCGGCCAAAAAATACCCAGCTCCGCAGAAAGAATGAAAGAAAATGAATGTTTTTTCTATGAAAAATTATCCTGAAAATGATCGCTTTTGGTCTGTACACAATGAAGCAACGACCTTATCATCTGGGGTGTGCCAACACAATCCTAGAGGTGATCGCTTCATTGTGATACGCAAGCCCCTTCACCACGACAAGGTAACGATCACGAAGGGGAATTGACACATGTATGTGCCTTTTTTTTTGTTTTTTGTTTTTTTTGCAGCCACAGTGTAGCACCAGAGGCCAGAAAAATTAAGCATGTACACATGCATGAAAAAGTAGGTATTGTTGCAGCCGCTGCTGTAGCAGCGGCCTGAAAAATTGAGGTTTTCAAGGCAGAAAGTGCACTAAAACATTGCGGCTTGAACCGTAGTTGGTGGCGGAGACGTCACGTAAGTCATCCGGCATGCAGAGAATGATTATATACAGCAGCGTGTGGACCATTTTTAGGCCAAGGCATCTCAGTCATCACCAGGCCTTTTTTTTTTTTTAAATCAAGAGAAAACTTTATTAGAAAGTTCAAACAGATACAAAACAAAACAACAGAGTCCAGAGCACACCCCGCACACCCCGCAATGCCCACAAGCATTTATAGACAACATACAGCATTAGCATAGCCACAACTCAAGTAATGCAACCTACCCATCACAAAAATAGTGGAACAGGCGTTTAGCCGCCCACACCGCTCCACCCCCCCTCAATGAGCACAAATGCGGAGGTTCGAATGGAAACAGAATTCAGCATGACCGGCCCTCCAAAACTCAGACCACCCCAGCTATAAGATTATTAAGGACCAGGTCCACCGGGGCCAGGCCCGGGACAGCCAACCACGGGGCCCATAGTGCTTCAAATTTTCCAGGGTTACCCCTATGTTGGTATATATATTTTTCTAAACGTAGCGTGTCACCCATTGCGGCAATCCACTCTTTAACCAGAGGTGCCCTCGGGGAAATCCAGTGCCGCAAAATCAGCTTTCTCGCCTGAAACAGCGCCCGGCCAATGGCCTGCAGAGCCAGCGGCGGGGCCTGGACACCACTCAGGATGCCCAGCAAGCACACTTTGGGATCCTCCGGCACCCGAACCCCGAAGGCCCCCGATATTGTCTCAAGCACCTCCCTCCAATACATGTGAAGCTTGGGGCACCGCCACAGGAGATGTACCAAGTCCCCATGATCTCTTATGCACCTACCACACAGAGGAGAATCCCTCCTACCCATCCTATGTAGCCTGACCGGAGTGTAATGAGTTCTGTAAACAATATACAGTTGTGACAGTCGCTGAGCCACGTTAAGGGAGCTAAGCTGTATAGCCTGCAGGGCCTCCTCCCACTGCTCATCCTCAAAAACTCCCACGTCCCTCTCCCAATGGGGAACCATGCGGAGCGGATGACCATCCATAAAGGACCCCATCAACAGGGAGTAACAGTGTGAGATAAATCCCTTAAATTCACTGACCGTAGACATAAAGTGAAATATCGGTGCAGGTGACTGAACCCATATATCCTCCCCCACCTGGGCCCTGACAGCATGAGATAGCTGGAAGTAATAGAACTGCATGGACCGAGGCAGATGAAAAGCCTCCCTCAGTGCATCAAAAGAACGGAGCACCCCATCGCGGAACACATGTTTCAAATGGGAAACGCCAAACCCCAGCCATTTAGCGCCGTACGGCAACGCAGCCAGCTCTGGGTATCTGGCATTTGCCCAAATAGGGCTAAAGGCCGTATAACCCACCACCTGCTGTAGCTGGCGAGCCTTGTTCCAGATTTTTTGCATGAGGACATACGTCGGAAACCGTTTGCTAGATTTTCCCAGTCTGAGCGATTCTAAATGAGACGCCAACTCCCCCCGGCCCACTGTATGGGTCAAAAGACCCGCCACTGACCCCTCCTCCCCCTCACTCATGGCCCGGGCAATATGTTGGAGTTGCGAAGCTAAATAGTACAGCCAGGGATTGGGCACCCCCCAACTCCTTGGGACGCTGAAGGTGTTCTAACTTGATTCTGGGGTTTTTAGAGAGCCACAGGAGAGATCGAAAAATGGTATTGACAATTCTAAACACTCGCAGAGGGACAACCACCGGCGAATTGTGAAGAGCATACAGTAGCTGGGGCATAAGTATCATTTTTATAAGATTGGCCCGGCCCGCCAAAGACATGCGCAGCCTGGACCACACCTTGACTTTATCCCTGAAACGAGCGAGAAGGGGGGCTATATTAAGGCGAGCATAATCTAACGGCTGTGGAGTCACCTGCAGCCCCAAATAGCGGAATTCAGAGGACAGCGGGATCCCAGCCACCCCGACCGCCTGCGAGCCCTGGGCATCATCTAATAACATCAAGGAGGACTTGGTCCAATTAATGAGTAGGCCGGAGTAGGAGCCAAAAGTCGTAATGACTGTCATAGCCTCCGCCAGGGAGCCCGACGTATCGCCCAGCAGCAGCATGGTGTCATCGGCGTACAACATAATTTTTTCCTCCACAGTGCCATAGCGGAAACCCACTATTGACCGATTAGATCTAACAAGAGCAGCGAGGGGCTCTATGACCAGGGCAAAAATTAAAGGCGACAAGGGGCACCCTTGACGTGTACCCCTGAAAAGGGAGAAGGGGCGAGATACCCTGCCCCCCTCCCTAATAGCGGCCATCGGGTCATGGTAGAGGAGCTGCACCCAGGAAATAAAATTCTCGCCAAACCCAAACCGGGACATGACTGCCCACAGGTAATCCCATTCTACACTATCAAACGCTTTTTGTGCGTCGAGGGAAAGCAGAGCCCTACTACCCCCATTATCCGCCTGGGACTGCAAATTCAGAAACAAGCGACGGAGATTAATGGATGTCGACTTTTGCGGCATGAACCCCGACTGATCGGAGTGGACAATAGACGCAACCACCTGATTAAGCCGTAACGCCAAGGCCTTTGCCAAAATTTTAATATCACTCTGTAAAAGCGAGATAGGGCGGTAGGACCCAGGGTCCAGACCATCCTTCCCCGGCTTCAACAAAAGGATAATATTAGCCTTGGTCATGGAAAGAGGCAACCGCATGTTCCGTTTAGCCTCCGCAAAGACCTCCAGAAGATGGGGTAACGTCTCATCTGCATATTCCTTATACACCTCCATCGGTATCCCATCCTCCCCCGGCGCCTTGGAATTGGGAAAAGACGCCGACGCACACTGCAGTTCCTCCAGGGTAAGAGGAGCCTCGAGTAAGGCCCTCTCCGGGTCCGACAAGGAAGGCAGGGGGATAGCTCCCACATACTCCAAAAGCTCCGCGGCCGAGTGCCCCGAACGGGATCTATACAGGGATTCATAATATTCCAGCAGCACATCCATGACCTGATCAGGGGCATTAACTACCCTACCCTCACTGTTTTTAAGAGCTCCTATTGGCGGCGTCATTTGATGAGAGCGGGCAATCCTGGCCAGAAGGCGACCGGTGGATTCCCCCTCCTCATAGTATGCCTGCCTTTGAAAAAATCTCCGCCGCTCAGCCCCAGAAGTATTGATACGGAGAAGAGCCTCCTGGGCCGCCAGCCATCCCTCCCTGTTGGCCTCCGAGGGGTCCGCCACATAGCGGGCCTCCAGCTGAGTCACCAGTCCCTCCGCCAACGTCCCCTGAGCAGCCGTGTTTTGCTTGATGGCCCGAACCTCTCGGATGAACAAGCCCCATAGATAGGCCTTAAAGGCTTCCCACTGAATGCCCCGCTCCCCTACAGCGTCATGCACCACCCAAAACTCACGCATAGCCGCCCTGAGACGGTCATGTGAAGGAAACAGGTGCAACCAAAAAGCATTTAACTTCCATGGAGCCCTTTGCAACGTGGCACTGGGGCGCACCGCAAGGCACACCACCAGTGGAGAGTGGTCCGAGACGCCCCGAGGAGCGTAGCGGACATCCTCGACAAATCTGATGGCGGGGGAAGAGCAGAGGCATAGGTCAATGCGCGATAAGGAGGTATGGGTCTTCGAGAAACATGAAAAGACTCTGGCCAGAGGTCAATCCAACCCAGCTCACCAGCAAATTTCGCCAGAGCCGAGCGCCCCATCCCTCCACTCCCCACCGCCACAGATTGCCGATCCATCTGAGCATCAAACACACAGTTAAAGTCACCCACAATATATACCGGGACTTCCGGGCGGTTCACCAGATATACCACCAGCTTTCTCAGAACCTCGCAGTGGAACGGTGGCGGTATATAGACAAAGGCCAAAACACAGTGCACAGTATACAGTCTACAATGAATAAATACGAATCGCCCCTCACTGTCAATCAGGCTGTGAAGCTCCTGAAAGTCAAGGGACCGATGGACCAACACACTCACCCCTCGGGAGTATGAGGTGTGGGTAGAATGGTATTCCCAGCCCGCCCAGACATAATGCAGCCAGGATCGTGAGTCCACATCCAAGTGTGTCTCCTGTAAGCAGCAAATGGCTGGAAAATGCCCGCGCAGGACCGTGGAAACCATAGACCTCTTAAGAGGGTCCCTCAACCCCCGGACATTCCAGGAGACAATAGGAACCGCAGTCATGGTGGGTGGCAGTACATAAATTTAGCAGGATACATATCAGGGAAGGCCCCGAGGGGCCACAGCATCCAAAACAAGGGGCAGCGGCCGAGGCACTCCCGGCCGCTGCAGTACAGCGGGATGTGCAAGCCGGCTCCAGACTCCAAAACAGGAAGGCCAACATGACCCTCCAACTGGTAAAAAAAAAAAAACAAGATAACAGTACTCCGGGCCGTGAGGACCCCCACCCAGTACACACGCTTCCAGGAACTGGGTCCACAGTCACCAGAGCAGTAGTCAGTGTCCCCGAAAAGACCTCCACATCTTCCTCCCCACCCTCGTCCAGAACAACAGGTCCCAGCAGTGCCAAGAAAAAAGCAGACCTTCCGCTGCTGTGCAGATATAAAAGAAAAAACAGGGGAAGAAGAAAAAAAAAAGCATAAAGGGGGGGGAGGGGGAACGGGGGAAGGGACAAGAACAATCAGGCAGTGGAACCAAAGTTCTGCGGTATGGACAGATCCTTGAAGCTCCAAAAACAGACCATAGGAAGAATTACGCATCCCAACAGATCTCCAGGATAAAAGTACTATAAGGAGTTAGGGGGTCACCGCCCCACAAAACAACAGGAACCAGGGCGCAGGCCCCAAGCTCAATCCGCACCATCATTCGGAGGTGGTTGACGTGGGCGTAGAAGGTGCTCATTGCGGTCGATCCAGGATGATGCCTCGGACGGATCCTCAAAAAAGTGGTGTTGACCTCCAGCAATGACACAAAGTTTCGCCGGGTACAGCATGGCGTACGAGGCCTTTCGTTTCTGCAATCGTTGCTTGACAGCGAAGAATTTCGCCCTGCTCCTCTGCACCTCTGCGGAAAAGTCCGGATAAAACGAGACACGCACCCCGTTATATTGAACATCTCGCCGCTCCCGTGCCAGCCTCAGGATAGTCTCCTTGTCACGGTAGTTAAGCAGGCGGGCCAGCATGGTTCTCGGCGGGCGTCCCGGTTGCAGGGGTCGGGGGGGAACTCTATGGGCTCGTTCCACCGCATACAGAGCGGAAAAGGCGTCCCCGCCAAAAATGTCTTTCAGCCAGGATTCCACAAACTCCGTGGGGTCTCTTCCTTCCACCTTCTCCGGGAGACCAACAATTCTAACATTGTTTCGCCGGAGCCGGTTCTCCACATCCTCAGCCCTCTGCTCCAGGGCTCTGGCCAGACCTGCCGTCTGTCTGGACTCCCTGGACAGGGGGGGAAGCTGATCCTCCATGTCGCTGACTCTCCCCTCCACGGCAGTGGTGCGCTCTCTCACCTTCTGGAGGTCCTGCCGAAGAAGGGACACTGCTTCAGTCAGGCCCCCAAACTGCTTTTTAAGATGGTCCACCGAGGCATTGCAGCGGTTTATGACCCGCAGTATGTCCGCAAATGTGTGGGCTGCACATCCTCATCCCCAGCACCCTCCTCAATGCCATCCGGGAGCTCATCTGCAGAGGCCTCAGCTCCAGGCTCGATCCCTGCCGGGATGGGCGGCCCAGGGTCAGCCGAGCTGGCAGCAGCACACAAGTCCCTCTCCTTCCCCTTCCCTGCAGGGCCAGGGGATTTTTGGGCATAGAAGCGCATGTCGCGCTGTGGCTCCTTCGGCGGGTGCTTCGGGGGCTTGGGCGGCTTGCTTGAGGAGGAGGCTGGCCTCTCAGAGCCCTTGGAAGGACGCTGCGGGAGGCCGGGAACGGCGCCATCTTGGGTTCCAGGCATCTTCGTGTCCCCGCGGGTCTGACGGCGGAGCATCACCCGGACACAATGAAAGGAGAGTCCCGGCGTGCGCCCTGATGTGCGAGGATGCGGCGGTGACCCGGTAAGTGACTGTGGAGACCGGGGAAAGGATCAATATGCAGGATACTAGCGGGAGCTCTGTGAGATGCGTCCTCTCACATGCCGCTCCAGGCCACGCCCCCCACCAGGCCTTTTTTAGTCAAATGCATCCCCCACTGTCAGTCCCTTCGTGATCCATGCCTCATTCATCTTAATAAACGTGAGGTAATCAAGACTTTTTTGACCTAGGCGACTTCTCTTCTCAGTGACAATACCTCCTGCTGCGCTGAAGGTCCTTTCTGACAGCACACTTGAAGCGGGGCAGGCCAGAAGTTCAATGGCAAATTGGGATAGCTCAGGCCACAGGTCAAGCCTGCACACCCAGTAGTCAAGGGGTTCATCGCTCCTCAGAGTGTCGATATCTGCAGTTAAGGCAAGGTAGTCTGCTACCTGTCGGTCGAGTCGTTCTCTGAGGGTGGACCCCGAAGGGCTGTGGCGATGCATAGGACTAAAAAAGCTCCGCATGCCCTCCATCAACAAGACGTCTGTAAAGCGTCCTGTCCTTGCCGGCGTGGTTGTGGTGGTAGGAGGAGGATTACTTTCACCTCTTCCCCTGTTGGATTCCCGTTGTGCTGTGACATCACCCTTATATGCTGTGTAAAGCATACTTTTCAACTTATTTTGTAGCTGCTGCATCCTTTGCGACTGCCGGTAATTGGGTAACATATCAGAGACTTTCTGCTTATACCGGGGGTCTAGTAGCGTGGCCACCAAGTACAGGTCGTTCTCCTTCAGCCTTTTTATATGAGGGTCCCTCAACAGGCATAACAGCATGAAAGACCCCATTTGCACAAGGTTGGATGCCGAGCTACTCATGTCCAATTCCTCGTCCTCACTGATGTCATTGAAGGTGTGTTCTTCCCCCCAGCCACGTACAACACCACGGGTACCAGATAGGTGACAACGAGCACCCTGGGATGCCTGCTGTGGTTGGTGTTCCTCCTCCTCAAAGCCACATTCCTCCTCTGACTCCTCTTCCTCACACTCCTCTTCCAGTGTTGCCGCAGGTCCAGCAAGCGATGGTAAGGCTGTTTCTGGTGGTGGTGATGGTGACCACAACTCTTCCTCTTCCTCTTCACGCTCATCTACGGCCTGATCCAGCACTCTTCGCAGGGCACGCTCCAGGAAAAAAACATATGGGATGATGTCGCTGATGGTGCCTTCGGTGCGACTCACTAGGTATGTCACCTCCTCAAAAGGACGCATGAGCCTACAGGCATTGCGCATGAGCGTCCAGTAACGTGGCAAAAAAATACCCAGCTCCGCAGAGGCTGTCCTAGCACCCCGGTCATACAAATACTCGTTGACCGCTTTTTCTTGTTGGAGCAGGCGGTCGAACATTAGCAGTGTTGAATTCCAACGTGTCGGGCTGTCGCAAATCAAGCGCCTCACTGGCATGTTGTTTCCCTGCTGAATATCTGCAAAGTGCGCCATGGCCGTGTAGGAACGCCTGAAATGGCCACACACCTTCCTGGCCTGCTTGAGGACGTCCTGTAAGCCTGGGTACTTCTGCACAAAACGTTGCACAATCAGATTCAACACATGTGCCATGCACGGCACATGTGTCAACTTGCCCAAATTCAATGCCGCCAACAAATTGCTCCCGTTGTCACACACCACTTTGCCGATCTCCAGTTGGTGCGGGGTCAGCCACTGATCCACCTGTGCGTTCAGGGCGGACAGTAGTGCTGGTCCGGTGTGACTCTCTGCTTTCAGGCAAGTCAACCCCAAGACAGCGTGACACTGTCGTATCCAGCATGTGGAATAGCCCCTGGGGAGCTGGGGGGGTGCAGTTGGTGTGGAGCAAGACGCAACAGCAGAAGAGGACTCAGCCGAGGAGGTTAGCAAAGAGGATGGAGTAGGAGGAGTAGAGGAGGTGGCAGCAGGCCTGCCTGCAAGTCGTGGCGGTGTCACCAACTCCTCTGCAGCAGAGCCACGCATTCCATGCTTGGCAGCCGCCAGCAGGTTTACCCAATGCGCAGTGTAAGTTATATACCTGCCCTGACCGTGATTTGCAGACCAGCTATCAGTGGTCAGATGGACCCTTGCCCCAACACTGTGTGCCAGACGTGACATGATTTCCTTTTCCACAATAGAGTACAGGTTGGGGATTGCCTTTTGTGAAAAATAATTTCGGCCAGGTACCTTCCACTGCGGTGTCCCAATAGCGACAAATTTTTTGAAGGCCTCAGACTCCACCAGCTTGTATGGTAAAAGCTGGCGGGCTAAGAGTTCCGACAAGCCAGCTGTCAGACGCCGGGCAAGGGGGTGACTCTGTGAGATTGGCTTCTTACGCTCAAACATTTCCTTGACAGACACCTGACTGTGGGCAGGTGAGCAGGAACTGCTGAAGGTGAGAGGCGGAGGGGCGGGTTGTTGATAGGGGGCATGGAGGACAGCAGTGGTTGACGTGGCTGAAGATGCTGGACCAGGAGGAGGATGGTGGCTTTCAGTTTGTGTGCTGCTTTTACTCATGTGTTGATCCCATAGGCGTTTGTGATGTGAGATCATGTGCCTTCGCAAAGCAGTTGTACCTAGGTGGGTGTTGGACTTCCCACGACTCAGTTTCTTTTGGCACAGGTTACAAATGGCATCGCTGATATCAGAGGCAGACACACACAAAAAATGCCACACTGCTGAGCTTTGCAAGGACGGCATTCTAGTGGTGGCAACAGCTTGCGTTGATTAGCGTGCTGTCTGGCTGACCCCGGGTGCCGAATCTACATGCTGTCTGACTGCGCCACTAGCTCCTTGCGATGACCTCCTCCCCCTGCTTCCAACTCGTCTCCTCCTCCTCTCTGTCTCCCCATCTGAACTTTCCCCCTCTTCTTCTGCTCTTCGAGCAGGCACCCAGGTGACATCCACAGACACATCGTCATCATCAGCCGCTTCACTTGACAACTCAGCAAAGGCAGCAACAGCAGGTACAACATCATCATCATCATCATCACAATGTACGTCCATGTGTATAATGCTGCCTGACTGAGACATATCCCCGTTATCTACATCCTCTGGCACTAATAGTTGCGCATCACTTATTTCTTCCAACTGATGTGAAAATAACTCCTCTGACGGATCAAGTGAAGCGGCTGTGGTGCTAGTGTTGGTGGTGGTGCCGGCGGGCTGGCGAGTGGTAAATTGAGAGGTGCCCGAAGCTGAGCTGGAGGAGGATGGTGCATTAAGGTTCCGAGCGGAAGCTGTAGACGATTGGGTGTCCTGTGTAAGCCAGTCAACTATGGCCTCAGAATTTTTTGAGTTCAGGGTCTGTGGTGGCCTCTGAACACTTGGGCATTATTCTAGGGCCTAAGGAAATCACAGCACCACGACCAGGACGGTCCTTGCGGGGTGGCCTGCCTCTGCCTGTCATTTTTTTTTTTAATGTGTTGTTACTGTTGTACTATGAGTGCAAGGTGCTGTGCCACCCCTATAGGAGTGTTGGGCAGTGGGTACAGTACACTCTGTGGACCTGACAGTCACTGGCACCCAGGCAACTGCAATTAAAAAATATATATATTTTTTTTTACTTTGCAAGCTGCTGTGCCACCTTATATATCAGTGGTGGGTGGGCAGTGGCACAGTACACTCTCTGTGGACCTGACAGCAGTCACTGCCACCCAGGCAACTGCAATTAAAAAATATATATATTTTTTTTTACTTTGCAAGCTGCTGTGCCACCTTATATATCAGTGGTGGGTGGGCAGTGGCACAGTACACTCTCTGTGGACCTGACAGCAGTCACTGGCACCCAGGCAACTGCAATTAAAAAATATATATATTTTTTTTTTTACTTTGCAAGCTGCTGTGCCACCTTATATATCAGTGGTGGGTGGGCAGTGGCACAGTACACTATCTGTGGACCTGACAGCAGTCACTGGCACCCAGGCAACTGCAATTAAAAAAAATGTATATTTTTTTTTACTTTGCAAGCTGCTGTGCCACCTTATATATCAGTGGTGGGTGGGCAGTGGCACAGTACACTCTCTGTGGACCTGACAGCAGTCACTGCCACCCAGGCAACTGCAATTAAAAAATATATATATTTTTTTTTACTTTGCAAGCTGCTGTGCCACCTTATATATCAGTGGTGGGTGGGCACACAGTGGCACTGCAGTGGGCACAGTACACTCTGTGGACCTGACAGTCACTGGCAGCCCAGGCAACTGCAATAATAAAAAATATTTTTTTTTTCAATTTATTGCAACAAGATGCTGTGCCACCGTATATATATCAGTGGTGGGCAGTGCACTGCAGTGGGTACAGTGCACTCTGTGGACCTGACACAGCACTCAATTATGACAGAGGAAAAAAAAAAATATTTTTTAAAATGCAAGGTACTGTGCCTGTGCCACCCGAAATGAGTGTGGTGTGCACACAGTACAGTCTGTGGTAGGTCTGTGGCCTCTCACACACAGCGGGCAGGCAACTGCAGTCACAGTGTACAATATATATATATATATATATATATATATATAAAGAAAAAACTCTATTACCTTACCAGCCCTTAAAAGGGCTTTTGGGGACGCTAGATATATATATATATGTATATATATAAATAAATAAAAAATCCTCAATTACCAGCCCTTAAAAGGGCTTTTGGGGACACTAGATAGAGATATATATATATATATATATATATATATATATATATATATATAAGAAGAAACAACTCAATTACCAGCCCTTAAAAGGGCTTTTGGGGACGCTAGATATATATATATATATATATATATATATATATATATATATATATAAAAAAAAATTACACAAATACCAGCCCTTAGAAGGGCTTTTTGGGGTGCTGTCCTTACAGCAGTAGTGGACCAAGAACACTGCAAGATCAGGAACACTGACTAACTGTCCCTAGCTTAACAGCAGCAGCAGCAGCAGCTCTCCCTACTCTCACTACACACACTGCTTCAGAATGATCTAAGATGGATGCTGCCCTTGCTTATTTATAGGAGGTGGGAGGGTGTGGGAGGGAGGTATGCTGATTGGCTGGAAATGTGCCTGCTGACTGTAAAGTTCAGGGTCAAAGTTTGCCTCAATGATGTATTATGGGGGGCGGACCGAACATCGCATATGTTCGCCCGCAGCGGCGAACGCGAACATGCTAAGTTTGCCGGGAACTGTCCGCCGGCGAACAGTTCTGTACATCTCTACTCATCATCATCTTCTGCAGCATGTCACCAGTCTATACCCACAAATGTTGCATGTTCACGATTTTTGACCATCTATTCTCTAACTTGTCTGTAGTCTCTGACAATCCTCTCTAATAGTGATGAGCTTGGGTATATTTGGATCATAGTCTGTACCCAACTGAGGAAGCCCACCATAAAGCTGTCACCTGAACTGGACAAATCATCTGCTGCCAGGGCATTTTCTGATTTGCAGGTGAATGTATACATATAGCGGGGAATACCCAGACCATTTATGATCGGCACCAGTGGTTCCTGGTGCTAAAACACTTTGGGGGGGGGGGCAATACCAAACTCCTCCAGATCCACACTCACCCTACAAAGGAGCCCTCCGGCAGTCATGGCTCCCCTGATACCTGGTGCCACGGCTTCTGTGTTAGCTTGGTCTTCTTTCCAGGTTATCTTGACCCTCTTGTCCTGATTGGCCGGGATAAGAAGCTAGGAACTGATGGTGAATATTGATTTGCTAATATCACAAAGTGGAAGGGGTCGGGGCGCAGTGCTCTGCACCCTGAGGATGACATAATACAAGCCATTTAGAACCTCATGAACCTAATAGAAACCTATTAGTCCGGTGCCCCACACAATGCACAGCCACACACATAGAATTATTGATTTTTAAATAAAGGATAATATGACTAACATTGTTTAACTTTAAGATGGTTGGTAATATTATTAGTTATTCGTTTTTTAAAAATAAAAAGTTTTATTATTTGATTATGCAAATTAGGGGGGTGGAACCCCTGCACCCCTTATGGACCAGCCACCACTGATTGGCACAGTACAGTGACAGCCTCCTGGGTGGCTCATTCAGGTGGGTACAGACTAGGATCCAAACTTGAGCTCATCCCTACTCTCTAGCAGTACATATATTAAACATTATGCGTGACTTTTTGATGATGTCTGGGACCACAGTTAAAGCCCCCTATACATCACAAGTTGACAATAACTAGTTTAACCCCTTTGTGACTGCAATATGACCCAAAATGTAAAATGCCTTTTGTGAGAACGTTAAGTAACCTTGCAGCAGCCAACTAGAAATGTAAAACTTTGTGCTTTCTCAAGCCAACTGTCAATCAGAAAAAATAGGCATAGAGTCATTGTTGGTCACGGCTAAAGTTAAAAAAAGCTATAAATAATAAGAAAAGAGTTTTTAAAAAATATAAAAATGAAGGAACACTATCATTGTTGAATTGTTGTATAGAATATAACAGAATATGTAAGAAGGAAATCAAGGACGCAAACATTCAAAATGAATGACAGATTGCAAAGATAGTAGGACAAACCCCCAAAAAATTCTTCAAATATATTAATAGTAAAAAGGTTAGGTCTGAGCATGTAGGCCCTTTAGGACTGGAATAGTACCACTGGATTGGTGTAGGGCCAATGTGGTGCCCATATTTAAAAATGGATCAAAGTCTTTGCCAGGTAACTATAGACCTGCTAGTTTAACTTCTATAGTTGGGAAAATACTGGAGAGTTTAATAAAAGACCACATAGATGAGCTTTTGCTGGAAAAAATATATATTTTAAGCAACAGACAGCATGGATTCATGAAAGACAGAAGTTGTTAAACAAACCTGATTTCTTTTTAAGAGGAGGTAAGTAAAACCTTGGACAGAGGGGTAGCTGTGGATGTAGTATACTTGGGTTTTGCAAAAGCGTTTGACACAGTTCCCCACACATGGGGTTAATGTGTAAGGCAAAGTCTACAGGCTTGGAAAGATCAGTTTGTAAATGGATGGAAAATTGGCTAAAAGATAGAATTCAGAGAGTAGTGGTTAATGATTCTTACGCTGAATGGTCTAAGGTTATCAGTGGTGTACCCCAAGGTTCAGTGTTGGGACCCTTTCTATTAATATCTTTATAAATGATATAGGGTCTGGGATTAAAAGTACCATTTCAGTCTTTGCAGATGACACCAAGCTTTGCAGTGGAATAACTTCCTTACAGGATGTCTCCAACTTACATGTTGACCTCAGTGCACTGTTTCATTGGTCAACTATGTGACAAATGAGGTTTAATGTTGATAAATGTAAAGTTATGCACTTGGGGGCTAAGAATATGCATGCATCATACATACTAGGGGGATTAGAACTGGGGGAATCCATAGCAGAGAAGGATCTGGGTGTTCTGGTAGACCCTAAGCTTAATAATAGCATGCAATGCCAAGCTGCTGTTTCCAAAGCAAGCAAAGTCCTTCCAGAGGCACAGACTCCAGAGAGATAGAGATATAATTTTGCCCCTGTACAAATCATTAGTAAGACCTCATCTGGAATATGCAGTTCAGTTTTGGGCACCAGTTCTTGAAAAGGATATCAGGAACTGGAGAAAGTGCAGAGAAGGGCAACCAAACTGATAAGAGGCATGGAGGTAAAGTGTCAATATTTTGCGTGCCCACCATTATTTTCCAGCACTGCCTTAACATGGAGTTCACCAGAGCTTTACAGGTTGTCACTGGAGTCCTCTTCCACTCCTCCATGACGACATCATGTAGCTTGGGGGCTAAGAATATGCATGCATCATACATACTAGGGGGATTAGAACTGGGGGAATCCATAGCAGAGAAGGATCTGGGTGTTCTGGTAGACCCTAAGCTTAATAATAGCATGCAATACCAAGCTGCTGTTTCCAAAGCAAGCAAAGTCCTTCCAGAGGCACAGACTCCAGAGAGATAGAGATATAATTTTGCCCCTGTACAAATCATTAGTAAGACCTCATCTGGAATATGCAGTTCAGTTTTGGGCACCAGTTCTTGAAAAGGATATCGAGAACTGGAGAAAGTGCAGAGAAGGGCAACCAAACTGATAAGAGGCATGGAGGCAAAGTGTCAATATTTTGCTTGCCCACCATTATTTTCATGCACTGCCTTAACCCTCTTAGGCATGGAGTTCACCAGAGCTTTACAGGTTGTCACTGGAGTCCTCTTCCACTCCTCTATGACGACATCATGTAGCTGGTGGAGGTTAGAGACCTTGCGCTCCTCCACATTCCGTTTGAGGATGCCCAATAGATGCTCAATAGGATTTGGGTCTAGAGACATTTTTAGCCAGTTCATTACCTTTACTCTCAGCTTTTTTAGAAAAGCATTGGTCATCTTGGAGGTGTGTTTGGGGTCGTTATCATATTGGAATACTGCCCTGCAGCCCAGTCTCCGAAGGGAGAGGATCATGCTCTGCTTCAGTATGTCACAGTACATGTTGATGTTCATTTTTCCCTCAATGAACTGTAGCTCCCCAGTGCCGGCAGCACTCATGCAGCCCCAGACCATGACACTCCCACCACCATGCTTGACTGTGACTTAAAATCTGAACAGTAAGACTGTATCATTGGAAATGGTGAGAGGACACTGCTACCTTTAAACTATTTCTGGTAGCAGAGATTGAGCACATAGGGACTGGCCATCTAACTAGCAGAATTATTTACTGCATGCAGTCTTTATTGGGATTATACTCATGTGCACAACCATAAAGACTGGGCCCCAACACTAGCAGGTTGAAGAACAGAGGCTAAAGACTGCTCACTTAGACAGCTGCTTCACATGAACATTGCCTATTATCCATACTAAGACATACCTCTTTAGGGAATTTTCAGTGACATTGCTGCCATCCATATAGAGTACACCCTAAAGTGGATATAGCCTACTGTTTACTGATTATGGATTACCAGGTTTATGCTAATTTAGCTGCATAGAACTCCATTATATGCTGCTATATACTAGTGAACCTACTAGTATTAGTTATTTAGTGAACTGTGATTGACCTAATGCTCAATTCTCTCATGTATATGCAAACTGCTTTTTGCTAAAACCCATGACAATATATTGGGTGCATATACCACTAACCAGTCTGGTGTTTGCTTTTTCATACTGAACCTTAGTTGTGTGTATGGTATCTATATTTGTTCTCCCCATAGCAGTGCCAGTGCACCTGGTGTGTCAGTGGGGCTAAGGTTGTTCTTAGAGTTAAGGCAGAGGAACAGAGAACCCAATTTACCAAGCAGCTCCTTTGGGAGTAGTGCTACATTTATTAGGCAGTGAAAGCTTTTGATTTACCTTAAATTTCTCCTACCAGCCTGCATTACTCTTTATTGGCATTAACTAATCTAGTCCTGCCTTTGACATCTTGTCACTATACTCAGATATTGCAAGTATAAAATCATGAGCATATACCTTGATTTGGACAGATAACAAATGTATTAATATGCTCTACATACATTAGTATTATATGGTTGTAATACTACAGCTTCTATAAATGAAACAGGATCTTTGAATAGAGGGAGCAGACCTTTCAATCATCAGCTCATTCTTGATTCAAAGATAGATTTCCATTCATAGAAGCTGTAGTATAGCTTCTATGAACAGCGGAGCTGGGTGGAAAAAGCAAGCATAATTGGGCACTCTCGGTGAGAGGGGAGTAAGAGAGGGGTTGAGATGGACAGAAGATGATTTCACATGACAGAAGAGGCTTCAGCATAACAGACACATCCTGCTGACTGTAAATTATGTCCCTTTTGCTAATTTTTGCAGTTTTTTTTTGGCTGCACATGTAAAATGTTTATGTTTCACTGTAATGTATCTTCAAAATCTAATCTCACCAGTAACTGGAGTTTTAGATATACATAGTTACATAGTAGGTGAGGTTGAATAAAGACAATAGTCCTTTTAGTTCAACCTGTGTAGGTGTGTGTGGCCGTAATCATCTCTCATACCCCTGAATGTTCTGATCCTTGAGATGTACGTCTAAGAGTCTTTTGAAAGCCACCATACTTCCCGCAGAAACCACCTCTTGTGGTAGAGAATTCCACAATCTTGTAGCCCTAACAGTAAAGAACCCCCAACGTTGCCTGAGGTTAAAATGCTTCTCCTCTAATCGCGTTGTATGCCCTCGAGTCCTCATGCAATCCTTTCGACTGAATAGCTTTTTTTCTATGCTGAGATCACCATTGAGATATTTATAAATTGCTATCATGTCCCCTCTCAAGTGTCTCTTCTCCAGGGAGAATAAATCAAGCGATTGCAGATGCTCTTCACAATTAAGGTCCTCCAATTCCCTAATTAGTTTAGTTGCCCTTCTCTGGACTCTCTCCAGCTCCAACACATCCCTCCTGAGGACTGGCGACCAGAACTGGACAGAATACTCCAGATGTGGTCGGACCAGAGTTTTATAAAGTGGAAGGATTATAATTTTATCTCTGGAATACATCCCTTTCTTTATGCATGCTAATATTCTGCCGGCTTTGGCAGCTGCCGCTTGACATTGCATGCTATTGCATAGTCTATCCTCTACCAAGACTCCCAGATCTTTTTCCATTTTTGATTCCCCCAAAGGTTCCCCCCCTAAAGTGTATTGTGCTTTTATGTTTTTAGTCCCCAAGTGCAAAACCTTACACTTCTCCACATTAAACCTCATTTGCCATGTCGTTGCCCACTCCATTATTTTGTCCAGTTCATTCTGTAAGATATCTGCTTCGTGCTGTGCAGTTATTGCCCTGCCCAATTTTGTGTCATCTGCAAAAACTTATATAGAACTACTGATCCCGTCCTCAATGCTGTTTATGAATAAATTGAACAAGGTTGGTCCCAGGACTGAGCCTTGGGGGACCCCACTTACCACCTCATACCAGTCTGAGTATGCGCTATTTATTACCACCCTTTGGACACACCCTTTTAGCCAGTTCCGTATCCAAGAGCAAACCTTGCGGTCGATGCCTGCAGACCTTATTTTATAAATTAAGCGCTTGTGGGGAACTGTATCAAACGCCTTAGCGAAATCCAGGTACACCACATCCACTGGTCTCCCCCTATCTAGCTCACAGCTCACCTCCTCGTAGAAAGTTAATAGATTGGTTTGACAAGAACGCCCATTTGTAAACCCGTGCTGATTACTGCAGATGATGTTTTTGTCTTTAGCAAACTCAACGATATAGTCCCTTATCATGCCCTCCAGAAGTTTGCATACTATCGATGTCAGACTGACAGGCCTATAATTTCCCAGGACATGCCTCTGCCCTTTTTTGAATATCGGTATCACGTTAGCTTTCCTCCAATCCCCTGGTACATTTCCTGTCATAATACTGTCACCAAAGATCAGGAACAGTGGTCTAGATATAGTCTTACTAAGTTCTTTGAGTACTCTCGGATGTACGCCATCCGGGCCTGGTGATTTATTTGTGTTAATTTTATCCAGCCTTTCCCTGATTTCACCCTCTGTTAGCCATAATTTCACCCTCTGTTAGCCATAAATGGCTATCACTGGGCTGACTCACTAGGTTTCTATGCAGTAGTTTTTTTGTCTCTGCCCTCTCTTTCAGGGCCATAACAAAGGTGCTAAACTCTGACAGATGGATTCCGTAGTGATTTACAGTATTTATTCCTGCTACGAAGAATCTGTCAGGACAGTGTAACGTCATCAGGTTTCAAAATGACATTTGGGAAAAACTGCATTCATTGGGCATACATTGCTTTTAAGCCACTGAGAGATATAGGAAGCCAGCAAGTGATTCAATGTTCTGGCACTGACAAAACATGCTTGTGCCAAGAGCAAATAAGAAAAATGATTTGAACTAATTATATTTATAGAATAATACAATGTTTGAAGTAAAGTGACCAGTGAGCTTAAAAGTGATGTTTTGATGACAGGTGAAATTTAGTAAGGTAGGTCACCTGCTGGCTTGCTTATGTCTTGGACTCTGACCGTGAGATCTCACCCACCCTACAGTATTGGGTGTTCCCACCTATCATAAAGTGTTCTCCATAATGTAAATTAAATTAAAATCCAGCAGGGAACATG
The DNA here is from genome assembly GCF_965119305.1 of Pelophylax lessonae. Taxonomy (NCBI): domain Eukaryota; kingdom Metazoa; phylum Chordata; class Amphibia; order Anura; family Ranidae; genus Pelophylax; species Pelophylax lessonae. The sequence goes on along the minus strand of NC_138771.1, from coordinate 241,981,771 downwards.
GAACCTGTTTATTAATGTCATGGTAGGGATGTGGATTTGTGAGAGCTCTAAACCACAAAGTATATATGAAACACAGTAAGACCAGTTTGGGTGAGGTGATGCTACATTTTTACTGATGCAGACTGAAAAAAAGAAAATTTCTTTTGTATTATGCCCAACAAACATAATGTTATAAAGCTTACAGTTTTCAGTCAGCTGAGTTAGTAATAAATAGTATCACATTTAATTGAAAATATTCTGGTTTTATGGTATAATATTCCATTTCTAGAAGCTAACATAAAAATGAAAGCGAGTCAGTAGACGTTCTATGATTTGAAAAGCTAATAATATACAGGAAGTTTACAATCACTCATACTGTATGTGAAAAGCATGCATACTACGACTTACACCACATGTGTTTCCAATCTAAATACCGGCACAAAAAATGCCTCTTCAATCTTACCCTAACTTTCCACTGCAGTTCATTTTTAAAATTGGGAGGGTATATCCTGATTGCTAACAGCAAAAACACATCTCACAGCTTGCAGCCAATGACTAAATGCTGTTAAAACAAAAAAGTTATTTGCTTTCAATTTTAGTTTTTCATTTTCAGGCCTCTTTGATCGTGACCAGAGTTTACGTGTATGATTCTCTGTAGACTTCTCTGCTTTGCCCTTTCTGACTCTCCATCATACTTATCTTCACAGCTTTGTTCTTTCCATGTGACTTGAACATTCCATATTATCTCTCAGTCAGAAGTTAGATGAATTCTTTAGTGAAGATGCATTTGGGTACAGAGATACTGTCACCCTTTTCAATTATAAATCTTTCACAAGAAAAAAGGAACAAACAGCACGGGGGATTGATCTCCCTGAACATATGCTTTTATAGCTAGAATTGGTATAAGGCACAATAGCTCAGGGCTAGGGCTGATAAAAATTTTTACCTTCCCTGACTGAGCCAAATCCTTCTTCATTTATTTCCTATGTGCTCCCCCTCCCAGATACTACAGCTCCCAGTGGTTTTAAGAACAGTTAATGTTGTCAATCCAGAAACAGCAGTCAGAACTAGGTGTGGTCTGATTAACAAGCTACAAGCGTTTGAACTGGGGCAGAGACAGTGCAAGCAGGTACAGCCTACATTAGACTGACAATTAAGGAACAGTGCAGCATTGTTGCCACACCATCACAGAAAGAGGCATTATGTGGACTTCACTGGCACCTTCAGTGGACCTTCTCATTCCATCTCTGCAATATAAAAGTAGAAGTGAAGTAGAAGTGAGCTTTAGGTTTTGCTAGAACATGTTTGGCCTCAACAAGGGAATTGAAATTGCCACTGTTCTGTAATCTTATCGTTTCTATCCCTAGGTGCTGTCTATCTCATCTATCGTTTCTCAACCTTTTTTAGTCATGGTACTCTTTAAATGTATGCAAAATCAGGGGGAAACCAAGCCCAAGCTTTATTTATTGGGCTAAAGGACATTGACATCTGCATTGATGATAATGTCACCTTCTCCTTGAGGGAGACCCCTTCACATCAGAGTTCCCCCAGTTTTATCTGGGTCAGACCCCCTACATTAGAGTCCCTCCATCACATTAGAGTCATCCCATCCTGTGAGTTTTTTTAAGGGTGAATTCACCTTTTCTTTTTTTTTTCTTTTTTTTTTTTGTGAACATATTAACTAACATTTTAATTCTGTTTTCCTGGCGGTAATATAATTGTAGAAAGCATATGTTACTGCCACCTCTTCTTTAGCTATAAATCACATTGCCTAACAGCAACATTTTGAGGGGCCCCCCACTTACCACATAATTCCTGTAACCATCACTGACCCCCTATTGTAGCACCCAGCAGGGTCTGATAATTGAAAATAATGAGGAGAGCTTTCAAAAGCACATGTCTCCACCACTGTGGAAAGCAGAATGAGACTTACTTACCGTAGCAGCATATAGTCCTGGCATACTAGTCGTAACTTACATCACCACCTCACAGCAGCACCTTTTACCCACAACAGTAGTGGAATGTACTAAAACTTTCTGACCAAAATTACTGCGGTCTCAAAGGCATTAAATATTCACAGCTATGAAGTAGTTAATTGCTTAAACAAAGGTCGAAGAGAGCGTGCAATACTGCAGTACAGTCATTAGATTGTAGGCTCCATTTGGCCTGGAACCGATGCTCATGACTCAATGTACATTGTTAATTGATGCAGAAGAGCTAGGAACTACATACATGAATAATAGCAATAGCTTTATTGTGTCTGGCAAACTGCTTATACATTTCAAGAGTTTGATGTGTTCTTGGCAGAAACTATTGTTTTGAGACTTGAACTTTATATGCAACATTAAATGTTTCTTAGTTGGTCTCCAACATTGTTATAGTACTCTAAATAATACCCAAGCATGGCATTCAGTTATATCAGAAGAAAATACACAAGCAATCCCTTAACAAAAAACATCAGTGCCTACTCTGTGAATCAATTACAATGCTATTTTGGATACAGAATAAGATATGTCACTTTAATTAATTTTCCATGCAATTCCCTTGTAATATAAGAGAGCTTTGCAGACTAGTATTTTAGAACATTGTGTTTGTAGCAATCATTTTTTTCAAGGCAATTTTTTAAACTTTTTTTCATTTCATTGTATATTCCCATAATTACAGCAAAGACAAGAGTCTTTAATCATAATGGTATTGTCCAAGAAGAATAAAAGGAAGGGGATTTCTCAGACAACAAATGCAATGACCACGCTGTCATTCGTGAATAGGCACATGAGAATTATAATCTTTTTTTTCAGCTCCTACTTCATTATCTCCGGCTACTAAGATTTTAATTCCAATTTGGATTTAATTGGTAAGATTCTAATTTGGTGGGAAATTATAAGTCTACAATACCATGCAACACATTATCTTGATTGTGGCTCATTTTATTTGTAATGTAAACTATGTCCTTTCTCCAAAGATAATGAGAAATAAATTATTACATAATATCCCCTTATTATCTGATGAATAATCAATGGCATTCATTATATTGGTTTACAGATTACTCCCTTTTAAAAAAAAAAAATAAGCATGGGGACATCCTACATTTGTTGTGCACACTAAACTAGTGTCTAATAATTCAACCACATCAATGTTTTCAAAAGTATGCATTTTACTGTACTGCAGAGAGTCATGTGGCTCATTTTAACAGCTTAGAGAAATAAAAGAAAATTACATCTGTGATTTAAGTCCAATTATATATGTAAAAATATATACAGTGTATGTTTTTTTATATATATATACTGGTATATATATATATATATATATATATATATATATATATATATATATATATTATATATATATATATATATATATATATATATATATATATATATATATATATATATATATATATATCTGTGTGTGGTTTTAACTGATAGGTCATTCTTTAAATCAAAATTTGAAGTGTATCTAAACCCAAGGACAAAAATGTAATATGTTGCAGCTTACCAGTCCCTCGGAAGTGGTGGCTGCATTCGATTTCTTTTTTTCAGGGTTAGCACATTTTCTGCAAGTAGCTAAAGAACCATTTGATCCTATCAGAATTCCAGAGTGCTTGTAACTTCCTATGCACTAAGCTAAAATTTCAAATAGTGTTATCAGCCTTACTCATGATACCGTTTAAAAGCTTATACTGCCTCTCAGAGTGTTATGAGGATGAACAGGCTTGGTGTCTCACAGTATTGAATAGGTGCCACCTCTAAGGTTGAAGTGATACTAAAGTCGTGGTTTTAAAAATAATAAACATATTATACTTACCTGCTCTGTGCAGTGGTTTTGCACAGAGGAGCCCCGAACCTCCTCTTCACGGGTCCCTCTTCGGTGCTCCTGGCCCCTCCCTCCTACTGAATGCCTCCACAGCAAGCAGCTTACTATGGGAGTACCCGAGCCGTGCCACAGCTCCATGTCTCCATTCAGGTGTGCCTCCTCTTTCGCCTCATTGGCTCACTGACTTTGATTGACGGCAGTGGGTGACAATGGCGTCCGCTGCTGTGTCTCAGCCAATCAGGTGGGAGAGTCTCGGACAGTCGAGTCTCTCGTGCCACATCTCTTGATCGAGATGGGGCTCAGGTAAGTATTAGAGGAGCTGAGGGGGGCTGCTGTACCAAGAAGGTTTTTATCTTAATAGATAGAATGCATTAGGATTAAAAACCTTCTGCCTTTACAGCCACTTTAGGATCTGGTGGCTGGGGTGAAATGCATCAGGGCCGTAGCCTCAGGAGGAGTAACAGGCTGAGACCATTTACATCTCTTTCTATCTGACAAGCTGATGGTATGCGTTGTCTCTTTGTTCCCATTTGTGTTATTAGCCTTCCCATTTCTCTACTGTTGATTACAGAACACCTCCCCTCTATGTAATGAAGATGAGGAAAGGTAAATGAGTTCTGTAGTTGTAATCAAGATAGCAACACAGGCTCACAATGATAGATACAGTACAATAAGTGAGTGTTGTCTCTGTAGGACACATAGAACAGGACATTGCTGGCAGATTTACCAGGTAAAATTGCAGGCAAAATATCCAGAAAAAAAGAAAACCAATGCAGACACCATATCTAAGTTACAATATTTTATACTTTTGCTCTTGGCTTTCACACACTTTAAAATAATGCCTTAAAATGCATACATTAAAGATTGGATAGAAGGATTGTTTTTCATCAGGCATCTGTGGTATATAAGACCAATCCTTTGTTACCAGCATTCTGGTATCTGGGAAAAAAACACAAAATATAAATGTGCCATATAAAAGTGGCATGACAGTAACTATGGTAGACTCTTTCTGCCTCTTAGGAACAGAACAGAAAATTGAGCAACACAGAATATGCAGGACATTGATGTTGCACAGATTATCATAGAACATGATGGGCTTTCTAAAGATAGAGCACAGTGTAAGTGGTTTGCATAGCTATTTTGAAAAAAAACATACAGTATCCAGACACAAAGCAGTGTTGTGGACCTTTGACTAAATGTACTATAATAATCTGATATGATGACAAAAACAGAGAACCCCCCAACTCCAAAATGTCTGATTATCAATTGCTTGAAAACCAGGCCACATAGTATAAGTCAATATCTTGAAATCTCTTCCATCAGTAGCTCCCCTAAACTCCCATCCATCCACTTTGCAATGTAAAAAATACCTGTAAAATGTACCTTTTTCTTTTTAGGGGTTTATATGGTTTAAAAAAAAAAAAAAATAGAAAAATGTCCACATATTTCCCATTTAGTATGCTTCGCTAAATAAATGTAGGGGTGTTTAGATGGGGGACATTGGCCTTCTGGCAATGATGATATTTTTTAGATAAATCTGGTTATTAGGAAGAACAATCTGTATTAATTGGCTGTAAAGTGCACAGGTAGCACAAGCAGCTTGTGTGGGCATAGAAGATGATGGGAATTTTTCCTCTATTGGAGATAAAACAAAAGGAGCACACAGAGCTGTATCATCCACAAAACAACCTAGGCTGAAGATTAGGGCCTGATAGATGTACAGGGTGCCAGTTTTAATATTTATGCAGTACTGCAGTAAACCATTAAGATTATGCACCTTATTGTCAGGGTCCGGACTGGTAGCAGGAGCGGAGCAGGGAGTGGATCCGCTGTGTCAGTGAGGGAATGGCATGGACCGTACCGGAGAATCAGTTCTAAGTAGTTACTGGTTTTCACCAGAGCCGGCCGTAAGGCGGGATGGACTTGCTGCAGCGGTAACTACCAGGTCGTGTCCTCCAGTAGCGGCTCAACCTCACTGACTGCTGAGATAGGCGTAGTACAAAAGGAACAGGCAGAGGCGTAGTCAGACATAGCAAAGGTCAGGGCAGGCAGCACAGGTTCAAAGGCGGTAGTCATTAGCAAAGAGTTCGGCAACAGGCAAGGGATACACCAACAACGCTTTCACTAGGCAATAAGGCAACAAAGATCCGGCAAGGGCAGGAAGGGGCAGGTCACTTATATATGAAACAGGAAACAGGATACAGGAAACAGGAAGGGAGGTTTGGGCCAGGCACCAATTGCTGGTGCACTGGTCCTTTAAATTTCAAACAGCCAGCGCGCGCCCTATGGTGCAGGGACGCGCACACCGGGAACCACGTGAGCGGTCAGCGGAGGAGAGAGCCGGAGCGGGCACAGGTGAGTGGATCTGGGACGACTGCCGCGAGCGCTCCGGTCCAGGAGCAGGGACCGGAGCGCTCAGCGTTACAGTACCCCCCCCCCTTTGCTCTCCCCCTCTTTTTGGTACCCAGAAACCTGAGGATGAAGTCTAGAAAAAAGGGGGCAGAGAGATGGAATTTCACACTTCAGAGCTCAGTGAGGGGAGCTCTAAGAGCTGATTGGAGGTAAAAGACACACACCCCTCCACACAGCACTCAGGAACAGAGCTGAGACTGTCAATCAGCTGGAGGTCCCTCCCCTGTCACTATTTTTATCTTGGTGTCAGGAAAACTTGTCAAAAGTGACTCATGCAGTTAGCAGAGGAATGAAGCAGCAGACAGAAATGATACTTAGAGCTCCTTATTGAGACAATTACATACTATAGAGGGATAGATATGCTTTGTTGATATTTCATGTCTAAGGTTTACAACCACTATAACTAACACACTCTTCACCCAGCTGCTTACTTGCCTTTGCAGGACAGCCATGGTTTGCCCTGATGTTGGTATCCTCCAGCTTAAATGTTTTTACCTGTTGACCCATTATAGTGTGGTTTGTAAACTTCCCTCCCTAGCTGAAAAATTTTCAGTCTCATTGCCTTTACAGAGTGGAGAAAATAGTGATAGAATCGTTCCATCGCAGCCACCATTTAGGATAGGTTCACACTGCTGCAATCTGATTTTGATTCAACTTTTACTTAAATTTTGTGATGCAACTTGGATGCTACGTTGATGCTGCTTTGAAGTGCATATTTGAAGTTTGCATATTCTAGGGGGCCAAAATCATGCTGGAATCACACCAAAGTAGTACAGGAACTTTTTCCAAAATTGTGCCATGCACAGTTGCATTGATGTGAACGGGCACAATTGAAAACAATGTGATTTCCATTATCATGCAATTCTGTGCGACTCAAGCCACATCTGAAATCGAACTAGTGTGAACTGAGTCTTATTTGAATTATTGCCAATGGGTAGACGTTACAGGAATAATAAAGTTAGGAAAAACATATTTAGAGAAAGCTTTTTTGAGGGCTATTAAAGCCATACATGTGAAAATCAAATCAAGTTAGGTGGGCATCTGGTTAGGGGTTACTAAATGCTATATTAGGGATGTTAAAAATGTAATTCCTTTAATGTTTTTAGGGATGTGTGTGTGTGGAGTATTGTGTATGGGTTTAATAATTGTATTTTTAAAACCCTGTTGTTAATTTTATTTCACAATGACAATAAATCTTATCTTATCTTATCTTATATTATCTTATCTTATCGAGCTGAAATTGGCTATCTCCCATGACTGGAAACACCATCTGAATGTACACGTATCCATAAAAAAACTTTAACATATATAAACTATAGAAAAATTCCCGAGGATTAAAACAGGAAGATGAGTAGATGATTTAAAAAATAACCATCAACTCTGTAAACTGAATAAGCTCGATGCAGGGTGAATCCAATATCAATCATTCATTGCTTAGCACATTTTCCAATTATATTTAGCTGTCTTGTAAAAATAGAATTAATATCTTTACAGTCCTTTATTGAGGAGGAATGTGCTGTTCTTGCTTACTCAGCTGTTTTTAATACAATTCTGTTGAATATTAAGTTCTACCACAGTAGCTGTCAGTAACATCACTAATATGTTTTTACTTATAGATCTTTACTGGTAAGTTACACACCCTGCAAAAGAAATTCTCAAGGGAGTAAAAAAAATCATCACTCCCCGGCCATATGTGTCCAGATTGTTGTACTTTACATTATACTGATTTTGGATTTCTCATTCATGTTTATTTTTTTTTATCTACTTTTACTACTATTTTGACTAGTTATTTCTTCTTTTATGTATATCAACGTCTTTTTATTCTAAAGGGCCTTTGATGTGGCATAACCCATTTTCCAACTATTATGTCTTTATTTGCTTTTTTGTGAATCATTTGCTTTTCACGCCCTATTTTTATCAGGTTTTCCACAAAAATGTTTGAACTTAAAGTTATTGTTTCCCAGAATGTTGAGACTTTATAATATAATGATAACCGAAGTGTCACTTTAAGGAATCTATGAAGAAGTCAGATACAATCAGTTTTTTGATAAACTGTTTTATATTTTTAACAAATATAGACATAAAAGTTGACTGAAATCAATTCACATTTGCCAAGTTTGTTGTAAAACCATTTATAGGAAAAACAAGATTACCTTTTAGGGTATAATAGTCTCAGAAAAATAAGCAGCGAGAAGAGTGAATTAGAGCATACCCATGTAGCTGGGATGTGAAGACGCTAAATTTAGAAGAGCTGATGCTTTCGATTTTTAGTTGAAATTCAAAAATAAAACTAGAATAACACAACTTGTTATGCCATTTAGTACTTAACCACTTCAGCCCCGGAAGGTTTTACCCTCCTAATGACCAGGCCATTTTTTGTGCTTTGCTTTACCCGACAATTGCGCGGTCGTGCAATGCGGTACCCAAAAAAAACAAAAACGGATGTCCTTTTTTTCCCCACAAACAGAGCTTTCTTTTAAATGGTATTTGATCACCCCTGCGGCTTTTATTTTTTGCACTATAAACAAAAAAAGACTGACAATTTTGAAAAAAAAACAATATTTTTTACTTTCTGCTACAAAACATTACCAATAAAAAATTTTGAAAAATCTAATTTCTTTATTAATTTAGGCCAAATTGTATTCTGCTACATTTTTGTTGGTAAAAAAAAAATCCTAAAAAGCGTATATTAATTGGTTTGCGCAAAAGTTATAGTGTTTACAAATTATGGGATAGATTTATGGACTTTTTATTTTTTTATTGTTTTTATTAGTAATGGCAGCGATCAGTGATTTTAGCAGGATTGCAACATTGTGGCGGACAGATCTGACACTAAGTGACACTTTTTGGGGACCAGTCACACCAATAGAGTGATCAGTGCTAAATAATATGAACTGTTACTGTATAAATGACACTGACAGGGAAGGGGTTAACATCAGGGGTGATCAAGGGGTTAAGTGTGCTCCTAGGAGGTGCTTTCTAACTGTAGGGGGCATGGACTGACTGCAGGAAGGAAGAGATCGGTGTTCTTGATTACTAGGAACACACAATCTCTCCCTTCCTGCCTGACAGAATAGCCGTCTGCCTTGTTTAAATAGGGAGATGGCCGTTCTGTCAGTCTCCTTGACAATCGCGGGAGGCTGGTGGTTATTGCGGCTGCTGGACCCGAGGACTGGCTCCCGCTGTGTCTAATCTAGGTGCAGGCACCCCCTAGAGCCTTAGAGCAAAATCACATATATACAGTGGGTACGGAAAGTATTCAGACCCCCTTAAATTTTTCACTCTTTGTTATATTGCAGCCATTTGCTAAAATCATTCTTCTTCCTCATGAATGTACACATAGCACCCCATACTGACAGAAAAACACAGAATTTTTGACATTGTTGCAGATTTATTAAAAAAGAAAAACTGAAATATCACATGGTCCTAAGTATTCAGACCCTTTGCTCAGTATTTAGTAGAAGCCCCCTTTTGATCTAATACAGCCAGGAGTCTTTTTGGGAAAGATGCAACAAGTCTTTCACACCTGGATTTGGGGATCCTCTGCCATTCCTCCTTGCAGATCCTCTCCAGTTCTGTCAGGTTGGATGGTAAACGTTGGTGGACAGCCATTTTTAGGTCTCTCCAGAGATGCTCAATTGGGTTTAAGTCAGGGCTCTGGCTGGGCCATTCAAGAACAGTCACGGAGTTGTTGTGAAGCTACTCCTTCGTTATTTTAGCTGTGTGCTTAGGGTCATTGTCTTGTTGGAAGGTAAACCTTCGGCCCAGTCTGAGGTCCAGAGCACTCTGGAGAATGTTTTTGTCCAGGATATCCCTGTACTTGGCCGCATTCATCTTTCCCTCGATTGCAACCAGTCGTCCTGTCCCTGCAGCTGAAAAACACCCCCACAGCATGATGCTGCCACCACCATGCTTCACTGTTGGGACTGTATTGGACAGGTGATGAGCAGTGCCTGGTTTTCTCTACACATACCGCTTAGAATTAAGGCCAAAAAGTTCTATTTTGGTCTCATCAGACCAGAGAATCTTATTTCTCACCATCTTGGAGTCCTTCAGGTGTTTTTTTAGCAAACTCCATGCGGGCTTTCATGTGTCTTACACTGAGGAGAGGCTTCCGTCGGACCACTCTGCCATAAAGCCCCGACTGGTGGAGGGCTGCTGCTGCTTTCTACAACTTTCTCCCATCTCCTGACTGCATCTCTGGAGCTCAGCCACAGTGATCTTTGGGTTCTTCTTTACCTCTCTCACCAAGGCTCTTCTCCCCGATAGCTCAGTTTGGCCGGACGGCCAGCTCTAGGAAGGGTTCTGGTCATCCCAAACGTCTTCCATTTGAGGATTACGGAGGCCACTGTGCTCTTAGGAACCTTAAGTGCAGCAGAAATCTTTTTGTAACCTTGGCCAGATCTGTGCCTTGCCCCAATTCTGTCTCTGAGCTCTTCAGGCAGTTCCTTTGACCTCATGATTCTCATTTGCTCTGACATGCATTGTGATCTGGAAGGTCTTATATAGACAGGTGTGTGGCTTTCCTAATCAAGTCCAATCAGTATAATCAAACACAGCTGGACTCAAATGAAGGTGTAGAACCATCTCAAGGATGATCAGAAGAAATGGAAAGCACCTGGGTTAAATATGTGAGTGTCACAGCAAAGGGTCTGAATACTTAGGACCATGTGATATTTCAGTTTTTCTTTTTTAATAAATCTGCAACAATGTCAACAATTCTGTGTTTTTCTGTCAGTATGGGGTGCTATGTGTACATTCATGAGGAAGAAGAATGAACCTAAATGATTTTAGCAAATGGCTGCAATATAACAAAGAGTGAAAGATTTAAGGGGGTCTGAATACTTTCCGTACCCACTGTAATAACAGAAAAGCTCTCGCGCTTGAAATAATTCAATAAATTCTGTAAAATGTGATAAACTAAATACACAAATGTGTGCTGCAGCTTAAAATTATAAAACAAATATCCAAAAGTGTAAATATATTCCCACAAGCTGCGCAAAACACCCTTAAATTAATAGGTGATTAAATTAATGATAACTGTATAAATACATCAGCAAAATCAATAAAAGTGACAGCTAATGAACGAGGATTAATTCAATCGTGCACAAAAAACACAAAAGTATAAAATATAAAGTCCGCATTAAATCCAATGTGCTCAATTAGTGACTGGTGATAATAGAGTTCCGTGCTGGATAATGGATCACCACTTAAATCCACCACTTCTGTGATTCCATTCCCATCAGCTGGTAACTCACCCCATAAAGTTGCCCCCCATTTTCAGGGTCAGGGCTACAAGCGCTGTTAAACCACCGGTATACTCAGGGGTCCTCCTTGGGTTGCTCACTAAAGCAAGGCTTCTTCTCTCCCATGTACAAACAGGAAGAAAAAAAGGAATCCCACTAGTGCAATACGGTTTATACTTAGATATTTATTAATATTAAACCCAACATAATTGCACTCACAGAACTTAAAAACATTTAGCACTTGTAAAACAAAGGGGTCTGGGGTGTTCCCTACGTCCTCACCACCTCCACGCTGGTGAACGGGACATAAAGGAACAGCCGCCGCTCACCCCATCAGTTCTCTGGTGTGTCGTGTAGCCGCGCTCTGACGCGTTTTGTAATATCCGACTTTCTGAAAGAGGGGTGGTTCCAGTAGCAGGATGATGTCACTGCTGGAGATGGGATGAGTGTCCCTCCTGACTGTCACTCACAGACGGTCCCTGCTTTGGCGTACAGCTAGTACCGGCTGTGTGTCTCCAGGAGGACGGGCTCTGGCCCTGGCTATGGACAGTCACAGGGAAAGTCAGTGATAAAGGAAAAGGAATTGGCAGCACTCCAGGTTGAGTCAAAATCCGGATTTATTGACTGGACATCCAAATTATGACAATCATGACAAGGTATGCACCTGTGTGAGTCATCAGGCAATTACACCACCTTGAGCAGTGAGTCCTTGTCTCTTCAAGGGAAAGTCAGTGCTGGAGCGAAGAGGAGACAATGAGGAGTGATGAGACAAGTCTGCAGTCTGCCTGTATATGTAGGTGATTATGCGCTTAAGGACCCCCCTGCCGCAGTATATGTAAGTGGTTAAAGCAGAACTTAAAGTGTAACACCACTTTTGTTGAGAAAAAAAATCAGTCCCCTCTGGGTGATCTATGTATACATTGCAAGGATTTTAAAAAACTTTGTTGCAGATTCTTACCTTTTGTTATTCTGAAGAAATCTCTGTTTGTTCCTCTGTGCCCAATGAGGAAAGCTGCTGGGAACCTGTATCCCTTTAGATGTGATTTCCTGTTGGGAATATCTCACCAAAAATGACATTTTTGTTGCAGTGGATGCCAGAAATCTAAATTGTATCTTAGGCAGACTTCTGGGAAAATCAGTGAGCCAATCACATAAGCAGGAAATTATGTTTCTGGAGGGCATTCTGTACACATTCTGTTTTTTCAACCTGACTAACTATGTAACTACTGTATGTGTACAGAACAGCTCCAGGTAGCCATATTGCATTGCATTTTCATAAAAATACAACAGCTGCAGATTTAAAAGGAAAGGCCATTTTTAATAACATTCAATTACAATATGATGTGTTGCAATTGTATATGCTATATTATTTTTTCTTTATTTGCTATTTTTTTCCCCACGAAGGTGGAGTTACCCTTAAACTGTATCTGAGCACCACAAACTAAAAACGCTACTGTAGTTAGGTATTTGGCTATGATGAACAAGTTATGACAGCTTGCAGTGGCTATTTGCACTATCACTGAACTGATTCATCCCACTGTCTGCCGCCCACCAGCAGGAGAAGCCGGGAAGTCAATGCACTCCATAGACTTCTATGCTGGCCACAGTGGAATGTGGGAAAAGAATTTCAGAAAGGGAGTCACCGATCTCTTCATCCCCCCGTTTCTCCTCCTCTCCCTCCCACAGGCATTCAGCGGCTGCAGGAGGAAAATGGAGAGATGGGTTCCTCTATGCCAGTGTTTCTCCATCTTTTTCTAATCAGGGCACCCTTGAAAGTATTTTCAGTCTGGAGGACCCCCAGTCTAAGGCTTGGTTCACATTACTCTATGTCATAGAATGCGCGCAAAATTGCACGTGTTCCTGACATGCAGACAAACACGCAGGAGTGTCATTCATTCCTAATGGTACCCCTACACATTGGCAAACACGGTGCATTTATGGTGCACCGCAATAAAAAGAAAAAAGATATGGTCATTTTTTTCTCTGTGTTTCTGAGGGGCAGCCCACTGAAAGAAATTTGCTGCTGTATACGCAGCACACAGCTGCACAGAGGTGAACCAAGGGCTTGTTCACATGTGAGGTTTAGAGGTGTAAAAAGCACACACTTTGGCTGTGTTTTTACTACCCCCAACTGTTCCCCCTGTAGCTGCAAAGGAAGCAGCTGGGGTGGACAAATGCTGTGGCTGCAGCTGGAAGTATACCCCACAGATGAATGGGGCTGCATTACAACCACTCTTGCAGCATAGTGATTTAGGGTGTTAAAACAGGCAGTGAGGAGGCAAGATATTGCCTCTTTACTGCCTATCAAATGCTTCTGAAAAGTGATCTGAGCATGGATCACTTTTCAGAGGAATGGCATTTTCTTGCTGGTACTATGATCAAGCCGCAAAAAACGCAAAAAAAAAAAAAAAACAGTTCTGATTGTACACATGTAGGGGGGTCAGGATATAAAAGTAATGTGCATACATACACACTCATGTAAACCCATACACATACGCACATACACACACATGCACACATATAAACACAAACACACATATATATATATATATATATAAACACACACATATACAGTATCTCACAAAAGTGAGTACGCCCCCTCACATTTTTGAAAATATTTTATTATATCTTTTCATGTAACAACACTGAAGAAATTACACTTTGCTACAATGTAAAATAGAGACTGTAAAGCTTGTATAACAGTGTAAATTTTGCCGTCCCCTCAAAATAACTCAACACACAGCCATTAATGTCCAAACCGCTGGCAACAAAAGTGTGTACACCACTAAGTGATAATGTCCAAATTGGGCCCAAAGTGGCAATATTTTGTGTGGCCATCATTATTTTCCAGCGCTGCCTTAACCCTCTTGAGCATGGAGTTCACCAGAGCTTTACAGGTTGCCACTGGAGTCCTCTTCCACTCCTCCATGATGACATCATGGAGCTGGTGGATGTTAGAGACCTTGTGCTCCTCCACCCTCCATTTGGGGATACCACACAGATGCTCAATAGGGTTTCGGTCTGGAGACATGCTTGACCAGTCCATCACCTTTATCCTCAGCTTCTTTAGCAAGGCCGTGGTCGTCTTGGAGGTGTGTTTGGGGTCATTATCGCGTTGGACTACTGCCCTGCGTCCCAGTCTCCGAAGGGAAGGGATCATGCTTTGCTTGTGTATGTCACAGTACATGTTGGCATTCATGGTTCCCTCAATGAACTGTAGGTCCCCAGTGCCGGCAGAACTCATGTAGCCCCAGACCATGGCACTCCCACCACCATGCTTGACTGTAGGCAAGACACACTTGTCTTTGTACTCCTCACCTGGTTGCTGCAACACACGCTTGACACCATCTGAACCAAATAAGTTTATCTTGGTCTCATCAGACCACAGGACATGGTTCCAGTAATCCATGATTTTAGTCTGCTTGTCTTCAGCAAACGGTTTGTGGGCTTTCTTGTGCATCATCTTTAGAAGAGACTTCCTTCTGGGACGATAGCCATGCAGACCAATTTGATGCAGTGTGCGGCATATGGTCTTCTGAGTACTGACAGGCTGACCCCCCCCCCACCCCTTCAACCTCTGCATCAATGCTGGCGGCACTCATACGTCTATTTCCCAAAGACAACCTCTGGATATGACGCTGAGCACGTGCACTCAGCTTCTTTGGTTGACCATGGCGAGGCCTGTTCTGAGTGAAACCTGTCCTGTTAAACCACTGTATGGTCTTGTCCACTGTGCTGCAGCTCTGTTTCGGGGTCTTGGCAATCTTCTTATAGCCTAGGCCATCTTTATGTAGAGCAACAATTCTTTTTTCAGATCCTTAGAGTTCTTTGCCATGAGGTGCATTAACATTAAAGAGTCACATGACACCTAGGAGGGAAAATAGCTAAATGAGTCCAATTTGGACATTTTCACTTTTGTTGCCAGCGGTTTAGACAATATTGGCTGTGTGTTGAGTTTTTTTAAGGGGACAACAAATTTACACTGCTATACAAGCTGTACACTCACTACTTTACATTGTAGCAAAGTGTCAATTCTTCAGTGTTGTCACATGAAAAGATATAATAAAATATTTACAAAAATGTGAGGGGTGTACACACTTTTGTGAGATACTGTGTATAAGCACACACCCACACACACACACACACACAGACATGTGCCCACTTATACATGCATACACACATAAAAAACACACACATATACATATATAAACACACACACATACATGCACACATACATGCACACACATATGTACACACACACATATATATATATATATATATAATTGCACATATGCACACACATACATATAAACACACACATGCATGCACACACATATGTACACACACACACACACATGTACACACACACATACACACACATATACATACACACACACATACATGCACACACACACAGATATATATAAATGCACATAAGCACACATATAAAAAACACATACACATACACACAAATACATGCACATACATATATAAATGCACATACAGTACATACAGAGTGCCTTTTAAAAAATGGCAGTTCTGTACCTTAACTTCCTGCCGGGTACTGCGCTGTAGGGGGAGGCAGAGAGCACAGCACACACTGTGCTTTCAGTTTCTTAGGTGTGAACAGCTCCCGCAGTGCCAATTTACAGTTCGGCTGAGGATCGTAGAGATCGGTCTCAGCAGCCCTTGCCGCTCCTCCTATGCAGGCATACAAGGGGCCCGCACAGTGCGATGGTGACTCCTGCGACCCTTGTACTTCCGCCCTAGCCTTCACTTTTTGCTTATGCTAAGAGGTACCTCTCAGGAGACATCACACCATATTCCAGCCATTCTCTTAGAGTGCACTCTAGATTAGTATTATTATTATTCACATTGCAGTTAATGCTTATATGAACTGTTTATTGCTGACTTTGCTCATTCATAAATTAATCCCAATCTAGTGGTACACAATTCTAAGTTACCTTGGCACAGTGAATATGCTGTCTGGCAGACTGTGTGTTCTGTGTATTCATTTATGCTCAAACCACCATTTATTCTAACCCGTACCAGTACATCAGTTCTTTTACAACTAAATGGTCTTTTTCCATGTCTATTTCCTGGTACTAACTCACAGCCAAGTTAAAGGTATTTATACTCATGTACCATTAAGTGCTTGCAGTCACTGTCATTGAACCAGTTGTGTCAGAGGGGCTAAAGTTGTTCTTGGAGTCGAGGCACAAAACAGAGAGCCCAAATTACCAAGCAGTTCCTTCGGGGATAGCGCTATATGATTTAATGCATGTTTAAAATTAAAAGCAAACTCACCCATCCATCTCTCAGGCTTAATATATTTAGGTATGTAAATATCCATGTCTCCATGTTTTCGTTTTTTGAGAAATCAATCGCATTTCTAGCCTTGGCCATTATGAGTAAGGGCAAAGGATTTATGTAGCATTTACTTCCTGGAACCCATCTGCCCTTACTGTAATAATGCCCTAGAAAACCTTACTTATGCGCAGTACAATATACACAGGCTGCTGGTACACAATTGCATGATCAAGCATCCAGGTAGGAAGGTGTGCTTAGCTGACAAAGCCCCTCCTCCAGATGAAACAAAAAAAATCGTCTGAAGACTGAGATGTATAACATTTTGGCCTAGGCCAAGAACCAGGAAGCAAGTGGAGAAATGTAAAAAAAAAAAAAAGTTTAAACCGAGTAAATATAATATACCTATAAATGTTTTTATTAAGGCTAGCAGCATAACGCAACATTCACACCTGCGGGAGGTAGGCCCATTCAAAGCAATGGCAGGCTGTCAGCTCCCACAGCAAATTGTAGTCAATTGCATGTAATCGCTACGCTGTGATTACCTGTGAGTGATCAGCACTGGACACAGACCGTCTGCATCCAGAGTCCATCACTTGCAGGTAATCCTCGAATAGTGATTACATGCGAGTGGCTGCAGTTAGCTGTGGGAGCAAGCAGCTTCGCACTGCTTTCAATGGGTCTGCCTCCAACAGTTACCTGCCAAGACCTTTTGCTTCTTTTTCCACTTCTCTGGGAGATGTTACACAGTTACTGGGATCATGTTTACACTTTCTACTTGGAGAGTCCCCTTGAGATTGATATCTTGGTTATTATCCACCACACAATAGAGATCTGTTTTTTCTATGAAGTTCCCTATGATGCCTTCACTTTGCAAACTATACTCCCACAGCTCCCGTTGTGGACGTCCCCTAGTGGCCAGTTGTCCACAACACCATGTGGTGTATTATGACCTGAGTTTTATATTTACTGCATCTGCTCCTGAGGAAGTAGAATATACTCCACGAAACGAGTCAAGTTTATAGGAACGCACCTTTTTATACAATAATCATGTGTCTCACTTTTCATCTATCAACCATGGATATTTCAATTATAATTATAATTATAAACAAGTCAACTCGCAACCCTTTTCAGTTTACCATATAATATGATCTAACCATATTATTAATATATGTTTTATTACATGTATACACTGTTCCCATCTTCACTTTTTGTTACCTGTTGATGAAGCTTTTAATTGAATCTGCTCATAATATGAATATATACCTTTTGCTTTGCAATAGGCTATGAATTCACCTGTGTACATTTAGAATATTATTTATGTATTTACCCTGATAGCATGC
Organism: Pelophylax lessonae; assembly: GCF_965119305.1. Classification (NCBI taxonomy): domain Eukaryota; kingdom Metazoa; phylum Chordata; class Amphibia; order Anura; family Ranidae; genus Pelophylax; species Pelophylax lessonae. The sequence continues at coordinate 241,963,671 of NC_138771.1, read as the reverse complement.
ACCTCATTTAAAATTCTACTTCCTTCTCTTTTACTCAATTGCCAAGACTCTTCACTGGGGCTCTTGCAGGTACACTCTGTCAGACCAAAACACAAATCAGAATGTAGCCTAAACGTTAAAAATAGTTCATTTAGATTGAGAGAGTAAAGTTCCGCTTTAACTATGTAACCTTACATTAGGAAAGTATGCAGCTTATTTCCCAAGCTTTTTCCCCCTCTCTCTTTCTGCACCCTTCCCACATCTAACATATAATAATTTAAAGCATAACTAGAATTTCAGGATAACCCTAACTAGTCTAAAAAGTGCTCCAGGATTCTTATCAAACCAATTTCTGTTCCAGAAGCTAACATCTAAGATGTAAATACATGTTGCTTTGGATTACAATAGAATCCTAGCTGACCTGATTTACTGGAGAGCACCTTTATACCCTAGAATACCTAGTATTGCAATAAAGGGCTGGTTAAATACATGTTCCCAGTTTTGCTGAAATAAAACTGAAAATGAATTTAAAGAGGAAGTAAACCCTCCTCTGACACTTTTACCTATAGGTAAGCCTATATTAAGGCTTACCTATAGGTAGTGTAAATATCTCCTAAACATGTACCGTTTAGGAGATATTTACCTTACATGCAGCCGGTGACGTCACTGGCGCATGCGCTCTGAAGGAACGGCCGCTGGTGCCGTTTCTTCAGAGCCCCGTGCCGTGACCGTCGGCTCCTGCGCGCGTGCGCGAGAGTGACGTCACCGCAGCTGCGGCCAATCGGATGCCGCGATCCCGGAAGACGGGCGACTGGACATGTCGCCCGTCATACAGGTGAGTGAGCGGCACGGCGGGGGCTCATTCTTAGGTAAGTATTTCATAATGAGCTAGTATGCGATGCATACTAGCTCATTATGTGTTTCTCTTTCAGGTTACAGAAAAAAAAAAAAAAAACGTTCATGGGTTTACAACCTCTTTAAGAACCCAAACTGCAAATTTAAAACACCTTTTCCTAAACATGTGTAGTGCCCTTCTAGTTAGGCTGCTAGGTCATTTTTTTCTCTTTTTTTTTTTTGCTTCATTGTAGTTGCTTTTGATTGTTTTAATCTGATGGGGGTTCTTGACCTGATAGTTTGATTGCTTCCCCCTGCCTTTGCTAGAAGTTTCCAGCTCATGGGGGGGGGGGGGATCAAAGGATCATGTAAATATGTATCATGCCCCAGCCAATCCCTGGAAGGGGACATCCAGAAGGTGAATGGGGAGCAGATTGTTCTTTTCTTATCATGGACGGTTCCAGGATTCCTGGGGCTGCTGCCCCTAGGAAAAGTATCACTGAGACAAGTGACTACTAGTTGGGCCTGAGTGGTTGCCTTGCTGAAGGCCTGGGGAGAATTGTTGAAAAAGTACACTTGACCCCGCAGTACTGTGTTGCTAGCAATCCGCTGGAGGGATGGAAATGGTCAAAACAAAGCCTGTATGCTGCTCACTGGCAAACGGGGGTGTCCATGCATATGACAATGATAAATGAATTGTTAAGTAGAACACTTCATAATATCAAATCGCAGTCTTGTATAAAAACCAGGTCACATCCAGCCTCTGTGTTCTCAAAGGTATCCCAGCATAGGTGGTAATGATGGAAGTCTGTGAACACATTCTAGCTGGTATGTGTTCACAGACTTCAATCCTTACCACTAATGCTGGGATACCTTTGAGTGTACAGAGACATGGTTGTTATACAAGACTGAAGGACACTGTTTCATAGTTCTTGTCTGGAGATGGACTTTGGTATCCCTACTCACTACAGATCTACCTGTGTTGGCTGGTTGGAAGGCAGCTCCTGGGACACTGTGAGTATAGATCTTACTAGGAACTGATAATTGTGTTAATTGAAAGGGAATCAGTGGGCAGAGAATTTACTTTGTTCTGCAGGTGTGAGACCCTAGATCTACCATCTATTCCCTGCTACTTGCAGAGAAGCTTCTTTTGAGGGACTAGAATGAAGTTTGTCCACTTTTTGTGGTTGCTGATCATTTTGGAGTGTCCCGTGACCCTAAAATTCTATCTCATGTTAAATTCTTCTGCAATAAATCTGAAAAAAACATCCCCTAGACTGAGCTTCAATTGTTGGTGTGCTTGGGATTAAGCTTGTGAGACTTGTGGCCTCTGTACTATCTAGGGAGAACCTGTCTACTTCCAGCAGCCGATAAAGCTATTCAATTATTTTTAAAGCCAGTTAAAGCATTTTCTCTGACATCTAAAGCATAAGTCACAATGTTTTTACGAAATCATGCTGATGATAGATGGGAGGGGTATTTAGCAGGTTGTATAGAAAGGAGAAAGCTTAAGCAGGGTATACACACTGATCCCAGCATCGACCCAAGCAATGTTGATGCAAGGATCTTTCCCGCTGTGTCTTTGTATTCTGGCAGTGAGGGAAGGGGCTTCCCTCCCCTCTTCCTGTCAGAATACACAGATCAGTGCTCGCAGCCATTGGCTCCAAGTGCTGATTGAATGTCGGTTCAACAAAAGCAAGTCATTAGACACACATAGCTGATTCAGCAGGATCTTCTGGTATGTGTATACCCAACTTTACAGTAGTGACCCCCTATTAACATTTCAAAGAAGGGGTAGGAGTTGTGGCAGTGGCTTGGAGATTGCAGATTATATTGCTGCAAATGCTCTAGGGCTCTAAACACAGCAGAGCTTTTAATTTTGTTACAATTATTTTAGCTGTTTTGTGTATATGTGTGGTTTGAATATACATTTGAATATACATTTAGCTGTTTTTTTACATGTACAACAGTTTTTTTTTTTGCACATTAAGTTTTAAGAGGTGTGTGCTTCACTTAAAAAGAGGGCTTGGAAGAATGTTACACTTAGGCAACACTATTGTAAACTGTTTGTGCTGTTTTTCATGACTGCAATGTTCTGTACATTATACTGATTAATACTGCATAAAAAAATTGTCTCAGCCTCTGATTAAAGACAGGAAAGATTCTCTGCTCCAAAACTGTCAATATGTTTCTGCAAAAGTTATCTGTGCATTAAGATTTGTCATTGTCTTTCCAAATGTGCTGAGTCATGAATCTGATGAGAAACTATTTCAATGTGAGTCATATAACACATTGTGGTTTCAGCATAACTCAAACATGTGCCAAGTAAATAAAATTAATGCTATTTGGCACATTTTACATGGCATTTTAAGGTACGAGAGAATAGGGAAAATACAATGGGATTATTCTGAGATTATTTGCAAAACATAACAGTATGCAAAATGCGAACAAAAGTTTTGGAAAATACATAGGTAATGACAGACAACAATATATGTATCATCTGAATAACAAATACAGTAACATTTTTGTAAAATGGTCACATTTGTACATTAAAGTGATATTAAACCCTTACAATGCTTGGGCACTTTCAGTAATTGATTTAATCACGTAACGAGTTTTCAGCTTCTTCATCTTTCAATCCTTGCCTGTGTTCCAATAAAAACTGGTGCCATGACCCCTGCCCCAGGTTTCCTGTTTCAGGGTGGCTCCCTTTTCTTGCAGCATCCTATTGAGCCATCCTTGCATACAGGAACTATGGTTGTGTCCCCTTACACTAAGTGCATCAATAGAAACACACAGTCCCAAAGCCTAGTATGGCAAGGGTTTCCCCTACTCTTACCTCCTCCTTCCCCTCCCTTCTCCAAACTAACAGACTGACTGGAGAGTACTCTGTCCAGTTTCCTGTAAAGACCAGAAGTTCATGGAAGCAACACTTAGATAGCAGGGGTCAGCAGTATTGAAGGTTGTAAACTGCAAGTGTGACATTTGTAACAAATAGTTTAGTGGGGAAGGTTGATTTTATTGGGTTCAGTGTGTTAAACTAAATATGCTGAAGGTTAAATACTACTTTAGGAGGTGTATTAGCCTTTGGCTAAGGCAGAAAAATTAAACGAGGAAGCACTGAAGTCTGGTTGCATTGCCTGGTTACCTCTGGACACTTATAAGGATATCAGCTAGTAGAACCAAAAGAGAAAATTGAAAGAAGTAAAGTGAATGCAATTTGAAATCATGAGATTGTTTCTAAAATGAAGGTGTCCAAAGACATAAAAGAACATTCATCCAATCCAGTCATAAATTTATCAGGCAACAATACTACATCTGTCAATTTCTTTAATTCATTGACGTGTATATCTTCCCAAAAAATTGTATTTGAAATACTGCTGTGCAAATAATGTGATATAAAATATTGCAACGATCGCCATTTTATTCTTTTATTACTGATTTTCACTTGCAAGCAACATACAGTATGTCAGAAAAAGGCTTAGGCTCCAAGGGGTTAAGCTGCCTTGATCATTCCTTTCCTGCCTTCGTCTGGTCAACATATCTAGAGTTTCTCTGCTGTGTTCCTGTAAAGGACTTTGCCCGGTAGACGTCCCTTCCGGTTCCTGATCTTGTTCCTCTGCCTCCGACTATGCTGAATTCTGGTTTCCTGATCACTGGCTCATCCGACTTTCTGTTTTTGCTTCCGACCCCTGGCTTATGTTTTGATTACGTTTACTGTTCTGTACCATTTTTTACCATTATATTACAGATGTGATTTTACTGCATTTTCTGTCTCAGTCTGATTCATGGTTCCTGACAGGTCCATAATGCTATTCATATCTGCTAGTACAAGAGAGATCTAGAAATTCATGGGGGTGCGTACATGATATGCAGTACTAAATAGCTAGGAATACTAGATGAAAAATTCAGCTTTATGGGATGGGGCAATCTATTATTTTCATGTATGAGACCTGACAGCAACAAACAGCCATAATTCACCTTGAATTATGAAAACAGAAACATGTAATGTACTTTTGGAATTTAATCTGTCCACTATTATTGATTTTGACAATCCAGTGATAGAACAGACACATGTGGGGGCACATGGATGTAGTTTCATGTTAAATGATAATATTCAGCTTGTAAATGATGATGAATTAGGTATGTCCCCCTAAGGTTCGACAAAAGGAATGTATATAGCTATGTCAGGAAGGATAACCAAGCAGGCTAAACACAAATATTTTCACAGCTAAAGCATCCCTGGGAATACATTCTTCACTATGGTTCTGACTTATCCCACGTAGGGCTTGGAGTATAGGGTAGCTGCAGAAAAGGAGATTATTATTATTATTATTATTATACAGGATTTATATAGCGCCAACAGTTTGCGCAGCGCTTTACAATGTGAAGGAAGACAATACAGTTACAATACAGTTCAAAACAGGAGGAACTAGAGGGCCCTGCTCGTTAGAGCTTACAATCTAGAGATGGCTAGTGTTATTTATTTCTAGATCTTATCCACTTCCTAAGATGCTTTATAACAAGGAACATACTCAGAATAAAAAAATGAGACAAATAAAATAGCATTTCAATAGAAATAAATGATTGAAAGGATAATAACTATTTCATAACATTAAATAGATGTGATATGTATGGGAGGTGATCTTTATGAGAAGATTGTTAGATACATACATACAAAAAAGGGAGATATTGTTATAGTTCTTGTGAAAGCTGCTCCTTAAAGTGTATTGGTTTTAGGTTTGGATAGATTTAAGAGGGATTAGGCCACTTGACAGGGTTTATTGCTGTCTGTGCCCCAGTTATGGAAATTCACCCTCTCTATTTGTCCCATTTACTATTTTCATTGAAAGTAAAAGTAATAGAAAATCCCAAAATTTAGGTTGAAAAGTGACAAAATATTTGGTGACCCTGGTGACACACACCGAGATTCCCTCATTTTGGAGGGATTTTTCTGGGATAGAAATCTCCCCAATGGAACACAGAGGGCAAAAAAAAAAACTTGACAGGGGTTACAACCCTGCCTTACTCTGTCCAAAATAAAATAAAAAAAGCTTTGCCTTTAGTGAAACGTTAACAAAGTTACAACTATAATAGTATTTGAAAATGTCGTTTAAAGCCCAACTCTGGCCCCAGAATAGCTCTGCCCCCTGTGCCCCCCTCCCCCGCACACACACACACACACACACATTTGCTACTATGAGCACAGCATAGGCTCCATTCATACCTGAGCAGAGCGATTTTCCAGCTGTCTTTGATGAGGTTGATAACGCCATTGGTCCCTCTCCATCCCTTATTTCTTCCCGTCCTGAGAGGATCCTAATACTGCAGAGAGCGACACCACATGATGGTGTGGCTGTTCTTTCTGCAGCATTCTTCCTGTGAGTCAAAGAACAGGGGTAGAGCCTTGACACCCTGGGCTCATATGAAGCGGGTTGCAAAGCGCTGGACATCATTCACCCCAGAAGAAAAGCATGATCAGGCGAGTTTAGCAGCTGGAGTTCCTTTTTTTTTTTTTTTTTTTTTGCGAGGGGCTGAAATTGTTTAACAATTGAAAAGCAATAATTTAGCTTTTGTTTTATATGTTTATTTAAAAATGTGCACGAAACCACTATACATTCCTTTAAAAGCTCAATTTTAGCAAAAGCCCTCAGGGTGACTATGGGGGTTTGTGACCCAATGTCTTGGAAGGCAGCCTCACAATTCCTGGTTGTTTGATCTTTTAGGCTCCCCTCTTGCATGGAGTATTCAAGCATTGTTAATACATGTACTGGAGAATATATGCATTCTGGCTCCCTAAATCATTATTTTACACAGGTAGTGGGAGAGGGAAAGTGCTCCATACTCGAGTCATCTTATGCCAGAATATCCTGAAATGCTCTAGAGACTTCCCCATGCAGGATAGCTTGGTCAGGAAGAGCAGAAACTGCACATCTTACTTTTACTGAAGACTTACACCAGATCAGATTAAATTGCCCAAAAAGATGAATGGAGAAGAGAAAAACAAATACACTTTATCAACACATTTTTACAGACCATGCGACCTAGAGCTGCCTGGCATTGAGAAGAACAGCCCAATATAGAACAGCAAGAAAAAAAGAAATACAAATAACAATAAGACTAAGTATAAAATGTGTGAGAAAAAGAGACACATTGAGACAGGAGAAAGAAAGTGATAAAGATGAGAAATAGAAGGCAGTGCTGCAAAGGAAATGGAAAAACAGAGGATGGGAGTATTTAAGAGGGAGAGAAAAATGCTGGAGTAAAGCAAAGCTAGAAGATAGTTGTAGAGTGAAATGAGATGAACACACTCACAGAGAGAATTGGGAAATAAAGAGTCTGATGTCTGGTAATTGTTCAGTACATGATTCTGTGTTACCATTCTTTTCTAGCTGATAGTCAATTCTTCCACTAGTTAGCAAAAAATGGATATACAGTACTATGGGTTTATTGTGTGTTCTTTTGCTCTTGCTATTCTTTATAATTGCAGGGTTGTGGGGTGGGGATGAAGGAGACAAATGCACACATTTCTAGTGCCATTTTATCTTCGGAGAAGCAATAGCAATTGGGCTAATCTTATAACCTATCAAGTATTAAGCATCTCCCCAGTGTGGCACTGTGGACACTATAATATACTAGCAAAAAAAAACAATAAGAAAAAATCAGTGCGCCTCTATTACACACTAAAACAAGCAGATGAACACTAAGACAATAGTCAACACTTACACAATAAATCAAATTCCAAACATAAATCATAAAATCACAGTGCAGCGCTAAAACACACACTAATAACATTTGGCCATAAATGGGATACAAGAATCAATTAATACATGTAAGTAAAAGAGAGTCCCAAGGTCATAGTGCTCATGCAGAGGGTGTATCCATTAGGTGCGCTCCACTCAGTGAATCCTCCACCAGTTACACTAGCATCTCACCTCCAGACAGGCCCCTGTGTTGACAGATGGGCAAATGTGCAGGGTCTTTGAGACCATTGGTAAGTAGACTTTACTGCTGAAGCACTGTTAGCGATCTGGGATCCTTCATCAGCAGATCAAGCCCAGCCCACGGGGGGCGTAACGCATACCGAAGGAGGAGGAGTCAGTGACTTCACCCGCCATCCAGCACGGAGATCTTTTGTGTTGATCAACTGTACAACTCGCACTGGGAACAGTGCCTGATCTGGTAATTTTTAACCATTTGTTTGCAATAAAGCGTTTATTAAGTACAATACACACTATGTGCAGTACTTTATGTTTTATATGGTGATCTATTGAACTGCGATTGATTGAGGATTCCAGATCGCTTACAGGCTTCAGCAGTGAAGGCTACTTACCAATGGTCTCAAAGACCCTGCACATTTGCCCATCTGTAAACACAGGGGCCTGTCTGGAGGTGAGATGCTAGTGTGACTGGTGGAGGATTCACTGAGTGGAGCGCACTTACTGTATACACCCTCTGCATGAGCTCTTGTGCACACTATAACATACTGTAGTTCTGTGCCTCATCCTATAATTGGGTAGTTTCAGACAAACAAAAGAGAGATAGACTTTAAGGGAACAACATGATCTTACACAACTTACAACTAGAAATATCTAAAGTATACATTTTTTTTTTCATCTTGTTAAAAGCAAGGAAATAAAAAAACAATCAATAAGGGGTACAACATTTTTTTTAAAGAAATATTTTTCTCTCATCCCACCATTTAAATGGACCATCAACCTCAGTGTTGGATATATTCTCCCCAAACAGTGTGACCTGTGCTGGAGGAATAATTTTATAACCTGTCTGAACACTAAGATCCCTTAGAAAGGAGCCTCTGAGAGTGCTCATAGACGTGCAATGATTGCCCAGTCTATTTAAACTAGCTTAGCTGCATATTAATTACAACTCTATGTCCACCTTTAGTGGTTTGTAACATGATTTAAAAAATATATAAAAAAAAAATTGTAAGTTTACCTAAAAAAATAAATAAAATGAACACAAAGTCATTACTTACCTTCAACCTTCTAGATTGTAAGCTCTAACGAGCAGGGCCCTCTAGTTCCTCCTGTTTTGAACTCTATTGTAACTGTATTGTCTTCCTTCACATTGTAAAGCGCTGCGCAAACTGTTGGCGCTATATAAATCCTGTATAATAATAATAATGTGTGCCTTGTGTTGCTGTGTCTTCCTTTCACTGCAATATTCCTCCTCCAATGCCTCCAATGCCCCCACCCCCTCCACCATAATCATTCAATGCGGCAAAGATTAATAGAACTAAGGGGCTGTGACAGGTACTCATCAAGTATGCCCAACTATGCCCGCCCTTTCTGCCCCCTCCTTTATTCATAGGTTTTATTTCATTCATGGAAGCTGTAGTAAAGGCTTTTTAAATGGAACAGCTGGGCAGAAAGGGGCTACCACAGCCACTTATTTCTACTAACCCTGGCCACATAAGAAGATTACGGCAACAGGGTGTGGGGGGGGGGGGAGGCATTGGACAAAAAGGACACAGCAGCAATGTACCTTGTGCTGATTATTTATTTCAGGTAAACCTAGGCTTGGAACTTTCAAAAGTCTTTCCTAACAGCAAGATGCCAGTGTTTAGCAAAAATTAGCCAAAAAAAATGTTCCTCTGCATGCATCTTTGATACAGAATTCACTTCATTATTAGGAGTTCAAGTTTCCCAACTATCGAGATTACCTCCATCTTCCAGAGCTAAGCTCAGCCCTGCCACCACACACTGTTCAGTTACAGCAACCTTTTGAATCACTCAAGAGCTCTGGCTGGGCTGGCCATGTTGTGAACATAGCCCCAAAATTCATTATGTTAAAGACCTTAGTTGGAAAATAAAAACAAGATTAGTGTAATGGACATATGAAGCTCTTCTGGCCAACAAAGCTAATATCCTGAAGCCTGTGATGCCTTCTATTTGGCAGAAGTTTCACCTTTAAAAGTTTACATTATATCTTTCATTTTTCAACTGAATATTTGGAAATAGTTAACGGGTAATACTTCACTATCCACCAGTGAGGATGCAGTACCTCTATCTGTCGTTATGTTTTATAGAAACTTCAGTGCCAACTTGTCATCATAAATAATATTATTTGTTTTTAATATGCAAATGTCAAAGTAGAACGTTAGCCAGTAAATTAATGAAGGGCCATCAAGAAGGGAAAATGGCCTTCATTTATTATGTTAAGCCTTTATTTTTTTCATATAACTATACTGTCTGACGCCAGAATCCAGTTATTTCTTATGCAGAGATTTTGAGCTGATGTGCAAAAATAAATAGTCTCTATAAGTAAATACATAGAGTTTGCTTGGCCCCCTTTCACTAACCAGGGACTGTTGGGCAGAGCTATTTCTCATTTTTTTATTTATATATTAAAGTTTATCTGTACTAAAAAAAAGCTATAATGATTATATGTTATACAAATGACAAATTAATTTCCTAAAAAGCAATTTTGATCTTGCCCCTCCAATCTCCTAAGCTTGCTGCTCAAGGTGAGGGGAAGTTGCAATGACACACAATAGCAAGGCTAAGGGCTCTTTCACACGGGCGTTCCGTATGTCCGTTTTTCATCCCATCCGTTTGCGAATGAAAAACTGACATAATGTATCTCTATGTAAATATGGATGTCATCGGATGATCATCCTCTGACATCCGTTTTTTGTCAGTTCAGTTCAGTTCAGTTTTTTTGAACGGAGGAGAACCCTATTTTTTCTTCCTTTCAAAAAACGGAACTGAAGCAAAAACGGATGTCAGTGGTGTCATCCGCAGACATCCGTATTTACATAGACATGCATTATGTCAGTTTTTCATCCGCAAACGGATGGGATGAAAAACGGACATACGGACCTGGATGACACAAGTGTCATCCGTGTCCGTTACAAAAAAAAAAAAAGGACCTGATCGGGCAAAAAAAAAAGGAACGCCCGTGTGAAAGAGCCCTTAGGCCCCTTTCACACAAACTGTCCGTTCAGTTCATCAGTTCAGTCACGTTTTTTGTCTTCAGTCAACATCCGTTTTCATCTCAGTTCATATCCATTTTTCATCCTTTTTTCGTCAGTTGTCATCCTTTTTCATCCGTTTTTCGTCAGTTGTTATCCGTTTTTCATCCGTTTTTCGTCAACTGTTATCCGTTTTTCATCCATTTTTCGTCATTTGTTATCCGTTTTTCATCCGTTGTCATCCGTTTTTCATCAGTTGTCATCCGTTTTCATCCGTTTTTCGTCCGATCCGTTTTTTTAGGGCATTCATCCGTTCAAAAAAATGGACATTGACGGAAGTGAATAAAATTGGATGTTAACGAATGATCATCCGTTGTCATCTGTTTTCACATAGAGATACATTGATGTCCGTTTTTCATCCGTCAACTGATGGATGAAAAACGGACAAATGGACAGCATGTGTGAAAGGGGCCTTAGGGTCGCTCTGTGTGTCCGCAAATCATCCCATCCGTTTGCGGATGATTTGCGGACATAATGTAAGTGAATGGTACTGCGGATGTCAGCGGAATACCATCCGCTGACATCCGATTTTCCTCCTTCCAGTTCTGTTCCGTTTTTTCGAATGGAACAGAACCCCATTTTTTCTTCCGTGTAAAAAACGGAAAGGAAGAAAAATCGGATGTCAGCGGTGTCATCCGCTGACATCCGCGGTGCCATATACTTACATTATGTCCGCATATCATCCGCAAACGGATAGGATGATATGCGGGCACACGGAGCGGATGACAGAAATGTCATCCGCTCCGTGGAAAAAAAAAAAAAAAAGTCCCGCAGCAGACCTTTCACACGGAGCGGCCGTGTGAAAGGACCCTTAGACTGTTTGAGAGGCTACACCCAGGACTCAATTTGCCTTGAACTATGGAGTTTGCAGGGTGCAAACATTTTTTTTAAGTTTTGCTTGAGGTAATTGTAGCCGTATTAGTGCACTTGCGACAGAGACAATTGAGTACTGTCCGTGATACTTTTTTTATTTGCACTAACATACAATTTTTCAGGACAAGCTTTCGGGGTATGTCCCCTTCATCAAGATCCAAGCAGTACTCCAGTACTGCTTGGATCTTGATGAAGGGGACATACCCTGAAAGCTTGTCCTGAAAAATTGTATGTTAGTGCAAATAAAAAAAGTATCACGGACAGTACTCAATTGTCTCTGTTTTAAGTTTTGGATAGAGGTTTTGGATAGTGTGTGGAAAAGCTTTCTGTTTGTAACCCAAGTAGCAAGATTTTCACTCTCTATCCCAGTAACACAAGAATTGAGGAGAGCAGTTTTTACCTTGACAGGAAGATACACACAGCAATCCAAAAAAGGATTTAACCCTTTTTCACTCTATTAAAATATGTTTTTTGTGTCCTGGCAGATATTTTCATGTTTTGCCAATACAGTAACTCATTCACACGCATAATATGCACTAATTTTCTAATGTATGCGATTTTCAAGCCTAACTTTTAAATTTGTGAACATTTACCGTACCCTCAGAAAATCTTAGGAAAATACTACTGTATATTTAGGGTTCTGGAAACCTAAAAAGACCTACATAAAGAAAAACTACATCTGACACTAAAGTGTATATTTCCAGAAACAGTACAGTCAAGACAAGAGAATGTTGGAGTATATTCATTAACCACAGATCCACCCAGAGACCCTAATAAAGAATTATTATTCTCTTAACACAAGGCTCTTTAAGTCTATTCCGTAAAGGCCGATTATGAGGGATATTTTACAAGAGACACATAAGAGATACAACAAGTAAAACTACAGACAGTATCACAGGTTCTTGTGACATCCTGTGTCTTGTGGTCCATGATGTGATCAGGATGGTATTTATAGTCTTTTTATTAGCACAGCTTAGCTCAACAATGTGGAGGCTAAAATAAACTGAATTCAACACTATTGGGGTAGAAGTATCCTGCAAAGGCTGTTATATTGCTAAAAGATTTGTATAAATTATCTATTTTTTTTAGTTAACCATCATATGATAGCATCATCAAATATTCTTAAGGACTTTATAATGAAATCAATACCAGATAAAACAGGCTCTGCACCAGCAGAGCTTACAATCTAAGGTATCAATAGGAGTCATAGACCCTAAATTCTATGGTTCACTTTGTAAATTAACTTTTTTCTTTAACTACAAAAAGAAACTGGAGAATAGCAGATGAAACTGCTATTATGAGGAGGCATTTATATAATCTTCATCCAAATAGAGCCATGGTAAGAATCAGACCACGACAATAGGAATACAAGGCAACATTATTATGCAATCATGGTGCTTTTCTAATAGACATAGGACTAAATCTTAAGATCGAAATTACCAAAAACGTAAAGGGTAGCTCCACTTTCGTGGGTAAAAAAAAAAAGCAAATAAAGAAAAAAACAATAAAGCGTATACAATTGCGACACAAATCATATTGTTATTGAATGTAATTAAAAGTTAGCTTTCCTTTTCAATGTGCAGGTGTTGTAATTTTCTGAATTTGCAATGCAATATGGCCACCTGGAGCTGTTCTGTAAACAGAATGTGTACTGACCACACCCCAGAAACATCATTTCCTGCTTGTGTGATTGGCTCATCAATTTTCACAGAAGTCTGCTTAAGATACAAGTCAGATTTCAGGCATCCCCTGCAATAAAAATGTCATTTTTTGGTGAGATACTCCCAATAAGAACATGTCTAAAGGGATGCAGGCCCAGCAGATTTTCTCATTAGAGCCCTGCAGCTGCCACAGCTGACTGATAATTATGAAGCCACTCCCATTTGACCCATTTAGCACAGAGGCACAGAGGAACAAACAATGGTTTCTTCAGAATAAAAAAAGGTAGGAATATGCAATAAAGGTTGTTAAAATCCTTGTTATGTAAATAGATCACCCAGAGGGGAATGTTTTCTTCTCCACAAAAGTGGAGTTATGCTTTAACCTCCTTAGCGGTAATCCCGAGCGTGACTCAGGGTTGGTTTTTCATATCAGGAGCGGTAACCCCGAGTCATGCTCGGGGTGGATTGCAGAGAGCGCAGCGGTGTTCTCTTACCTTATCCTGGCGATCCAGCGATGATCTCTCATTGCTGTGACCGCCAGCCGAGAGTCCCGCCGCTCCTCCGTCGGTCTCCGTCGCTCTGATCACTTCCTAGTTCCGTTCCCTGCAGCAGCAATGCTGCATGGGAGCGGAACTAGGGAGGGAAATTAAAAAAAAAAAAAAAACGTTGCACAAAACACAAAACACATTTTATATTATATATATATATATATGCATATATATATATATATATATATATGCATGCATATATATATATATATATATATGCGCATATATATATATATATATATATATATATACACCGGTATATATATATATGCATATATATATATATATATATATATATATATATATATATATATATATATATGCACACACACATATATCTATATATAATATATAATGCATGAGTTATAATCTAATCAATAATATAATTTTATTATATATATTATATATTAAATAATAAAATAATATTATTGATTCGATTATAATTCACATGTTTGTGTTTCAAATTTATCACATCTGGGATGTCTACTAGACTCTTGTTTTGGTCAGGTTTAAGTCAGTAATTACTAAGAATTGTAGGCCTATAATACATAACGCCAAATTTCCATGAAAAGAATTGTACCGCTTTTGGTATGTAATTCCTGACATAATCATACCGCCAGGGAGGTTAAAGTGTTTGTTACCCCAACACTTCATATTCCTGATATGTACCTGCTGTACCATGCTGTACCATGTACTTGTATGAGAAAATGTCCTGTTCTTTTTGAATTGCTTCCTTTGTGTGAAATCCCTGGTGTTCCTGTCAGTCCCTCTGCTTCCCTAATAAAAACTGACCACACTAAGCAGGAGAGAACTCCGTAGTGGGTTTTCTAGCTATGTACTATTATAATGTAATTTTAAATCTGTACAAAAATGTTTTGCCTTTCATTTCTATTTTAAACTGAAAAGGTTGTTTTACAAGGTGATTGTTTACAATTATTTTAACCTACCAGGCAAAATCTTAAAAAATGGTGTGCATTTTATAGTGGTGAAGTAGGCCTTTTAATGATAAGATGACCAAACATATCTATTAACACAGTATATGATGGCCATGGACATGAGATGATTGTTGTTCGAGCTATGCCTAATCAACTTGGACATCAATCTCAATGTCTTAATGTAAATACCCTATGACCAGGGGAAGACAGGAAACCTTTGAGAAAATGTTACATGCAATGTGTGCCATGATATTTTATTGATTAGTGGGCCTGGTGACAGGTGGGTGCTTCTAAATTTTTAATGTGACATGTCTTTTCACATCTTCTATCATCAGCTTTCATTGTGACTCTCAGCATTCAATCATGTGACATCTCAGAGCCACAAATGAAGTTGGTATTAAGAGACTTTCCTCAGCCAGACACTACATTACAGGTCCCCATACACTTGTGTACTCTTGTGAGAAGCAAGCAAACACATTTAGGTGATAGTCAGAGATAAACATGTCTCTGGTCGGTCAGATCTTCCTTACATTTCTTTGCAGAATTTATTGCCCTTGAATGTCTATTGCCACTTTTTAACCCTGTAGTTAAATAAAATAAAATTGAATCCTTAGATAATACTAAATAATGACAAAAGATTTACTTTGTTCATGGTCATGTTTTTTCTTAATCTTTAGGTGACACTTAATTACCACTTTTATATGTGATAAAAGCTTTGTAAGAGCTGAAATCCTCAGCCAATTCTAACTTTGTAAATTATCAGATTAAATACTCAGCATAACTCTGTTAAGATTTTCTTGCATTTTATCATGTTGATTCTTAGTAATCTACATTCTTTATCATTCATTTAATTTTGTCAATCTGGTACAGAAAACTGCAAGTTTCTTCATTAAATAAAGACTAACAGACTGATAATTAAATATACTGTCTGGCCCTATTTGTTTTAGATAAAAGGAGACCATATACAACAGATTATCTGTTCATGTGACTTAACCACTTTACCACCGGAGGATTTTCCTGCTTTACGTCTGGGCCACTTTTTGCAACTTGACACTGCGTGACTTTAACTGACAATTGCACGGTCATGCAACGCCGTACCCAAATGAAATTTATGTCCTTTTTTTCACACAAACAGAGCTTTCTTTTGGTGGTATTTGATCACCTCTGCGCTTTTAATTTTTTGCGATATTAATAAAAAAAGAACGAAACTTTTGCGAAAAAATTGACATTTTCTACTTTGACAGTTAAAAAATATCCAATATATTAAATTTTTGTCATATATTTAGGCCAAAATGTATTTAGCTACATGTCTTTGGCAAAAAAATCCTCAATGAGCGTATTTTTAACCGCTTTAAGACCGGAAAATTTTACCCCATTCCTTTATTCCATTATTTTGCGATTCGGCACTGCGTTAATTTAATGGAAAATTGCGCGATTGTGCGACACTATACCCAAATTAAATTTATGTCCTTTTTTCCCCACAAATAGAGCTTTCTTTTGGTGGTATTTGATCACCTCTGTGCTTTTTTATTTTTTGCGATATTAATAAAAAAGAGCGAAACTTTTGAGAAAAAAAACAATGTTTTTTACATTCTGATATATAACATTCCCAAAATAATTTATAAATCAAAATTTATTAACATTTTAGGCCAATTTGTTTTCTGCTACATATTTTTGGTAAAAAAAAATCACAATAAGTGTATTTTGATTGGTTTGCGCAAAAGTTTTTGCGTTTACTAACTACGGGAAAGATTTATGTCATTTTTATTGTTTATTTTTTTTACTAGTAATGGCGGCGATCTGCAATTTTTTTTGCGGGACTGCGACATTGCGGTGGACAGATCGGACCCTTAACTGACATTTTTGACACTTTTGGGGGTACCAGTGACATTACTACAGTAATCAGTGCTATAAATATGCACTGTTACTGTAAAAATGACACTGGCAGGGAAGGGGTTAACTTTTATTGGTGATCAAGGGGTTAATGTATGCCTGGTGCTTACTAACGTGTGTGGGGGGAGGGGACTGTGTGACACAGGCACAGATCGCAGGTTCAGCTATGCTGAATCCTGTAATCTGTGACTGCCTGTCACTTAGGAGATTTCCTCACTCGATCCCCGACGATTGGGGAAGAGCGGCGGTGATCACCGCCTCTCCTCCCCTGGCCCGACTCCCGCTGTGTATGAATACAGCAGGAGCAAGCCTCCGGCGGCACGCGCGCCCCGCTGAAAGAGGGGAATGTCTGGTGACGTAGGTCTACGTCACCAGATGATAACGAGCCACTGTGCCGCAGTAGAGGCACAGTGAGCAGTGGTAAAGAGGTTAATCTAATTATAAGGAGTGTGGTGAAAAACATCTTCTATCTTAAACAGAAATCTATTAAAAAACGGAATCATAAAGCTGAGTAATAGGGTTATACAGTATATTAATGTACAATATATGAGTGCAATATATTTTTCAATTTCCAAAGTTAGAATTAGGTGCAGTATGCACTAAATTTTCATACCAGGTCATGGCCTAATTTGTTAAAAATACACTTGCCCAAAGCTCAGGTCAAGTGGATGGATGTATCGTTTATAGGCAGCTTAAAGGATAACTAAAGCCAAAATCAAAAATGTCAAAATTAAAAATGCATCTTTAGTCTCAATATGTTCTCAATATGTAACATTTACTACATCAATCTGTTACTGTACTTTGAACATAAGTCTTAGGTACCCCGATTTCTATATCAAAATATACACTAGATTCATGTTGTACCAGCTATACTGGCGTGTAGTTACACTATTTACTTAAAGTGGACCTGAGCTAAAAAAATGAATGTTTGCTGGTGATATTATTACTGTGCTGCTTTCAACTGAGTTCAGTTCCTCTCAGCAATAAAGATGAACAAATGTCTGAAAAATGTTATAATTTGTGGTTTAGTAAACCTATTAACAATTTGCAATCCTCTGAAATTTGAAATTCTCACTCCAAAATACCACTGAAATGGATACAATTTCTGAAACCATACTCCAAAAATGAGTGTATTACATAGCAGCAAATGATGCAAAATTGTGCAGAATAGTTTAAGGAGCTACTGGCAGCACTGCCTGGCAAGGAGATGAGGACAACAAAACACCCTGACCTACTTCCCTAAAGAAATCTACCAAGGATGCTAAGAAGGAAGAGTAGGAAATCTGAAACTATCAAAAATAATACTGAAATTTGGATTTGAATTTGGTCATCTGAATCCATGAAATTAATTGTCCTCTGAAATTTGCAATCAAGCCTAATCAGCACCTGCAAAAAGATGATTATGAGGCCAACAAAAATTTGATTTTATGTTACTGGGTTTCCAAACAAGTTATCAAGATTCATATAACAATGCATAATCCATCAGCTCAGTGTGTGGTTTAACAATGCATCTTCATTGTTGAGTTGGATCATTGCTGTAATGCTAACAAATGTGAATGGGAAATCAAAAACAATAGAGAATATTATTTAACTGTATGCTGAAATAGCATTGCTGTTTCATTTTGGCTGCAATAAGCCACTGAAGGTATTCTACATGCTGTGAACAAATGAACTTCTGTTGAGTCTTTGGTCAATGCACAATGTTGTGTCACAGACAGGCGCTGCCTATTACAACAACCACACTATTAACTCCCTCGGATATTCTGCTTAGATTGCACAATCCTTGAGATCCCACTGGAATATTCTTTAAATATTTAGCCTCTTCTTTGCCTGACTTTTACTCTTGTTTATTCTCAAAATACCAAACTTTTGATATTTCCTAACAATTTTACTGTACTATGTATATGGGTGATACAATTAGCAAAGTATGTGTTGCTACTCGGTAAAGAGAGCTTGTTTATCATAAGTTTTCATTGTGCATTATTTTATCACTACAATTTTTTCTAAAATATATGACTATAAACTGCCCTTAGGGGTCTTTTACACGGTCCGCTTCCATAGGCGGATCCGTGCTGCTCAGCGGGGATCGATCTCCGATTGCAGTGCGGAGAGGGAGGTGTCACAGCCCCTGCTGCTCTCTATGGGGAATTGGATGAGAGCGGACCGCCTGTCCACTCTCATCCGATCTCATCCGATCCCCAGGACGGATGGAAAATAGGGTTTCCATCCGTCCGGATTTCACGGACAGGATCGGATGCGGATGGCAGCGGGTGTCAGCGGACATGTCACCGCTGACATCCGCTGCTCCATAGGGCTAAATGGAGCATCCGATCAGATTCGCCTAAAAAACTGACAGGCGGATCTGATCGGACCGCCCGTGTGAAAGTGTATGTAAATATACTGAAAATCGAGGGGTTGATTTACTAAAACTGGATAGTTTAAAATATGGGGCAGCTGTGCATGGTAGCCAATCAGCCTCTAACTTCAGCTTGTTTATTTAAGTTTTGACAAAAAAAAAAAATTGAAATTGATGGCTTCTTAGCAGAGCTGCACCAAATTTTACACTCTCCAGTTTTAGTAAATCAACCCCATAGTCACTCTTTTCACATGATGCAATGGCAGAAGAACATTGATACCTAAAGTAAAAATAGTGCAAAAGAAAGCAAAGAACCGGTTGGCTTTGACCAGCAAGTGGTGGTGGACAGGACAATAATGTAGAACAGAATGTGGCCAGGAGAGCAAAACCTGTAGGCAATTTGGATTTAAAGGTGGACATAGCAAAACAAAAAGGATGAGATTGAACCAGTGGTTGTTAGACCAATATACCAGGATTTCTTTAGGAGTTCCTCCCTAGTCAAGTGAGAAAGGATGGAGTATAGGTTTCCTTGACTAATGTAATATAGTTGATTTTGAACATTTCATTTAACTTAGGCTGGGTTCACATCTATGCAGTTTCCCTGCAGCTGCGTTTGTGTAAGCACAGCAGCCCATTCACTTGAATAGGCTGCTGTACTTACGGGAAATGAATATAAAATAACAGCATGCTAAAACAAAAACCCAATAAACGTTCCCTTCCAGAGAGATATAAGAATTAGGATAACAAAAACCAGCGCTCATAAGAGAATATTAGTCCCAAAAATAATCTATTAAACATTGTTCTCACAATGTATCACATTATAACCTTTTTTTTTGGAATCCACGCTGGTGCGAAAAAAATGAAAACTGTTAAGTGTACAAATAAAAACAAAAAAAATGTGAAACACACACATAAAAAAGTGCACCTGAGGGTATGCTTTTGTCCACCCCCCGAAGGAGTAGGACCTTTCCCTTAACCCCCCCCCCCCCCCAGGGTGCAAGGTTTCTGACACTGACAAGATAAAAAACTTGGTCCACCTAGCCAAAAGGCCTGGCGGACCCCTCTCCTTGTGGCCAACCGAAGATGACCACCGAGTACTAGCTCGAGCAGCTCTCCTGAAGCGAGACCTCCCCAGGTTCAGGGGAGGGAGGAACCTGATTGCCACACATTCTCCCCCTAGACTTCAGGGCATGCCCGAGGTTCTCACACCCTCCATCCAGTGAAAAAACACACACAAAAATGAGTGCCAAACTGTGAGGAGAAAAATAAATAAAATAAATAGTGGCTGTGAAATGTGCTCTGGTTAGGCCCTAAAGCCTGGTAGCAAAAACTGCCTCAAGCTTAGCTAAAAGGCCTAGCCAATGGAGGCACAGTGTAGAATAAGTATTTGCCACGACCATGTGCCTGTTCACACATTGGGGTCCCACACCCAAGTGTCACTAAGAGTACACATAGGGCGACCACTCCCAGGGAGCACAGGCACCGCAGACTCTCTGCCTTCCCAGCCCATGGTCAGACAAAATAGAAACATTCAAATCAGGAGGAACTGGGCCTATTCAGTTCTCTGAATTACTCCAGTGCCCCAACTACCAGTTTCTGTTCCAGCCGATACCAGCCTTCAGAGCCCCCATCATACCAGCAGTGATACTATACAGCCAGCCATTCCTACCAAAAGACTGAAATGATGGCAGAGCACCCCTACTGGACACTGATAATAAAACATATACTACACTTAATTTTAGCCAAAAAGCCAAGAAACGATCACATAATGTATATAATGTATCACATTATAACCTCTGGATCAAATAAAGTAAGTTTTAAGTGTGTTCTATTTTCTTGATCTTAGTCCCACAGGTGGAGTTTCAATCTACAGCCTAATACTTAGTGATAGAACTAATACAAACTGTCTCTTATTAAAAAAAAATGTGTACATATGCTCAAAGATTTATAGTTATACTCAGTTACAACAATACAGTAGATATAAATAGGAATATAAGAATATACAGTTGTGCTCATAAGTTTACACACCATGGCAGTATTTATGAGTTTTTAGCCATTTTTCCGAGAATGTGAATGATAACACAAAAACTTTTCTTTCATGCATGGTTAGTGTTTGGCTGAAGCCATTTGTTATCAATCAACTGTGTTTACTCTTTTTAAATCATAATGACAACAGAAACTACCTAAATGACCCTGATCAAAAGTTTACATATCCTGGTGATTTTGGCCTGATAAGATCTGCACAAACTGACACAAAGGGGTTTGAATGGCTATTAAAAGTAACCATCCTCACATGTAATCTGTTTGCTTGTAATTAGTGTGTGTGTATAAAAGGTCAATTCGTTTCTGGAATCCTGACAGACCCTTGCATCTTTCATCCAGTGCTGCACTGACGTTTCTGGATTCTGAGTCATGGGGAAAGCAAGAGAATTGTCAAAGAATTTGCGGGAAAAGGTAGTTGAACTGTATAAAACAGGAAAGAGTTATAAAAAGATATCCAAGGAATTGAGAATGCCAGTCAGCAGTATTCAAACTCTAATCAAGAAGTGGAAAATTAAAGGTTCTGTTGAAACCAAACCACGGTCAGGTTGACCAACTAAAATTTAAGCCACAACTGCCAGGAAAATTGTTCGGGATGCAAAGAAAACCCCACAAATAACTTCAGGTAAAATACAGGACTCTCTGAAAACATGTGGTGTGGCTGTTTCAAGATGCACAATAAGGAGGCACTTGAAGAATGATGGGCTGCATGGTCGAGTCGCCAGAAGAAAGCCATTACTACGCAAATGACACAAAGTATCCCGCTTACTCCCGCCAAACAGCACATAGACAAGCCTCAAACCTTCTGGCACAAAGTAATTTGGAGTGATGAGACCAAAATTGAGCTTTTTGCCCACAACCATTTGGAGAGGAGTCAACAAGGCCTATGATGAAAGGTACACCATTCCTACTGTGAAATACGGAGGTGGATAGCTGATGTTTTGGGGATGTGTGAGCTACAAAGGCACAGGAAATTGACAACACAGCCCAAGAGTTTACAGGAACTGGAGGCTTTGTTTCCAGGAAGAATGGGCAGCTTTACCATCTGAGAAGATAAAGAGCCTCATCCACAAATTTTCCAAAAGACTTTAAGCTGTCATTGATGTTAAAGGGGGTAATAAAGGGTTTTAAAAACTGGGGTATGTAACATTTGATCAGGGTCATTTAGGTAGTTTCTGTTGTCATTATGATTTAAAAAGAGTAAACACAGTTAATTGATAATAAATGGCTTCAGCCAAACACTGAAAAGTTTTTGTGTTATCATTCATATTCTCTGAAAAATGGCCAAGAAATCATAAATTCTGCCAGGGTATGTAAACTTATGAGCACACCTGTATATAAGGTGTTCTGAGACCTGTCCAAACACCGTTGCAAATAAAAAAACCTAGGTTGTTGCTGTGATACTTGAGGAAATGACATGAGGCACTGTCGTCCGGATTGCCACTTTGGATCTGATCTTCACACCACCCACACATTTTTATTTTTAAATACCTATATGGTGTATATGGTGGAGTCTGTATACACCAGTGATGGCCAACCCATGGCACGCGTGCCACAGCTGGCACACAGAGCCCTCTCTTTGGGCACGCAAGGAAGAAGAGCACACACCACTGACCGGCTAACCTTTACAAGGTCAGCAGCATTGTGGGGGTGCAATAGTGAGCAGGGCATGTAGAAGTAAGCAAAGAGGGTGGTTTTGGGATGCAGAGGTGAGTAGCTGGGTTGGGGTGCATTTACATATGCAGCATCCCTTGCTGTTATTCTGAGAAGCAATCCACAGTGGATCAATTTTCAGACGGCAGTTGGCAGGTGGCAGGGAGGCGATATATCACATTCCCACCCCCCCCCCCCCCATATTAACTCCCTGGCACTTTGAAACTCATAAGTTGGGTTTGTGTTGCAGGTTGGGCACTCGGCCTCGAAAAGGTTTGCCATTACTGGTATATACTTATGATGCATATAAATTTTATAATTTTCTCACATCCACAATCTTTAAGTAAGCCACAGCACTCTGGATCCTTTGTATTGCATTCATTAAATGAAAGAATAGAAATGTTGTTTACATTTAGTAAAAAACAAATAATGTAAAAAACTCTAAAAAATAACATTGACCCAAAACTATTGTCTTCTTCCTTTAGCACATTAGCTAATAAAAAAGCACATCACATCACAGTGCATGGTTTTTAAAAATAATTTTGTATTGTGTTTGTGAAGTATTGTTGAAACCATTGTAGTATTCGGGAGAAGCTTTTGCTCTCTCTGGTTTGTTACCTGGCCAGGGGATGGGATGTGTGGCCAACACATTTTAAATATTTCTGTCCTCCTCACAGGAGGTCTTACTGCAGAATGTGAATGGCTGAAGAGGCCAATGTAGTGTGCTGCATAAGGAGAAGTGAAGTGAAGCATAAAGAGAAATGCTGTGTGTAGAATTTTAGATTCAAGCGAATACTCAGATAAGGAATGTGTTTTGTGAACATCATCTGAGTGTTTGTGAATAAATATGAATATTTGAGCCTTGAATCTCATTCCTGTTTAATCGTCCCTTCACAACATTACTGGCAAATGGGTTCTTTTGCAATTTTTAACAATCTCAGAAATTCCACAAAGGTCCTTGTTTAAATAGGATCACATTTTTCTGCAGGGTTTTCTATCAGCACATTTAAATCTCCTGATACTTTGTTGACCTTACATGCTAACCTGCCATATCCTGCCATGCTTGGACACTACAATGTTATTATGCAGAAACCCTGCAAAACCTTTACAGAAATGATCTTACCTATAGACGTTTCAAGGGAACACTGGCTGAGTTCCGTCCAGAGAGTTTAGTATCATAATTACTACAATATGAGGCAGCTTACATGTGTTGCTTTTTATTCTGTTTTGCTTTTGCAAAGACATGAATCTATTATGTTTACTCTACAGCAGTCACTGTGGGGGATTTAGAAGAAAAACACGGCCAGGGTTATGTTTTTGAGGAAACCTTAAGCATCCAATTCACTTTAAGTACACACAAGGATGTTTTTAAATGTTATTTGTCCAGGCATCATACACAATAGTCATCTACAAAGCATGTATGCTTGTCTCTTAAAAGTGGCTCTGTCGCCAACTGGATGTGCAAATAAAAGTGTTTCCAAGAAATAAGAAAGTAAATACTTACCTCTCCTGACACACGCACCAGTAAAAGCTGCTCCGTTGAAAAACAAAAAAAAAATTCCTTTCTAAGGTTTCTTCAAAAATTTAGACTTTTGGGCACATTGAGCTTTTGGACCTCCACTACACCAAGTGGTTCTGCCAACCCCATAACTCTACTGTGTTCCGTAGGGATGTAGATAAGGACCCTTTAAGTACTGCAGGGAAGCAGGAGATCAACGATCCTGGAGGAGTCGGTTTCCGGTCAAAGTTTAAACAAAGATTTCACCTTAATGGATTAGGAAAGGTGAGTATATAGAGTACGTTCTACATTTCAGAGAATGCTATTATTTACATGTTAGGTTTGATGATAGATTCGCTTGAAGCTCTGGAAATACCCTTCTGTTCCAGACTTTTTTTATCACTTTGCTCTATTTTATTTAACACCTGATCTTTCATTTGATTATTTTGCTCCATACATATTCTGCGGATTTGCAAATACATATTATACATGGGTACTATAAAAACAGCTTTGAAATCTGCACAGACTCTTTCATCATTGCTGACACACAACATTATCATATGAATAAAAACAACCTAGGGCACACATTGTCTTTGTCATTTTGTTTTGTCTGGTGGTTTACATGTATTAAATGCTACTTTAATATCTTTAAGATAAAAGAGTTAAAGTGTGTCTGTATGGGTATCAAAAAATATACTATACAATACAAAATGGTTCCAACGTCCCTATATTAAATATTCAAAATGACATTGCTCTGAAACCTCAGAGCTCTCGCCGTGGCAAAGTTTGGAGAGGGCTATAAAGACCAAAGTGGGACTTTACGGGTACCAAAGATGAATAACACTTCAACAGCGCTTTACTTAATGTGTTTTCTCACAGGCATTATTTTAGCAAACTTTTTTGTTCATGTTCTAATATCTTTAGTCCATTTAAAACATTGTGCATTCATTTATATTCTTGCTCGTGAGAATTTGAATTTTTTCCAGTATTAGATGACCAACAGGTGTCAGCATAATCTCCATGGTGCGTGGAAATCTGTCCATGGTGGCAATTGTTGCCAGAGTTTCTTGGGGGATTAAAACTGGCCTATAGATTGACAAACAAAAGGATGCTGCCCCCATCTACAACTGGCCTTTGCAGCAAGGAACACATGGAAGAACGACGCATGTAAAAAAAAAACCCAGAGAAACCTATGGATTGACCTTAGAAACATACAAAAGTAGAGCTCTGGTGCTGGACCTCTGTGGTTAATTTATAAACACAAAACAATTTGACAAAGAGGCCATGCCCTGAAACATGTTATCTTGGAGATCAGAGAAGCTGTAGCCTGCCGGGGATCTTCGCTTCTGATCCAGCGGTTATGCACAACGGGTTCATCACTTCCAGTTTGTCACTTCTGGTATCTCGGCCGGCTGGATTCCTTGCTGACCCCACATTCATCTGTCCACAGGACCATGAGACCCCTGCAGATCGGGTGTTGTTGGCTGGTACATCTTCACAAATACCCCCCTGAGGCTGACTACACAAATCCATACGCTGCACACCACAGGTGCCTATGTAAGCACCTTTAACCTTATACCATGAACTGCATTGCTTAGTGGTCTTTAGTGTCATATATTCTGGATTGCTAATTTTATTCCCTGAACTTCAATAAAGCATATTATGATAATTTGCATGGATTGGACAATCTATTAAAGGGACACACACCTTGCATTCTATTAGGAGCCATATGGCCCAGTAAGATTATTAATTGCACCATGGATGCCTATGTAAAGTAAGCACCCTTAGCTTTATACCATGGACTGTGCGATTGGATTGCTTAATGATCCCAGGTGCCATATATTTATGTATATTACCCAAATGTCAAGAGTGTTTTATGATAATTTGCAGGGATTGGACAATCTGTTAAAGGGACACACACCATGCATTCGATTAGGAGCCTTATGACCCAGTGAGATTATCACTCACATCCTTTGAGTCCCTGCACTGAGGGCTTGTTTGTGTGCCCTATAGATTGGTGGATGCATTTTGGGAGTATGGTTTTGAGTATCTGAAAGTGAGACAAAGCAGTCAAATATCACAATTGGCATGCTTGTTCTGTAAGTAATAGTATTTAGCACCTTTGGGACAAGGCCCAGAAATGATACCTGAGGAGATTATGAGAGAACTACCCCACACTCTGTTGGGGTTGGATTATTTGAGGTGTTTTTTTATGACTTCTAGTGTCCCTTTGAGTATAGCCAGGGTTGGCAAGAGTAAGATTATATTTGCCTGTCAAGCTTGAGCATGAGGTATGCTCCCTGGTGTGTGAAGATTGAAATAGTATACAGTTTAAGGTGCATCAAAATCTCCAAAATTAGCTGTTCAGGGATATTATAGTGGAGAGACTCTGCAGATACTGTTCCAGTAAGTTGGATAGTGTATTGGAATGTGTATAACGTACAGTGCACAGAATGTGCCTGAGGAAATACCATCTTTTCAAGGTTGAACTGCTTTCCTTGAAGAGGCTACTTTTCAATTTTAAGTTATAAAGTTATAAAGTAGAAGGTTTAACAATTCCAGGCCAATGCAAGTTTGTGGGTGTTTCTCGCCTAAGAATTCCTTAAGTTACTGACTTTGTGACTCAGAGGCCACAAGAGTGCCCAGAGTTCCTTTCACAATTTTTCCACCACACTGATCTGATTTAGAAACCAACTGAAGCAAAAAATAAACTGCTTGAACATTTGAAGCTGCATTTTTCACTTTACACAGCTGACTGTTGGGTTTTAATCTCCTCGTGCGGACTTTGATGCAGGGAAACGGTGTGGCTTCTTACTCATGTGACCACTGTGATTGGCTCTCATGTCAGTCACATGATCCGAAATCCACCCTGGTTGCCCCCGATCAGAAGCCATAGTGGAGAGCTGTCAGTAACACCTCAGTGTGTTGGGAGCATGCATTGGGTGTGCTTTCAGCACACAACCTCAGACTGCCAACATATAGGCATTAGGTGGACGGGAAGAGGTTTCAGGGGCCGATCTGCACTTTCCGATATATCGGAATCGGCTTTTGATTTACCCATATTGCCGATATTTCAGGGAAAGTGCTTGTGCCAGGGTGATGCCTGCAGCTAGAGTGCAGTGCAAATACAGCGCAAAGATAAGTGATAAACTAAAATTGCATAGTATCAATAGTAAAAACCGAAATGCAGCTGTTCATAAAATGTGGTGAACCCAAAATTCTCAAGTGCAAAAAAGATGTATGTACACAGCGCAAAACAGTATTGAATGTGAATGATACACAAAAAAAATAATTTTTCTACAATATAGAACTCTTAAAGTGCACCGTGCAATATTACAAAAATGTGCAAAAAAGCTGATATGTAGAAAACATATAAATATAAACAATAATAGAATAAGGTGCCAGTCCAGATATAATAGTTCATTAAGATCTCAATAGATGGTTAGATGTGAACAGTCCCAAATGGGTCCCACGAAAGTGCTGGAGTGCCAGGAAGAAAGTGAAAAATCATACAATCGTTACGGTGCAGTGAGCAAGTGCCGGTACTCCCCCTTTGGGTATTCACTTACCGGACAAAAATGACCCCTATGCTGTACAGCTATAAAGGTCGACAGAGCTTATGTCCTAGTAAGGAACCAACTGCCACACTTCTCCAAGCCAGGTATGTCTCCAAAGATGCAAATACCCCGATGCCTTGGGAACACAGGCAGTGCACGATCAGCTCATGGAGAGTCCCATTAGTAATCCACTGAGAGGGATCTCTCTGGAAAGACGGATCCAGTAGGCTGTGGTGGGCAATCCTTAGTCATTACTACACATGGAAGGCAATGGGGATCGCTGCACATTGTTGTGTCTGTAGAGAGATGTGCGATTCCTCTGCTAGCAATCCACAGTCACAGCACTCCGCTCAGGGGTACGCCCTCTCAGCTCAGCCTCTCCTCTTCATAAACCACGCCTCTCCTCTTCATAAACCACGCCTCTCCTCTCCCCTGCAGCTAGAGGCATCACACCGGTACCGGTGTCCATAGCCGACGGTCGGCTGTCTTGTAATGACAATCGAAGCGGCTGAGAAGCCGCTCTGCGTCATTCCAAGGAGCGAAAGGGGACGTCCCCCCCCCCTCCCGCCGCCTTCTGCCGCTCGCCCGGGTCTCCCATCTCACCGGGGGAGACCCAGGAATCCTACCTTCACCACCGCCGTCTGACCCGGGTCTCCATTTCTTTGAATTTGGCGCCACCGTGTACCCGGAAGTAATGTCATGACATGACATCACTTCCGGATACTGGCGGCGCTGAATTCAAAAAACTTACAGCATTCAAAACAGCCAAACTTGGCGTTTTGAATGCTTTTAAGTGCAGAGAAGGGGTTTGGGATCTTTATGACCCCAAGATCCCTCCACCACAGTACCTGTAGACATTAAAAAAAAAAAAAAAAAATTAATGTTCGGAAATATATATGCAGATATCAGCCGATACCGATATCCAATTACCAAAATATCTTTATTGGCGGTAAAAAAACAATATCGGTCAATCACTACTTTGTAAGCCTCCAAATAAAAGGATTTAATCTTTCTTGTTTAAAAAAAAAAAAAAATCAGACACAATGCATCCTATGCATCCTCCTGATGTTCAAACTGGAAGAGTAGATAATAGTCACCCTAGAAATGCACCATAACAAAATACCTTGTAAGTTGTCCTCAAAAATTTTAACTTTCTTCAGACAGTTTTTTTTTAATTTAGAAACCACAGCCAGGTTATGACCACTTTATTTATGACATTGAAATAATTGTGAATAGTTTGCCTGCACAACATAGTTGTTCTTTCTTCCAATAGTTATGCTGACATCTAGTTTTACAAAAGCCATAGTAATCATGATTGTTACAAATCTCATTCCTATGCTCCTAAAAAAAATATTCCCTGGAATTCATAAAGAACTTCAGAGATATTTCTTTAGAAATATGCCCTGCCTCCACATGACAAATGTCAGTGCCTGTGACAAATTCATATACTTGTCATAAACAGGTGCATAAATTTGTTGCATGGAAGCATAGTGGGCCATATTGGACAGGGAGACCTGTGCAAGGATCTATCATATTCACGGCAGCTTCCAAGCACAAAATGTCGTGAGTAGTGGCATCTGTATGCCACATTCAGAGTTGGCCTTAACTGCAAACTGATGGTAATTCTGTTAGAACTTGCCGCAGACATAGCAGCATGTATTAAAAGTGATGCAAATAAAAACTACATGAATTTAGACAAAGCTGCTGCAATGCTTTCTTGTATTTAGTGCAGTACTTTTTAATAAGGAATACCACCAGAAAAGCAGCACAATTGTTTTACTGGATCTCACCTCAGCTTACTTGCTACAGTTCTTTAATAATGCACTTGACAATGCCTTAATGTCGTCCTTGAATGTGTGCGCAACAACTTAGTGTCTATTGATATTACTCAATAGTAATATCAATAGACAGTAGTCATTTAGCACAAACAAAATGGCCCCTGCCCCCATCTATAACAGGCCTTCATAGCAAAGAGCACATGGAAGAGCAATGCATGTGAGAAAAAAAACAGAAAGAATTCCCAGCTCAATTCACCAACCAGTTTGCTGACCAACCAAATTAACCTGTCTAACAGTATGCGTAAAAAACAGAGGTTTAGTTAGTACACATTTGCAAACACATGTGTAAGCTGCAGGGCCACTTCATGGCACCCTGTATTACCTTCAGTCCTAACTCCTGTAAAGTTATGAGAGTCTCCACAGTGGAAGCACATGCACTCTAATGGATAGATAGGGGGTAGGTGAGCCTGAAGGTAGCCCAACCCACCGTAAAGGCATTTGGGGGCACAGTGGACGCCCAGCTCATAGCACAATGGCAGCAAAGGCATCGAGGGTGTCTACTCACCATTATACATCAACAACAAACAAAATGGCTCCTGCCCCCACCTATAACTGGCCTTCATAGCAAAGAGCACAAGGAAGGGCAAAGCATGTGAGACAAAAACAGAAAGAATTCCCAGCTCAATTCACCAACCAGTTTGCTGACCAACCAAATTAACCTATCTAACAGTATGCGTTAAAAACAGGGGGTAGTCATTTACCAACCTTAGGCCATATACTTTAAATAGATTTCTAGGGCTAGTCACCTTTGCTTACTGCTTAAAAAAGGGCAGCCCTGGGGATAAAAACTGTGACCCAGGTTTACTTTTTACCTTAGTTTTGCAGACCGCTGATAAATAGGCCCACATATTTTCATGACTTTTGGCTTTCCTTCTGACACTCCTTTGACCTTTCATGTCCATTAGCCTGGTTCAAATTTCAATTTCCCTTATACATGCAAATACTGATGTGCCAATTAACTTGTTCTCCTATTCAGAATATATTGTTGTAACTGGCCACCAACACCAACTGATCAAAGGAAATTGGAAATGTGATTTTCCTTTTCTTTCCTGCCTATATGCTTGTAAAAGTAATTCTGTCTGACAACAGCATAGAAGTGAAAAATATGCTGTTTTGAAGCTAATGCTCTGCATCAGCGATCTCCCAAATCCTAGACCACATTCCTCCAGCTCAGATTAATCAGTATGCTCAGACTGCACGACACAGACCGAACTGTTCTCTTGTGTATATAATACCAGTAAATACATTGTCCTGAGTGATGTCCAGTAAATGGCTAAAGTGTCCAATTTTCAAAAGGGGAAAAAGTCTATGGAAACATAAGCATCAAATTTAAAGGAGAGCAGGAGATGTGAAAATGAAAGGTTTAAAAACTTCTGGACACCCAATAACACTGTGTAGTTTTTATTTCCTACAATTAAGTAAATAATATGACCCAAGGAACCTAAAGACATAATACCGTCTTATGGTATTCACCTTAGTCCCAAGTGCCAGAAATTCCCTAACAAGCATCTCTTGGTGTCACTTTCAATAACTAGAGCCTTGTAGGGTAGAACTGGCATTAGCATAAAAGCCAGGAATTCACATTAGTGATGTGTACCTCTTGCAGGCTTCATGGGAGGCTGAAGATGCCAGGGCTAGAAGAGCTATGATTACCCATATTGCTTAGGATTTGCCAGTTTAGAGTAATGATAGTTTCATAACAATTCATAAGATACTTCATTAATGAAAAATAATTGGGTATAACACTATTACTGACAGCAGCAGCTGGCACTATACTCTTTTTTTGTACTGGCCCGGAAGTAGACAATATACAGTACAACAGAAATATTCAGGTCCCCTATTTTGTGATCTCATTCACCTCAACTGTAGAGTGAAATCCTAGCATGTCCACTGTCTTATATCTGCATTTGGTTTAGGTGACAATATAACAGTTTATAAGCTACATATAATGATAATAATTCATACAGTAGGTTATATGCAGTAGCTATTCTCAGGAAACCTATGTCAGTGAAAATATTCAATTGTCCCAAAGGAAAATGCACAGAAGATTATTTGTTTTCCTTCTTGGTTAAAAAAGAACTACTGTTAATACCACAGCCTTTACTGCCCATGCATGCTTTTAAGGATGCAATATGAATCTCCCAGGGATACCTAAATGGGATAGCTGTGGTCACTGCTGTCAAATTCATCTACTGCTTTGAAAAAACATTTGTCACTTTTCTTCATTTTAATTCTCAGATGCTTCTGTAGTGATGTCAGAGATGTTCACAGAGTTTTAGTTTTATCAGCAAGTAGACTTTATGATATTATCAACATGTACATGTTTACCTTTCAGTAATATGCATATTAAAAGGGAAGTACAGGAATAAAAATAGAAAAAACATACCTAGGTGACTGCAGCATGGATCCGTCGCTGCATCTGTCCCCTGACGTCTCTATCAGTTCTATCTGCCCCCCACTGATCGTTCAGTTCTCTTTCTTCACTGAGCAGAGAGCTGGTGCCTCTGGCGCTTACTGGAGCACTGGGCTGGTGCAGGGTGGCAGGAGAGGCTTGCTCAGGCTCTCAGCGATGCGCTGAGAGGCTGAGCCAGCTGCCAGTCAGGCATCTGGGTGGTTCCTGACATTATTGTCAGGATCCCTGCAGAGTCTGGACTGGCTCTGTGACATCAGCCAACAACTATCTGGGTCACAGGAGTGCAGGACTTTAATCATTTGGTTGTTTCCTTTGAACAGGCATTGAGAAGACTGCAAGCCATTCTGAACAATTTGAAAGTGAAAGTGGAGGGACAAAGTGAGGATAGGCTCAGCTTCTTCTGAATAACACACAGTGCAGAAACTAAGCCCTGAGATATTCAAACCTTTGTTAAGAGGGCCAGTGTTTAACTCTAGTTTACAACTGATAACATGATTAGAAAGCACATTACAGACAGGGTCTATTATGGTAAACATTAACTCCCCAGTCCCCTCCTTAAAGTGAAAGTCCAGGCTAAACCTAGAAAATCGAAATCTACATCAAAATCTTATTTTAAATCTGCTCCCACTCCCATTCTAAGGCAAGCAATGCACAGAGCAAATTTCTTTGCTGCAACCACGGGTTTACTTCCCTATCAACACAGACAGTGTTGACAGGGAAATCTCCCCCGCCAAATCATTGTATTCTCCCGGTGGGGACGACTTCCCCCACTAAACCAGCTGAGATTCAAATCGTCCATGGCCAGCCTTAGTTCTATACTAACTGGCCTGTAGGGAAAATATGTCTATACAGGCATACCCCACTTTTAAGTACACAATGGGACCAAAGCATGTATGTAAAACAAAAATGTACCTAAAGTGAAGCAATACCTTTTTTCACTTCTCAATGCATGTAAATACACTAGCTCTATAGGAAATCTTGGTCAGCTTGACAAGGCACTGCTCCCAAACCATAAGTGACAAGGACACCAAACTTGGGGAGCATGTTAAGGGGAACAAGGACTATGACATGGTAGATTACCTAGGCAAGCTGGACAACCACAAAATAGGATATGTTGTAGTCCTGGGTCCCCTCTCCATGCTCCCTAATTTTGGTATCCTTGTCACTTATGGTTTGGGAGTAGTGCCATGTCAAGCTGACCAAGATTTCCCATAGACGCCAATGTTAAAAATCGGGAGTAGTGCAATGCCAAGCTGACCAAGCTGTGTCCGTACTCATGAGTGTACGTAAAGTGAGTGTACGTAAAATGGGGTATGCCTGTACTTCCTATTCTCAAGGCTCCAGTCACATGATTGGCTTCCAATCCACTGGCAGCTTCATGGAAGAGGAGAGACCAGCGACAATGGCTGCCTTGCTGACGTGGTGATGTCACTCATAGACTTACTATGGGGCATCCATTATCTGCTATCTCTCCTCTCCCCTGAAGCCTGCGCTGGTAGCTGATCACGTGAATAGGTAAGCATAGGCATCTTTCTTCTACAAGCCAGTTAGTATATGACCTAGAATAGGAGTGGGAGCAAATGTAAGATTACATAGGTATTGCTCAGACTCTCACTTTAACATTATATAGCAGGGTAAACCTTCAAATAGAACTAAGGGCAAAACTTTTTTTTTTTTCTTTTTGGATACAGTAAGGGAGTGTTATAAACACTGTCACTTTTTTTTTTTGCCACCTATGTCCTATAGGGGAGATTTACCTTTATTTCCTGTCCCGTAGCCAAAACATGAAGAGAGAGGAAATCCCTCCAAAGTGAGAGAATCTTGGGGTGTCACCAGGGAAACCAGAACTAGTTTGCCCATTGGAAGATTTCCCCTTTATTACTGTTCTGGTGTCAACCCAAAATTTGGGATTTTCTCCCTAATGGACAACAATAAAAACTGACAAATGCTCTAATCCCTCTCCACGCTATCCAAAACTTTTTTTTTTTAAAAAAAGAAAAGAGTTGGCTTTTGTTACATTTTTAGTTACAGAGTTTTCAGAAAATAGAAAGTAAAAATGTAAGCAGCAGTTTTTAAATATATTTTGTTATAAATTTTGAAGTTATGCTTTGTGAATAAGAAAATGTAACAAATATCACTTTACGGAAAAAAGAAAATGTAACAAATATCAAGTAGGTGTTATCCTAATTTGGCTGTAAAAGTGGAAATACAGAGGAATCTTGGTTTATTTTATGAATAATGCTGCTTAACATGGGAAATCAGCAGCTGTACTTGGCTTCAAGATGTTATAGACCTAGGAGCACTGTACCCCAGTATCTATATCAAAGAACTGCAAGCTAATTCACCAAAACGTAAAGCTGCATTTTACAGAACGGTGGACACAAAGGCTATTCATCCTAATTACATTGTTTTACGGTGCCTGTAGGTGATTTTTATGAATCTGGCAATCTTGACACCAAGGCTCAAAGAGAATATATGTCACTTAAGTACCATTCCAATTGCCATTCTCAAACTGTTATACAAAATACTAGCTCCAGGACAGTAACAACACTTTAAGTTAAGCTGAATAGCTTCAGTTTTACTACCTTAGAATAATTACGGAGTCAGAGGCAACTTTCATTGAAACTTTCTCACAAAGGTGTTTTTGCTTTATAACTGATGCCCTTAATGGTAGTGCAATGTACGCAAAGAAAAACATCTATAAAGGTTACCCACTTCAGCTCCGGAAGGTTCACTCCCCTTCATGACCAGGCCATTTTTTGCGATACAGCTTTGCATTACTTTAACTGACAATTGCGCAGTCGCACAACATTGTACCCAAATAAAATTGATGTCCTTTTTTTCCCACACAAAGCGCTTTCTTTTGGGGGTATTTGATTACCTCTGCAGTTTTTATTTTTTATAAACAAAAAAAGACCAACAATTTTGAAAAAAAAAAAAAACAATATTTTTTACTTTCTGCTATAAAACATACCCAATAAAAAAAAAATGTAAAAAAATCAAACTTCTTCATCAATTTAGGCCAATATGTATTCTGCTACGTTTTTGTTAAAAAAAAAATTCCAATAAGTGTATATTTATTGGTTTGCACACAAGTTATAGCATCTACAAACTATGGGATAGATTTATGGAATTTTAAAGATGTTTTACTAGTAATGGCGGTGATCAGTGATTTTTACTGGGATTGCGACATTGCGGTGGACAAATCTAACACTAAAGCTGGATACACACTATACAACTTTTGTTGTTAGATTTTCTTTAGATTTACCTTCAACTATGTAGTGCAAGAGCATGCCAGATTGCATACAAATTGAAAGTGTTTAGGTTTGAACTCATATTATATGGTTTTGGTAAATCTAAAGGAAAAAATCTAGACAATTGTATAGTGTGTATGACCCATAAGTGACACTTTTTGGGGACCAGTGACACCAAAGCATTGATCAGCGCTAAAAAAAATGACTCTGGCAGGGAAGGGGTAAATATCAGGGGTGATCAAAGGGTTAAATGTGTTCCCTGGGAGTGCTTGCTAACTGTGTGGGGGATGCTTTAAAGGGGGGAAGACAGAGATCCATGTTCCTGCTTAGCAGAAACACAAGATCTCAATCTTCCCATCTGACAGAACGGCGATCTGCTTTGTTTACCACCATTCTGCCTCTCTTGAAAACGATTGCCAGGTGCCAGCAAACATTGGGACTCGCTGATTGGCTCCTGCTGTGTGCCCCAGACCCGGAAAACATAAAGACGTACAGGTACGTGATTTTCCTCTGAAGGGCAGCCCTGCCGTGGTAAATATACGCGGGGCAGTCCGGAAACCGTTAACTTTGGGATGAGTAAGAGAAAACATTTTCTACCATTAAGTTATATTTAAATGCCAGCTGTACAGTTTCTCACAGTAACTAC
Organism: Pelophylax lessonae; assembly: GCF_965119305.1. Classification (NCBI taxonomy): domain Eukaryota; kingdom Metazoa; phylum Chordata; class Amphibia; order Anura; family Ranidae; genus Pelophylax; species Pelophylax lessonae. Next base: position 241,927,699 of record NC_138771.1, on the reverse strand, counting down.
TTTTTATTTTGTTGCTGTCATACTTGTCCTGACTCCTTGTTGGAAGAAACTAGACGGATGTTATAGGGCAGCATGTCAAAAGGCAATGTTAGGAGCCAAGCAGACACAAGGAGTAAAAACAATATGTCAATTACGAAGAACGACACTACACTGCATCAGATGGGCACAAGTGGATTGCATGTCAGTTGAATAGGCTAGAAAATTTTTGACAATTTGTCAATAAAAACTGAGCTGAACCAGTGGTGAACACCACTTCTGGAATAGATTAGTGACCTGCACTATCCAGCGATTTGATATGTTGAGTGAAAACACTGTATCCTGTTGGATTACCTTTTTTAAAGTACATGCTCATTTAAAAACCTATTTGAATTTGTATGTATGTATTTATTTTGTGGCATTATTGTAATATTTATGTTTCTTTGATTATCTAGGTAATTTAAGGTTAACATTGTTTTCTTGTGGTACGATTGTGTGGTTCTAACAGTGTGTGGGATTTCTTCCCATAGGTGAAAAGCACGATTTAGAAGAAAGAATTGCAAAAGTCACGTGTTATTTATGATCTCAACTGTACCAACGTTATACGTGTATACATACCCAGGGAAAGCTTATAAACTGGGTGCATGAAGTTTGTTTGTACTCACCATGATTGTATGCTGGCTGTAGCAAAGGCATGTGTCTATGTGGCTGTGATAGAGACATCAAAATGTAGACTGTTGTGATGTCAGGGATTTATTTAACCACTTTTAGACCGGAGGATTTGGCTGCTCAATGACCAGGCCCTATTTTTCGATTTGGCACTGTGTGACTTTAACGGACAATTGCGCGGTCATGCGACGCTGTACCCAAACTAAATTTGTCCTTTTTTTCCCACAAACAGAGCTTTCTTTTAGTGGTATTTGATCACCTGTGCGATTTATTTTTTGCGCTATAATTGCAACAATTTTGAAAAAAAAAAATAATATTTTTCACATTCTTTTATATGAAATTCTCAAAAAAAAAAATGTAAAAATCAAAATTTTTTAACATTTTATGCCAATTTGTTTTCTGCTACATATTTTTGGTAAAAAAATCGCAATAAGCGTATTTTGATTGGTTTGCGCAAAAGTTATTGCGTTTACTAATTAACTACGGGAAAGATTTTTTTTTTTTTACTAGTAATGGCGGAGATCTGCGACATTGCGGCGCACAGATCGGACCCCTAACTGACATTTTTGACACTTTTGGGGGTACCAGTGACATTACTACAGTAATCAGTGCTAGAAATATGCACTGTTACTGTAAAAATTACACTGGCAGGGAAGGAGTTAACAGTACTGGTGATCAAGGGGTTAAATGTGACCCTAGGGGCGTGATTCTAACTGTGGGGGGGCGTGGTTTGTGAAGTCATCACAGAGACATGTGATCCTATATAGCAGGATCACATGACAGCTGTGATCACTTCAGGGAGAAGTACGGACGGCTGTGTTTACATCAGCTGTCTGTCCTTCTCTGTCAGCGGCGGGAGATTGCGGATGGTCGGCGGCCATTGGAGCCGCCTGACACCTGCACTGGCTCCCCCGCTGACGAGCGGGGGGCGGGAGCACGCCTCCGACGGCACAAGATTGCCTCCTAGCTCCTCCCAGGTGAGTGCCGTACATCTGCGGCGGCTGGTCGTAAAGTGGTTAAAAAATGTACTGTTCTCTGTTTTCCAGAAAATGTGAGTGTTATATGAATGCATGAATAATATAACATGCTTGTTGAATGTTGATCATTCCTTTGTAAATTCTAGAAATTGTACTGCATGTTAGAGGTTCTTTGTACTGCCTAGTGTTGGTCATAATTCGCACATTTGTAAAGCAGGTTTGTAATTATACATTTATTTTATTTGCATGGCGGCATAAAATTCCCCACTTTTACAATAACATTTTATTATACAGTAAATAAACAATATTTATTCAACTGGTGGAATTTCATGCACCAGCAATCGACCCTTTCCCCTTTAGTGATTTTAAAACTAAACCCTAGGTTAGGTAAAAAAATACTCATTCAGTGGGTTCTCCACCCACTCTCCTGGGTAAATGCTCGTTTTGATCTAGGGGGTAGACTAATAATCAGCTACTGTATACTTGCCTTATTGATTGCTCCTTTTGCAGCCGGTGGTTTTCTCTGCTCTGTAACGCGCTCGGTATGTGGGTGGGCCTGCAGCATCCTTATGTACAGTGCAGGACTGCGGATTGTCATCTACTAGGATCTTCAAACCTTTTTCCATCTATGATTCCCCCAGGGGTTCCCCCCTAATTTGCATATTCCTGTATTGAACCTCATCTGGTATATACAGTATTTCACAAAAGTGAGTAAACCCCTCACATTTATGAAAATATTTTATTATATCTTTTCATGTGACAACACTGAAGAAATGACACTTTGCTACAATGTAAAGTAGTGAGTGTATAGCTTGTATAACAATGTAAAATGAGCAATAATTTGAGCCCAGGACCTCCTCTGTAACTCTACGCTGGTAACCTGTAGAAATTGTTAAAGTGTCGCCTATGGGGATTTTAGTACCAATGTTTGTCGCCATTCCTCAAGCGTGCGCTACTTTGAAGCAAGACATGTTGGGTATCTATTTACTCGACATAACATTATCTTTCACATTATAGAAAAAAATTGGTCAAACTTTACTGTTTTCTTATTTTTTAATTTAAAAAAAAGGAATTTTTTCCAAAAAAATTGCGTTTGTAAGACTGCTGCGCAAATACGGTGTGATAAAAAAAATATATTGCAATGATTTCCATTTTATTCTCTAGGGTCTCTGCTAAATATATATATATATATATATATATATATATATATATATATATATATATAATGTTTGGGGGTTCTAGGTAATTTTCTAGCAAAAAAAAACTGATTTTAACTTGTTAACAACAAGTGTCAGAAATAGGCCCAGTCTTAAAGTGGTTAATATCTAAACCGCTGGCAACAAAAGTGAGTACACCCCTAAGTGAAAATGTCCAAATTAGGCACAATTTGCTATTTTTCCTCCCTCATGTCATGTGACTCGTTCGTGTTACAAGGTCTCAGGGGTTAAAGGGGAGCAGGTGTGTTAAATTTGGTGTTATCGCTCTCACACATTCTGGTCACTGGAAGTTCAATTTGGCACCTCTCTGAGGATCTGAAACAAAGAATTGTTGATCTACATAAAGATGGCCTAAGCTATAAGAAGATTGTCAAGACCCTGAAACTGACCTGCAGCACGGTAGCCAAGACCATACAGCTGTTTAACAGGACAGGTTCCACTCAGAACAGGCCTCGCCATGGTCGCCCAAAGCTCAGCGTCATATCCAGAGGTTGCCTTTGGAAAATAGATGTATAAGTGCTGCCAGCATTGCTGCAGAGGTTGAAGGGGTGGGGGGGTCAGCCTGTCAGTGCTCAGACCATATGCCGCACACTACATCAAATTGGTCTGCATGGCTGTAATCCCAGAAGGAAGGCTCTTCTAAAGATGATGCACAAGAAAGCTTGCAAACAGTTTGCTGAAGACAAGCAGACTAAGGACATGGATTACTGGAATCATGTACTGTGGTCTGATGAGACCAAGATAAACTTATTTCTATTGAGGCTCTGGCTGTGCCATACAGACAGTCAGGCGTGGCCCCGTTGAGTACCTAATAGGGGATTTGAACCTGGGTACTTTAATTGTTCTTGGCCTGTTGTCCTGCCTCTGAGCCACACTTCAGCTCATATGGATCTGGTCTTGTTTATCTGGCATTGCCTGCAGCACTAGGGGGCTGGACTTTACCTGAGAATGCTCCTGTCTCTAATTGTCCACCTGAAGCTAATTGCTTGTTTAAGCAAGGTATAAAACACTGCCTCTCCCTGAGAGAAGTGTCAGTTAATTGTTCCTGGTTGACAGATTTAGGTCTTGTTTTTGTGTCTCCTGACCTTGTTTTCCAGACTGACTCCGGCTTCGGACCTTGCCGCCGCTTCACGTTTATCCTGACTTGTGGCATCCATTGACTACGGTTATTCCTGGACTATCCTTCTGTTTGTATTCCTGCTGGTACTGCTAATTGGAGCATTTTTCCTATCAAGCCCCCAAGCACAGATTCACAGCCCAGGTGGCTTCCTTACCTGGTCACTTTAAACTGTGGATATCTGCAAGGGTGAGTGTACATCTTTGCACTACAGACTCCAACCAAGATAAGCCCTGACATAATTAACTGACCAAATGGAGTCTGCAGAGATGTGCAAACAGCTTACCCAGTAGGTGTCCAGCCTGATGAAAACCAATGAAACCGACGGAAGGTCGGTGAAACGCGTCAGACAGTTTTTCAATTGGATTGTGCCACCCGGACCCCCCTCCCTTGAGTGTTTGAGCGACTCTTGTAACCCCGGCTCAGCTACGGCTCTCTCTACTTTGCGGCTCGCCACCACCGGATGTGACGTAGGGCCGGCCACTTCTGACCCGCTCGTCACTACGCGGAAGCGAGGCTAGAGCAAGCACCGAATGGGATCTCGCCGTCCAGCAGACTGCATGAGCCGCCGGGACATCACCGCTCCACACTCGGAGGTATGAACTATCCTATAGCATTGGCCTGATTATTGCCTGGTACCTTTCCCCTTACCTACTTGGCACGGAGGACCTATCCGCACTCTCTCCCCCCACCACCATTGGGACACGATGAGCTATTACTGCACGGATCGGCTTTATCTCCATACATAGTGCCTATGACATTCCTAAGGAGGAAGCATACCTGCTCTTTGGTCGGGTCACTCCATCAGGGACTACATCCATTTTTGGCGCTTATTTTTCCTGTTTTGGACAGTTCCTCCACAGACTGATTTATAGCACCACCTGTAACCCTCCATTTGTTGCCGGAATTTGAGCAATTGGAACCCCCCTTTTTTCCAATAATTTCCTGCAGTCCCTTGCTCAGGGCTCACCTAAACCACCCTTTTTCTTTTACACAGGCATACCTGTGATTTGAATCAGATACTCTGCAGGCAACATACTTCCTCATCTACCGGCTGGGTACACCATCCCTGATATCTTTCCCTTGTTGAACCATTCCAGTATTATTTTTCTGTATTGAGGTCTGGGGTGATACCATCCATTGCATGTACATGTTTTTAATGTTTTATATTTGTATCTGTGTCCAGTCTTGTTCCTAGTTCATCCACCAGGCACAAGTGCCTTAATAAATATATTATTTAATTTTTCACCACCACTCAGTCATCTTAGTGTTTTCTTGGCGCCCATATTTGATCACCCTTGTTCTGTGAAGGCTTTGTAGGCAACCTTGTTTCCATTGCTTTCATGGAAGCCCCTTTTTTTCATATATGACTTGATGGGATCAATGGGCTCACCTATAGACACTCCTTAGACTGTGTGTTTTTCCTGGTATCTGTCAAGAGGCCTCTATTGAAACCACCCCTCTCATTATTTTTAGAGGTGTCCAGCCTGGCCCAGACTGTGTCCGAGTTGCAGCAAGAAGTGCTGATACTTAAAGGCACAGTACGCCCAGCGCTGGAACCTGCATATCCAAAGCCCTATGTCCTGTTACCTGACAGATTTGACAGTTACCATTCCTCGTTTACAACCTTCAGGATGGATTGTGAGCTCCTGTTTGTCCTTAAGCCCAGGACCTATTACAGCGACTTTGTCAAGGTTCATTCCACTTTTAATTTGCTTTCCGGAAGGATGAAGACGTGGGCATACCAGAAGCTGCAGGAGAAAAGTGCTATCTTGGACAATTGGAGGTCATTTTTAACTGTCATAGACTCTCGGTGTCTTACCTCCAAACACTACTTCCAAGCCTGCTCCAGGTTCCTGCAGACTCCGAGTACCTAGAGAAAAAGGAAGCCCATACGAATACGATGACTCTGCCTGGCTACGGGACAAGCCTACCTTCAACAGCTGGCCTTGTCACCCTGACACCACCCCAATATGCCTTAATCCTCCAGAGGTTAAAGAGGAGCCCATGGAGATTGGTGCCGTGCGCATCAGGCTGTCTTCCAAAGAAAGAGACCGTAGGAGAAACAGTGGCCTTTGTTTCTATTGTGGAGAGGGGGGGCATTTTATCACTTTTTGCCCAACTCGTCCATCCAGGCCTAAGGCTCTCCCAGTGGATACCACGCAGATCCGTTCTGTCTTCCCAGAAAAACAGCCAGGAAACTGCAAAGGTTGCTGCCAGCCCTCTCCCCATTCTGTGTCTGAAAAGGGCATCCAAACTATGGCAATCTATGAAACCAGTACCCATGTGGAAGTCCCTCCTCCAGCTCCAGGCACGTCTGTACCTCTTCCAGAAGAAACTCCTGTTTTAGCAAGCATCTTCACTAATTCTTCCACCTGACTGCACATTTGCTTCTAATGGCACTATGGTACATAAGCAGGATCTGAAGATGTTCAAAGAAGCATTAAAAGTTGTGAATCTCTCCCCTGAAAAATACCTCTGCGAAGAACCTGTTCTCGGCCGGAGGATGTCCTTAAAGGGGGGGGGGGGGGTACCGTCAAGGTTATTCCTGGACTAACCTTTCCTTTGTATTCCTGCTGGTACTGCCAATTGGAGCATTTTCCTGCCAAGCCCCCCCAAGCACAGATTCACAGCCCAGGTGGCTTCCTTAACTGGTCACTTTGAACTGTGGATGTCTGCAAGGGTGAGCGTACATCTCTGCGCTACAGACTCCAACCAAGGTAAGCCCTGACAATTTGGTTCAGATGGTGTCAAGCGTGTTTCACGGCAACCAGGTGAGGAGTAGACAAGTGTGTCTTGCCTACAGTCAAGCATGGTGGTGGGAGTATCATGGTCTGGGGCTGCATGAGTGCTGCTGGCACTGGGGAGCTACAGTTCATTGAGGAAACCATGAATGGCAACATATATTGTGACATACTGAAGCAGAGCATGATCCCCTCCCTTTGGAGACTGGGCGGCAGGGCAGTATTCCAACATGATAACGACCCCAAACACACCTCCAAGATGACCAATGCCTTTCTAAAGAAGCTGAGGGTAAAGGTGATGGACTGGCCAAGCATGTCTCCAGACCTAAACCCTAATAAACATCTGTGGGGCATCCTTAAACAGAAGGTGGAGGAGAGCAAGGTCTCTAACATCCACCTGCTCTGTGATGTCGTCATGGAGGAGTGAAAGAGGACTCCAGTGGCATCCTGTGAAGCTTTGGTGAACTCAATGCCAAAGAGGGTTAAGGCAGTGCTGGAAAATAATGGTGGCCACACAAAATATTGACAATTTGGGCCCAATTTGGACATTTTAACTTAGGGATGTACTCACTTTTGCTGCCAGCGGTTTAGACATTCATGGCTGTGTGTTGAGTTATTTTGAGGGGGCAGCAAATTTACACTGTTATACAAGCTGTACACTCACTACCAGTGGCGGCTGGTGAAGTTTTAAGATGGTGGGGCGCAAGACCCCGCCCTTCCATTTTGACCCCTCCCATTCTCAGAAGCCCCACCCCTTATAGACCCCACCCATTTTGTCCCCTGTATTTTGCTTACGTGGACAAATTCTCCCAATATATCACATATTAAGGGGTCCATCAGTACTAGTATATCCCATAATAGTGAACAGGGGCCCTATTATGGGATATACTGTGAGAGACACCCTATTATGGGATACACTGACTGAGAGTGGCACAAACCCCACAGTACAGACCCCCCAGCACAAACCCCTCAAGCAAAAACCCCACACAAACCCCTCAAGCACAAACCCCACAGTACAGGCCCCCTAGCACAAACCCCACAATACAGGCCCCCTAGCACAAACCCCACAGTACAGACCCCCTAGCACAAACCCCACAGTACAGACCCCCTAGCACAAACCCCACAGTACAGGCCCCCTAGCACAAACCCCACAGTACAGGCCCCCTAGCACTAATCCCACAGTACAGACCCCCTAGCACTAATCCAACAGTACAGGCCCCCTAGCACAAACCCCACAGTACAGACCCCCTAGCACAAACCCCACAGTACAGGGCCCTTAGCACTAATCCCACAGTACAGACCCCCTAGCACAAACCCCACAGTACAGACCCCCTAGCACAAACCCCACAGTACAGGCCCCCTAGCACAAACCCCACAGTACAGGCCCCCTAGCACTAATCCCACAGTACAGATCCCCTAGCACTAATCCAACAGTACAGGCCCCCTAGCACAAACCCCACAGTACAGACCCCCTAGCACAAACCCCACAGTACAGGGCCCTTAGCACTAATCTCACAGTACAGACCCCCTAGCACAAACCCCACAGTACAGGCCCCCTAGCACAAACCCCACAGTACAGGCCCCCTAGCACTAATCCCACAGTACAGACCCCCTAGCACTAATCCAACAGTACAGGCCCCCTAGCACAAACCCCACAGTACAGACCCCCTAGCACAAACCCCACAGTACAGGGCCCTTAGCACTAATCCCACAGTACAGACCCCCTAGTACAAACCCCACAGTACAGGCCCCCTAGCACATACCCCACAGTACCGGCCCCCTTTCAATGCAGTGGCCAGCGTTCAAGCCCCCTTCCAATGTAGTGACCAGCATACATGCCCCTTTCAATGTAGTGACCAGTATACATGCCCCTTTCAATGAAGTGACCAGCGTACATGCCCCTTTTAATGTAGTGACCAGCATACATGCCCCTTTCAATGTAGTGACCAGCATACATGCCCCTTTCAATGTAGTGACCAGCGTACATGCCCCTTTCAATGTTGTGACCAGCGTACATGCCCCTTTCAATGTAGTGACCAGTATACATGCCCCTTTCAATGTAGTGACCAGCATACATGCCCCTTTCAATGTAGTGACCAGCATACATGCCCCTTTCAATGTAGTGACCAGTATACATGCCCCTTTCAATGTAGTGACCAGCATACATGCCCCTTTCAATGTACCAGCATACATGCCCCTTTCAATGTAGTGACCAGCATACATGCCCCTTTCAATGTAGTGACCAGTGTACATGCCCCTTCCAATGTAGTGACCAGCGTACATGCCCCTTTCAATGTAGTGACCAGTACACATGCCCCTTTCAATGCAGAGACCAGCGTGCGTGCATGCCCCCTACAAAGCAGTGTGTGGCCCCCCCCCCCCCGAGGTATCACTTCACTTACCTCACCCTGGTGCCGTCACCGTGCCTGGTGTGCTGCTCAGGACTCTTGCAGCATTGCCCTGCGCCCCGATGACCCCCAGAAGGCCGCCAATCGGCGCCTCTGCTGCACGCACGTGGGGTGCAAACCCCCCCCCCCCATAGCCACCATTAAGTCCAGCGCCCCTAGTGGGCTGAAGATGTTTTTTTTTTTCTTTTTTTTTATTTGGTCACAGATTGGGAGGAAGTGGCCAGTGCCATCTTAAGAGCCTTATAGGCCCCCGGGCAATGCAGTGCACTGGGGCCCCGAGAGAGAGAGTGTAGGATGGCGCACACACACAGGATATATAGGGCAGGAAAAGGATGGCACAGACAGTCGATGGAGAGAGCGTGAGAAAAAAGAAATCAAACAGCTGCAGGAGTCTGCTTACCTTCCACAATGGCTGCACAGCATATGAAGGGAGGAGGTGGGTGGAGCCCATCTTCTAGGCGCGGAGAGAGGAGGACGAGCCGACGAGGAGGATCCTCCTCCGCTGTGCATGATGGGTCCTCTCAGAACGTCACTGGTTGCTAGATGCCAATCGGCTGGCCTTCCTAGCAACCAGTGTGCAGGGAGACTCAGAGCCACCGGCGGACAGCAGGGGGGGCTCGGCGGACAACGGGGGGGGGCCACCAGGTAAACTAGTCTGGAGACTGGCCTGGGGTGGACAGTGTAATCTCCACCCTGTGTGTGGGGCCCCTTGGCAAGTGAGGCCCCCGGGCAACCGCCGGGGGTGCCCAATGGAAAAGACGGCCCTGGAAGCGGCGCCCCTGCGCCCCCTATAGAGCGGCCGCCACTGCTCACTACTTTACATTGTAGGAAAGTGTAATTTCTTCAGTGTTGTCACATGAAAAGATATATTAACATTTTTACAAAAAAAGTGAGGGGTGAACTCACTTTCATGAGATAATGTATATGAAATAAACAACATCTTTATATGTACAAATTGCAATATGTCATGCCTCATGTCCATATCAACAATTATGTCTATATAATTTTCCTAGCTGTGGGTCATATGTCTCATTTAATGTCCCAAACTCCCCCCTTTCATATTCTCAGCTTGTGTATATTTTCCCCAAACAGATGTCTTTCTGTTTAGGAGCAGCATGCACCTAAGTATGAAAGAAGAAACATGGTTTCTTCAACAATACTTTTTTTTTTTTCAGAACAGGGCTGGTCTATTAGCTGCTGTTGTTACTCACCAAGGGATTAAGCCTGCCAACATAAATAAACAGGTGTCTGACTTTCAGTGTACTCAGCTGTAGTCAACCAACATGAGCCTCATCTGTAGCTACACCTACAGTAAGGCGACATCAGAGTGTATAATGCCTAGAGACATAAACCTAAAATCAATGTTCATTTGCCCATCAGCACTCATAATTATAAATGCTAAGGTGTGTGACTGCTTTAAAGAGAAGTGCAATGTGTGCATACATTCAGAATCAACAATTTCGCCCTGTACTGTTAGTTGACTTCCTATGTGCAGGAGTTTATGAAAAAGGAGGCATTGACAGAAATGGGTGGATAATTAGAATGCAGTCATAGAATTCCTTATGCATTACAATTATAGCAATCTACATCAACAGACATAGGGCTATAGAAATTAACCCACAATAAGAAACCATAAATAGGAAGTATCTGTATGATTTAAATACAGTGGGGAAAATAATTATTTGATCCCATTTACGTTTTGTAAGTTTGCCCACAGGCTAATTTTGCCGCTCTGGGGGAGGGGGGGGGGGGGGCAATGAACAGGGGCAATGTATTGTAAAATCATGGATGAGAACCTTCTTCCATCAGCCAGAACCATGAAGATAGGTCATGAATATGTCTTCCAGCATGACAATGACCCAAAACATATCGCCAAGGCAACAAAGGAGTGGCTCAAGAAGAAGCACATTAAGGTCATGAAGTGGCCTAGCCAGTCTGCAGACCTTAATCCTATAGAAAATGTATGAAGGGAGCTGAAACTTTAAGATGCAAAGCGACAGCCAAGATACCTCAATCACTTCCCTGACCTGTACGTCATTGTGAAGAATTGATTGTACCGGGGTGATGCCTGCAGCTAGAGGCATCACCTCTGTACCATTTTTTAGAACTAGCGGTTGGATTTCAAGTGAAAACAACCACTGTGGCTAGGCAGCCGCTCGCCCATTATCACAAGCAGCGGGAGGGCCCCCCCCCCTCCCGCTGCCTTCCACTGCTCCGCCCGGGTCTCCTATCCCACCAGAAGACCCCAGCAACCACTTGGCAAGTCCGCCAGCTGGACGGAGTCTCGAACAAAGTCGGAATCAACGTTACTTGCGGTTTACTCGGCAGTCAACAGGCGCCAATTTAAAAAAATCCAAGATATTCAAAAATGCAGAGTTTGAATACTTTGAAGTGCAGTGGGGGGGTTTGGGGCCTTTTAGACCCCAGATCCCTCCATAAAGAGTACCTGTCACTGCCTATTACTGTCACAAGGGAAGCTTACATTTCTAGTAAAAGCAATAAAAGTTATCAGAATTTTTTTTTTTTTTAAAGAACAGTGTAAAAATAAAAATAAAAAAAAATAAATAAAAAAATTAAAAATGTTAAAGTGACCCGGTCCCTGCATGCTTGAGCACCAAAGAAAACGCATACGTAAATGTAAACAGTGTTCAAATCACACATGTGAGGTATCGCTGCAATCGTTAGAGCAAGAGCAATAATTGTAGCACTAGACCTCCTCTGTAGCCCTAAACTGGTAACCGTTAACATTTTTTAAAGCGTCCCCTTTGGAAATTTTTAGGTACCGTAGTTTGTCGCCATTCCACGAGTGCGCACAATTATAAAGTGTGACATGTTAGGTATCTTTTTACTTGGTGTAACATCATCTTCCACATTATACAAAAAATTTGGTTAACTTAACTGTTTAGTTTTTTTTTAATTCAGTGAAGTGTATTTTTTGCAAAAAAATTTTATTTGAAAGACCGCTGCGCAAATACCACGTGACGTGAAATATTGCAATGACCACAATTCTATTCTCTAGGGTCTGTGCCCAAAATATATATATATATATATATATATATATATATATATATATATATATATATATATATATAATATAATGTTTGGGGGTTCTATGTAATTTTCTAGCAAAAAATACTGATTTTATCTTGTAAACAATAAGTGTCAGAAATAGGCGTAGTCTTGAAGTAATTAAGGATTTAGAGAAGATCTGTAAAGAAGAGTGGACCAAAATCCCTCCTGAGATGTGTGCAATCCTGGTAACCAACCGCAAGAAACGTCTTACCTCTGTGCTTGCCAACAAGGGTTTCTCCACCAAGTACTAAGTCATGTTTTGCTTGGGGATCAAATATTTATTTTACTCACTAAACTGCAACTCAATTTATAACATTTATATCGTGTTTTTTTCTGAATTTTTTGTTGATGTTCTGTCTCTAGCATTTAAAATACACCCATGATAAAAATTATAGACCCTTAATTTCAAGTGGGCAAATTTAGAAAATCTGCAGGGGATCAAATAATTGTTTCCCCCACTGTAAATCAGTAGTTTTTATGAATACAATAATATAGGATGCTCAAATAAATCTGTACATATGATAGTCATTTTGTTTACTAATATTTATTGTAAATAAGCATTTGATAATATTGAATACAATACTGAAAATAAAAAGCTTGTATTATGTTTTAAATGGATTGCCAGTGCAGTGGCGTAATGTGGGTTGTCAGTGCCCGGGGCAAGGCAAGTAATTTGCGCCCCCTAACCTGCAGACTTTTAGCACTCTCTGAGTCCCTTTCTAGAAAAGTACTGACCAGCCCGATTCCTATACTGACCTACCAGTCCACTACGCTAACGTACCTGATTACTGTACTGGCCACTACACTGACCTACCTGTCCACGACACTGACCCTTACACTGACCTACCTGATTCCAACCTGCCCACTACACAACACTGCCCACTACACTACACTGTCCACTACACTACACTGTCCACTACACTACACTGCCCACTACACTACACTGCCCACTACACTGACCATTAAACTACACTAAACTGTCTGCTACACTACACTGTTCACTACAGTGTCCACTACACTACCCACTACACTGACCATTACACTACACTGTTCACTACACTACACTTTCCAATACACTACACTGTACACTATACTACCCACTACACTGTTCACTACACTGACCACTGTGCTGTCCACTACACTACACTGACCACTACACTACACTAACCACTACACTACACTGTCCACTACACTGACCACTACACTACACTGTCCACTGCACTACACTAACCACTACACTGACCACTACACTACACTGTCCACTGCACTACACTAACCACTACACTGACCACTACACTACATTGTCCACTACACTACCCTAACCACTATATTGTCCACTAAACTACACTACCCTACACTGTGCACTACACTATACAACCCACTACACTGTCCACTACACTAAACTTTCCAATACACTACACTGACCACTACACTAACCACTACACTACACTGTCCACTACACTGACCACTACACTACATTGTCCACTACACTACCCTAACCACTATATTGTCCACTAAACTACACTACCCTACACTGTCCACTACACTACACCACACCACACTTTTCAATACTCTACACCAGGGGTGGGGAACCTTTTTTCTGCCAAGGGCCATTTGGGTATTTATAAAACCATTCGGGGGCCGTACAAAATTATCACCTTAAAAATTAGCCTGTTATATTTGGTCAAACATTTAATTAACTCACCCCTAATGTGATGGCTGCAACTGCTTCTCTTTGGTGAGGTGTGTGATGTTATCTGGTATTGATGATGTTGCTACTCGCAACAGGTTTTCCAGGTTTGTGTCGGTCAGTCTGGAGCGCAGTCAACTTTTTTGTGGTGGTAAGTTTTGAAAAGAACTGCTGGCAGGAACTGCTGTGGGTACTGCTGGCTGGTACTGTTGTGGGTACTGCTGACTCAGGCTGGTACTGTGCTGTAGGTACTGCTGGCTGGTACTGCTGGCTCAGGCTGGTACTGATGGCTGTTACTGTGCTGTGGGTACTGCTGGCTCAGGCGGGTACTGCTGTGGGTACTGCTGGCTCAGGCTGGTACTGCTGGCATGTACTGCGGGCTGGTACTGTTGTAGGTACTGCTGACTCTGGCTGGTACTGCTGGCTCTGGCTAGTACTGCTGGTTCTGCTGTGGGTACTGCTGGTTCTGGCTGGTACTGCTGTGTGTACTGCTGGTACTGCTGTGAGTACTGCTGGCTCTGACTGGTACTGCTGGTTCTGGCTGGTACTACTGGCTCTGGCTGGTACTGCTGGCTCTGGCTGGTACTGCTGTGTGTGCTGCTGGCGGGAAATGCTGGCTAGGAGAAGTGTAGCAGCGCCACGCTGGAGGAAGAGGTGATGTTTCTTGTATTGGTCATAGGCGGAATGCATTTGACTGTCATAACGGAGCAGGAACTATACAGGAAGCATCGGCTCTATTCTGACAGATCAGCTGAGAGACACAGACTCAGCTGCATGGGGGGCCGGACCAGATGACTTCGGGGGCCGCATACGGTGTCCACTTTACTACCCACTACACTACATTGTCCACTACACTACCCACTACAATACACTGTCCACTACACTGACCATTACACTACCCACTACACTACACTGACCACTACACTACACTAACCACTGCACTGTCCACTACACTACACTGTCCACTACACTACCCACTACACATCACTGTCCACTACACTACCCACTACACTACCCACTACACTACCCACTACACTACCCACTACACTACCCCCTACACTGTCCACTACACTACCCTCTACACTACACTACACTACACTGCCCACTACACTACCCACTACACTACATTATCCACTACACTACCCAGTACACATCACTGTCCACTACACTACCCACTACACTAACCACTGCACTGTCCACTACACTATACTGTCCACTACACTACCCACTACACATCACTGTCCACTACACTACCCACTACACTACCCACTACACTGTCCACTACACTACCCTCTACACTACCCACTACACTAAATTGTCCACTACACTACCCACTACACATCACTGTCCACTACACTACCCACTACACTGTCCACTACACTACCCTCTACACTACACTACACTGACCACTACTCTACCCACTACACTACACTGTCCACTACACTACAATGTCCACTACACTACCCACTACACTACACTGTCCACTACACTACCCACTACACTACACTGTCAACTACACTACACTACACTGTCCACTACACTACACTGTCCACTACACTACCCACTACACTACACTGTCCACTACACTACGCTGTCCACTACCCACTAAACTACACTACACTGTCCACTACACAACACTGTCCACTACACTACACTGTCCCCACTACCCACTAAACTACACTACATTGTCCACTACAATACACTGTCCACTACACTACCCACTACACTACACTGTCCACTACACTACCCTGTCCACTACACTACCCACTACACTACACTGTCCACTACACTACCCTGTCCACTACACTACCCACTACACTACACTGTCCACTACACTACACTGCCCACTACACTACCCTGTCCACTACACTACTACTACCCACTAAACTACACTACACTGTTAACTACGCCTCCTCCCCAGGCTGTGTCTAGTCCTGCAGCCAGCAAAATTACTTACCTGTTTTCATGATCCATCCGCTCTGCCGCATGGTGAAGACAAGCCCTTTCAGGGGGCGGGTCGGGGAGGATTGTGAGAGCTTAGAGGAGGCGGGATGGAGGCACATGCAGAGCTGACTTAGAAGACAGCGAGACGGGCTCCAGAAGCGAGGCAGGGCTCTGCCCCTGGCCAGCCCCGCTGACGCACATGACAATGTTGGCCCAATCACAGGGCGCCGGCCGGCCATCGTTTAGCCTGGAGATGGCGGGGGCTGGAGTGACACGCTAGGAAGAATTTTTAAAGTTTGCTAGAGTGACACTGGTGCGGGATGTGCCCCCCCAAATGTTGCGCCCGGTGCGGCCGCCCCCTCCCCCCCTGCACCCCCCACGCTACGCCACTGTGCCAGTGTAAAAAAATAAATAAATAGATGAGCCAGTGATACATTTATCATGGAACATGGTCTATTTGGCATTTTTATAGTTTGAAAGTAAATGTGTTGGTAGCGTGCTGGAGCCAAACCAGTGAGCTGTACCATAATAATCTTCATTATTATTACAGGTACTTATATAGCGCTGTCAATGTATGCAGCGCTTTACATATATTATACATTCACATCAGTCTCTGCCCTCAAGTTGCTTACAATGTAAAGGTCCCTAACTCACATTTATACATACACATACTAGTGCCAATTTAGACAGGAGACAATTACCCTACCAGCATATTTTTGGAGTGTGAAAGGAAACCAACCAAGGTACCCAGGGGAATCCCACCCAGGCGCAGGGAGAACATACAAACTCCAGGTAGGTAGTGCCTGGCTGGAATTTAAATTGGGGACTCTAGTATTGCTAGGCAAAAGTGCTAACCATTTAGACACTGTGCTGCCCAACATCTTCATCCTTTTTTTTACAAATGATTACCCAGTACTCTGCACAATTACTGACAGTCCTAAAGAAGGGAGTTGAGTTCTTACCCCCCTTACATGTTGGATATTTATCTTGTCATATACATAAGACCTTCTGGACTCTAGTTGCGTGTTTCATCCATTCTACATTCTTACCTGGCTCAGCACTGCAGTGTACCTGGAAATATATTTCTTTAACATTGACTGAGCTCTCCCAGGGATTTTAGGTAATGTTATCCATTCGTGTTCAGCTGAAGAGAAGAGAAGCAATAAGGATAAGCATAGCAGTGATGACAGGAAATATGAAGTATGCTTTATCAACCAGAAATACCCCAATAAAAAGAAATCTAATTTCCTGGTATGGTTTAACACACTTTGCACATACTTGACATCTATAGAATGAACCTAAAAGTGTATTAAACTTGATTTGCATGAACTACTGGAGCTCTTGCTGGACAGCGTGATGGTTACCAGTAAAGGAAAGGCTGCAAGAGTCTGCACAAAATCCTAAAGGGCCAGCAAAGGTTATTTTTGTGGATACTTTTCATGAGCTGATCTTGAGCATAACATTTGATTCAGTCAACTTAGAACTGTCCTCTGTGGTTCTACACCTTAATCTCCAAAGGTGAGTACAGAACCACTTGACATCTGACACCACACATACCTAATCTGTTTGAATTAATTTGCCTTTGGGCCCTGTCTTCTGTTATCAAGCCAAGTGCATTGAAGACTTACTTCTTTGAAGAAGTTGCCAGTCGACATAACGCGTAGGGTGGAGCTTTATTGTGAAGCATCAGTCTTTTTATCTGCAGCCCGATCCATCCCAGCATCTGAGCTGTCAGACAGAAAACGCAGGGCTCTGTGAGCCAGGGGAGTCTAGCCTATTTTGTGTACTAATAAGCCTGTCATAGAGTTGCATTGTGAATGAGGTTTGTACAGAGAGAATAAATGTCACTATGTGAATTTTATTATAGAGCGTACCATCAGTTTTTTCTTTATATCTTTTATGGTTTTTACATACCACCTATAGCTGATCCTGGCTCTTAAAGGCATACAGGCATTGTGACCTTTTTAATTTAAAAGTCTATAATTTAAGGTGAGCGTCCATCATTGTTTGGGGGATGTACAGTGGAATCTAATTGTTCGTTAGTGGTTGAAAGCAGAGAAAACCTTACCATGTTCCACAGGCAAAAGATACGGTACATGAGCTGCTTTTTGACAGAAGGGGTGAAGAGAGAGAAGATTGAGGGTATGATCATGGGGTGGGGGTGGAGAAAGGAGGCAAATCAGAAGCTGACTGAAGACTATATACAATATATAGGAGGCAGTGCAATAGCTGGTCATAGGGCTGGGGCTTAGTGGGAAGGGGCAGAACTTAGTAAAACAGGTAATACCTTATATTTATTAAATGTTAAGTACATTTCATATGTTCCTCTCCACTAAGTAGTAAATAATGGGTACTGCACTTATAGTAAGAAAAACTTCAGAATGGACTTCATTGTTAAAAACACACATGCCTGAAAAAATGGGAGCATATACAGTATTCAAGTAGTGTAAAAAAAGACTTAAGACAGCTAAGAGAGTGATTCATGGAATACAGAAAGCAGGATTACAGAAAGAGTGTTGTAGTTGAAAAGCAGCGTGAACAGGTGCAGATAAGATGAAGCTGACTTGTGGATAGTGGGGGAGCCATGCAAAAAAAGCAACATTGGCAAAGAATGTAGTGTGGACAGCAAGGGAAGCCATGAGCTGAGACATTGAGTGTTGTGTGGGATCTGCAACATGGGGATGCAGAGTGTGTAACATTGTGGAAACTGGCAAGGAACCTGAATTACCGTAGGAGGGATGTGGACAATGGCAAGACAGTGGCACATATAATTGGTTCAAAAACAATCGTGTACAGTGATGGTCTAGACCCCTTTATATACAGTATATATATATATATATATATATATATATATATATATATATATATATATATATATATATATATATATATATATACAGTGCCTTGCGAAAGTATTCGGCCCCCTTGAACTTTGCAACCTTTTGCCACATTTCAGGCTTCAAACATAAAGATATAAAACTGTAATTTTTTGTGAAGAATCAACAAGTGGGACACAATCATGAAGTGGAACAAAATTTATTGGATATTTCAAACTTTGTTAACAAATAAAAAACTGAAAAATTGGGCGTGCAAAATTATTCAGCCCCTTTACTTTCAGTGCAGCAAACTCTCTCCAGAAGTTCAGTGAGGATCTCTGAATGTTCCAATGTTGACCTAAATGACTAATGATGATAAATAGAATCCACCTGTGTGTAATCAAGTCTCTGTATAAATGCACCTGCACTGTGATAGTCTCAGAGGTCCGTTTAAAGCGCAGAGAGCATCATGAAGAACAAGGAACACACCAGGCAGGTCCGAGATACTGTTGTGGAGAAGTTTAAAGCTGGATTTGGATAGAAAAAGATTTCCCAAGCTATAAACATCCCAAGGAGCACTGTGCAAGCGAAAATATTGAAATGGAAGGAGTATCAGACCACTGCAAATCTAAGAAGACCTGGCCCTCCCTCTAAACTTTCAGCTCATACAAGGAGATGACTGATCAGAGATGCAGCCAAGAGGCCCATGATCACTCTGGATAAACTGCAGAGATCTACAGCTCAGGTGGGAGACTCTGTCTCATGTCCATAGGACAACAATCAGTCGTATACTGCACAAATCTGGCCTTTATGGAAGAGTGGCAAGAAGAAAGCCATTTCTTAAAGATATCCATAAAAAGTGTCGTTTAAAGTTTGCCACAAGCCACCTGAGAGACACACCAAACATGTGGAAGAAGGTGCTCTGGTCAGATGAAACCAAAATCGAACTTTTTGGCAACAATGCAAAACGTTATGTTTGGCGTAAAAGCAACACAGCTCATCACCCTGAACACACCATCCCCACTGTCAAACATGGTGGTGGCAGCATCATGGTTTGGGCCTGCTTTTCTTCAGCAGGGACAGGGAAGATGGTTAAAATTGATGGGAAGATGGATGGAGCCAAATACAGGACCATTCTGGAAGAAAACCTGATGGAGTCTGCAAAAGACCTGAGACTGGGACGGAGATTTGTCTTCCAACAAGACAATGATCCAAAACATAAAGCAAAATCTACAATGGAATGGTTCACAATTAAAAATATCCTGGTGTTAGAATGGCCAAGTCAAAGTCCAGACCTTAATCCAATCGAGAATCCGTGGAAAGAACTGAAAACTGCTGTTTACAAACGCGCTCCATCCAACCTCACTGAACTCAAGCTGTTTTGCAAGGAGGAATGGGCAAAAATTTCAGTCTCTCGATGTGCAAAACTGATAGAGACATACCCCAAGCGACTTACAGCTGTAATCGCAGCAAAAGGTGGCGCTACAAAGTATTAACTTAAGGGGGCTGAATAATTTTGCACGCCCAATTTTTCAGTTTTTTATTTGTTAACAAAGTTTGAAATATCCAATACATTTTCTTCCACTTCATGATTGTGTCCCACTTGTTGATTTTTCACAAAAAATTACAGTCTTATATCTTTATGTTTGAAGCCTGAAATGTGGGCACTTTATGTTTGAAGCCTGAAATGTGGCAAAAGGTCGAAAAGTTCAAGGGGGCCGAATACTTTCGCAAAGCACTGTATATATATATATTTTTTGGAAACCATTATATGTTACTATGAAATCATTTTGGCTTCTCTACTGTGACTGTACTGGACAAAAATGCATTCGCAGCTGCTGAACCTGTAATGAGTCTCTCCTGCCACCCCCTCACTGAATATTAACTGCATTTAAAGCAGACAATCACCCTCTTTATCCACTTTCTCCAATACTAAAAAATGACACTATAAATACTTTCTGTTGCTCTTAGCCTCCTCTAAATCTCCAAATTCCTTTTTTTTTTTTTTGCTGCAGTGATCTGACTTCCTGTTAGAGGGTGCCTAAGTTCATTCTCCATGGTCTCACTGTAAGTGGGAACATAGCCATTCGCTCTCGAGATGGACTATGGACTATAAGATGTGTAATGTGCGTAGAGCACTGCACATGACCACAACTAATGTGTACTGTTCATTCCAAATGACTGGGAGTGAAGTGGAAAAGAGGTTCAGGAGCTCACAGAGAAAGTTACAAGGAGGCAGCAAAACATAGTAAGAAACATGAAAAATGTATTACAGGGTTTTAAAGTGGTGGATGTGCATTGATTAATTTTGTTGAATAAGTAAGGAAAAATGTAAATTTTATTTACATTGTAAGGGCTCTTCAGGTTTGGGGCACACTACCAAAAATGCCCATGCACTGCAGTGTGTCATCAGAGGTTGGGTTATTCTTCTTGGTTCTTCTAGCTACCGCCCCAATGATGCACTCAAGTGAATGGATATTATCAGGAGACTGGCTGCAAGGACCAGGAAGAGACAGCTGGCTCCTGATGACATCAGTGAGGAAGATAGCTGTACAGGATCTGGTGTGCAGCAATGGACTGGGGGATCACTACAGAACACTGCTGGATTTACGGGGTGTGTATATTTTTGTGGATGCCACAGCATAAAAAGGTATAGGGGGAGATTTTTAACAATTTTAACAAATTCATTCAAGGTGTGTGTATGTGGGTGGGGGGTAAAGTTCCTTGTGTCATAAACAATTGCCATTAAAAATAAATACTTGTTTTCACTTTCTTTGCAACCTGTCTTCATGTAGTCATTCCAACAATGGATGCTTAGCATATCATAAATATATATATACATATATATATATATATATATATATATATATATATATATATATATATATATATATACATATATATATATATATATATATATATATATATACATATATATATATATATATATATATATATATATATATATATATATATATATATATATATAAACATATGTATTTACACATACTGTATATTCTTATATCTTGGCAGACGTCAGTATCTAACGAAACACGTAAAGTGTGTGGCATAACACAGTTATGTCATCACGTACAGTGGAGCTGCCGATACATGCTGGATGCTGGCCAGGATAATTCTAAAGTGCTGTTTACGTTTTAACACGTGAGAGTATTGAGATGTTAAATAAACACACTATTGCGGGCATATTTGTTATTGTTTATGTATCCGATTAAAGTTTGGGAATACTCCCTTGGTTGATTTTTACCTATAGGTAAGCCTATAATAAGGCTTACCTATAGGTACAGTAAATATCTCATAAACGTGCACTGTTTAGGAGATATTTACTTGCGAACCCCACTTGCTCTGAAGGAACAGTATACCCGTGCCGTTCCTTCAGACTCTTGCGCAATGACGTCATTGTGGCTCGTCCAGTCAAAGAACCAGAGCCTGCCAACCCAGAAGGAAGACTGGGTGAAGATGGAAGCCCTGTATGTGATGCATATTAGCACAATATTGCTTTGCCTTGCAGGTTAAAAAAAAAAAAAAAAAGCTCATGGTTTACTACCGCTTTAATATTCCGGAGCAGAAATGTTTGACACTTTTATCATAGAGTAGGAGCAGAGCCATTTGGAGGTGTGCTGATCATGACCACTTAGAGGGGCATGGTGTTTTGGTAAGCGCCTTATTTTATTTGAGCACTGTGAAGAGGTGGAAGATTTCATGATGGAGGAGTGTGCATAAGGGATTACCACCATTATTGCACAACATCAACCCATTATCCTTCCTCCACCGAATGATTTGGACCAGTGCACAAAGCAGGTCCATAAAGACATGGGTGAGCAAGTTTGGGGTGGAGACATTTGACTGGCCCACACAGAGTCCAGAGCCCTGACCTCAACCCGAACATTTTTGGGATGAATTAGAGTGGAGACTGCGAGCCAGTCCTTCTCGTCCAATATCAGTGCCTGACCTCACAAATGCGCTTCTGGAGGAATGGTCAAACATTCCCTTAGATACACTCCTGAACCTTGTGGACAGCTTTCCCAGAAGAGCTGAAGCTGTTATAGCTGCAAAGGGTGGGCCTAGTCATCCATGTCTTAAGTCTGCTTGTCTTCAGCAAACTGTTTGTGGGCTTTCTTGTGCATCATCTTTAGAAGTGGCATTCGTCTGGGATGACAGCCATGCAGACCAATTTGATGCAGAGTGCAGCATACGTTCTGAGCACTGTCAGGCTGACCCTCCACCTCTTCAACTTCTGCAGCAATGCTGGCAGCACTTATACATCTATTTCCCAAAGACAACTTCTGAATATGACACTAAGTGGAACATGTCCTATTAAAGTGCTGTATGGTCTTGGTTACCGTGCTGCAGCTCAGTTTCAGGGTCTTGCCAATTTTTCTTATAGCCTAGACCAGTGATGGCGAACCTTTTTGAGCCCTAGTTCCCAACTGCAACACAAAACTAACTTAATTATTTCAAAGTGCCAACACTGCAATTAGCGTAAGAGGGGGGCTTAGAGAGAGATGGGGGCTGAGAGAGAGAGGGTTGAGAGAGAGGTAAAGTGAGGGGGTGTGAGAGAGAGAGGAGGGGCATGAGAGAGGGGGGTGTAAAAGATAGAGGGGGGTGTGAGAGAGAGGGGGGTGTGTGAGAGAGAGAGAGAGGGGGGTGTGAGAGAGAGAGAGGGGAATGAGAGAGAGGGAGGATGAGAGAGCAGAGTGTGTGAGAAAGAGGGGGTGTAAGAGAGAGGGTGGACTGAGAGAGAAAAGGGTGAGAGAGAAAGGGAGAGAGAGAGAGGGGGGGTGTGAGAGAGAAAGGGGAGAGAGAGTGAGAGAGGGGAGGTTGCGAGAGAGGGGTTTGTGAGAGAGGGGGGGGGTTAAGAGAGAGAAGGGGGGTTAAGAGAGAGAGGAGGGGTGTGGGAGAGAGGGAGGGGTTGAGAGATAGAGAGGAGGTGTGTGTGAGAGAGGGGGGAAGAGAGAGAGATGGGGGTGAGACAGATTGGGGTGAGAGAGAGAGGAGGGGTGTGAGAGAGAGGGAGGGGTTGAGAGAGAGGGGGGAAAGAAAGAGAGGGGGGACTGAGAGAGAGGGAGGAGAGTGAAAAAGAGGTGGGCTTGAGAGAGAGAGGGGGGGCTGAGAGAGAGAAAGGGGACACAGAGGGAGGGGGACAGAGAGAGAGAGAGGGAAGAGGACACAGAGGGAGGGAGGGGGGACACAGAGGGAGGGAGAGAGGGAGAGCAAGCCGAGAGTGGAGGAGCTGAGAGGAGAGTGAGGGGGGAGATGAGAGACAGACCTCTAGCTCAGTCCTTTTCTGCAGTCCTTTCTCTACCCCTCTATCCCATCTTTGCGTGCAAGTAGTTTGTGTATGATCGTGCCCAGTACCTTCCAGTCCAGTCTCTGTTCTTGATCCGGGGGTGCTCTCTGCTTTGTTCCTTCCAGCCGCTCTCTCTCAGCCTGTGCCTCCCAGCCGTCCTCATTTTCTGGACAGCCTCCCTGACCTCCTGCGCCCGCTGCTTGCCTTTTTGGGGGTCAAGGAGGCAGTGAAGCCCTTCTCTCCCTCCATGGCTCTAAGGCCTGGTAACCTTCCCCACGGAGACTGCGGGCTGCCCACTCGCCATGTGCAGATATATTCCTGCACCTCAACCTTGCCACTGTTTGCTGCCACACTCTCGCGCCCACCAAACCTGGACTATCCATAGACTCTTTTGTGTGCCCACAGAGATGACTCTGAGTGCCAGCTGTGTCACGCGTGCCATGGGTTCGCCATCACTGGCCTAGACCATCTTCATGTAGAGCAACAATTCTTTTTTTTCGGATCCTCAGAGAGTTCTTTGCCATGAGGTGCCATGTTGAACTT
The DNA here is from genome assembly GCF_965119305.1 of Pelophylax lessonae. Lineage (NCBI taxonomy): Eukaryota > Metazoa > Chordata > Amphibia > Anura > Ranidae > Pelophylax > Pelophylax lessonae. The sequence goes on along the minus strand of NC_138771.1, from coordinate 241,903,218 downwards.
CCAGTGACCAGTATAAGAGAGTGAAATTGATAACACCAAATTTAACACAGCTGCTCCCCATTCACACCTGATAACACTAATGAGTCACATGACACCGGGGAGGGAAAATGGCTAATTGAGCCCAATTTGGACATTTTCACTCACTTTTACTCACTTTTGTTGCCAGTCATTTGGACATTAATGGCTGTTTGTTGAGTTATTTTGAGTGGACAGCAAATTTACACTGTTATACAAGCTGTACACTGACTACTTTACATTGTAGCAAAGTGTCATTTCTTCAGTGTTGTCACATGAAAAGATATAATAAAATATTTAGAAAAATGTGAGGGGTGTACTCACTTTTGTGAGATACTGTATATATATATATATCGCAAATGCTTGTAATCCAAGTGTTATTGCTGGTTGCACCCTTGCCCTGGGGGATATTTAATATGTCCAGACAATGGCTTATCTACTTAAGTAATAGTCCTAGTACAAAATTTGGACTGGGATTATTGACAATGGATATACAAGCACGGAGCACGGTGTTCTGTATCTCCATTCAAGAAGAAGAGGTACACAAAGTGATTATGCCTGCCTAGATCTAATTCTGTGTTTCGTTTGGTCAGAATAAAACAAGAGGGGGGAACTGCCAGGATCTCAATGCATTTCCGAAGAAATAAGGATCTCAGTAAACAATAGGCTAAATTTACCCAAGGAACAGACAAAATATACAGTGCCACTCCTAGCCCAATGTACCGGCTTCCCTATAAGGGAAAGATATACGTAATTAAAGTAGGCAAAAGTCCAACACAGTCCCCAAAGTCTATAAGAAAACGTAATCCATGCATGAAATGAATACAGTTCTTAGGAGAAGATAGTGGACATCAGGAGTTAAACATGGTTCAGCACCTTGAAATGGATCAAGGGGAATCAAGCTGACACAGAAGATAAAAACAAAAGACAGGGCACCGAGATGTATCTATAAAAGAATATTTAATACAAGAAGAAACAAAGTATCCACTCATGAGTAGTAAGTGTGCATTCACACATCATAGCCAGTAACACATAAAAGCAGCCTTGAATTTGTCAATCACTGGCGATCTGTCAAAAGAGCCTGCCTGGGGTGTAGAGAACTGGGCTAATAGTGGGATAAAGCACATGAGATGGAATTGGAAATGGGCTGGTCACAAATAGACAACGCGTTTCTTGGCAAACTGCCCCATTATCAAGCCACAAGAGGCTTGAAATGAATGACATTTTAAACAAACTTGAGTTATTAATCAAAGTCAAACAAAAATACATTTAGTTTGCACCTTTCATATCAGTGCCCCCTTTATATCAGGATCTCAATCGGAGTCCCCCTTACATCTGGGGCTCCATCAGAGTCCCTCCTTACATTAGATTCCCTATCAAAGTCCTCCCTTACATCAGTGTCCCCATCAAAGTCCCCTCTTACATCAGGGTCCCTATCAAAGTCCCCTCTTACATCAGGGTCCCCATCAAAGTCCTCTCTTACATCAGGGTCCCCATCATAGTCCCCTCTTACATCAGGGTCCCCATCATAGTCCCCTCTTACATCAGGGTCCCCATCATAGTCCCCTCTTACATCAGGGTCCCCATCAAAGTTCCCTCTTACATCAGGGTCCCCATCATAGTCCCCTCTTACATCAGGGTCCCCATCATAGTCCCCTCTTACATGGAGGTCCCCATCAAAGTCCCCTCTTACATCAGGGTCCCCATCATAGTCCCTGCTTACATCAGAGTCCCCATCATAGTCCCCTCTTACATCGGGTCCCATCAAAGTCCCCTCTTACATCAGGGTCCCCATCATAGTCCCTGCTTACATCAGGGTCCCCATCATAGTCCCCTCTTACATCAGGGTCCCCATCAAAGTTCCCTCTTACATCAGGGTCCCCATCATAGGCCCCTCTTACATCAGGGTCCCCATCATAGTCCCCTCTTACATCAGGTTCCCCATCAAAGTCCCCTCTTACATCAGGGTCCCCATCATAGTCCCCTCTTACATCAGGGTCCCCATCATAGTCCCCTCTTACATCAGGATCCCCATCAAAGTCCCCTCTTACATCAGGGTCCCCATCAAAGTCCCCTCTTACATTAGGGTCCCCATCATAGCCCCCTCTTACATCAGGGTCCCCATCATAGCCCCCTCTTACATCAGGGTCCCCATCAAAGTCCCCTCTTACATTGGGGTCCCCATCATAGTCCCCTCTTACATCAGGGTCCCCATCATAGTCCCCTCTTACATCAGGGTCCCCATCAAAGTCCCCCCGTACATCAGGGTTCCCATCAAAGTCACACCTACATTAGGGTCTCCATCAGAATCCTCCCTTACTTCAGGGTCCTCCTTTTATCCAAATCCACATCAGAGTCCCCCTTTATGTCAGGGTCTCCATCAGAGTCCCCCTTAAATCAGGGTTCCCATCAGATTCCCCCCTTACATCAGAGGCCCCATCAAGGTCACCCTTACATTAGGGTCTCCATCAAAGTGCCCCTTATATTAGGGTCCCCATCAAAGTCCCCCCCACACACACACACACACATCAGGGTCCCCATCAGAATGTTCCTGTATGATTCACATGCAGTTCTGTTCAGTTTGATTTCAGCCTATTCATTGGAATGGGCTGAAATAGCACCGTACAATAGAAAGTGCTTGCACTGCTTTTGGAAACTTACTGCAACCGCATTGCATGGTATTTCTGTACCATGTCATCCGGCGTGAGCAAACGCAATGCGTTTGGGTTCTAATTAAAGTGGTTTTACAGGCTGAAGGTTTTTTACTTTCATACATTATTTTGGAATTATGGCCAAAAAGTTTAACCTTGGTTTCATCAGACCAGAACACATTTTCCCACAGAGACTTCAGATGTGTTTTTGCAAATTTTAGCCGGGCTTGGATGTTTTTCTTTGTAAGAAAAGGCCTCCGTCTTGCCACTCTACCCCATAGCCCAGACATATGAAGAAACCGGGAGATTGTTGTCACATGTACCACACAGTGTTGCCAACTGCCAGTATTTTTACTGGCAGCAAGTAAAAACCGGGCACTTTTCTCCTGCCAGTAAATGCCAGTGACAGGAAAAAGTTGCCAGTAAAAAATATGGTTGTTGCGCTCGTCTCAGAACTATGCAGTTCCAGATCCGACCGAAACCATCCAAGTGACTGCTACAGTGGCACAGGGTGGTGCGATGGCGGAGGACGAGTATGACAGAGGCAGAGTGTGTAATGCAGGCATGTCCAACCTGCGGCCCGAGGGCCGCATGCGGCCCAGAACCACAGGCAATGCGGCCCACTGCCCCCTGACAATTATTTTTTTTTTTGCTGGGGAGGAAGGAAGTTGAGTCGAGGGAAACGACCACAGCGGCTTCCAACTAACTGTAGGCAGAGGCTGCCTCGGAGCCTCTGTCAATGATAGACACCACATTGGTGATGTCTATCATAGGAGCCGGTCCAGGAGGCAGGACTTCGTATGACAGCGGTCGCCGGATAAGCGGGAGATCCCTGCTCTGTGTAATCCAGTGGCTCTCCTCTCTCTCTTTATTGCAGACTGCATTGGATGGGCACACACTGGTGAGGCTACATTGGATGGGCACTGATCAGGCTGCATTGGATGGGCATGCACTTGTAAGGATGCATTGGATGGGCACTGATCAAGCTGCATTGGATGGGCATGCACTTGTGAGGCTGCACTGGATGGGCACTGATCAGGCTGCATTGGATGGGCACGCACTAGTGAAGCTGCATTGGATGGGCATGCACTAGTGAGGCTGCATTGGATAGGCTTGCACTGGTGAGGCTGCATTGGATTGGCACTGGTGAGGCTGCATTGGATGGGCACTGATCAGGCTGCATTGGATGGGCATGCACTGGTGGGGCTGCATTGGATGGGTACTAATCAGGCTTCATTGGTTGGGCACGCACTGGTGAGGCGTCACGGGAAGGGCGCTGTGGCGTTTTATTACTTATATACCTTAACTGTAGTATATATTTTATATGCGGCTCGAGAAAATTTCTCTACACTCAATGTGGCCCAGAGAAGCCAAAAGGTTGGACACCCATGGTCTAATGTGATGTCATGGTGCAAGGGAGCCGAGTGGAGCGGCCGGAGCTTCGCACAGTGGTCTGCGGGACAGGAACAAGGCAAGCCGGGAGTGGGACTGTCAGTTTTGTTTGGACTGGAGTGGACTGAAGGGACCACCTGGCGTGGAGAGAGACTGTCACTGTGACTCAGGAGGAGACGTATCCTGTCGGTGAAGTGTCATCATCATCTGTGCTGCAGCACACTGCTGTCAGTGTCACTGTGAGAGTCAGTTTCAAATGTGTGCGTCCGTCCCTGAGCTACTTACTATACCAAAAAATAAAACAAAAAATATGTTTTTTTGCCTTAATATCTATACTTAATCACATTGCTAATTGCATATAGTACTGGTTCGTTGCTTAAAATGTTTGTTACCCTAAAAAAAAAAAACTATTATACAGCACAGTGCTTTTGTGCTTAGTAATTTGGCCCCTTGTATCACCTGAAATACCTGGCTGATGCCTGGTTCTGTCCTCCCCCCATAAATTGACCACATTTTTTTCATGGCTGCTGAACCCTGACACCCTGGTCAGTTTACATGCCTCCATCATCTGCAGCTCTCCTCCCTGCTCTCCCCCATCCTCTCCCCCTTCCCCTCCCTGCCTGGGGAGGGGGGAGAGCAGGGAGGAGAGCTGCGGATGACGGAGCTCTCCCCTCAGCTAGTGGCAGTGTCTGCCCCTCCACTCCTGTGGCTAAAATACCATCTACATTTTTATACAATCCTCTCTGATTCCTAATCCTGTGTGCCCCTGTGTGTGCATTTTATTAAAAATATACTGTCTATACCTGATTTCAGAGCACCACTCAGGGCTCACGCCACCGGCTGCCTCTCCCCTCCTCTCCTCTCCTCTTGACTGACGTCAGCAGAGGATTTTCGGCCCCTCCTACTGCAGCTGTCAGATGGAGAGAGGCGGCTGGTCAGGTATAGCTGGCATTTTTTTAATAAAACGTACACACAGGGGCACACAGGATTAGGAAACAGAGAGGATTATATATATATAAAATAAAAAAAGGTGGCTTAACAACCACTTTAAATATTTAAATTTGAACTTAAAACTGTAATTTTGTAACATTTGGAAATGCCAGTAAAAGCTTGGCTGTGCCAGTAAATTGTGGGTGTCATGTCAGTAAATTTCAATCTGGTAGGTTGACAACACTGGTACCACACAGCCAGTACTTGCCAGATATTCCTACAGCTCCTTTAATGTTGCTGTAGGCCTCTAGGCAGCCTCCCTGACCAGTTTTCTTCTCGTCTTTTCATCAATTTTGGAGGGACGTCCAGTTCTTGGTAATGTCACTGTTGTGCCATATTTTCTCCCCTTGATGATGACTGTCTTCACTGTTTTCCATGGTATATCTAATGTCTTGGAAATTCTTTTGTACCCTTCTCCTGACTGATACCTTTTAACAATGAGATCCCTCTAATGCTTTGGAAGCTCTCAGCGGACCATGGCTTTTGCTGTAGGATGCAACTAAGCAAATGTCAGGAAAGACCTACTAGAACAGCTGAACTTTATTTGGGGTTATTTAGAGGCACTTTAAATGATGGCAGGTGTTTACTGACTCCGATTTAACATGAGTTTGAATGTGATTGCTTAATTCTGAAAACAGCTACACCCCCAGTATAATAGGGTGTGCACACTTATGCAACCACATTATTTTAGTTTTTTATCCCCCCCCCCCCCCCCCAAAAAAAAAATGTTTGTTTTTTGAGTTGTACATTTTATCGGTCACAATAAAGATGGAAAAAGTTCTGAAATGAATTATCTTTGTCTCATTTTTTTTACATCACAGAAAACTGACACTTTAGCAGGGGTGTGTAGACTTTTATGCCCATTGTGTTCCATTTTTTTTTGGCTTTAATCCTGTTTGCTCATATTATATTTTGCCTTCCATTAACATACTTATCATTTTTATATCTATGGATAACATTTGCCATCAATGGCCTCTCAGTCCCTTTATGACTTTGTCCCCACGCCAAGGAAATGAGAATTCCTTGAGCCTCCAAGGGGGGGAATTCCGTTGTTGGAAGTGTATACAGAGAGGCAGCAATTAAGATCTTGTGTCTTGCACCAGTGAACTCTAATAAATGTGGATTCCAATGGTCGGGTAAGGTGACTACATGATGACAGGAGCCTGCAGCCAGGCGCTGCGACAACTCTTTTGTGTAAATCAACAACCCCCTGCAGGGGATTCATGACTGCAGGGGAATATGCTGCGCTGATAGCAGCTCGGCCGCTGATTGGAGGACGGCTCCGCGCCGCGGCCAATGAGCGGAGAAGAAAGCTCATGTCACGTTAGCAGTGTGGAAGGCTCGCTGAGTGGCGGAGTTAGTAGTAGAGCGGACTCACCTAGAGGCAGCACGGTGCTTTCTCCACACATATGAACTATTGCACGGGGACGACAGGCTGAGGAAACGGCGTTTACCATCCATGTGACCTGTACAGGGGATACTCGGCGTGCTGTGGTAAGTTCTAGTCTCTTAGGTGTGTGTCCTTGTATACTGCCTTCTCATATAAGTTTTATAAGACGAGCTCGCTGCTGCTGCTGCTTTACTTGGAGCTCATGCTGAGGAATGTCGGGCACCCCGGGCTCCCCGTTCTCTATACCCCCCCCCCCCGTTATCGGTGCCATGTCTCACACACTAGTCGGGTCACCAGTTGCTGCGTTAACCCTTCACTCTGACCAGTCCCGCTAGGCGTTGCTCGGCAGCGCTCCCTGGCGGCGGGAGAAGGGACGGCAGGCTGGATGGGGCAGCTCCAGAAAAGTGTCCTGTCAATGATGTCCCTGGAAGAATCAGGAACAATGGTCTCATTAGGCTCCTCCACATCATCTCACTGTATGAGCATCCATGCATAAACGGCTAACTGCTCCCTTGAGTGTGTCAGCCTCATCAGTGTTACCCATATTGTTGGTGATCTTATGGCAAGTTCCCATAGGGAGATCGTGGGGGGGGGGGGGGGCTGCTCTATCATCATCCAGCATGTCAGGTTGAAGGACAGCTCACATATGGTGATCTATGTGCAGACAGTCCTAGAGCACTGCTTACAGATGTCGTCATCCTGTCTATGGGATATGTCAGGGTGGAGGAGCTGCAAATCCTCTACAAACTCTAATCCCTGGGGGCACAGAAAGGAGATCTAAGTGCCTTTTGGGACACTGGTAAGTCAGACAAGGCTGCTGCATCACCTCCTCTCCTATCTTGCCTGTTAGTGTGTATGGAAGAAAGGCAGACACCAGAAGTGTGCTTAAACTGCAGACAGCTTAGGAAAACAGAGCTAATCTTTGTGTCAGTATAGCAATGTTGTGATTTCTATAGGGGCAGCCAGAGGGTTCCTGTCCTGCTTGGATCAACAGGGATCACAGCTGAAGGTTGATGAGCTCTGAGTGGAGTCTCTGCTTTGTGTCTATGTGTGTGCGCAAGACAACTTGCTCAACAATGCTTTGTTTCACAGTGAAGTCATGCCAGGCTCCATCCATTAAAGATAAGGATCTGCGCTTTAAGTCCAGGCATGGTAGTGCTGGGTGAATGTGTTACCCGTTAAAGGAGATATGCTTATATTCCCTCTTAGTGAGAGTTGTAGCAGCATGATTGATTATAAACTGGGGACATTGGGAGGGGGGTAGTCAAGAGTTGGTTAAAACATTCCGTCACTTTGGGTTGTTTCCCATTGCACTGAAAAATTATATTGTGAACTTTTTTTTTTTTTTTCCTGTTAGCCAAAGGAGTTTATGTAGCATAGACCTTTCCAATAGACTCTGCCTGTGGTTCATTTCATACACATTCGAGCTGTGGTTGCACATATATGGAGGAGCTATAAACTGGACTGCATTTTATTTTACTGTTTACCACTTCTTTTACAACGTATGCCTGTGATGAAAGGTTGCTTCTTTTTGATTTGGCAAATTGCAGTAGTCCGTGGCAACACAGGCTGCATTTTTCAGCTTCGGTCCTGGTACAGACGTTCTGTAATTGAATATAAAGGGGGAGATTTACTAAAAATGGAGCACATAGAATCTGGTGCAGCTGTGCATGGTAACCAATCAGCTTGTTCAAAAAAAAAAAAAAAAACCCTGTAAGCTGATGGGTTTCTGTTTGTGTGTGTGTGTGTGTGTGTGTGTGTGTGTATATGTATGTGTATATATATATATATATATATATATATATATATATATATATATATATATATATATATATATATATATATTTTTTTTTATAAATGTATTTACTCATCACAGGTACTTTGTACGGCAGTATGTATGTGTGTATATATATATATATATATATATATATATAATTATAGTGCATTCACATCAGTCCCTGCCCTCATGCAGTTTATGATCTAAGGTCCCTCACATTCATACATACACATAGTAGGGCCAATTAACCTACCAGCATGTCTTTGGAGCTGCACCAGATTTTGCACTCTCCAGTTTTACTAAATCAACCTCAGTGTCTCTGCACTTTATTCCTGTGCTTGCACAACATCCCAAAGTAATGTGAAATTTAGTTGGGTACAGGGGTGCTCAACATGATTGAGGGGCCATTCCCAAGACCCATAAGTAAATATGTCAGAATAGAAAGTCAGCACACCCACAAACACCTAATGCAAAAATAGGTTGTAATAAAAATACTTGAACAAAGCCCAGATATGATCGAAGTTATCCATATATATCGATACAGCATATGCAAATAGTTTAGCATAGACTTGGGCTCTCCAAACTTTCTAAACAAAAGGCCAGTTTACAGTCCTTCAGACTTTAGGGGGGCGTGCTGTGCCCAGTTGGTGTAAACCATGCCCCATCTTTGGCATTAGGGGGCAAAATGGTGTCCCATCATTAGTGTCAGTGGAGGGAATAGTGCCCCACTGTTGGTGTCAGTGGGGGGGGGGTAATAGTGCCCCATCGTTGGTGTCAGTGTGGGGGGGGGGGGTAGTGCCCCATTGTTGGTGTCAGTGTGGGGGGGGAATAGTGCCCCATCGTTGGTGTCAGTGTGGGGGGGGGGGGTAGTGCCCCATCGTTGGTGTCAGTGTGGGGGGGGGAAATAGTGCCCCATCGTTGGTGTCAGTGTGGGGGGGGGGTAGTGCCCCATCGTTGGTGTCAGTGTGGGGGGGGAATAGTGCCCCATCCTTGGTGTCAGTGCGGGGGGGGGCAGTGCCCCATCGTTGGTGTCAGTGTGGGGGGGGTAGTGCCCCATCGTTGGTGTCAGTGTGGGGGGGGGAATAGTGCCCCATCGTTGGTGTCAGTGTGGGGGGGGGAATAGTGCCCCATCGTTGGTGTCAGTGTGGGGGGGGGGGTAGTGCCCCATCATTGGTGTCAGTGCGGGGGGGGGGGCAGTGCCCCATCGTTGGTGGTAGTGTGTGGGGGGGGGGGGCTAAGGATAACACATTGTGCAAAAATTGCATACACCAAGGTGGTAAAGTAATGGATAATTCGGTAGACAAGTGAAGTCCTATAATCGATCTTTCATTGTGTAGTAAAATCCCTTCTTTGAGCAGAACCTGAGCTGCACCTCTGTGTGTGCAGAACTTATATTAATGTCCCTTAGCAAATCGGCAACCATCTCTTCATCTCTCAATATTTTGGCTGCTCCATATGAATGAAAGATGAAGCCTGACCACATTGGTTTCTGCAAACTATTCTAATATTTTGTGATTTGTTGTTTTGGTTAAGTGAGTGATCAGCTGTAATTGTTTTACAATATGTACATTTTTTTGTTACTATTTTTTGTTTTGTTTCTTTATTTTTAAACATGACTGTGTATAGTTTTAGAGTGCATATGTTGCATAGAACGCTTCCATCTGTCTTTTTAGCAGCCCAGGATTACGAGGGTGTGAGTTTCAGAGTGTTTGCCCAAATGAGACTCCAGATGTGGGAATTCAGCTGTTCCCTGTCACTTTGGTGACAACTGATCTTTTTCCAATAAACTTTGCTTTCACCATTTTGCTCAACTAGGTGTCAATGTTCCGGCTCTTTGCGTCAGTAAAAAAATATACTAGGCCACTGGGAGATATGTTTGCCTATCTTCCTCTCCTATAGTCACACTTGTATTTTATATAGCTAGTTGTAGACCATGGGAAGTAAGCAATGTGCTCTTTAGTCACCTCCTTGGAATTCTAGGTCTTCTAGTCACAGGCATTTGTCTATCTCAGTCTAGATGCTGCCTTTATCAACATAGTCCGGGAAGAATGAGGCAGTATTTAAGGAATCCTCTTTATTAAGCAATATTTACTCTCACTGGAGGTATTAAACAGTAACCATTTATCATTCTGTCAAGCTAGGTTGAGTTTAGTCTGACTTCAATGTGGTCTCCGTTTATGGTGACTGTCTTTGCCCTTGGACAGAGATCTATCATTGTACCTCTGCTGGAGGTCTAAAGGAAGGAAAAAAGAGGCTGTGGGTGATGCTACAAGTATTTCTTCTTTTTTTTTTTTCTGACTGACGGGAAGCCCTAGTTGGGACTCTTTAATAGGTTTTAGAGTAGAAGAAAGAGAGTTTAAATCCGAAACAGATTTCACCGTAAGCACAAATTCTATAAAACATGGTTTACTTGCAGCATGACAGAATGTTTAGAATAGAATGTCTTTTCTAGAAAGTGTTTTGATTATGTGACATGGCCTTAAGAACTGTTCCTTTTTCTCTCTTTGGCAAATAGTGTCTCATCCACGCTAGCAGTGCCATCAACATTTTTTCAGCCTATAGTTTCCAGTGCCTGTTACTGTGGCTAAGGCAAGTGGTGATTAGGAGACGCTGTTCAGAAAAGCAATTAATATACCTCCAGTGACAGATTCAATCAGTTCTGCCACAGAAAGCCAAGACAAGTAAAACAGTTTATCATGTTTTATAATCAGATGTGTAGGAAGCTGCTGTTTGTCTGGATTATAATAGGAATTGGAATGAGTTAAGCTCTGAGCATTTGCAGAAATGTGAAAAAAAACTTTGTATGGTTAATGGTTTAGCCTTTAAGATTAGAGGCAGATGTGTGTCTTAAAAAAAGAAAAGCAACAAGGGAGTCTGTTCTTGACAATATCCCATAGGGAACGGGGGCACAGAGGTAAACCTTCATTAGTCTGTGACTCTTTAGGCCAATGTTACTAGCAAAGGTAATTATTTATGCCAAGCCTAGCAGCAGCTGAGCCAGACTTCTGCTTTAATGATATTTTTGCTTTATTAGTTACAGAAAGCTGTTCTTTACAATGACACATTCATACACTAAAATAACTTGTTAGTAAAAAAAGAAATAGGAATGCACTGAAGTAACCAATCATATTTTAGGTTTCCATAGTTAAAACTGTTCGAGTAGGAATGTCCAGGCTTCTCAGAATCCACTCAATAAAAAGCCTTTCGTATGAATCGCACCAGCCTGGCACACTAGACATGCAGGGTTATAATCTGAGTGCTACATAGAACTCCCCTTTCAAAACCCCAGATATAATTGACAAGAGGCTCTTCCATACACTGACCCGGGCAGAAAGGGGAGAGTTCATGTGCAATTGCCTATTGTAGTCTCGTATAGCTGTGACTTTTGTCTGTTCACCTACTGGAGAATGAAAGTTAAAAATAAAGCCTGTTCTGTTCTAAAAGTATTTTAAGGAATATCCCACCAGCAATTTAACAAATTAACTGGTTAAAAATAAATGCAAGGGTTTGCTTTAGTCAGCATATTTTGCCCGATCCTTCTCATTTTAGGTCTAGGGTTATGGGAGGTTACTTATTCATTCTGGGACTTTATATATAGAGTTTTCTCTGTAGTAACTGGAATGCAAAATACTGGAAGGTTCCCACCCTCTGCTTTACTTGTGGAGTGGCCTACTCCAACCCAACAGATTTACTCTTCCATCTCTGCTTATCAGTTGACTTGTTGCTGTTGCATCAGAATTTGTCAGGGGTACAGCTTTAAATTATAGAAATATGTGTAGAACAATGCATACCATGAACAAACCTCAGTCTCTTAGCATTAAGTAAATATGAAATGTAATGCCGAAATTTCTTTCTTCAACTTAAAGTGGAACTTCACCTAAAAGTGCCCCATTGTTGCCAGTGGGGGGGAATAGTGCCCCCCTAAACTACTTTTTTGGAGTTTTTTTTTTTTTTTATGTAAGTGGGTTCCTATTTATGATCGCTGCCCGCTCCTACTTCAGTGCGGAAGTTCGGCTCTGCCTTGCATGCCTGAAACCACCTTAGACGCATCACAAATCCCAGGAGGCTGAAGGTCCAGTCTGAATGCTCAGCGCGTCTTGCGTATGTGCAGTGTGGAGACGGCTGTGAAACGGCAAGAAGTCCCAGCCAGCTTCCCACAAGCAAGATGGTGGAACCAGGGACACAAAGACTGGAAAATAACTTGCCTGGTCAATGACGGCACTAGGTTTCTGGACTGGTGTCTAAATAATATGACCCAGAAGCTACAGTGTGTGTAGTTGTTGACTTTAATTTTTTTTTACAAAAGATTGTAGTTCATTTTTAAAGTGACAGTTGCTTTCCATTGAAGCCATTGCTGACCTCCTGCTGAAAATGCTAGTTGCTTGCTTGTCATGTTGACCTTAGGGTTTCAAGTAGATTCACAACAGGTAAAATCAGATCTTCTGGAGTGTTTAAAGTAGAACTATAGGTAAAACATTTTTGATTAGAGTAAGTGGCGATTATAACCCCTGTCAGGTTTTTTTGCTATCTGTGTCCTATTGTGGACATTTCTCTTTACTTTCTGTACCCTAGCCAAAACAGAAAGTGAGGGGGAATCCCTCAGGGGGCCTCCCAGTTCACTAAAACTAGTGTCCCCATTGGAAGATTTCCCCTCTATTACTTTTCTGGGGACAATCCAAAATATGGGATTTTTGTTTAGCTTTCAGTGATAATGGAACACAGGACAAACGGAAAGGGTGAATCTCCCTGCCGGGGTACAGACAGCAATAAAAGCCAACAGGTGTTACAATCCCTGTCTACTCTGTCTATTGCAAAAGAAAATCTTTGTTTTTAGTTATACTTTTTAAAGTTGTTGAACCATCATGACCCCCAAGCAACTAGAGTTTTCAGAGGAGCAAATTTGACAGCAGAACTTCATTTTGTCACAAGTCTTTCAAGAAAACACATACTTGTAAAGAATATTTGGATACTTCAGTGTTAGTTCACCTCTACCAAAAAAACTGCCTATGCAGATGAGGGCGTCCATAGATAAGTACAAAATGTGAAACTGTGCAGCTTTGTCTAAAGTTAAACAATGCCCTTGCTATAGCTGTAGGTCATTTACATACCCAATGGAGCCTGACTGGAAAACTACTAGGATGCTACTAAGAGATGGCTAGCTGTTGCTGTTCACTTTCAACGTCACAGGAGGGAGCTCTCAATCACTAAGCTCACAGCTACTGCATCAGGAGAGGTAAAGCGCATGTGAGGAGGTTTGAGAAAGAGTTTGTTCCTGTGATGGTAAAGGTGAATAGTAACAGCTAGGCTTCTCTTAGCAACGTGCTAATAGCTTTCAAGTCAGGCTTCATGAGGTACCTAAATGGCTAACCGTTATAGCAAGGTCATTATTCAACTTTGGTCAAAGCTGCACAATTTGTTATAAACAAGGTGATCTATGCCTTTTTTTTATTTTTTATTTCTACCCTTTTTCCTCCTTACTCCCTAAGCAGTAAAACTAAGAACTTTGGCACATCTTCATATGTGTGCAAGGGAGAGGAAGGGCCTAAAGATCTACTTAACTCTTGCTGCTTGTGCCCTTCAAGGCTGCATTGTTGCAGAGAATGGTTCGTCGAGTTCTGTTGGGGAACCAACACTGGGACTGTCTGTCTCTGGTCCCTTGAAGCGCTTAAAGTGCTTATTGGTTCCCCTCTCTGACCTCACATCAGTACTGTATGCTACTGGCAAATGAGGTCAGAGGGAAAACCCAGTGAAAGCTGCAGCGCAACATGGATATTGACACTTGTGGACATCTGAATATCTTGTAAAAAATATCTTTATACATTAAAGCTGAGGTTTGGCTAAAAAAAAAAAGTCTCTACTGCTCACTCACCTGTGAAGAAGCCTGGGGAAATTTTCACTGCTATGATGCTCATCTTCTGTCTGTGAACCTCCTTTAGGTTACTAGCTTTGGGCCTTCAGACAGAAACGCAGTGCAGATGGGTCCAACAAAGACACGCCCTCTCCCTCCTCCATTCACAAAAGGTCTGCTGTTCTTTTTTCTGTGGTGGATGGCTGCAGAAAGTTTGGTCATCCATTGTGAGGGCCAAAGTTAATACATATAGGTGTTTCAGACAGGTTCCAGCCACCCAAATTGCTGTGGACATCAATATGAGCGTTTTGTTCCAGACAATCCATGTACACATACGAACTGGCCTCTCAAATTATTGCACCTTCTATTTTTATCGTCTCCAAATGTGGCGCGATTTTGCCACGGTTGTGCCTGATGAATCATGGGAAAATCGCGCAAACAGAATCATGGGACGCTTGTCGCCCAAAAGTAGTTCTTGTACTTTTTTTTTTGGGGCGACAGGCATCCTGCAATTTTGTTTGGGCGATTTTACTGCGATTTGTTGGGCTAAAATTGCACAGTGTTTGGGGTGCCATTGGAAGTGGCGGTAATAGCACGGGCGTCCAGCAATTTGCCGTGATTCGGGATCGCCAAGATGTAAATTGGGCCTTAGGCCTCGTCAACCAGGGCCTTGTCACTGATCCATACACCCATGCAAAGGGCTGTCTTATCCTGCATGGGATGCACAGGCAAAGATGGCCCTTCGCATGGGTGTACGGAGAGATACACCCCTGTGAATTAACCCATATAATTTGTGGAATACTGCATGCATTATTTATTTCTGTACATTTTATAGGCTTTCCAGAGAGCAGATGTTAAAACTGTTCAAAACTGTATAAATGCATGGAAATGCAGCATGTCCAATTTAATTTTGCAGTGTAGATTTAACGTTCCCATTTTAACCTGCAGGGCGCAGATGTGAACTAGCCACGTATGAATGAATGGGATTTAATTGAAACACATTTTCCTAGAATAAAATAATTGTAAGCGGGCCTCACAATTTACAATAACTATTTTTTACAACATTCTTGCTCTCTCTTATCTTTGTTTGGATGGCATTGGCTGCCAGCTGAAGGTTATTGAGTAAATGCTTTTATCAGTGCTGAAACCATGGAACACACAATTGTCTGCTGACTGCTACACAGGCATGGTCTGGATGTTTAACTATAGACTCATCTGGAGTAGGGTAAATAACAATAAAGGAGTTTGGCTTTCAGGAGAATTTTAGGAGTTAGGCTAGGCATAGACAGCTCAAAATGCAGGTTCTGGGAGGCCCTGAAGACACCACCCCACCTCGACAAAGCTGATTTAAATGTGGCATTGGGTTATTAATCAAACATTGACTGCATCTATTCGGATGCGCTGGCTGGGTTTGGCAGTGGAGATGTTTAGCAGGGATTGGAGGAATCCCCTGACTACTTGTGTAGACCCAATGGGACAATCAAGCTGTGTATGGCCAAGCCAATGCTCTGAGGAAATAGACCCTAAAAGCAATGGTGGATTGGATCATTCTACAGGTGTTGTGAATATTTTTATTGGCTTTGTTTATGATGAAGGAAGAGTGTTGCAAGCATGTATCTCATCAAGGACAGACTGGGAGATATTGTCCCAGGCATGGATGTACCAGTGCTTTTGTATTGTAACCTTAAATTCATTATGAATATGTTTTGCTTAATGTAAAATTTATCTAAAGGCAAAACGTATACATCTTTCCCCATTGGGTAGACTTGCTCTCTATGCGTCCTGACGACTGCTGTCGCTGGCACTAAAATTGAGGGAAAAGCCAAAATCGTAGGTTGTCGGAGAACCAGTAATATTAGAGGAAATCTTTTAATAGAGACTCTTGTTTTCTTGACAATAGTCTGAGAGGGGATTTTCTTAAATTTGAGAGGTTTTCTCTTACTTCCTGTTATGACAGGAAGTGAAGGGCAGACTCCTTAATGAGACACAAAAAATCCTAGCCATTCTATGCATGAAGATAAAAAACCTTCAAGTGAAACTATACACACTGTTTAATTTACATCATCCTTTCTAATTCTGTATATGCATGATGGCATTGCAATTATTTTAATAAAAACCCATCGACGTACCTTTTTCCTAATCAATATACAGCTGTCACATGACCCAGCTCTTTCCCTGTCTGCAGAGAAACATCAGCAGGAGGAGCGTCTAATCCCTCTTCTGCTGGTCACAATTTAAAAAAAAAAAAACTTCCTTTGGGATACAGAGTAAAAATAAAATAAATTGTTATACAAATATATATTTTAAATCAAACCTTTTTTGGCAAGAACATGTGGGTGGATTTCTGCCAGTCATGCCCCTCCAACCGCCGTCCTAGAATAAGAGGGAGGTGAAGCCTCCATCAATCTACATGTAATATCCTGCCCCTTTTTTAAGTTAAGCTGGTTAGTGGGCATGGGGGAGGAAGGGAGTGGACTGTCATTTACCACTGTGTACATACCCACATGTCTGACTGTATAGTAATATGGGCTGCTCAGATATAAAGGGGAGGAAATGATCAGCATACATTACAAACGTACTGAAAACTGACCATGTGTACTAGCTTCCAAATCCCTAGCTGCATTGGAGACATGGACGGAAAGGGGAGCTAGAGAGAAGCAGGATCAACCAGGTTTTTGCAGAATGCAGAAAACTAATCTCACAGTGACTGAATATGAATAGCATGCAACTCAGCACCTATTGATCGTTTTCTATGATGTGAATATAGGGACACTTTCAGTGTACGGCTCACTTTCAGCCACGCCTTATACTCACCTGAGTTAGATTCCAATCCAGTAATGTGCATGAGAGCAGTAGCTCTCCCGGGTCTTTGTTGTGAAAAAGTAAATAAAAAAAATAAATTGTAAAGGTTCAGATGCTTTAGGCTGGGTTCACACTTGTACAAATTGAATGCAGGTTTCCTGCATCCAATTCGCATGATAGGAGAGTGTGACCGGCTAGCAGTGGAGCCAGCTCACACAGCCCTGGGGCAGCTGGCGGTCAGCATTTTGGAAAGGGTCCTGTGCGCCTTTGGTTCTGATTCAGGTGCGAATTCGGGCAAAAATTTGGACCTGATCCCCACCTGAATCTGTGAAGAGGGACGCGGTGGACCCCCTGTGGTACGCCACGGCTACAGCATGTGTGAGCCTGGCCTCCACTCCCAGAGCAGATTATTTTAACACCCACCTGTATAGAACAAAATATTTTTCGGTAATCACTTGACATTAAAAGAATTATAAGAAAAAGCATACAGGAGACTGTGGCGTCCCCTAACAGTGGTCAGTGTAGATGTGACATTATATATTGCTAGTCAGTGGAAAATTGCCCCCTTGCTTTGGTGATCAGTGTAGGTGGGAGATCAATACAGATCTGCTTGAGAAACCTCTAGAACCCTGGGGCTCCACTGAACCCTGGCTGAGAAAAGCTGCTTTAGACCATTTTAACACTCAGTGAAAACGTTTTCTGTTTGCTTCTGTATAGGGCAGGGAGAGAAATGGGAAATTCTGCCGAAATAAGGCCCATGTTTGACGGCTGTCCCCATTGGATGATTAGACCTCATGCTCTAATGACCACTCCCAAATATAGTGGTTTGGACAAAAACAGTGGTAAATCTCCCAGCAGGAACACCTACACAGCAATATAAAAAATAAAAAAAGTTTTGCCTTTACACTTTAACAATATGTAATGCTGTATCTTTCGCTCATCAGAGACTGTAGCCAAGCAAGTTTCCATGCGCGGGACTTGGGTTACCAAAGTAAATTTCTGACTGGTACATGCTGTGAGCACATGCAATGTGGCCTAGAGGTAATAGTGTCCTACAGAAATCTGCCATATTGCTTTGGATTCTCAGTAAAACAAGAAGATTCAGTTGTAAGGGTTAAATTCTGAATGTTTGCTGAACACTAAAGCTGGCCATACACTGTTGGATTTTTTTTTTTTTCCTGCCTGCGTGGATGGACAAATCCTGTACAGTGCCGATTATATTCTGTTTGGGCAAAACGTTTCCATCTGATTCTTTCAATTTTCCAATAAAGGGATGTTGGGGAAGGAGTGGGCCCATAGTGAATTTCAGCTGGGAACTGTCCAATCTGTGCATAGTTTATGGCCATCTTTAAGATTATGCATGCTGAAAGGAGATCTGTAGTGTTTTAAAGAGATGTTTATGTACATTAGATGATGGTTGTGAATGTAATTCTAATCCATGTTTAAGAAGGCCATAGATACCAGAGGGTGGTCAGACATGCAGGGATGATCTAACCACCCTCAGGCATCTGTGTTGGCCAGTTCATCCCTGAACATGAATGAGTGCTTTATTATATGTCTAGATGTTTTTCCTCTGAGATGCAGCCGGAGGTGTCTGCGGGGAGCTAATAATCATTAGATTATCACCTTACACAATCACTAATGTCTTTAGAAACCCTTACCAGTGCCTAATTCATTTTTATGTCAGCAGTTGTTTAGCAGGCATTAGAACTACACTGTACAAATGATATTCACCTATAGTAAAGTCTCTCCAAATATGTATGTGAGCAATATATATGTAACATGTGAAGTCAAAATTGATACAGCGCTAGCATTTCATAAAAGGTGTAAAAATAATATTGCTGGTGTATATATAAATATATAGAAATATACAAAAAAACAACCATATTTTGCAAACAATAATGCAATTCTTAATCGTGATGTATCCATCCAATAAAGTGCAAAGTGATTATTATGAATGATTAAAAATATAAAAATAGGAATCCAATAAATATTGCAACAAATTGGTAAAACAGTCCTTAAATATTAAAGTGTCCAAATAAAGGTGCTCAGGTGCAGAAAACCGATCATTCTAAACGGTGCTCAAGTGAGTGGCCAGACCCTCTATGTTCCCTACTCACCACAGATATGAGTTTTAAACGCTTGATTGAATTAAAGATGGCTTTAGCAACCCAGCTCTTGATGTAGGTATTCCAGGATTAAAGATGCCTTATGTGGGATCGCTCCAACTGAAGGCTCCGCTTTTCCCAAATGCAAGAAAAAAAGGGGACCAATAGTGGAGTAGGTTTTGGCTATTTTATTCCCCCAAAGCAAAGAAACATACTTGCAAGCTCAAAATGAAAAAAAAAAACGCATGTAGAACAGATCTCACAATCGTGGTGGACTCCTCTAATGGCGTGCGTTCCACTGAGATCCAGGAAGCAAACCGGAAGTGACGATGCGTTCCAGCCATACTGGAAGTTACGTCAACGCGTTTCACCCACCTATTGGGAGTTTTATTTATTTATTTCAATGTATATGTAATGTTTAGAGGTTAACCATTTTCCGACCAGCCGCCGTATTTTTACAGCGGCAGGTCAGCTCTGTCCCGCAAAACGACATACCTGTAAGTCCCTTCATGAGACAGCTAGTGGAGGGGGGGGGGCGCACATGCACACGCTGATTGGCCGCAGGGGAGCCAATCAGTGAGTCTGGCGGATGCAATCGCTCCCCATGGAGACAGAACGGAGGTCTGCCGATGTAATAACGGCAGACAGCTGTGATATCAGTGATGAACACTGGGATCCAGTGTTCCTCCTATTTGGGAACACAGGTCTCTATGTTCATCAAGCAAGTCCACCCCCACACAGTTAGAAAGCACCCCCTAGGGACACATTTAACCCTTTGATTGCCCCGGGTGTTAACTCCTTCACTGCCATTGTCATTAGTACAGTAAAAGTGCATATTTGTAGCACTGATTACTGTAGTAATGTCAATGGTCCCCTCAAGTCAGTTAAGTGTGCGATCTGTCAATCGCTATGTCCCACTAAAAATCGCTGATCGCCGCCATTACTAGTAAAAATCTGTAAAGCACAGGGCGTCAAGGGCGGACCTGCCAATTCTGGTGTTCAATGGCAAATGCCGATTGAGCTCCACGGTGCTGGGCAGTGAGCACAGGGCCCACTAGAGGATGTCGGGCCCCTCAGGCCACCCTCAAGTCTGTTTCTGATTGTTTGGTCAGAGACGTTCACTCCAGTGACCTGCTGGAGGAAATTTTGCAGGGCTCTGGCAGTGCTCCTCCTGTTCCTCCTTGCACAAAGGAGGAATCTCTTCCATGCTCTTGAGACTGTGCTGGCAGACACAGCAAACCTTCTGGCAATGGCACGTATTGATGTGCCATCCTGGAGGAGTTGGACTGCCTGTGCAACCTCTATAGGGTCCAGGTATCTCCTCATGCTATCAGTAGTGACGCTGACCCTAGCCAAATGCAAAACTAGTGAAAAACCGTCAGAAAAGAGGAGTAGGGAAAAAAAAATGTCAGTGGCCTCCACCTGTAAAACCATTCCTGTTTTTTAGAGGTTGTCTCATTGTTGCCCATCTAGTGCCCCTGTTTCATTAACACCAAAGCAGCTGAAACTGATTAACAACCCCCTCTGCAACTTAACTGATTAGATCAATATCCAAGGAGTTTACTTGACTTGATGCTATACTCTGATTAAAAAGTTTTCCTTTAATTATTTTGAGGTGTGTGTGTGTGTACTGCAGAGCCACTTGATGGCACCTCAGTGTTTGGAGGCTCTCAAAAATGTATAGAGTTAGGACTGCAAAGTAGAGCACATGCATATTATTAATGGATAGGCAGAGGGCAGGTGAGCCTGGAGGTAGCCCACCCCTCCTTAAAGGCACACTGGGCAAGTAGCTCAATGGCAGCAAATGTGTCTAGTGCATCCCCTTATGAGTATTCCAACAGTAAAAACAAATGGCTACTGCCCCATCCTATAACTGGTCTTCAGAGAAAGGTCTTCACATGGAAGGGTGATGCATGTCAAACAAAACCAAAGAAAATTCCCAGCTCAACTTACCAACCAGTGGCTCTGCAACTTTTGCCTGTATTTGCAAATGTGTGCAAATGAAACCCCTGTTTTCAATGCAAACTGTTAGGGTAATTTGGTTGATTGCTGGCTGGTAAGTTGAGCTGGGAATTTTCTTTTGATTTTGTTTGACGTGCTACTTGCTGCAAAGACCAGTTATAGGTGGGGGCAGTGTCCATTTATTTGCAAGATAAGCTAAAATCTGCACCCAACTTGTATATGGTGTACTTGAGAGGGCACCAAATTATGTTTATAGGGGTAGTAAATGTTTAGATCTTATTTAAAACAAAAAAAAGTTATATATACCTGCTCTATGCCAGGGTTTTGCACATAGCAGCCCTGAATCTACTCTTCTGGGGTGCCCCGTCGGCACTCCTCCCTTTCATCAGGTGCCTCCATGGATGGCCACTTTCAATGGGGGAACGTGCTCTCGAGTCCCGCTGCTGCGTTCATTGACGCAGACACCGGGACTGGGCCCTGCCCCTGCTTCCGTGTCACTGGATTCGATTGACTGCAGTGGGAGCCAATGGTGGGAGTCATTCTATATAATGAGGTCAGAGACAGCGGCTGGAATGGATGGGCTCAGGTAAGAAAAATGGGGGGGCTCTGGGGGCAGCTGCAACAAGTTTTTTTCATCCTAATACATCACCAGAATTCATTAAGGTGAAAAACCTTGAGACTTTACTATCCCTTTAATCTTCCTTTTTATTTATTGAGCAAAAGATTAGATCCATCAATTTAAAAAGCTAGCCCTTTGAATAGTTATAACAGTACTTCAGGCATGTTACAAGCTGGTAGGCCTTGTCTACACAGATGCTAACAGTCTTAAGTACTCCCAAGCCACTGGTGTTTAGACCTAATGCACACTGGGTGTTCAGGGCCCAGTTGAGACTTGTGTAGGTTATGCCTCGTACACACGCAACGATTATCGGCCGACCGATCGTCCGACTTTTGTCCAGAGTGGTGTTTTGTTGGTTGGAATGTGCCTAGACTGCACACTAATTTTCTCGGCCAACAAAAATCTACTTCAGAAGTGATGTCATGTGTTGGTTTACTTTCCGTGTGTTTTTTCTTCTCTGAGCATGCCCAGTCTTGCTCATCAGATTTTTGTCTGCCGAAATCTTTACTGACTGACGGAAAATCGGCCGTTTTGTTGACGGCCAACAAAAATTTTATAGCCTGCACACCAGATTTTTTTTCGGCCGAAAAGTCTGAGTCGGTTGTCGGAAGCATCATACTAACAAGCCGAAAATCGGCCGATCGGACGTTGGCCGAAAATTCCCGGCCAATAATCAATGCGTGTGTACGAGGCATTAGGATGGAAGGCACGGGTTGACTGTCCAGCCCGCTTCCGGCAGCATGTAACATTCTGAGATGCTGAAAGCTGCTGTGGCTGGACAGTGGACCGAATGATCTAAACACTTAGGGATACTATGTGTCCAGGGGTGAATGCCCGGTATGTAAGAAGTCTACTTTCTGGGCATTTGGCCCTAAACATTAGTACTACTCTGTGCTCTGTCCACCCACAGCAGCTTTCAGCCTCTTCTAGAGTTTGCAGGCAGTGGGGCTAGATGGTGCACCTTTGCCTTCTCCTGCACCTAAATGCTGGAGTATCATGCATCAAGGCTAAATGGTCCATGCATGGGGCCTAAAGATTATACTGATACTTCTATTTTTATAGGAGATCACAGAGATCACATCACTGCATTCACCATCCTTGCTGCAATGGCCATTCACTTAGGTAAATTGTACCTTTGCCTTTCCTACTATGAAAGTTAAGCTTGATGCACACTAAAAAAAAATGTTTTTGTTCAACCCAGTGGACTGAATGAATAAACTGCGAGATTGCCCCACTAATGCAAGTAATGTTAGTGCGATGATCTTCCCGCTGTGCTATTCTGACAGGTGGACCGCCCGCCAGAACACACTGATCATTGGCTGCCTGTGCTGATTGGACGCCAGTCATATGCTGGTTTTCGGGCATGCCCATTCAACAGAAGTCAGTCATGAAACTGGCTTGGCTTCTGTAGAACAGACTGCTGTACACATGGGCCTAAATGCCGCTTCCTGACCATTCTCAGCCCACGTGTACAAGGGTTAATAGCAGCTGGGGCTAAAACACGGGACCTTAGCAAAGGATTAGAGTAGTTTAATATCCTTTTTGTATGAAGTTCTGTAGCTCATTAGAATGACAAACTTGTTCACAAATCATTTTTGTCCCAAGTTTGTTAAAGTTGAAAATAAACTGTGGTGAAGTGTAATTGATGCTGAATAATTACAGTGTTCCCTTCTTTAAAGGCATATGGAGTCAAGTACTTGATGTTTGTCATGCTTTAATCATGAAGCCAGTTCCTTTGTGATTATATAAACCCTGATGTGTCTATTGCATAATTAATGCTTGTATACACCCTGTGTAAAACATTGTTTTGGCCTGGCTTGTTTCAATGTAATATTTGATTAAAACAGATGGTTGGCTTGTTATAGTACATTCATGTTGTTACCTGTAGTAAACAGGATCTGTATTACTGCCCCCAAGGTACACAATTCAGCATTCTAGAAAGTGCCATATAAACTAAACTAAAAGGAGTACATTTCATCCCATTGGGTTAAATTGCCTTGGTTTTATGACTTCATTTTATACAGGCAGTCATGTCTTAGTGAAGAGCTAAATATATTTAAACAGTGCCTTTCATAGTATAGATTTATAGTGTGCTGGGATGGACACTAGAATTATAGAAAATCTTTAATATGATTTTATACAGGTATAATTTGTCTGGTCTTCCCTGTTTTTATTTACAATTGCTGAACACGAGTAGTATTCTGCAGCACTAGAATGGAAAAAAAATAAAAATCACCAGGAAAATATTGCTGGACAAGATATTGCAATGCTGGCTTTTAAAGCCCAACTTTAGGAAATGGAACAATGTTCCCTTTCAATGGGGCTGCCCCACGCCGTTTAACCACTTCAGCTCTGGAAGGTTTTACCCCTCTCCTGAACCAGGCCATTTTTCATGATACAGCACTGCGTTGCTTTAGCTGACAATTGTGCGGTCTTGCGATGCTGTACCTAAATAAAATTAGATGTGTGTTTTCTCCCCCCCCCCCCCCCCCCACACACACACAAATGGAGCTTTCTTTTGGTGGTATTTGATCACCTCTGGTTTTTATTTTTTGCATTCTAAACAAAAAAAATACCCACAATTTTGAAAAAAATATATATATTTTACTTCCTGCTATAAAACCTACCCAATAAGAAAAATGTAAAAAAAAAAAACTACTTTCTTCATAAATTTAGGCCAATATTGATTGGTTTGCACAAAAGATATAGCATCTACAAACTATGGGATATTTATGGCCTTTTTTTGTTTTTACTAGTAATGGTGGTGAGCAGTTTTTTTTTTTTTTTTTTTTTTTTAGCAGGACTTCGACATGGTGGCAGACAAATTTGACATTAAGTGACACTTTTTGGGGACCAGTAAAAAAATGCACAGTCACTGTATACATGACACTGGCAGGGAAGGGGTTAACACCAGGGGCGATGAAGGGATTAGGTGTGCTCTACAACTTTACAACTGTAGGGGGGAGTGGATGCACTGGACTAAAAGAGATCTGTGTTTTCAGTTAAGCTGAAACACGAGGTCTCTTTTACTCCCTGACAGAACAGCGGTCTGCCTTTTCCTTTGAATGATCAGCAGGTCTTTGCAGCCATCGCGGCCCAGCTTATTGGCTCCCGCTGTGTCCAATCACAGCGGGAGCAGCGCGCGCACAAAATCATGTACATGTACGTGATTTTGCGCAGCCGGGCCGCCCTGCCGCAATACATATGCGGTGGACGATCTGGAAGCGGTTAAAGTTTCATATAGGTCTTGGGGATGGGAGAAGCGGTTTTACTTACCTGATTCTCCGCTCCCTGACATATGGCCCTGCCCTATGCTCCAGAAGTGGCCTCGGAGTCCTTATGTCCAGTGAAGGACTATGGACCCTAAATCAATCTTGATTATATCAGAGGCATCTGACCAGGAAAAGAGATTGGCCTTGCAGTGCTGAGAAGCCTGTGGAGTGGAAGATCAGATAAGCAAGAGTGTATTGCCCTGTCCCCAAGATGTAAACAAGTATTTAACCCTTGCAGTTCTGGCACTGCAAAGGTAGATTTTAATGTTCATTGAGTTCAGCTTTAACAAAGATGCACAATTACGTATAGAAAGAAGTTTCCCTAAAGTAGAGATATGGCCTCCCATTGCAGCAATTCTTTAAAAGTACATCTATACTTGTTTTTGTTTTTTCTAGGGCTAGGTTCACATTTTTCAATATTTTATACATTTTAACTGTCTTTGCAGAATTTGTAGATATATTTTAAAAGTATGGGCTAAAAAAATGATTCCCCTCCATGGTGCAGCATCAGTTTGATGCTGCAGCTGTCCCACGACAGCTTGAAGACAGAGAACAGAGAGATCATGTGGTCACTGATGGCTTTTCTCTCTACTCGGAGCATAGAGCAGTGACAGTCACTGCTCTCCACTCTACTCTTCCAGGGCTCATGGGAGCACCAAGCTTGAGGGGTTGACAACTGGCTACGAAACTCGCATGGAGTGTTGGGAACCAGCTATGAGTCAGGCAGTTGGGTAGATCTTGACAGTATGGTCCAAATTCTTGGTCCAAATTCTTCCAGAGCCTGGAGCAGCTCTGTGACCTTGGTTGGCAGTGGCCATTAGCCCATTGTCTGCTGATTCTGGGTCACAGAAGAGCAAAAGTATGTGCATTCCTGTTACCCAGAAGAGAAGTATGACCAAAAAAGCTTTAGCCATACTTTTTCTTAAGCTGCATTAATACATATATAGAGATATGGGGCAACTTAGGAAACAGTGACCATAGGTCAATTAGTAATCATAGTAATAGGAAACACAAGGGTAATATAAGGACACTGAATTTCAAGAGCCAATTTCCAAAACTGCGCTCTCTGCTAGAAAATATCAAATGGGATAGAACCCTGGGAACAATGAACACGGAGGAAAAATGGGAGTGCTTCAAGAGCATACTAAACAAAGGGATTAGCCTGTGCATTCCAAAGGGAAATAAATTTAAAAGGGTGAAACTAAACCCTGGGTGGCTAAACTCCAACATTAAAATGTATATTAATACTAAAGAAAAGGCCTTCAAAAAATACAAGACTGAGGGGTCATTGGCAGCATTCAAGCATTACAAAGAGTGTAATAAGAAATGTAAAGACAAAATCAAGGTGGCTAAAATAGAACACGAGAGACATATAGCGGAAGAGAGTAAAAAGAACCCCAAAAAATTCTTTAAGTATATTAACAGTAAGAAAGTGAGGCCAGAACACATTGGCCCCATAAAAGACGACAAAAGAAATCTGGCCACAGAGGACAGAGAAAAGGCGTAAGTGTTAAATAATTTCTTCTCTTCAGTCTTCACAAAAGAATCGGGGGGGCTACACTAACCCAGCTTGCAAGGCTAAACTAAATAATACACCTCAGGAAGTACCGCCATGGCTAACAGAAGGTAGACTTGGAACTAAACTAGAGAAACTTAACATAAATCACCGGGACCGGGGGGCTTGCACCCGAGGGTTCTCAAAGAGCTTAGCCAGGTGATTGCCAGACCATTATTCTTGATCTTTAAGGATAGTCTACAGACAGGTATATGGTGCCAGCTGATTGGAAAAAAGCCATCGTGGTACCAATATTTAAAAAAGGGCCGAGATATATCCCGGGTAACTATAGGCCGGTCAGCCTAACATCAGTAGTCTGCAAGATTTTGGAGGGGATGTTAAGGGACCACATACAAGACTTTAGAAATGAAAATGGTATTATTAGTAGTAATCAGCACGGATTCATGAAAAATCGTTCTTGCCAAACCAATCTATTAACCTTCTACAATGAAGGGAGCTGCCACCTAGATAAAGGTAAGCCTGTGGATGTGGTGTATCTGGACTTTGCAAAGGCCTTTGACACCATTCCCCACAAACGCTTACTGTACAAACTAAGGAAAGTAGATATGGACCATAGGGTGAGTACCTGGATAGAGAACTGGCTCCAGGGGAGAGTCCAGAGGGTGGTGAATAATGGGGAGTACTCGGATTTGGTGTGTGGAAAGTGGGGTCCCCCAAGGTTCTGTCCTTTGGCCAATTCTGTTTAATGCATTTCAAAATGATCTAGAGGAGGGGATATCAAGTACAATCTCAGTATTTGCGGATGATGGTAAACTTAGCATGCTAATATCTTCTATGCAGGACGTGGAAACCTTACAAGTGGATCTGAACAAAATAATGGGGTGGGCAACTACATGGCAGATGAGGTTTAATGTTGAAAAATGTAAAGTAATGCACTTGGGTGTCAGAAACATGAAAGCAAGCTACTCACTAGGGGGGAACCTCAGGGTGAGTCTAGGATGGAAAAGGACCTGGGGGTACTGGTAGACAACAGGCTTGGCAGTGGCATGCAAAGCCAACAGAATATTGGCATGTATGAAAAAGGGGATTCACTCCAGAAATAAAGAGATTATTCTCCCACTCTACAAGACTCTGGTCCGGCCACATCTGAAGTATGCTGTCCAGTTCTGGGCACCGGCCCTCAGGAAGGATGTGCTGGAACTGGAGAAAGTCCAGAGAAGGGCAACAAAAATAATTAGGGGAATGGAGGACATCAGCTATGAGGAAAGACTACAAGCACTGAACTTATTCTCTCTGGAGAAGAGACGATTGAGGGGGGATATGATATCAATGTACAAATATTGTACTGGCGACCCTAGCATAAGGAACAAACTTTTCAGAGAAAGGGAATACAATAAGACACGTGGCCACTCACTAAAACTAGAGGAAAAATGGTTTAACCTTAAAATACGTAAGGAGTTCTTCACTGTCAGAGCAGTAAGGATGTGTGTGGAATTCTCTTCCACAAGCAGTCGTATCAGCAGGGAGCATTGATAGTTTCAAAAAACTATTAGATGGGCACCTTAGAGACCACAACATACAGGGGTATACAATGTACGGTTAACAGCAAACACACACATCATAGGTTGAACTGGATGGACTGATGTCTTTTTTCAACCTCACTAACTATGTAAATATGTAATACAGTAAAGTCAATTGCATGCTTCATGTGTGCTGCAAAGTTTTTGTCTATCTGTATCTACGTATTACTCAAATGGTATTAGAGGAGTAATGGTGCTTTAAAATACATGTCCGTTTTCTGAAAATGCCTCTCAATATATGGCCTTTCCAGTATACTTAAACAATTGTCTTTTTAAAGCTGTGCCTTTTCGTCAAAAATGTTGACCCGTCTCCCAGGAATGACAGTCACTTTCAACAGATTTCAGATCAAAAACAAGGATTGTTATTTCAGTTGCTTTGCTTTTAAAGTGTTGCCCTTTCCAAAATCTTGCCTGACTTCCCTCACTTAAACAAAGTTTCTTTATACCAGGATCTGTACTTCTGTTGCACATATTATTGACTGTTGATGTTTAAAAGAGCCTGAGCAAGTTGGGAAGTTAATTAGGACAATGGATGAAATTGGCAACACGTTTTGTAGTAACCAGATATTTTTTTGTCCGCACGAAGAACCAAGTACATTTGGCTCCCCAGTAAATGTGTAAACTTTTACATTCAGCTTCTTTGCTATTCTGTGCCAATTGGAAGGGTCCAGCCCTTACATCCAAACTCTGATTAAAATAACTCTCAGTCCAGTTGACCGAGAATAGGCTACCCATAGGTACGCATTTTATTTATTTTTTTTATACTTTGGGACACTGACTTGGAACAAAAAATTCTGAGTGAAGTGAGAACTCCTAGTTGTTCTGGGTCTGTGTTTTAAAAAGTTGTGAAGCCATTGGATCAGAATGACAGGCTGGTACGTTTAGAAAGAGGGCTCCGTAATTGCAGCCTCTTCCTTTTTTTGTTTTAAAGAATTCTGTAGTGAAGAACACTGAAACCTTTAGCACTGACTTATCTAGGCAGAAATGAGTATGCATGCCATTTTCATTGAGTTGTCCCAAACAGCTGTCTGCAGGAGACTTAGGCCGGCAATAGACTGTTGGGATCTCGGCCGGTTCAGCAGGGACCAGCTGAGATTTAAAGCCTGTATGGGCAGGCTGATGGTACCAAAGTTGATCAATTGATCAACTTTGGTACAACCATCTATAGCAGTAACCAATGTATTCTGTCAGTGGGGAATACTCCCCGTGCCCCCTGCTGGCAGAATACAATAGCGCAGCGGGAAGCATTCCCCCTGTTGAGGGAATCTAGCAATTTTTTTATTTCTTCCCTGTGTTAGAAGGAAAGAAAATTGTATCCTCTATGGCCAGCAAGAACATTAAGTTCAGCTAGGTAAACAACTATTCAGTGTCCGCTGCCTCTCTCTGCCAATCCCTTCACTGGCCACCACTCATCCCAACAAACAAAACTCAGAATACTTACCTTGTCTTACAAGGCCATCTGCAACACTGCCCTGAAGTAAATCGCCAAACTCATTTTAAATTATCACCCCCCTACTGTCCTTCTGCTTCTCCAAAGACTTCCTGCTTTTTAGATCCGCCCCCCCATGCTCACCTCTAGCACCTCTGTAACTTCGCCCCCCTAATGCTCACCTCCAGCACTTCTCTAGAGCCTCTCCCATCCTCTGGATCGCCTTACCCCCAATATGTCTGGCTATCTCTAACTTTATCTTCCTTTAGGCAATCGCTGAAAACGTATGCGTTCAGGGAATCATACCCTGTTTCACCTTACAACTGAGATTTTTCTTTCTCCATTAACTCATTCCCTCACACATATTACATCTTGTATCACTTTCCCCTCCCCTTCAGACTGTAAGCTCTCACAAGCAGGGCTCTCCTAATCCTTTTTCTTGAATTCTATTGTAACTGCATTGTTCCCCCATTGTTTTGCAAGGCGCTGTGCAAGCTGTTGGTGCTATATTGATCCTGTATTAGAATAATACCAATATTTGGATAGAAAGAAACGCGTCTGGACATTTTCCCCAGATGATTAAATGATGATTGATGGAAATTACTGGAACTTTTGTTTTATGAATGTTGGGTAAAAATGATAGTGATTTTGTGAGACATAAAGCAGAACTTTTATATTAAGGATTAAAGAATAGTGCTACCCCTGGTAGCTTCAGCAGTTCATGGATTGCTGTAACGTTCTGAATGGTGTAGGGTTTTTTCCTTTTTTGCTAGTTCTAGGATGGCTAAAGGAGGTAGTGCTATCTTTTGTATTCTAGTCTCCAGATGTTTAGACGTTTAGTGTTTTTTATTTCTGGCACTAAGGAGACATTAAAGGATTTGAAACACCTTTTAAATACACTTGAACAGTACAATGCTGTGGAAACTGTGCCCCAAAAAAGTCAGGCAGAGGGCAAATGATTAGTCCACATTGACTGCAGGCTCCCTGCAGCTGATCTGTTCCCCATTACTGATTTACCATGTCTTGTTCTGTATGTGTAGCTGGCCGCCTTGGTAGGGGCTTGGCTTGTCAGAGCCTCAAGCAAGGAGAGCAGCACAATATTGATGCTACCAAATCTTATTCCAAATCCCATGAGTCTAGCAGCCAGAGAAAGCAGTGACTTAGATCTCACACTGCAGATATACAGTTTTGAGGCGGTGGTAGATTAGGCTTGTTTGGATAGACAATTACAGGATCCCCTCACTCCTGCGACCGTGCACTGACTTTTGACAGCTGTAGGGTGCACAACACAATAATGCTGACGGACAGAAGTGCTAAAGTTTTTAAACCATTGTGAACATACTTGACTTTATGGAGACTTTATTTCCGTTTTATTTAATGTTGTGGGGCCCCAGTAAGGATTTTTAGTTGTGTTATTTAATCTGTTTGTATTAGTTACTGCTCTTAAGCCTACCAGCATCCTTCTGTATCAGTAAGGTTGGGTAAATTTGCAGAACTGCAACTGAAAGTTTGTGTTTTTAAGGTTTTGGATGGTGTGGGTGAAGTGTTGAGCCCCGTACACACGTGTCGAAAATCGGCAGGGAATTTTTCATCCGACGACCGATCTGCGGATTTTCGGCTTGTTAGTATGATGCTTCTGACAACCGACTCCGATTTTTCGGCCGAAAAAAAAATCTGGTGTGCAGGCTATAAAATTTTTGTCCGCTGTCAAAACACGTCCGATTTTCTTGCAGTCAGTACAGATTTCGACAGGGAAAAATCTAATGAGCAAGACTGGGCATGCTCAGAGAAGAAAGAACACAAAGAAAGCAATCCAACACATGATATCACTTCTGAAGTAGAATTTTGTCGGGCGAGAAAATTCGTGTGCAGTCTAGGCACATTCCAACCAACAAAACACCACTCTGGACAAAAGGACGATCGGTCGGCCGATAATCGTCGCGTGTGTAGTAGGCTTTACAACCTCCTGTTGGTGAGATTTCACCTCCCTTCTATCCCAGTGATTACCATCAACCTGGAGAGGATATTGAAGGTTCCAATTGCACCATGAAAAAAGTTTTTGTCTGGAGTTCAGTGTTAATTTTGGCAGCAAATTTCAATTTAGTTTTAGTCTTAGGCTCCATGTACACGGGACGCTGGAAATGGCCGTTTAGGAGCAGTTGGGCGTTTTTTTCAGAAGCCCCTGAACCCATCTACATTTTATCTTATCTGTCCATGTACACCAGGTCGTTTACAGTCATTTGCAGGCAGTTGCATTCAGGGACTGTTTTTAGAACGCAATTATTTGCGTTCGAACGTGTGTTTCCCGGCGTTACAAACGCGTCCGAACGCATCTGAACGCGATGACCCACGTTTAGCGTTCGCGTTTTTCCATTTTAAAGGGGAATAATTTTTTTGACCTCTAGGAGCGCTTCTAAACGCAAACTCCCGCTAAACGCGGGTACAAACGCGACCGAACAGACGTTCCAAACGTCCTAAAAATTCCAGCATTCAAAGGGACTTTTAACAACGTCCCGTGTACATGGAGCCTTAGTCTTCGGACTAAAATAGCATTTTAGTTTTAGTCCCATTTTAGTCTTCTGAAAGTGTTTTAGTTAGTCGTATTTAGTCGACTAAAACTCCAGTATATTTTAGTCGACTAAAACGTCCTACATTTTAGTCGACTAAAACTCATTTTAGTCATCTATAATCAAATGGGTGTAGTTCAATTGTAATTTGTAATGCATTATTTAAGCATTTCTCTACAATTTCCAAACTCATTATATACTACTGCTGGTCCTGGAGTGAAAAATCTAATATGTTATTATTTATGGTATTAAGCTTTGAGCATGCACCAGTGTGAATTTTGGCAGCAAATTTCGATTTAGTTTTAGTTATAGTCTTTTGACTAAAATGCCCTTTCAGTTTTAGTCGTATTTTAGTCATCTGAATTGTGTTAGTCGACGAAAACGTTTTAGTCTACGAAATTAACACTGCTGAAGTTCTAATTTCATGGATTAAAATTGTTCTGTGTTTTTATTATTATGATGAACTTGTCAGTTTAAAGGTACCTTTTGGACGCCAATGTCATTTATCTGGAATACTTCAGGGTTTTGTAAGGATTAGGTGTTGTATGGAGAAAAGGAATCCATTCAGGAATTACATTTTTGGCATTGTGAAGGGATATACACAACACCATGCTCCAGAGTGTTTTGTTAAAGGGAAGTCTGTATGATTTGCTGAAGACTGAAGGTAAAAGATTTTTTTTAAAGAAAGTACCTACAAGTAACATACATGTTTTCTTGAGGAAAACCCCTAAAGTTACATTATTCTGTATGCAATCATGAGGAAAACACTTTTTTTTTTTTTTTTTCCTTTGACCAACGTCCCAACTGCTTGACTTATGTATTCTGAATGGCTAGATCTGTCAAATATGGCCTAATTTTCCAGCTATATGCTTGTGGTAATGCACCTTGAAAGTACGTATATGTATAGTTAGTATATGTGCGTTTCCATTCATTTGGAATGGTACTTCAGTTCACATGAACAGTCCTTACACACCTGCCCTTGAGTGCACTTCAAACACCCAGATGTGAATGCTCTGCATTGCCTTTGCCAAAAATGGGGCAGGTATGTTTTTCATGCGTTAGACTCCTTACAGGTCCATTAAAAGTTAATGGATTACGGCAGGGCTCGACAAACCCCGGGCGCCAGGTCGCATTTGCAACTAGATTTAGCGACCTGGCGCCTGGGGTGCCCTGCAGGAGGTGTCCTGTCCCTTTTGCGCCCCCACCTCCTCCCCGAGTGCACGGACTTCCGCGCCGTCCATAAATTGAGGCCCTGGCTTTTTGGCCTTCTTCTGTGAGTGAGAGAGGGTTCCAATGGGGAACTGGCGCCCTCTTATGGTGGTCGGGAGTAATGACTTTCCACTGCCTGTTCTCAATGCAATGAGAGGGAAGTTTTTGCAGGCTTCATCTCCCTATCCAGTTGCTTAAAGGTAAGTGGACAGGGAGTGTGGTTATTATTAATTTTATTTTTTTAAATAAAAAAAAAATAATAATAAAATTTTTTTCTTTTTTTTTTTTTAATTATTATAAAAAATTAAATGTATTTTTATTTCTATTAAAAAAAGATATATATATATATATATATATATATATATATATATATATATATATATATATATATATATATATATATATATATATATATATATATATATATATATATATATATATATATATATATATATATATATTTTTTTTTCCCCTCATCGCCATGCCACAGCCGAAGGCCCCTTTCACGCGGGCTGTCAGTTTTCCAGGCAGACCTGATCGGACCCTTCATTCTCCTCTATGGAGCAGTAATCTGCCGCCATCTGATCCTGTCTGCCAAAAACAGACGGATGGTTGTTCTATTTTCTATCCATCCCGACCGTGGATCGGATCAGATGGCAGCGGATAAAAAGAGACAGTTTGTTTCCATCCAATTGTGCTATAGAGGAGAGTGGGGTTCTAGTCATATTTATGTGTAAACTTAGTATCCGTTTTATTAACCTAAAGCTTGGTTGTTTAAAAGAAAAAAACTGGCTCCTAACTTTTTTAGCTGGCTCCTGGCAAATTTGTCAAGCCCTGGATTACGGAATCCCAACATGTATCAATACACAAAGCTAGCATTAATGTACACATATGTGCCTTAAATATTGGTCAACTTTTTATTTTTTTCAAGCTGTTATGTTGGTCTCACTTTTTAAGTGCTTATAGTTGACACTCGTCCAGTTCAATTATTTTTTCTTAATATTTAAGGATTTCTTTCGTGTGGCATTTTAAAATGTGACATTTTTTTTTTTTTTTTTTTTAAACTTGTTTGTGTCCTGTTTTCGTGTATGCATCTTGCCATTTAACTTGTTAAAGGGCATGATTTGGCAAGACAAACATTTGAGAGAAAAATGCCTTCCTGTGCCCATATCTACAAAGCCTTTTTCATAACAAACAATACTTTAAGGATGCATAAAAGGCGCATACGTTTAGGGCCAAAACAACTAAACGATTAATCAACAACCAATTGTCCAACTATTTTCATATTAGTTGGCCTGCATACAGAATGCATTATTTGTTTACATATCAGGAAATACAGTGCATACACCGTCCATACATGTCAGTAAGTGCCTGAGAACCTGTGAATGTGTCAGAAGCAATGCTTCATGGGACATGTAGTGCTGGGCAGGAAGTGAGTGCTTCTAAAGGCAGAAGATTTTTTTTTTTTTTTTTAACCTTGCTATAGGGGCACTCTGAATATACTGTGCAGCTCGTTATTGGGGCACTCTGAAGGCAGGAGGAGCCTTTACAGTATAAATAAACCCCTTATAGTAGCGATTATCTGATCTTTGTACTATAAGGGGCAAATGTTTTGTGATATTTTTTAACCCCGTTAGGGGCTTGGTTCACACCTGTGCGTTTTGCAGAAACGCACTACAGTTCATGTAACATGGTTTCCTACGGGACACATTCACATCTATGCTTTTTTCAGCCACTGCGTATTTGGAAAGGGTCAATGGCTTTTTTTTTTTTTTTTTTTTTTTACTTGTTCAATAGACTTCAATGGAGAAGCTGCAGAAAAACTCCACTTTAAAATCAACAAAACAAACTTCAATTTTATTTTTTATTTTTTGTTTACTTTTTAAATAAAAAAAATCTTATCTCGGAGTCTATCTGATTTAACCTTGAATAGTAAATACATTATATCTCTTCTGTCTGTCATTCTCAGAGTGGTTTAGAGATTTTGCTCCCTAACCATATAGTTGGTTATTTATATTTACCACTGCATATAGATTTTTAAGAATAAATTGCTTTTTTTTTTTTAAAAAAAAAACTTTACATATTAACTAAATTGTACACCACATTGTTTTTAAGGTTATTATCTGATTAATCAAAAAAATATTTGGCTGACTAATCGATTTTCTGAAAGTAATTGTTAGTTGCAGCCCTACATATGTTAATAAATATATACTTGCAGTGTATTTTTATATATTTTACAGATGTCTCACTTCAGCTGTATCTTATCTGATGCTCAGATCCCATAAATCTCAATTATACTCCTCTGATTTTAACAGCAATTTTGTTTGAAATGTTTCCAGTTAAAGAAATTATTGGCAGCACAAGACGGCTGTGAGCCAAATCCATTTTCAGTGGTTTATGTTAGACTGATTGCATTTTAGGTCCATGAAGTCTGGCCTACAGCTCCCTCAGTACTTCTGCATTGCTGCACTCCTTTAGTCTGAAGACTTTTTGCATGGCCCATATGCTCATGGGGAGAGCCAAGTTTTTCATGCATGCAAAAATGTGGAAGTTGGGAGAAAATTGCATTAAGGAAGCGTAATTCCACAAAGTATGTCCTAGCTAACATGGGATGCTTAAAACAACTGCTCCCATTTAGCAATGATAAATGGAGCTCATGTAACTTTTTGAGAAGATTGGCTTCTGGGATTTTGGCCACTTTCAAGTATTGAGTGTATGGGTGCATTATAAACCTTGCTGATCATCAAAATTTGTCAATCATTTGGTTAAAAAAAAAAAAAAAAAAAAAAAAAAAAGACCAGCTTCTAAACCTGAGATAATTGAAATGCATTTGGATGCGTTTCTTAACCAAGTAGTAAAAAAACAGAATTGCATTGTTTTCTGAAATATGAAAGGGGAAAAAAAAATTCACACGCAAATAGACTGTATGCTCAGTACTTCTGCTGTGTCACTGCTTGATAAAAGGCAAATGTTGGGTCCCTGCTTGATGTGAAGCTTTGAAATCTATTTGTGTAGTAAAATACCACCTGTGGTATCTATAGAAAATGTAATCAACTCAGTAGCAGTGAAAATGTCCACAATCTTGGAACACCACCTTTCCATATTTTTTACCTAGGCTCTAAAGGGCCATACACAAGAGACGAAAATCGGACGAAATATCCTCCGATTTTTCTGTCTTCTCAGCGTTCATTACCGTTTTTAGTCGACAGTGCATAAATGTTCACGAAATTTCTCGTCCGATTTTTCTTTTTTTTTTTTTGGCACATTTGTTCCTAGACTTCCGGGTTGTCAGCAACTTCAGATCATGCGCAGTCTTTCCTATCCGATTATTCACGGACGTACTGCATACACATTAAACGAAAATCGGTTGTCTGGGGACGAATGAAAAAAATTTTGGTGTTTGTCCCTCCGTTTTTTTTTTCATTGAAAATGTCGGCATCGGCTGCTGAAAGTTGTGTACACCCTAGGTGAAAATCGGACGATTTCACATCGGGCGGGAATTTTCTGCAGATTTTCTACTAGTGTGTACCCTACTTAAGGACTTGGTGTAATCTGCCAGGGTGAAAATGAAGACGCTGAAACTAAAAAGATAGCATTTAGTTATTACAGGTACTTGTATAGCGCCATCAATTTACTCAGCACTTTACATATTGCCAGTACCCACCCGGTCAGCATTACATGCATTGTAGTATTGGTCATTATCTGCATGGTGTTTGTTTGGAAAACCGTATTTTGGCACTATGTAAAAAAAATCTTCAAGTTTTGCTTATTATATAAAGTACATACTCTGAATTTTTCTTTTGTTGAACCTTAAAAAAAAAATCTATATAATTTTACAAAAATGAAACCTTAATATTTTCATTGCTTTAGACTTTTGGATTGCACAATTCAGACAGAATGATGGCGATTTGTGACTGCAGAGTATCTTTATCAGATGTTCAAATCTTGACCTAACGAGTAGAGGTGAAGTGCTAGTCTAGGAGTATGCAAGGATTTATTTGTAACTTGAGGCTAATGGTAGTTATGTTCTTAGAGGGGAACGGCAAGAATAACACTCTCTCTAGTACAAATATCAGCAAATGGTGTGGGAAACATTAAAGCCCACTCCTCATGTCTCGCCCTAGGAGAGAGCAAATGGACACTAGCAGGCTTTATTTACTCTAAGTTTTAATGCCGGATTAGAGAGCAGTACAGACCTCATGTTCACAGCGCTGCCGCCCACAGTGTTTTCACTGACTGCTTGAATAAAACCGGGTAGAAAATACTTTGTGTTCTGCATTTCTATATTGATTCCATACAACTAAAGAAAAACAGGGATGCATTCAGATGTTAAAATTAGTACATGAATACATTCAAAACCATTTTTTAAAGTGACCTTGGGTAATGTTCAGTGACTTTTGTTATCCAGTAAGACAAAACAGCATCTCGGTAGACATTTAACCACTTTGGACCGGAAGGTTTTACTCCCTTAATGGCCAGGCCATTTTTTGCGATACGGCACTGCATTACTTTAACTGACGATTGCGCAATCCTTCGCTGTACCCAAACAATTTTTTTTTGCGCTATTAAAAAAAGAGCGACAATTCTAAAAAAAAAAAAAAATTTTTTTTTTACTTTCTGCTGTATAAGATTCCCAATAAAAAATGTTTTTAAATCAAATTTTTTTCATCGTATTCTGCTACATATTTTTGTAAAAAAAAATCCCAATAAGTGTATATTGATTGGTTATCGCATCTATAAACTAGGGGAAATATTTGTCATTTTTTATATTTTATTTTTTTACTGGTAATGGTGGCGATCAGAGATTTTTCTCGGGATTGCGACAGACAAATCGGACACCTAACTGACACTTTTGGGGGGACCAGTGACATTACTGTAGTAATCAGTGCTAAACATATGCACTTACTGTATCAATGACACTGGCAGGGAAGGGGTTAACACCAGGGGTAATCAAAGGGTTAAATGTTTTCCTAGGGGGTGCTTTCTAACTGTGTGGGGGGTGGGCTCGCTGAATGAACACAGAGACCTAAATAAGAGAAACACAGGATCCCTGTGTTCATTACTGACAGAACAACGGTCTGCCATGTTTACTAAGGCAGACCACCATTCTGTCTCCACGGGGAGCGCACGCGGGTGCCTGGCGGGAATCTGCGCACCGTCCCGTGAAGCACATGTGCGTCGTTTTGTGGGACAGAGCCGACCTGCTGCAGGAAAATTATGGCAGCTGGTCGGCAAGTGGTTAAAGCAGGGCTCAACAAAGCCCAGGCGCCAGGTCGCTTTGGTGACTGAAATTAGTGGCCTGGCACCTGGGCTACATTGCAGCAGGTGTCTTGTCCCCATGTGGCCCCTGCGGACTAAGATGCCGCGCCAGCCGATAATTGAGGCCGCGGCTTTGTGGCCTGCTGGAGCGAGATGCTTGCATCGAGAAACTGGCACCCTCTTGCAGTGGCCGGGGCTGTGACAAGCAGTCGCTGATGCCACTAAGGGTTTCCCCTGCCTGTTCTCACTGCCCACCCATCTCTTTCTAAGAAAAGAGGTTGAAGGTGTTGTGGGCTTAATCTGCCGCTCTGTCCTTTTAACGGTGAGTAGACAGTGAGTGGTTAGGCAGCTTGTTGGAACAGCCTCATTTCCATTTACACCCCCACAAAGATGGAAACAGTTTTTTTTTTTTCCTTTTTTAAAATTTCTTTATTTTTCATTCTCTCCCTTTCTTGCCACAGCCACACAGCCGAAGGCTCCTTTCACATGAGCTGTCTGTTTTTTGGTCCGCCTGTCGGTTTTTTTTAGGCGGACTTGATCAAACCCCGCAGTCTCCCCTATGGAGCAGCGGATATCAGCGGACAAATGTCCGCTGACACCCGCCGCTATGCGATACTGTCCGCTTAAAATGGTTGAATGGTGGTCCTATTTTCCATCCGTCTGGCAAATCGGATGGAAATGGTATGGCGGTCGGTTTTCATCCAGTTTCCCCATAGAGGAGAGCAGGACTGTGTCCGTGTTCACTACATAGTGGTGCCGACAGAACCGGTCATCTACCTGCTCAGTGGGGATTAGCCGAGAAATCCCTGCTGAGCAAGCGGATTCCGCTTAGTGGAGGCACCCGTGTGAAAGGGGCCTAAGGTGTTACTGGATCTCCTATCGCCCCCACCTTGCTGCACTGTGCTTCCCTACTGAGCCGCTGCCCATCACACCATCAAACCAAGTACACACAGGCGAATGCTGGGCAACTTTGGCTGGTTTAATAAAAACTGCCTGCCATTCGGCCCGTGTGTATTGCAGCCAGACTGACAGAAGCCGACCATTTGGCATGCTGGAAAAAAAACTGGCTCCTAACTTTTTTAGCTGGCTTCTAGACTCCAAGCAAATTTGTCAAGCCCTGGGTTAAAGTGATACTAAAGTGATGTTGGTTTTTTATTTTATTCTTTAAAAATAAAACATGCCATACTTATCTGCTCTGTGCAGTGGTTTTGCACAGAACAGCCCCCAGATCCTCCTCTCCTCGGGTCCCTCGGCGGCGCTCCTGGCCCCTCCCATTTCAGTGCCCCCATAGCAAGCAGCTTGGTTTGGGGGCACCCAAGCCGAGCCGCAGCTCTGTGTCCATTCGGACACTGAGCTTCAGTTCAGCCCCGCGCCCTCTCTCTACTCTTCGGTTTACTGACTTTGATTGGCAGGAGTCAATGGTGCCACTGTTGTGTCTCAGCCAATCAGGAGGGAGAGTCCCTGACGGCCGAGGCACTTGTGCACATTGCTGGATCGGGATGGGCTAAGTATTAGGGGTACTGAGGGGGGGCTGCTGAACACAGGTTTAATCTTAATGAATAGAATGCATTAAGATTAAAAAAAACCTTCTGCCTTTAGAACCACTTCAAAGATCTGAAACTTGGCCATCATGCTTTCAAAATATGTTCTTTATTAAAAAAAAAAAACAATCCTTGCCTGAAGAAAGGTTACAGTCCAACTTCTCCAATACAGTCATACAAGACCAAACCCAAGTGTGTAGATCGGGGATCAGCAACCTTTCCTAAACAAAGGGCCTGTTTACTGTCCTACAGACTTCAGCTGGGCAGAGTGGCTGGTGGAAGTAAAAAATAAATAAATAAATAAATAAATAAATAAAAATGCCCCAGCATCAGTGGCAATAAAAAATGATAGTGCCTGTAGTCAGTTGAAGATGGAATGGTGCCTCATCATTGGTATTAGTGGGAGGAACAGTGCATATCATAGGGAGGAATTATGCCCCATTGCTGTGTCAGTGGGCAGGAATAGTGTCCCATCATTGGTGTCAGTGGAAGGAAAAATACCCCATTGTTGGTGTGAGTGAGGGGAATGGTTCCCCACTGTTGGCGTCAGTGGAAGAAATGGTGCCCCATGTTGGGTGTCCGCTGGAGAAATTCCCCAAGGGTCAGATAAAGGTAAGCAAAGTGCTGCAATTTGGAGATCACTGGTGTAGGTCATAAGCCAGTCAGATATGTGGAGAGAAGCCAACACAGCAATGGGGAGAACACCCTCCTGCAAACCCTAGAGCAGCAAGGAGTGCGGACCAGATGGGTGCTGGCAAACAACATATATATATATATATTTTTTTTTTTTTTTTTTAGGTAAGCTGCTCTAAAGGGCCATACACACTATAAGATTTTCTGAAGACTTTTTCCTTCAGATTTACCTTTTCTATGTAGTGCAAGGGCCTGCCAGATTGCATACAAATTGAAAGTGTTTAGGATTGACCTCGTATTATATGGTTTTGGTAAGTCTAAAGGAAAAAGTCTTCAGAAAATCTTAGTGTGTATGGCCCATAAGGGTTCATGTACACTGGCAGCTCCTAAACTGCTTGCGTTTAAGGGCTTTTGGTGTTTTTTTTTTTTGTTTTTTTTTACCAAAGCTCAAATACTCAACTCCATAAAATAAAATGAAAAATATCAGCGCTCAATCTAAACTAAAGCAGCTGGACACTAAAAGGTACAGTAACAAAACCTCAAGAAACAAAATGATAGATGAACAGTGCAGCGCTCAGATAACAAGTCCTAAGTGAGTAAAATAGGGAGTAATAGTCCGTAATCTGTGCAATGAATCCCGATGAAAAAGATCCAGAGGAGCCAGGTGCAGATAGAAGTGACACACACCCTCCACCTTCCAGAGTGGCCTCTCACCTTAAATCTCTTACAGACAGGTACTGCAAACACATCCCATGGACATGAAATGAAACTTCCAGCCTCTAGGTAATCAATCCTTCAATGTATCACATAACCGGCACTGGAAACATTCCCCGGGTACACTCAGCCACCTCCAAGCCTCACAGATGCATGACACTTCCGTGTGTAAAACTCCAATAAAAGGATGGCATGAGGAAAAAAATACCGGACATAGTGTAATCCCGACAAATATTTATTCAGAATGCAAGTTAAAATTGGCCTCTTACTTGTATCAAAACGATAATGCAGCATATGATCAGTGACAGTAGTAATCCGGCAGGGACGGCGAGACTGCCTCGGTCCTCGTCGCTCTCTTCCGTATCAGCGGGTGACGTAAGACGCTAACTCCTCCCTCCGCACGCGTATCGCCTCCGTGGGTGGTGGCTTCGTCAGCGGTGATGGAGATTGGCTGCACGTCACCCGATAAGTAATGCCCCCTCACTACTGGTTGGCTGAACCTCAGTGATGGTTCCTATAGTGACAATGACGCCGGAACTCCAAGGAATATCCGGCTCCTGTTACACCTAGTGGGGAAAATAGCTTCTGAACTTTACGAACTTAGAGGCACAGAGACCCCTTACTTTTCGGAGAACAAATAAAAGGCGCCACACCATTAAATTTAAAATTTAAAATTTGAGATAGGAAGGCACCCCATAAAACTCCAATTACCTTAATAAAATAAAAGCGTGAGACATGTACACATAGACTTTTAGCAGAGTTGAAGAGCTACCGTGATTAAGTGAGGTTAAACTTCTCTCTCCTACGTGCGTAATTGGGGTAGGAACATTTTGACCCCAGGCCACGGGAAACCGCAAAATCGGAGCAAAAACTTGGCTTGAGTTTGTCACATTTTGCGTTTTTCCTGTAGTCGCGGTCAGCATAGGCTAGTGAAGCCTAAGTGAGTTTGATCCATTGCTGACTTTTTATTCTGAAAATGCCAGTTGCCTGGCTGATATGATGACCCTCTGCCTTCAGTATTGTCACGGACCATCTGCAAGCATAAAAAGGACTTCTGCCTTTTTTTTTCTGACTTATCTGCATACTTGTTCCAGGTTTGTTGCTCAAAGTATTGAAGTCAGTGGGTCTGGGTAATAGCTAGATAACTAGCTGGAAGGATTTATAATAGCCTCCTAATACAGGGCAATGTTTGATAAGTAAACACAAGATGACTTTGTTGCTTATACATTGAATTGATACCTCAAATGCTCTGATAGTGGTGCCAAGTCCTACAGTAGTGACAGATGCCTGGGTGATCAACTTTGCATGGATGCCCATTTTAAATAGTTTACTTATACAATTTACCTATTGAAATTGGCATCTACTGAATACCTGCTGAATTTACTACATTGCACAGAGTTATATTTGGTTATAATTAATGCATTTATCATGAACGCTGTCCTGGCACATGAATAGCACTCCTTCTTTTTTTTTTTTTTTTTTTTTTTTTTTATTAACCTTTTGTCACCATGAAGGCTAATTCTGAAAACTAGACTAGAATGCTCTTTTTGAGACACCATGCTGTTATACGGAGCCACCACATTCCACAATTCTCTACTGGCCAAA
Organism: Pelophylax lessonae; assembly: GCF_965119305.1. Taxonomy (NCBI): domain Eukaryota; kingdom Metazoa; phylum Chordata; class Amphibia; order Anura; family Ranidae; genus Pelophylax; species Pelophylax lessonae. Next base: position 241,860,339 of record NC_138771.1, on the reverse strand, counting down.
ATGGTGGCTGCATGTTAATTGATAATACAGAGAGACTTTTGAGTAGCCCCTGTATACCCTCCCCCCTGACTCGACCCAGACGAGTGCAGATTAAGTTGGAAAAGGGAAAAATATATAAAAACTTTAGTAATCTAGTTTTCTTAACCTTTAGTTATTCTATTGGACTTTTTTTGCATTTCTAGCATACATCCCGTACCTTACCCTTCTAGTTATGTGGGTTGCAGTTGTAAAAAAAAAAAAACTTCCAGTTGAAATACATTGATTGTAGCTAAACTAGATCTCTATAAAGGGATATGTGGGGTGCACAGCTGTGATTCTAAAAATTCCAAGGAGGGTTGGTAAAAGAGGGGGAGGGGTATGTCTCTATGTCAAGAACAATATAAAGGTGCTAGAAAGGAGTGACATTACGGATGGGATGAGCATGGATTTAGAATCTGTGTGGGTTGAACTCGATAGGGAAGAAGATAAGGGAAAAGTAGTTGTGGGGGTTTGCTATAGGCCACCTAACCAAGGGGAGGAGGTAGAGCTGGAATTTTTAGCACTAATAGGTAAAGCGGCAAAACTAGGATCAGTCATCATATTGGGGGACTTCAATTATCCCGACATTGACTGGGAAGAGGGGACTGCACACTCGCATAAGGCCCGGCTATTCACGGAAACCTTACAGGATAACTACATGTCGCAGTTGGTGGATTCCCCTACTAGAGAGAATGCTATCCTGGATCTATTGATCACTAATGACCCAGACATAATCTCGGAGGTAGGAGTCCAGGACAACCTGGGCTCTAGCGATCACAGGATGATCACATTTAGTATAAATAACAATATAAAAAGGCAAGTGGGGAACATAAGAACCCTAAACTTCAGAAGGGCAGACTTTCCAAAATTGTACTCATTGATGGAAAGGGTAAACTGGGACCAAACCCTGGGATCACTGACCACAGAGGAAAAATGGGAATGCTTTAGAACAATATTAAGCAAAGGCATCTTGCAGTGCATTCCTATGGGGAATAAATTTAGAAGAGACAAAGCCAAACCTGGCTGGCTAAACCGTAGCGTTAAAAAACTTATTAGGGGAAAAAAATTGGCCTTCAAGAAATATAAATCAGAGAGCACAGTATCGGCCTTCCAGCAATACAAGGAGGAAAATAAGAAGTGTAAACACGAAATCAAGATGGCTAAAATCAACTTTGAGAGACAAATAGCGGAGGATAGTAAAAAAAACCCAAAGAAATTCTTTAAATATATCAACAGCAAAAAAACTAGGGCAGAGCATATTGCACACATAATTAACGATGATGGGAGGATGGTTACAGAGGACACTGAAAAAGCAACCGTGCTGAATTCTTTTTTCTCGTCAGTCTTTACGCAGGAAAAGGAAGGGTACACTGACCATGACTGTATGGTTAGTAGTAATACACAGGACTTGCCACTATGGCTAACAGAGGGGGAAATCAGGGAAAGACTGGATAAACTTAACACAAACAAATCACCAGGCCCGGATGGCGTACATCCGAGAGTGCTCAAGGAACTCAGTATGGTTATATCTAGACCACTGTTCCTGATCTTTGCTGACAGTATTAGGACAGGAGATGTACCAGGGGATTGGAGGAAGGCTAACGTGATTCCGATATTCAAAAAGGGCCAGAGACATATCCCGGGAAATTATAGGCCTGTCAGTCTGACATCAATAATATGTAAACTTTTGGAGGGGATGATAAGGGACTATATCGTAGAGTATGCTAAAGACAACAACATCATCAGTAGTAACCAGCACGGGTTTACAAATGGGCGTTCTTGTCAAACCAATCTCTTAGCATTCTACGAGGAAGTGAGCTGTGAGCTAGATAGGGGGAGACCAGTGGATGTGGTGTACTTGGATTTCGCTAAGGCGTTTGATACAGTTCCCCACAAGCGCTTAATTTATAAAATAAGGTCTGCAGGTATCGACAGCAGGGTTTGCTCTTGGATACGGAATTGGCTAAAAGGCCGTGTCCAAAGGGTAGTAATAAACAGCGCATACTCAGACTGGTCTGAGGTAGTAAGCGGGGTGCCCCAGGGCTCAGTCCTGGGACCAACCTTGTTCAATTTATTCATAAACAGCATTGAGGAAGGGATCAGTAGTTCGTTATCAGTTTTTGCAGATGACACAAAATTGGCCAGGGCAATAACTGCACAGCATGAAGCAGATATCCTACAGAATGACCTGGACAAAATTACGGAGTGGGCAACGACATGGCAAATGAGGTTTAATGTGGAGAAGTGTAAGGTTTTGCACTTGGGGACCAAAAACATAAAAACACAATACACGTTAGGAGGGGAACCCTTGGGGGAATCAAAAATGGAGAAAGATTTGGGAGTCTTAGTTGATGATAGATTAGGCAACAGCATGCAATGCCAAGCGGCAGCTTCCAAAGCCAACAGAATATTAGCATGCATAAAGAAAGGGATGTATTCCAGAGATAAGACTATAATCCTTCCACTTTATAAAACTCTGGTCCGACCGCATCTGGAGTATTCTGTCCAGTTCTGGTCGCCAGTCCTCAGGAGGGATGTGTTGGAGCTGGAGAAAGTCCAGAGAAGGGCAACTAAACTGATTAGGGGGTTGGAGGACCTTACCTATGAAGAGCGGCTGCAATCGCTCGATTTATTTTCCCTGGAGAAAAGACGTCTGAGAGGGGACATGATAGCAATTTATAAATATCTTAATGGGGATCTCAGCTTAGAAGAAAAGCTGTTCATTCGAAGGAATTGCATGAGGACTCGAGGACATACAATGCGATTAGAGGAGAAGCGTTTTAACCTCAGGCAACGTGGGGGGTTCTTTACTGTTAGGGCTACAAGATTGTGGAATTGTCTACCACAAGAGGTGGTTTCTGCGGGTAGTATGGTGACTTTCAAAAGACTCTTAGACTTACATCTCAAGGATCAGGAGATTGAGGGCTATGTTAGATGATTACAGTCACACACACCTACACAGGTTGAACTGGATGGACTATTGTCTTTATTCAACCTCGCCTACTATGTAACTATGTAACTATGTAACTTTGCTTCCAATTCGGATAGACTTGCCAAATCTAATAGCCAACAAATCCAAACAAACAGACCTTCCTTCCGATTAGTGAGTGATAGGAAGTTGCACTGCAGCTATAGCATGGGCATTCTCTGGGCCATTTATGCCGTTTATTTATTAGCTGGCCAGACATGCAGGTATTTTGGTTACACTGATTAGGATTTTGAGATTCACTGTAACAGCTGCACTGCCTTCAGCCATTCTATAATGGCCTAAAATTACCATCCCTGCACAGGAATGCAGAGGCTTCATAGTTTCAATAACCTAAAGAAAGTCTCCTAAAACGGGGGAATGTTCTGAAACACTAAACAACTGTTTACCCAGCGTTTTTTTTTTTTAGATCTCCCAGATATTGGATCAATCTTTAACTACATGCAGCTTTGTAGAACCAGATTAAGACAAAACTCTAATTTTTAAACTACTAGAATATCCTTGGCAAGCTCTGCTTTGCAATCTATAATATAAATAGCATACAGTGATGGCTACCTGAACCCGTGCCAGGCTATACATATTTACATCGGATTTCAAAGTTGCTGTGAAAGGTAGCCTTGTTAAAATATTTGCCTAAAGAAATATACTTGATTATATTTGATCTTTGAGTGGGGGCAGGGAGGGCATTTTTCAGCCGGCCGACACCATATTTTCTGAAGTTTATTTGTAGATACTTTGGATGCTCATGTATATTATTACATAGGGCAAGCCTTGACTCAAAATAAATATCTTTGCGGAATGACATACAGAAAAAGCAGATGTCTGAAGTTTTCAAGTTGGCTTCCTAAAGGATTTGTTTAAAAAAAAAAAAAAGTTAACTGCAGATAGTTTTTTTTTTTTTTTGTATTGTATTTTTTTTTTTTTATTAAGTCTTTTTTGATCTGCTAATGAATGCTTGAATGTTGCTATATCAAACTACACATTGCTAGCAGCTTTTTTTTTTCCACCACCTATTCCTGCCTGTTAACTGCTTCTGCTATAGTGGTCCTCGCCAGATCAAAGCATTCATACAGCAGTCAGCCCTGCCCTTGAAATTACTAACTGCTGCAGAATGAATTTTAAAGTGCAACAGCTGAGTGTGGTGTGTATGTCACATAATGTTGAATCTCTGCAGGTATACTAGGGAAACAATTGTTCGCCCTTATAGCTATTCAAATGTTTTGTCACTCATAGTAATTGGGTCTAAGAGGAAAAATAATATAGGCTTGTTTATTTTCTTGATGTAGAAATCCATAAGTTGTCTAATCACTTGTATGAATAGAAAGTATCAGGTCTTCACAATGTAATCATGGCCTGAGAGTGTGTTCGCTCCTAAGACTGCATTCACACCTCGGCGTTTTGAATCGCCTGGGAAAGTTGCCGCGATTCTGCCTGCAATTTCAAAGCGCCAAGGCGCGAATGACAAATTGCAGGATGCACATTTAAGATGCCATTCATAAGCATATCGCCTAAAATTTTTCTGCCACAAATGTCGTGCTGTGATTGCAGCAACCCGCATCGCGTGAAGCATGTCGTCCAAAAGTAGCTCCTGAGCTTTTTTTTTTTTTTGGGGGGGGGCGCAACAAGCTTCAGGCGATGTAGATTACTGCAATTGCAGTGCAATTTATCGCGCGACAGTCGCAGAATCGCACTGCAATGTTGGGGCCATTCAAATAAATGGCATCTCAAATGTGCATTATGCGATTTGTCATTAACACCTCGGCGCTTTGAATTCACAGGCAAATTTGCAGCAAATCTGCCCACGATTCAAAACGCAGAGGTGTGTGTGGATGCAGCCTGAAGGAGCTGCTACGGCCTGTTTAACACAAGCTTCAGCTTGTATAAGAGCATTGTGAACAGCAAGCTTTTTTGAAACTATCAGCAAGCTTTTGCAAAGCTTTTTGCAAGCTTCAAGCAGGCTTTCTCTGAGGCTGGGTTCGCACATGCTGCGGTAACGGCTCACAGCAGGGGGCCTGGTGCGTCCCTGTTCACCGATTTATGTACCAATCTGGTCCAAATTTCTACCTGAATTTGCACTTGATTAGGAGCCATAGACACACAGGACCCTTTCCAAATGCAGACCGTGGCCACCACAGAGCTGTGTGAACCGGCTCCATTGAGGGGAAGCTCGCATCCAATTTGCAGAAGTGTGAACCCAGCTAAAGTTAAAGCAGACTGTGAGCGCCCTTCAGTCCGTGTTTGGAAATGTCATTTACAGCGTGCTGATTGCCCCTTTTTAAAGGATATGTTCATTTGTTGTACAGGTTACTTTTTACACCCATATATATTCAAGGTGCAACATGTTACTGTAGAACCGGCCCCTTCCCATCCCCAGTTGTGACAGCTAGTGGGGGATCTTCTCCCCTCGCTAGTTGTCACAATTTAGAAAGTTCAGTAAATGGGAAAGCTACAACAATCGTCATCCATTGCCGCTGTCGGCTTGTAGTTCTCAATGAACTACCACAGTGCTGTTAAGCGCTCTGGTAGTTCATTGATCCTGCCTGTCTGACAGTCTTCAGGAGACCTGCTTTGCAACAGCGATCTGTCGATCGCTGGTGCAATGCTTTCCAGGCTTATAAAAATAAAAAATAAAAAAAATTCACCCCCCCCTGCAAAAGTGAACGTATCCTTTAAACAAGGCGCCAGCAGGCTTTTTATAAGCTTTAAGTAGTGCTGAAGCCTAACTTGTTTAGGCCCTGAGGGGTCAGTGTGTTTAAAGCACATGTCAATGCACAGAAAAATGCCAGTAGAAAGCAATGCACATTCTTTTTTTTTTTTTTTTTTTTTCCTTCCCTGCAAATAAATGCATGTGCTAGCATGCATCACATGCTAAGCGGGCACCAACAATTTGACCTTTTTGAAACTCAGTAAGCACTGACCTGACTCTGTATTACTAGTAGCGCAGGCAGTGAATGATGAAAGTGAGGCTTCCCATCTGTTAGCTAGGTGTCTCATCACACAGCGGAATCAAAAGAATGTTGCATCACTTCCGTTTTCATCATTTTACACCTGCAAATCATGTAGTTTCCATATTTTTGTCCAACCCCTGTAATATCTGAGGAAAAAGGAAAAGCCATCTATATCCATTTAAATACAATTGCCAATGTGGCAAGGTAGACGTGTTTCACACATCTTAATGATTAAGCACACATACTAGTGTGTGAAACACGCCTACCTTGCCACATTGTCACATTGGGATGTTCAGCCAATAAACCTGAATTTTGATCACACCTGGAGTGCAGCTATTTCTTCTAGGATACATTATCCACGGAGGCGAGCCGAGGCATGCACTGGTGTCATCAGGCTTCTGCAATCACCTAGAGCAGTGGTCCTCAACTCCGGTCCTCAGGGCCCACTAACAGGCCAGATTTTAAGTATTACCTTGGGGAGATGCAGACTAGAGTACTGCAATCACTGAGCAGCAAATGATATCACCTGGGATGTATTTCAGTTATCTTGCAAATCTGACCTGTTAGTGGGCCCTGAGGGCCAGGGTTGAGGACCACTGACCTAGAGCATTGAGTTCTCCTCTTTTGAATGCAGTATCTCGCAGCACACTAGCTTGGTGAGTGAAGCCCATTCCTCATACCGATATCCCCATTACATCTGATTTGATTTAGTAGGACTACTTCAGATACATCACAGGGTAATAGCCAAACTTTTTATTTATTGGAAGACAATCCACTGAGAACTAATATTAGCAATACCCTAAGGCCCCGTTCACACTGGGGCGACGCTACTTCCCGGGGCGACCTCAGAGGTCGCGGCGCGGTGCTCGCATCGTGACCTCGGAGCGGCCGGCATGGACTTCATAACATTGAAGTCTGTGCAGGTCACTCCGGGTCGCCCCAAAGAAGCTCCGGACCCTTTTTCTAAGTCGGAGCGACTTATGTCGCTCCTATTAGAACAGGTCCACAGCTTCTCTGTGGTAGGCGACCTGTCAGGCGACCAGGTCGCCTGACAGGTCGCCCCAGTGTGAACGGGGACTAAATGATGTTGTGGACAAAGACATGAGATCGGTTGGAATGATTTTTTGTAAGCTTGAAAAATCCATGATTAAAGAGATTCGGGCATATTGGGAGATCAGCTCTCTGAGTATCTGTCCAACAAATAGATACCTCGGGGATTGAGAGTTAATAAGTTCCCCACGTTTGAATTACATGATACTCTAGAGAGAGTTCAGAGAAGAGCTACTAAACTAGTACATGGATTGCAGGAAAAAACTTACCAGGAAAGGTTAAAGGACCTTAACATGTATAGCTTGGAAGAAAGAAGAGACAGAGGGGATATGATAGAAACGTTTAAATACATAAAGGGAATCAACTCGGCAAAGGAGGAGAGCATATTTAAAAGAAGAAAAACTACCACAAGAGGACACAGTTTTAAATTAGAGGGGCAAAGGTTTAAAAGTAATATGAGGAAGTATTACTTTACTGAGAGAGTAGTGGATGCATGGAATAACCTTCCTGCAGAAGTGGTAGCTGCAAATACAGTGAAGGAGTTTAAGCATGCATGGGATAGGCATAAGGCTATCCTTCATATAAGATAGGGCCAGGGACTATTCATAGGATTCAGATATATTGGGCAGACTAGATGGGCCAAATGGTTCTTATCTGCCGACACATTCTATGTTTCTATGATGAATCATTGAAACAATCATGGACAGACACTCCTATCAACCTGCTCTTTCGCCTTAATGGATATAATTATTGCTTCTAAGAATAAAGAGATGGCTATACTGCAACAGGAAATAACAGAGTTACAAGAAGCTTTAAAACCATCACAAGATGTGGCACAATTTGCTAAAGGTAATGATTAAGCACACATACTAGTGTGTGAAACGCGTCTACCTTGCCACATTTGTCACATTGGGATGTTCAGCTAATAAACCTGGATTTTGATCACACCTGGAGTGCAGCAATTTCTTCTATGATACATTACCAACGGAGGCGAGCCGAGGCGTGCACCGGGGTGTCATCGGGCTTCTGGAATCACTTAGAGCAGTGAGTTCTCCTCTCTTTTGTATGCTATATCCATTTAAAGCCATCTAGATAAGTTGGGATTGCCATTTCTTGTGCTCTGAACCATATTCATTAATGGGTTAAGCCATACCCCTCAGATTGAGAGCCTGAAGCAGTGCTAACTCTACATGAGTTTGGTTTCTAATAAATGTGTTAAATTAGGATGCTCAAAAGAAACCTTGGCAGGTTCTGTCACTCAGAACTTGTTTACATTTGTCATTTGGAAGGGGGTGGGGTTAAAACACGCCCCCACAGCCTGCCCCCTTTTTGCAACGTCCAGGGGTGTACATGCCACAGCAAGAATCCTACCCCTGTGGCGTTGGGCAGGCAGTACCACCTGCCGAGTTTGGCCCATCCAAGTGAGTGGGGCTGCTCTGCGGTTGTGGCACCATTGTCTGGTAGTTAGGGAGTTAAAGCAGACTGCGAGGAGGCAATACAACAGTGTTATGAACTAACATTGGAAATAAGGCCGTGTCTTTACATTGGAACTGTGATGGGCAAGGGTGAAAATGGGCCTTTAGGGAGTACAGGTAGGTCATGCTGGAAGTTATAATCCAGGTCAACAGCAGGGTGGTTGGAAATTTAAAAAAAAAAAAAAGCATAAAATGACCTTGTCAAGTGCTGGCCTGAACACAATTAAGATGTTGCGTCAGAACCTAGAAAGAACTGTTTGGGTTTGAAAGCCAGTGAATGTTCTGAAGAATTGCCTTCATTTCCTGTCGCATAGACACAACAAAGTAAACAAATGTCTCCAAAGGAAAAATCTCCTCTTGGATGGTTTTCACTGGAATAAGTCACCATTGGAACACTTTTTCCCTCTTTTCCGGTTTAGCATTAAGCACGATAGAGGGTGAATTTCCCCAGCAGGGACAGAAACCACAAAAACCCGATTGATCCTTTTCTACTCTGTTCAAAACTGAAACGATTTAAGGGCTCTTTCACACGGTCCGCTCCGTAGGCAGATCCGTGTTGCTTGCAGAGCGGAGAGGGAGGTGTCTCAGCCCCCGCTGCCCTCTATGGGGGATCGGATGAGAGCGAACCGCTTGTCCGCTCTCATCAGATCCGATCCGCTCCGATTACTGAACGGATGGAAAAATAGGGTTTCCATCTGTCCAGATTTCAAGCACAGGACCGGATGCGGGTGTCAGCGGAGGTGTCTCCGCTGACACCCGCTGCCCCATAGAGCTGCATGGAGGATCCGATCAGATCCGCCTAAAAAAAACTGACAGGCGGATCTGATCGGATCGCCCGTGTGAAAGAGCCCGAATGGGCTGAAATGTCAGCACTGTAACAAGACCTAGGTCAACAGTGAAAATGTTTTTTAATTTCTACTTATAAGCATGAAGCCAAGCTTGTACATTATATATTAAAAGGGCCAGAAGAAGGCATAGCTACAATTTTTGCCTGTTTCTCTGCATGAATTATCTCAAAAGGGTTATTGTTAAGGACCTGCTTGCACCATGTTGAATGCGCAGCATTGCATGTTTTTATTGCGTTGGTGTGGTGCTGTTCATTCAAAATGCCACACCCGCCACCAAACCTTGTAACGGTCGCGTGTTGCACTGCCAAAAAATTGTGTATCTTTTTTTATTTTTTTTTTTTCCATAAAAATTCTGGTCTTGAAGCACTTTTTTTTTTGAGTTAACTATCATTTTATCAGTTGTTTTTTTTTTTTTTTTTACTTTACATTCCTGTACTATGGACTTAAAATTGCAGCTCAGAGATTGATTGCTTCACATTTGAAGAACAAAATTTTAAGCAAATGTGTACTTCCTGTCTGTCTATCCATCTAGACGAGTTTAGTGAGGTCACAGCTAAGCAGTCAGCAAGAGGTAGCCTTTGGGGACTATATTCAATTACATCATTCAACAGAGGATAATAAATTACAGCTTTCTGTATTAATGACTTTAAGCATATTGTTGGCTTTTTGTCGTAACTGTTATGGCTGATGACTCAAAAATGATGCATATTCAAAAAGGGTCACTCGTTCTTTTAAACTTTTAGTGACTGTATTGTTCTTGTTCATGGGTGAGATCATTGGATGGAATAGAGGTAAATCAAACTGTATTCCCTTGTCACTAGGTGGCGTATCTGCATTAAGAATAATTAGTAAATGACTTGGTATAAAGGAGGCAAGGACCGCTATGTAAAATGAAAGGGAATCTGTTGTAACAAATGTTGACATTACCTGGTTGTCATGGGGAGTCTGTCCTCAGTACTTGGAGTCACTTTTGACTTCTGTTCTGTGCTTGGTTACTGACTCAGAAAATAGCTGGTCAGTTAGGCAACTTGCAATTGCAGAAATAAGTCAGCAAAGCAGACCAATGCTGGCCATACACTATGCGAAAAATCATTCAAACTCCTTTTCGAAAATGGAACACTTGGCCATGAGAGCAAACGATCGTGCCATCATCTAATGTTTGATAAATCGTTCAATGGGCATAAATGAATCCGTTGTTTCGTTTTTTTCACATATACCTAGTGCAAACAGTTTGGATGAGAAGCACATTACCCTTTCAATTAATCGTTCATTCGGTAGAAAATTTCCGAACTTGTCCTTCGGATTTTTTTTTTTTTTTTTGGCTCCAAAATGTCACAACCGATTACCGATTCGTGCCCATTAACTGGCTGAAAAAGGAAAGAACTGTCCAAATGACTGAACTTCAGCTGATTTTTCGTATAGTGTATGGACAGCATAGGTTTTATTTTAGGCCCTTTTCACACTTTTACGACCTGAAAGTTGCGTGACTATGACACGACTTGAAGCAATGCCTGTGTAATTTTAAGGTCTATAAACCTTAAGTCGGACCAAAGTAGTGCAGGGACTACTTTAAATTCGCACAGATACCAATGGTACTCATTGGAAATCATGGGGTATGACTTGTCATGTAACTTGGCAGTCCCAAGCCGCAGGACATGTTGCACAAGTGTGAAAGGGGCCTTAATGTCAAAGTGTGTGGTTCCTCATGCAGACACACTACATGCCTGGAAGTGTCAATAGACATTAGACAGCTACAAATTTTTACTGGTATAGTCAAATTATGGTTTTAAAGCATATGCTGTTACAACGGTTACATCCTAGGAAATAGGTTTCCAAAACTGGAATTTTTTAGACCCTAACCCAGTTATGTAAGATGAGCGTACATGTGTATGTATGGAGAGGACTTATTACTTCCTCAAGCTGAGATACCAGCACTGGCCATAAATATGAAATATTTAAAATCAACCCCAAATACTGGGAAAACTGGCAAGTAATTCTTGTAGCAAGTTGGAATGTATTTTTTTTTTAGGCCAATCTGATACTCCTTGTTTCGTTCCAAAAATGAAATTGCAACATCCTTAACAATATACCACTTGCAAAGCAGAGGCAAAAGCATCATGGAAATTCCTAAAATGTTTTTTTTTTTTTTTTTTTTTTAATGTGTCCCAGTTTTGTGGAAGTACATTATCCTCTCAAAACCATCCATTTTAAAGATACCTTGGACCCGACATACTCATGCTGTGTAGTGGAATCTGTTTTCAAACCTCACACTTCAGCAAGCTAGTAGGTCTACTTACATACTGGTCTTCTGTTACTGATAGGTATTCAAAGCATGTTGTTTTGATAATGTAGAGCACTTAACTCGCTTCCTTTACATAATCTTTTCAGTGCCTTGAAATGTTGTCTGCTTATCTCGTTCTTATCTTGTCTGGCCGTGTGACTTTGTATCAGAGGTACCTGTTGGCATTAAACATCTTTGGAGCCATGATTTTACATTACCTTAAACTTGCCTGAAAGGGTATGCGCTTCCAAACCACATATGGAAAAATTCAGGTAGGCATTTTTTCCAGCCTTTCTTGGGTTTGAAAAGTTAGGGATCCCTGCCTGAATTTTACTGTTCTGCTTGTTCAAAAAAATGGGAAATCCTCCCTGATGGAGAAGTGACAGTTGTCCTAACCATCTCCTTTACTATCCAAAACGTAAAAAACAAAAAATGTTTTTTTTTTTTTTTTTAGCTTTCCATATAATCTAAATGGATAAAATACATTCTAGTATAAAACTAAAGGTTCCCATAGATGGGAGCAGAGCGCATCCTGGCACCAGATGAAACCTATAAATGCAGATTCAGGACTTGAATATGCAGCAAAAAATGGCTTTGGTTAGGCTTAGGATTGTTTTTAGGGTATGAGTCTTTGAAAGTGTGGAAATGTATAATGGGTTTGCTTGGGACAGGCGGTAAATGGCTTTCTATAGAAATTAATGGAGATAGTGTTACTTGTGTGGGAGGCACAGAGTCCATCTGAAAGTTTTTTAAAGAGGCTGTGCAGTGCCAAGTGGGATACGTGGTGAAGATCTTGCCCAAGCGAGGCCGAGTAAATACAACCTCTGGGTGCCTGGGGGAGGCAGCCGAACTCAAAGGGTAACTTTACTAAATCTATACTTGTCCTTAAAAATAAGCCCGATGTGACCGAAATGCAGGGGCTTTTTATTAAAGTAAATGTGAACCCTAAACTTGTAAAACAACCCATTCAGTTTAAAATAGAAATGAAAGTCAAAACTTCCATGTATACCTATAAATACACTTTTTTTTTTTTTTTTTGTTCTCTTTTAGAAGTGATCACATACCCTCTGTACTCAGCTGCACAAGGGGTGCAGAGGTATAGGGGAGAAGAAACCGTAGTACGCTGGTGTTCCCAGTTAATGGCTGTTTTTTTTTTTTTTCTTTTCTTTTGGGGGGATGTCAGCAAAAGTCTATTCACTGGAGAAGAGGAGGCCAAGTTCCCAGCACAGACAGAAAACTGACCACACTTTGCTCTCCTTCCTAGTGTGGTCAGTTTTTAATAGAAAAGCAGAGGGACTCGCAGGAACACCAGGAATTCCAAACACAAAGAGAACAGGATACTTTTTCATACAAGTACATGGTACAGCAGGGACATATGAGGAATATGAAATGTTGGCATGACCTATTTTTTAACCTCCTTCTGAAAATGGTAGTTGTCTGGCTGTTATTGATACTGGGTCTTGAGGTAAAAGAATCGGGACAGCCAGGCAGCTAAGATTTTCAGAAGGTGAAGTCAGCAGTGGTAGACTCTAATCCACAGGTTTACTGTGTAAATACAACCGTGCCATCAGACTCTTCCTTAGAATACATTGTATGTAAAATCCTTCCTAATGGCTTTTTTTCTTTGAAGCTAGTAATAAAGCCTTAGTTACATAAGTGTTACCAAATATTACAAAGTGTGCCCCTGAACATTTCCTTTCAAGGCAGAGCTGGTACCGCACAAGGGAAATACTTTTACCAAGGGAGCCAAGCATCTGTCATGCAGCTTTTCTTTTGCCCTGCAGCTGTAGATGATCTGTAACTGGGCACCTTTTTCCTGTTAAATCCTGATACCATTATCCTTTTAATCTACCTCCCCGTGAGAGGATCCAGACTCCTGGGAGAGATGGAAACAGGCAGCCTTCCAGAAAGAAGACTTGGCAGACGCAGCAGAGACTTGCTTGACAAGGGGGCTACATATACATAATGAGACTCTTGCCATGTGACCTTACAGCCATGCACTTTTTTTTTTTTGTCTGGTTAAAGCAAATGGTTCAGCTGTAATATCATACCTTGTTCACCACGTAGCACACTTTCTGTACAAACTGTTTTAATGAAAGGATAGATTTTTCCTAAAACATCCTTCTCCCTGACCAAAGATCTGTTAAAAAATGTGTTGAGGCTGCTCAAAAGCACATAGGAAATCAAACTTTTGTGGAAGATCAGATGAGGATCTTTTTCCGTGTGCAGACAATTGTACAGATGTAACATGATATGAAATAGGTGCCTTTAGTGTAACTTTATGGTTTCTATGCTATAGCATTGATTTTCTAAAAGTGGAGAGTGCAAAATCTGGTGCAGCTCTGCAAAGAAACCAATCAGCTTACTAATTTTTTTATTTTTTTTGTTAAACCTTAAGGCCCCGTTCACATCTGAGCAATTTTCTGCTTAAAGCTTGGATCGCTAAAATGCTTAACAAGACCGATCCCTTTCATTTCAATGGCCCCTGGTCACATGTGAGCCTTCTGTCACCTGAAGCAAAACGTCTGTTGCTCAAGTACATGAGCTTTTTTTGGGCAGATTGAGCCCCACAGACTTCAATGGGAACACCTGAAAATGTGCAACCGTAATGTTTAAGAGCATGCTTTCTGCTCAAACAGCAGCTCACCACCCCTATTCTCTTCCAGGTCGCCTCCCCCTAGTGCTTTTTATGGGTTAAAAAAATGGCTGAAGCTTTAAAACACTTATAATTCACTTCTAAAAATGCTCCAAAAATTGAAGGCCCCTTTCACACATGTGAACCGTTCAGATCAGCCGGTCAGTTTTTCAGGCAGATCTGAACGGATGCCCCATGCATCTCTATGGGGCAGCGGATGTCAGCGGAGACATGTCCGCTGACATCCAATTCGATCCTGTCCGTCAAATCTGAACGGATGGAAACCCTATTTTCCATCCGTCTGGCAGATCCCATAGGGGACAGCGAGGATCTGACACCTCTGTCTCTGCACACAGTGGAGACGGAGCGGTCATCTGCCTGCTCAGCAGGGATCGGCAGATCGATGCTCCACTGAGCAGAACGGCTCCATCGACGGAACGGTGCCGTGTGAAAGGGGCCTAACGCCTGAAACTCGCTCTGCTCAGGTGTGAATGCAGCCTAATTGAACAAGCTGAAGAAACCAATCAGCTTCCAGCTTTTTTTTTGTCAAAGTTTAATTAAACAAGCTGAAATTAGCTGATTGGCTACTATGCACAACTGCACCAGATTTTGCAGTCTTCAGTTTTAGTAAATCAACCCCTATGTTTTTTTGTAAACTCTGGTTCTTGCTAGGCATACACATTTTGCAAGCTAAAGAGAAAATAAAGCATTGAGTTAAACTCCGCAACCAATTGAAATAAATCTCCCCGATCGAACAGTAATAAATTGAGATTTTATGCAAGTCAGTCATGGTTGTTCTTTGTATGGCCCTATTAGAGGG
The DNA here is from genome assembly GCF_965119305.1 of Pelophylax lessonae. Classification (NCBI taxonomy): domain Eukaryota; kingdom Metazoa; phylum Chordata; class Amphibia; order Anura; family Ranidae; genus Pelophylax; species Pelophylax lessonae. The sequence goes on along the minus strand of NC_138771.1, from coordinate 241,845,278 downwards.
CAAGTGCACACAAAAGTAGTACAGTAAAACCTTAAATTGAGAGTAACTTGGTTTTGCAAGACAAGCAAATTTATTTTAAATCTTGACTTTATAAAAAAGCGATGTGTTGATATACAAGTAGCGTCATGTCACCACTGAGTATAAAAAAGAAGAGAGGTGCCTCGAAGTGTAGCAATATGGTTATATTTAATGATGGTTCAACATTTTAGCAACTCACATGGTTGATGATTAAAACAGGCACATCCAAGTATGCAGGCATTCGGGGTAAAGCTGGCCACATAGACCATCCTCCGCAATGCCATCTACGTCATCCCTTTCACACTGCGCTCCATGAACGCTTCAAGTCTTGCTTTCCGATCACTCTACTGCAGGGTAGTCCTTCCCGATGTGGAACTAATCATCTGAGTTTACATTATTTCTTATGGGGAAATTCGCTTTGATAAAAAGAGTGCTTTGGATTACATGGCTTGTTTCCGGAACAAATTATGCTTGCAAACCAAGGTTTTACTGCATTTCTAATAGTCTAATGGGCATAGTTAATCAATGGCTTCTTCTTTAACTAGGACTCGTGTGGGGAGATCCCTCAGTTACAGCTCCCAGCTTTGCTCTTACTATGAGTTTTCAACTCCTCCTGTTGATCTCTACATATTTGTACCCTCACTGGTCTACTTCAGGTTTTAAGCTATATGGGCAATTGTAGTCTTGTGCCACGGATTAACTTGTTGGCAGTTACCTCATTGAGTGAAAATAGTTTCAACAATTTCGGGTCTAGAAAAAAAAGGCTCAAGTCTAATGCTGATTGCAATATTGATCATGATATCTGGGAACTGGCTTAGCAATTTGGATACCTGACCTTGGACAACCAATGTGGGATTTTTTTATTTTTTTTTTTTATTTTCTGGGTAAGCAGATTCTTCCTCCTTTTTTTTACTACCGGTCTCCTGATAATTTAAATAGTCTTGTAAATATATTTTTATTCTACAGAATAATTAAAAGGTCTTTTCTGCAGTGCTATGAGACCTACAGTCTTTGCAATAGTGATGATGGCATTATTAATTTGGTTTAGGCAGTCTCACCAATGAGAATAAAGTATCAGAATTGTTCAGGGATAAAGTTAGCAATATTGGACCACAATTCCTCCTATTTGCCAAGCTTTTGGTACATTTACTTGCACAAATATTTTTTGAACTAATTCTCCTATGTCAAGACCTGTCAGGGCCTCTACTTGTTGATGATGTACTTGTGAAGAAAAATGCTTGAATGTTAAGGCATATGTGAGATGTTGTATAGGAAAAAGCAACCTAAATGGCTCATACAAATGTCAATCTTTCCTTTTTACCCTGAGTTTACAAGTGATTCTTCACATTACCAGCAATTAGAAGCTTTACAAAATGCCTGCTGCTGACGCTTTTAACCACCTACAGATTTGGCAATAATTATAATCACCCACTACATACTAATAGATCATCAAAAGAAGATTGGTGGTATAAAACCATACAGCCAAAGGTTGTAGGACTACGTTTAGGCCGGTCACTATTTACAACTGAGGAAGCTGAGAATGGCTCATGTACTTCCTCAGAAAAAGCTAACAAAATACCCAAAAATAAACAAAAGATGTCCATTTATCTGTGACCCCTGACATCTGTTAACAGGCCTGATTGTTGCTATCACTGAAAGTTTGCTGATATGGTCAGTTCAAAGTGAGACACTTATTCACCATACTTCCAAGCTTTTCTCATGGGGGAAGGGGAGTTGTGTGAGCTTAAATGTCAAGTTAAGTGTGCATGTCATGCTGGCCGCTTTTAAAGTCTTTTTTACATGCTTTGTTTTGATAGACTATAAAATCCACTATTCTAAAGGAGTACAAAATCAAGGGTTGTGAAGAAGACGGAGTATTGACACATGCATTCGATAATGGAAGTACTGAATACTTTGTAAACTTTTTTTTTTTGTCTAACATATTTCCTTCCGGTGTCTTTTATGCTGACTGTATCACATTTTCCCTACAAATAATTACAGTGTGGCTTTATCATTAAGCAGATGTTTTCTATTCTGAATGAAAGCAAATGATTGCAATTAACCAGATGCTGAACTATTGGCTAGGCCATTCTTCTTCCACTTAGCAGGAGCATGTGTGTGTATATGTGACTGAATGACATGGAGAACATTTCTAAAAAAAAAGTATGTATTTTTATCTGAAGAGGTCTAGAACAGAAATATTTTTTATGTTTGTATATTGCTCGCTCATTTAGTGGAAAATGCCGCCCATTGTGTATTTGTAAGTATTTGAAGTTGGGTGCCGGGTTATGGCAGCAGCTAGCTGCCATAATCCTAGTATTTTTTTTTTTTTTACACAGCTGGCGATCCAGAAGCTGAAAAAAGTGGCCCTAGCGGCAGATTCGTCACAGAATCACTGGTATGGGCAGCAGGTGAGGCCTCTCCCCCGCCCCCCCCGTATTGCCCACTTACCGGAGCTGTAAGTAGCGGCAAACTATTCGGCACTGTGCAGTGATGTGCAGGAAGTTCAGTGAGGGCAAGATGGCCCCCACTCAACTCTATGCCCCTGGAGAGCCGGCCTTAAAGGGAAAATTTTTTCTTTTTTTAGAAAAAGTAAAATTACATTTTATTTATTTTGCTTTTAGTAAATGAGAGATCTGAGGTCTTTTTTACCCCACATTTCGCATTAAAGAGGCCCTGTCATGCTTATTTCTATTACAAGGGATGTTTGCATTCCTTGTAATAGGAATAAAAGTAATCAAAAATCAAAATCAAACATTTTATTTTTTTATTTTTAAAGGGACAGTATTATAAAAAAAAAAAAGCGTTCTGTCCCTCCGAGCTCGCACACAAAAGCAAACACCTAAGCAAGTCACGCTGACATGTATACGGTGTTCAAACCACACATGAGGTATCACCACGATCGCTAGAGCGAGATAAATAATTCTAGCACAAGACCTCCTCTGTAACTCTAAACAAGTAACCAGTGTAAAAAAAAAAATTTTTTAAAAGCGTCGCCTATGGAGATTTAAGTAGTGTAGTTTGTCACAAATCCATGAGTGTGCGCAATTTTGAAGAATAACATGTTGGGTATCAATTTACTCGGCGTAACAACATCTTGCACATTATCCCAAAATTTAGGCTAACTTTACAGTTTTCCTTTTTTTTAATTTAAATGTATTTTTTCCAAAATTGCATTTGTAAGACCCCTGCACAAATATAGTGTGACATAAAGTATTTCAATTATCTCCATTTTATTCCCTAGGGCCTCTGCTAAAAATGTTATATTTTATATACTGTGTGTGTGTGTGTGTGTGTGTGTGTGTGTGTGTGTGTGTGTGTGTGTGTGTGTGTGTGTATGTGTGTGTGTATGTGTGTATGTGTGTATGTGTGTATGTGTGTATGTGTGTATGTGTGTATGTGTGTGTATGTGTATGTGTGTGTATGTGTGTGTATGTGTGTGTATGTGTATGTGTGTGTATGTGTATGTGTGTGTATGTGTATGTGTGTGTATGTGTGTATGTGTGTATGTGTGTGTGTGTGTGTGTGTGTGTGTGTATGTGTGTATGTGTGTATGTGTGTATGTGTGTATGTGTGTGTGTGTGTGTGTGTGTGTGTGTGTGTGTGTGTGTGTGTATATATTATATTCTTTAGCAAAAATTACAGATTTTTAACTACTTGTAAACAACAAATGTCAGAAATAGGCTGAGCCATTAAGTGGTTAAATGGATTGTAAAGGCAGTAGGGTTTTTTATTTATTTTATTCATTAAGATAAAGAAGAAAAATCTGTATGCAGCAGCCCCCCTAATACTTGCCTGAGCCCATCTCTATCCAGTGATGTTGCAAGAGTGTCTCAGCTGCCTGGTACTTCCTTCCTCATTGGCTGAGACAGCAGTGTGGCGCCATAGACTCCCGCTGCTGTCAATCAGTCAGCCTATCAGGAGAAAGGAGGGGGGGCAGGGCTGGGTTGTGGCTCCATGTCTGAATGGATACGGGGAGCTGTAACTCGGCCCGGGTGCCCCCCATAGCAAGCTGCTTGCTGTGAGGGCACTCAACAGGAGGGAGAGGCCAAGAGCGCCGAAGATGGACCCGAATCTGGTCCATTTTCTTTGGTTATTCAAACCGATTGTTGCAGCAGCTGTCTTGGTAGCTGGTCTTGGACTATCTTGCAGGTGAAGATGCTGGATGTGGAGGCCTGGGTTGGTGTGGCTACATATGTTCTGCGGTTGTGAGGCCGGTTGGATGTAGTGCCAAATTCTCTGAAACGCCCTTGGAGACAGCTTATGGTAGAGAAATGAACATTCAATTCATGGGCAACAGCTCTGGTGGACATTCCTGCAGTCAGTCCTGCCTTCAAACTTGCGACATCTGTGGCCTTGTGGTGTGTGATGGAACTGCACATTTGAGAGTGGCCTTTTATTGTCGCCAGCCTAAGGCACACCTGTGCAATAATCATGCTGTCTAATAAGCATCTTGATATGCCACACTTGTGAGGTGGATGGATTATCTCGGTAAAGGCCCGTACACACTTGACGGAAATCGAACGAAATATCCTCCTATTTTTCTCTTGCTCAGCGTTCATTACCGTTTTTAGTTGACAGTGCATAAATGTTCGAAATTCCTCGTACGATTTTTTTTTTTTTTTTTTTTGGGACATTTGTTCCTAGACTTCCGGGTCATCAGCAACTTCAGATCATGCGCAGTCTTTCGTATGCGATTTTTTTCGCGGACGTACTGCATACACATTAAACGAAAATTGGTCGTTTGGGGTTTGTCCCTCCGTTTATTCTAGTTGAAAATGTCGGCATTGACTGCTGAAGTTGTGTACACACTAGCCGAAAATCGTACGATTTTACCTCGGACGGGAATTTTTGGCAGATTTTCTACTAGTGTGTACCCCGTTTAACCACCTCAATACCGGCCCATAGTATATATAGATCCTGAGTTTAAAGCTAAATACCGGTGTTATGGCAGCAGATAGCTGCCATAACCCTGGTATTTTTTTAAACTGCAGGCGATCGGCTTTCCGATAAGGGTGGTCCCAGCTTGCCCTCACTCGACTCTATTGTCTTGGAGGACCGGAGCGACGGCAAACGTCATTGCCGAGCAACCGGCTTAAAGGTCCCCTTTTTTTTTTTTTGTCATTTTTATTTTTTCCTTTCTATCTTTATTAGTGTACTTGTGAGATCTGAGGACTTTTTGACCCCAGATCTCACAAAAAAGAGGTCCTGTCGTGCCTATTTCTATTACAAGGAAGGTTTACATTCCTTGTATTAGAAATAAAAATGATCAATTTTTATTTTTTTTTCTAAAAACGGTATAAAAATAAAAAATAATAAATAAAATAAATAGAAAAAAAAAAAATTAAAGCGTCCTGTCCCCGTTAGCTCGCGCGCAGAAGCGAACGCACACGGAAACCCCGCCCACATATGTAAACGGTGTTCAAACCACACATGTGAGGTATCGCCGCGATCGTTAGAGCGAGAGCCATAATTTGAGCTCTAGACCTCCTCTGTAACTCTAAGATGGCAACCTGTAGAAATTTTTAAAGTGTCGCCTATGGGGATTTTTAAGTACCAAAGTTCGTCGCCATTCCATGAGCGTGCGCAATTTTGAAGCATGACATGTTGGGTATCTATTTACTCGGCGTAACATTATCTTTCATATTATGGAAAAAATTGGGCTCACTTTACTGGATTCTTATTTTTTAATTCAAAAAAGTGATTTTTTTCCCAAAAAATTGCGTTTTGGAAGACCGCTGCGCAAATACGGTGTGATAAAAAATATTACAATCTCCATTTTATTCTCTAGGGTCTCTGCTGAAAAAAATATATAATGTTTGGGGGTTCTAAGTAGTTTTCTAGCAAAAACAACTGATTTTAGCTTATAAACACCAAATGTCAAAAATAGGCCTAGTAGGCAAGTGGTTAAAGGAGAAGTGCTCACTAACACAGATATAGCCAGATTTGTGAACACAATTTGAGAGAAATAGGCCTTTTGTGTACATAGAAACAGTCTTAGATCTTTGAGTTTAACTCCTGAAAAATGGGGGCAAAAACATTTTTTCCATTTTTTATAATTTTGTTCAGTGTATTTGTTGACTCGGTTATATTGTATATTGCTTCAACCATGCCAAAAGCTTTGTAGAGAGGGATGGTTAGTTGTTGCAAGGCCAACCACAGCAGTAAGTTATTTATGGTGGGCCTCAATATCGCCCGACCAAAATCCACTAAAACATTTGCATTTGAAATAAAAGTTCTGTGCTTTCATTTCCCTATCCCTGTAAATTTAATTGTTTTTCATCAAACAATGATGTGATACTAAATGCTAGTTTTTTGTGTTTAAGTTTTAAGTGGATGAGAGTTCAGGCACCGTTCACATCTTGGCGTTCTGGATCGGGGGCAGAATCGTTGCGATTCTGATTCATGGCAAATCGCAGGATGCCTGTGTGATTCCCGTCACTTCAATGGCACCCCAAACATGGCACAATTTTGCAGCGATTGTCGCCTGACCAATCACGGTAAAATCGTGCAAACAGAATTGTGGGTCGCCTGTCGCCCAAAAAAGTACAAGAACTTGTACGGTCCCGCAATACTGTTTTGTGCGATTTTACAGCTTTTCAGGCGATGATCGCTACAAAATCGTGACTCGTTTGGGGTAGCGATTGGAAGTGACGGGAATTGCACGGGCGTCCCGCGATTTGTCGTGGTTCAGGATCGCGGGCAGAATCGGGGCGATTCTGCGTTGGCAATCTGTATAAGCCGTTTTTAGGTCATGCAAAATCAGCAGTTGGTGTTGGTTGTCCAGGAATAACATTTAGAAATACAGCTTGTTTTGTTGTAAAATAATGAGGCGGATTCTATTTGGGAGACTTTTATTTGTGGCTACCATACATAAGGGACTCTCAAACCCCCTAACAAACGCCTTATTGACTTTGGTCATGCTGGTGTGATATTACACAGTAAACCAGCTTTCAGTGGAGGACTTAAAAACAATAGCTCTATAGACTATTGAGCAAAGCAGAGCCAGCCTCTCCTTTAATAAAAAGATTAATAGGTCTGTTTCCATCTCTCGAAGTTCCACCTTTTGGCCTCTACCATAATCTTAACATTTACAAATGTTGGTATTTTGATTTATGGATTTCGCTATGCAACATGTGCATTTCATGACCTAATATTTGTTTAATCAACTGTAACAAGTTATGTACTGAGCTTACCATGTATTATATTGATTTCATCAAGTGGTGTATGCCTTTTTATAACATGATGTATGTGTTTCAATTTTGCCTAAATGTGTATTCACAGCTTGGATGAATTATGTAAACAGTCTTCCCTACCCCAAAGCCTCCTATGTGTATATATTTTTTTTAAGCCTGCAGTCTTCCAGACAGGACAGTAGAGGGCACTGTGTCACAATAGCAATTGCTAGCAAATCTGTAGTTGGTAAATGGCTTGAAACCTAGGGAGATTTGCACACAAAATACTGGACCATACCCTAATGGGCATTAAGGAAGAAGAGGATTTGATGATTTACCCAGTTTGTGCACTCATCATTCATGTCCGCTTTTAGCATTGAGTACAATGATTATCCGGCAAGATTCGCACATGGATAGTTGAGGAATTGCCCAGTTAATGTATTGTGTATTAATACTGAAATGCTGAACAAAACAGGAAAGGGGTTTTAATAACTTTGATCAGTATTGATTATACTTATAATAATTTGAAACGTATACCACAGTATGTGTAAATCAATAAGCCAGGGTGAAATCCCACAGCAATTCTTATATACAGGTGCATCTCAAAAAATTTGAATGTCATCAAAAAGTTTATTTTAGTAATTCAATTCAAAAAGTGAAACACCTATATTTTATATAGATGCATTACACAGTTATAATTATTTAATTTTTTTTTTTTTTTTTTTTTTTTTTTAATAATTTTGATGATTATGGCATACAGCTAGTGAAAACCCAAATTTCTGTGTCTCAGAAAATTAGAAGATTGCATAAGACCAATAAAAAAAAAAAAGTTTTAGTACAGTATTGTTGGCTTACTAAAAAGTATGTCTATGTGCAGTATAGTATGCACTCAATACTTGGTCGGGGCTCCTTTTGCATGAATTACTGCATCAATGCGCCATGGCCTGTGGCACTGCTGAGGTGTTATGGAAGCTCAGGTTGCTTTGATAGCCACCTTCAGCTCATCTGCATTGTTAGGTCTGGTGTCTCCTCTTCCTTCTCTGAGGTTTACGTCAGGCGTGTTTGCGGGCCAATCAAGCACAGTGATACCATGATCATTAAACCAGTTATTGATACTTTTGGCAGTGTGGGCAGGTGCCAAGTCTTGCTGGAAATGAAATCAGCATCTCCATAAAGCTGGTCAGCAGAGGAAAGCATGAAGTGCTCTAGAATTTCCTGGTAGAGGGCTGCACTGACTTTGCAATTGATAAAACCCAGTGGACCAACACCAGCAGATGACATGGCTCCCCAAATTATCACTGACTGTGGAAAGTTCACACTGAACCTCATGCAACTTGGATGCTGGGCCTCTCCACTCTTCCTCCAGGCTGAGACCTTGACTTACAAATGAAATGCAAAATTTACTCATCTGAAAAGAGGACTTTGGACAACTGAGCAACAGTTCAGTCCTGAGCAACAGTTCCAGTCCTTTTTCTCCTTAGCCCAGGTAAGACGGTTCTGACGTCTCTGGCTTGACACAAGGGATGCAATACTTCTAGCCCATGGATACATCTGTGTGTGGTGGCTCTTGAAGCACTGACATCAGCTGTGGTTCACTCCTTGTAATCTCCCCCAAATTCTTGAATGGCCTTTGCTTCACAATCCTCAAGGCTGTGGGTTATCCCTGTTGCTTGTGGACCTTTTTTCTACCACTCTCCATTATTATGCTTGCATACAGCACTCTGTAAGCTTATTTAGGAATTACCTTTTGTGACTTGCCTTCCTTGTGGAAGGTGTCAATGACTATCTTCTGGACAGCTGTTAAGTCAGCAGTCTTTCCTATGATTGTGTAACCTACCGAGACCATTTAAAAGCCCAGAAAACCTTTTACATGCGTTTTTTTAGTTAGCTTATTAGAGTTTGACACTATGAGTCTACAATATTGAATTGGGCTTTTACTAGTTTTAAGCTATAATCTGAAAGAGAATAAAATCACAGGACAGGTTCTCCCTGAGCACATGTGACAGACTTGAAAGGGTTTGTAGAAGCCGTGGAAAACCTTATGCTGCCTGTGACGCCGTTCAGCATGACGGGTTTGGTGGTGGGTCAGTGATGGTCTAGGGAGACATATCCATGGAGGGACACACAGACCTCTACAGGCTGGGCAATGGCACCTTGACTGCCATTGGGCATCAGGATGAAATCCTTGGACCCATTGTCACACCCTACTCTGGCAAAGTGGATCCTGGATTCCTCCTGGTGCACGACAATGCCCGGCCTGATGTGGCGAGAGTATGCAGTGGGGTTCCTGGAGGATGAAGGAATTGATACCATTGAATGGCCCCACGCTTGCCTGTTCTAAATTTAATAGAACATCTCTGAGACATTAGGTTTTGGTCCATCTAACGCCACCAGGTTGCACTTCAGTCTGTTCAGGAGCTCAGTGATGCCCTGGTCCAGATCTGGGAGGAAATATCCCAGGACACCATCCGTCTCATTAGGAGCATACCCTGACGACCTGAGGCATGCATGCATACAAGCACGTGGGGGCCCAGTGAGCTACTGAGTACCGTTTTGAGTTGCTGCAATGAAATTTTAGTAAAATGGACTAACCTGCTGCGTCATTTTTTCACTTTGATTTTTGGGTGTCTTTGAATTCAGCTCCTCTGTAGGTTGATGATTTTCATTTCCATAAAACGATGTGGCATTCTTTCATTCTTAACACATTACTCAGTGCATATCAGTATAGATATCCACATGATATTTTTCCTCATTGAGATCAGATGCATTTTCAAAGTGTTCCTTTACTTATTTTGAGCAGTGTAGTTTACTGTACTTCTTCCCTTCTCCTCCTCTGGTAGCTACAAAAAAGGTTTTGTAGGGAGGGAAAGGCAGAGGAGCTGGGTCAGCACAGAGTGTAATTAGCCAGAAAAGGGGAGGGCTTTAATTGTGCAAGAAGAGAAGGGGCTCTTCTAAGGCATATACTCTCCTAGACTAGTAAATAGTTTTGTTAAATGTTCAGAGGCACATTGCAAGTGAATATACATGATTTATGTAAAGGGAAGTGGTGCAGGTAAACATACACAAAAACCAACAACCCCAATTGGACTCTGTTTTAAAATCTACATAAAAACCAAAATGCAAAGATTTTCAAACCTCATAAAGCATTTTATTCACAATAGGAAATGGAAAACATCAAAATGTTTAAACCTAGAAAATGTACTATTTTAAGAAAGGTCATTTTAAAACTGATGGCAGCAACATGTGTCAAAAAAGCTGGAACAGGGCAACAAAATGCTAAAGGTAAGTGGTACTAACAAGGAAGAACATTTTTCAACTAATTAGGTAATTGGCAACAGGTCAGTAACATGATTGTAGACACTGGGGCTTTCTAAGATGCCCTTTTTATACCCAAAGTAAAGATGGGCTGATGTTCACTAATGTCTGAAAAGCTGCATCTAAAAATTGTCTAACCATTTCAGAATGTGTTTATCAGCTTAAAATTGCAAAGACTTAAAATATATAATCGTCTACAATACATAATATCGAAAGATTCCAAGAATCTGGGGAAATCTCTGCACCAAGGACAAGGCCAAAACGCAACATTGGATGCCCATGTCCTTCGGCCCTCACTGCATGGGCTCAGAATTACTTCCAAAATCCACTGTCTGCGAACACTGTTCACTGTGCTATCCAGAAATGAAAGTTAAAACTATTAAACCAAAAATGTAATGAATTGCAGAATCATTCGATGGTGTCTGAATCGATTTTGTTTTCTTTGGCTGTTTTTCGCTCTGTTTTCACCTGGCGATCTCGCCAGTAACCTGCCTCTAGTATTGGTGAGACACAACTCTGAGGAATGAGCAGAGGAGTCACAGTGGACAGCAGCACTGTCAGTCTTTGAGGGGGAGAAGAGTGTTAAATGTATTAGCAGAGTTAGAACCACTAACAAATTGAAGCCAAACTCCAGCTCACACTTTATAAGCAGTTACAGTAAAACAGTTTTTTTTCCTTTTTTGGATAAAGGCTTTGCATGAATAAATAAAAGCTGATCATTTTAATCACCCCTACCAGTGTTAGGTGGTTTGTCCTATTCATGTAAACTGATACATTCTGCTGGAGTGCTGTTACAAGATGAAAATAGAAGAAAAAAAAGGAAAAAAAAAAATCAGCCATCACGTCTAAAAATTGGTAAGTTGCACTAGAATGTTGTGTTTTTTTTTTTTTTTTTTTTTGGGTGCAGTACTGCTATAAAATCTATCATGCAAAGAAGAAACCATGTTGAACATGATCCAGAATAGCTACCATCTTCTCTGGGCCAAAGCTCATTTAAAATGGTCTGTTGCAAAGTGGAAGACTGCACATCTGATGGTATGGGGGTGCATTTGTGCATATGGAATGGGCAGTTTGCACAGCTGGAAAAACACCAACGCTAAAAGATATATATATATCCAGGTTTTAGAACTCCATATGCTCCCATCCAGGTGACGTCTTTTTCAGGGAAGGCCTTGCATTTTTCAGCAATAAAATGGTAAACTGCATACTGTATCAATGACAACAGCGTGGCTTTGTAGTAGAAGAGTACTGGTGCTTAACTGGCCTGCCTGCAGTGCAGACCTTTCACCAATTAAAAAAAAAAAAATGGTGCATTTTGAAATGAAAAATACGAAGACGACCCAGGACTGTTGAGATAGAATCCTATATCGGGAAAGAAGGGGACAACATTCCTCTCCTAACACTCCACTCTAAGATGGAATGCTACAACTTGGTAAACATGGCCCTGACCCAACTTTTTGGAGAATTGTTGCTGCCATCCATTTCAAAACTTTTTTTTTTTTTTTTTCCTTAAAATGGTTTATTTTTCAGTTTAAACTTTTTTATATTGTGAATAAAATGTGGGTTTATACAAATCTTTGCATTCTGTTTTTATGTAGATATTACCCAGTGTTTTTTGGAAAGTGGGATTATACTTTTCTGTCCTTTTTTCATGTGGTGACTGGGTCCCCATAAACTTTGCAAAACTAGTGAAGAACAATGACAGAAAAATGTTTCATAAAAATAAAGGAAAGAGAACCTACTGGTCAAGAATTAACACAAACAATATACTGTGTTTTTTCTTATTTGTTCTCCTTCCACCCTCCAAAGGCTTCATGAAGACTGGCAGCTCCTAAACTTGAGTTTAGGAGCTTTTGGCATTTTTTTGCCAAAGCACCTAAACTCAACTCCTCAAAAGCCTATATGTCTATGTGCACATAGGCTTTTGACAGCATTTTGGAGCTGCTGCATTTAGCAAAACGTTTTGACCGCCGACTGCAGGGAAACTGCAAATCATGGTAAAAACGTGGTTTGCGTTTTTGCCGCAGTCAGGGTAGGCTAGTGTACATGTAGCCTTACCCTATACACGCACTTGAACTCTCCCCTACACTCCCAGTCTCTCTCTGCAACCCTCTTTACAATCTTGCATCCTCTCTCCCCTGGTGGGAATTTGTACATACAAGAGAAACATGTACTTTTATATAAAGCTAATGTAAACTGGCAAAATCTGAACACCTCAATGAAAAAATGTATAACAAAAATTTCTAGTTTACTGTGGTGTATTCCTAGCCTCACCACACCTTTCTGAAGACTTCATTGCAAAAATGGACTTTCATAAATGAATGTTCGGACTTTTGTTCAAATTAAAGAATAACTGATTATGGCTCACTTCACATTTTATTATTTGATTTATTTTTTTAAAGAAAAATTGTGTAGGTCAAGGGTTGACAACCTCAGCACTCCAGCTATGGAGAGGCTGCAAGTCCCATGAGACATTGCAGGACTGTTAGCAGCCACGTCCATGACTTGCGAAGGCCCAGGCACAATGAGATTTGTATTTTAAATACAGCTGAGATGCCAAAGTTGCCTAGCTCTGTTATAGGGGTTAAAATGTGCTGTGCTCCTCTGCAGATACTCTTAAGGCCCGTACACACAATATGAAAATCGGGAGTAAAATTTCGTCCGAACGATCTGCCGATTTTCAGATTGTTAGTATAGGGCTTTTGACAGCCGATTCTGAATTTTCAGACGACAAAATATAAATGTGCAGGCTATAAATTTTTTATTGTACGCCAACACACTGTCTGATTGTTTTCGTTTAATTAGTACAGTTTTTGTCTGAAAAAAATTGTAAGAGCAAGACTGGGCATGCTCAGAACCGAAAGAACACATACAAAACAATTCAACACATGACATCACTTCTAGAGTTGAATTCTGTTGTACGAGAATTTTCGTATGAAAGTAACCTCTTCGCTTTCAACATGAGACTAGCATGCAACAAAAAACAGACGAAAGATCGTTCGATAATCTAATCTAATCTTGTGTACAATGCTTTAGCCATACGCTCAAGGCTGGGTGCTGGCTGCCCAATGGTTTGTACTCCACCACAGAATAGAGTACTAGTAAAAAGAAGGCAGCAACACTTCAAATTGGAAGGGTTGATTATTTGATAAATGGTCGGGTGCCAAGACTGATACTCTGGAATTTGTCCTCTGGTGTGCTTCACTTGTTTTTGAGCTGATTCTACTAATTTACTCCTTACGACAAAATGCCAAACTCTATATCTTTTACATCTGCTAGGAAAGAGGAAGACATGTCTTCTGACCAGTTCAGCTGTGTTGGATATCATTTTCTCTCCTGTCTTATCTCAGTATAGACTATTCAAGGAGGATGTGGATAGCTAAAGAGCTGCAGAGTAACGAGTAACTTTGAGCAAACCACACTGGCTGCAATTGGAAATTAAGAATGCTTATAAGCAAAATTTGCAAACTTACCAAATGCATTTTATTTTTAAATAGAACTCAGTCTTGTTCATAAAAAGTACATGAATTTGAAGATGTAGATTAAAACACATTTAACTTTCATTGCAAGCCTTTTCTTGAGTTATCAATCAGTGGGTTGAAAATAAAAAAAGAAAAACGGATCCCTGCATTTACAAAAGTCATGTGAATGCAGGGATCTCCCCTGCCGTGCTATTGTATTCTGACAGCCCTGTCAAAATACATTGATTAGTGCTGCAGCCGTTGACTGCATGCACTAATCGAATGCTGGTTTTCTAGCCTGAGTGCTCAACAAAAGCCAGTCCTTTTTTAGCAGTGTTATTTTGAAGTCAATTTTGATTTTGTTTTATTCAGTCTTTTGACTAAAATGCAGTTTTTAGTCCTATTTTAGTCATCTGAATTTATTTATTTTTTTTTAGTTGTATTTTAGTCAATTCAAATCTTCAGTACTTTTAAGCAGACTAAAATAGAATGGGTTTAGTTAAAGCGTTATTTAAGCATTTCTCTAGAATTACCAAACTCATTATCCACGTCTGGAGTGAAAATCTAATATGTTATTATTTATGGTTTTACCCACTTCAATACCAGCCACCTTCACCCCTTTCCTGCCCAGGCCAATTTTCAGCACTTTTGCACGTTAAATGACAACTGAACCAGCAGACTTTCGGTATGTGTACCCAGCTTAAGTGCTGAAAGGTCAGTGTTGTGACTGAGCGGTCTGCTAGCCCTCCCATCATTTAAAGTCTAATTCCGGGAAACCTTAAAATTCTCCCTTGCAGTGGGGCTGCACCCGGACTACAAAGGTTAACTGCTTATTTCTTCTAGGGGAACTATCCTCTGCATCATCTCACCTGATGCAGGGCTTTAGACCCTACATTGGTCTTAAAGACATCAGGACCTTTAAACTGCTGGGGCATGGGGGAGACAAGGCTGCAAAACTGGTGTAGCAGTATAGAGGAGCAGCTAAGCATCTTTTGTGTCCCCTAGACTGAAATTGGCAAATCATTTTAGGCGTTAAGCTCACAATTGCCTATTTTACAGGAGTTTTCGCCTTTTTGTTTTTTTTTTGTTTGTTTTTTTTGTCTCTAAATGGCTCCCCCATGTTAACCTATGTGTCCATACAAACAAAGGGGTTTAGAAGCAGGAAAAAAACATAACTTGTGCATTGTGAAGAGGAGCGTTTGGCCTAAAAAAGTTGAGCTAACACTGGGCGCATTTAATACTCAATACATTCTAATAGCCAGAATAAACTAATATTTATTGACCAATACAATGCATTAGTGCCAAAAAAGGAAAACGAGGATGGCGCAAACGCCTAGTGCATTACCTTCAACACCATACAATTTATTAAAAAGCCAAAACCATACTCGCAAACATCACAAAGCATATATGGCAAGCATATATGATCACCTCTCCAACATGGTGGATACCAGATCACTGTAGTTGGAAAGCTGCCATGTTTCGGGAGACAAGCCCCCTTCCTCAACCCTAGATGTCTCAGAATTTGGCTGGTTCAGGATCGACTTGTGTACCTGAATGATTAATGCCGCAGGCTATAAGGTGCCAACTCAAATTTTTCCAGCAGGGAAGGTTTCTCGCGCTCCACCACCGGCAGAACACAATAGCAAGTCCACGTTGATGGGAATCTAGCAATTTTCTTTCCTTCCACCTGAACGAAAGAAACTGCATACTGTATGGTCTGCTTAAGAGGAGTTATGCCCCCTCACCAAAAATTAGGTCCGTAGCTGCTGACTTTTACTATTAGGACACTTACCTGTCCAGGGATCTCATGATGTCTCTGATTGCCTCTATGGTGCTGCCGTCTGTGGTAAGGGAAACCTTTCGGCTTTACAGCTGGTTCTCTACTGCACATGCACATAGCGCGCTGCGGCGGAGGAGGGAGGGCGAACTCCCGAGGAATCTCGCTGTGCCATGCTGATAGACCCATACCCAAAAAAAGATTGAGTGCTGTAATAATCAAAAGGTGCTTAAAATATTAGTTTAAGGGTGTGCACATTTATGCAGCCGTATTTTAGTTTTTTTATTTTTACTTCCCTCCACCTAAAAGATTTCAGTTTGTTGTTCAACTGAGTTGCACAGTTAATAGGTTGCATTAAAGGTGGACAAATTTCTGAAATGCTATATACTTGTCTCAATTTTTTACATTACAGAAACCCTACATTTTACCTGGGGTGTGTAGACTTTTTATATTCACTGTAGGTATTTCATTTTTCTCTGTTCCCGGAAGTCATTTAGGTGTTTGTTCATAAGAAAAAGAAAAAAAAAACAGCAGGCACTGTTAAGAGGACTTGTTGAGACATGACTTGAGTGAAGGGGAAGTTGAGGAACCTGCAATGTCTGCATGTGAAGTGTGTGATAACTGGACTATTGTTATGTCATGCAAAGGTGATAGATTCCTTACAAATGTAAAGATCAGCAAAGTGAACTGATAAACACAGGCACACATCCACCTGCTTTAATCTAAATCACCTTCTCAGCAAACAGGAGAGAAATTCCAGAGAAGACGATGTGTCATTTTATGTACAAACTTCACAACTCTCTGTGGAGTCCATACAATGCATTGGACCTTTTGTATAAAGGTGAGACTTCCAAGAGAGGAAGGAAACCTACTAATCAGCAGTACATTTTTCCTTGTAATTATCCAGAATTGGATTTTATTATTCAGTAGTAACACTTTAAAAGATTAAGGGATCTGATGGCTGTCATTGGCTACTGTTCTATTGTCAAGTGTTTAAAATGTACAAGAAACTTTTAATTGTTCATTTGGTAGTGGTCAATAATTTCTTACCCTCAATTTTAAAACACACAATGGCGCTCAGTAGGTTGCAGGAGTTTTCATACAATTCATTGTACAGAAAAAGATAACACTTTGTTCTGATTTTTTTATTCTTTAAACCTAGACTCTAATCTATGTGTGCACTGTTCAAAATAATGTTAATGAATGTGCAACAATAAACTACCTTTTTATAAACACAATATGTAGTCAAGCTACACAGTTGAGAAGCAACAAAGTGTGAATTTGATACAGTACAAAAGGCAATGATGTTTTCAAAACAATACTGCATCATCAAACATCACTGGTTGCTGCAGATTTTGTCATTTTATCAAATACGTAATTATCCACTTATCACACTGCTTAGGGTCCTCTTGTCAAAGCTAACAAGTGGGATGCTCATCACAGAAAGTGGATCCTTTTTGTAGTGTGTGTGTGTGTGTGTGTGTGTGTGTGTGTGTGTATATATATATATATATATATATATATATATATATATATATATATATATATATATATATATATATAAATAATATATCGATGGCCGATATGCACTTTGCCCGATATATTGGAATCAGCCTTTTGATTTACCGATATTTCGGGAAAATGCTTGTACCGGGGTGATGCTTGCAGCTAGAGGCATCACCCCGGTACTGGTGTCCATAGCTGGTTGTCCAACCAGCTCCCCCCCCCCCCCCCCCCCTAGGCTTGCCCAGGTCTCCTGTCCCACCGGGAGACCCAGGCATCCTACCTTCATCGCCGCTGTCTGACCGGGTCTCCATCTGCACCGCTGCCGTCTGACCAGGTCTCTATTTCTTTGAATTTTGGTGCCGCCGAGTACCCGGAAGTGAGTAAATCTCCCAGTGTTGCAATATCCGTTTGTGCCTTTTTAAGTAGGAAAGTATTCTTAAAATAACATTTTATGTGAGATTGCAGGTTATCAAGTATGGCATTCCTGTAATGCCAAAGAATTATATTGATATATCAGCAATTTACAAATACTCAGAACATCGTGTGAGATACTTTAGCATTATGACTCACAGCAGTGAGATACCCAAGTGTAACTGCAGCTGGTAGGTTGGACATTTTCAGATTTAGCTGGAGGAAATCAAAGCTAACTGGGGGCAGGCAGTGCAGAGAGCAGAAGGTTGCACGCAGTACTGGTTGGAGGGTGGGAGCAGGAGCTGCCTGAGTTACCCTTTCATGTTAAACAGCAGGTGATTGGTTGCTAGGATGCTAGCCGGTCCTAGCAACCAATTACCAGCTTGTTAATATGAAAAGTTTAACTCCAGCAGCTCCCCATTCTACCCTCCATCCGGTACTGCACTGCCTGCCCCAAGTTATCTTTTTGATTTCCTCCATGTTGTCCAGGTAGATCTTAACTGCTGAAAGGTTGCCTACCCCTGTACTAAATTGTAATTCTTAAAATAAGTTCTCCACATTGTAGCATTCGGAAGACCTTATTCAGAATTCTAGCAATTCTTGTTGGTTGGTTTGGGGTTTTTTTTTTTGTTTTTTTTTAACTACAGCGGGTAAACAAAGTATTGAACACGTCCCCATTTTTCAAGGTAAATATATTTCTGAAAAGGCTATTGACATGAAATTTACCACATGTCGGTAACAACCCATGCAATCCATTCATACAAAGAAATCAAAACAAATAAATAACTTTAGAAGTTAAAGTTATGTGTAATAAAATGGAATGCCACTGGGAAAAAGTATTGAACACGCAAACTGAATTTTATTTAATACTTCATACAAAATCCTTTGGTAATGACCGCTTCAAGGTGCCTCCTGTATGTATGTCTCCTGTATTATGCATTGCTCATGTGTGATTTTTGGCCCATTCTTCCACACAAACAGTCTTTAAATCTTGAAGGTTCCATGGGCCTCTGATCTTTATTTTCCCATAGATTTTCTACTGGATTCAAGTGGGGTGATTGGCTGGGCCATTCTAGCAGTTTTTTTCTTTCTTTGAAACCAATTGACTTTGTGTTTGGGATCATTGTCTTGCCTGAATGTCTACCCTTGTTTCATCTTCATCATCCTGGTAGATGGCAGGAGATTTTTTATCAAGAAGGTTGACATGGCTCCCCAAATCATCACTGACTGTGGAAACTTCATACTGGACTGATTCTATGCCTCCCCACTCTTTCTCCAGATTCTGAAACCCTAATTTCCAAATCAAATGCAACATTTTCCACAGTCCGGGATGATTTGGGGTGCCAAAGTCAGCGCAGCCCTCTACCAGGAAATTCTGGATCACTTCATACTTCCCTCTGCTGACCAGCTTTATGGAGATGCTGATTTTATTTTCCAGCAGGACTTGGCACCTGCCCACACTGCCAAAACTACCAATACCTGGTTTAATGATCATGGTATCACGGTGTTTGATTGGCCAGCAAACTTGCCTGACCTAAACCCCATTGAGAATTTGTGGTGTATTGTCAAGAGGAAGATGAGAGACACCAGACCCAACAATGCAGATGAGCTGAAGGCCGCTATCAAAGAAACCTGGGCTTTCAGAACACCTCAGCAGTGCCACAAGCTGATCACCTCCATGCCATGCTGCATTGATGCAGTAATTCATGCAAAAGGAGCCCCGACCAAGTATTGAGTGCATACTATACTGTACATGGACATACTTTTCAGTAACCCAGCATCTCTGTATTAAAAAAAACTTTATTTTTTTATGTTGTAATCTAATTTTCTGAGAAACGAAATTTTGGGTTTTCAATAGCTTTAAGCCATAATCCATGTTTCCTTATCTGTATTTTTTTGTTGTGGATTCAGTGACTCAGCATGACAGATGTGGAGGGGGGGGGGGGGTCAGAGTGACCACAGGCCCCAGATTTTTTTTTCTGCATTAGTTTTGGACATAACTGTATACTACGTGAGGCTGAAAACAGAAGAGATTAAGGTTTTATCCAAATCTGCGTACTTAACACAGAGTTCAAGAGAGCTCCCCGGCCTCCTATGGTAAATATGGTGTTCTTTAGGCCTCCTGCTGCTAAAGCACACTGCAGTTGTATTAGACCATTATTTTGGCCTCTCAATACATGTGCATATGGGCATATAAATGCATACCCTGAAGTGCTGTATGTTTTCTTTACTTTTCCATCTGAAGTGGAGAACTGTAGTTCAGCAACTCCATCTGTTCACTTTCACCCCCATCTGAGCATGTATTTCTGATGTATAAAGATTTTGTGTATATTGTTTCCAGGTTCTGTTTAGGGATAAACCTGTAGTTGACATTCGTTAGTCACCACTTAAAAGGCCTTTATTTTGTGTTGGTAGCTTATTCTAAGGCCTATTTGTGGGAGGTGTAGGCACTATTTTTTTTTTTACAATGACTCGGTCAGTGTCTGGCTTGTGGTTAAGCCTTGTCTGTCCACATCAAGAACCACTATCGTCTATGGCAGAGTTTAATACCGGCACCAGGTAAATGAAAGGAGAGGAGTGAACTCCCATTTCCACGTAGAACCTATCCAATTCTGTGGAGTCTTTGTAGTGTCATTGTGAAGGCATGTTTTATGTTCCACAAGAACTGTTTGATGTGTGCTCACCTCAAGAATACCTAAACACAAGCTGAAATTTAATAATACATAAATTACCTGAGCACATGAGAAACCAGAGAATTAAAATATCAGGCAAGGTTTTCATGCTTTACTTTGTTTTTGTGACCTTAAGGGAACCTGTTGACATAGGTTGTTTTTTTATGAGCATATTGTAGTAGAGGATGAGATGATACAGTATATCATTTATATAAACAAGTTCTTTTCATTGTTGCGCAAGGTCACTGTGCTAAAACCACTGAGGAGCTCTTTAAATGATGTACCTGTGTAATGTGAATGGCATCCATTGTAAGCCCAGTTCTGAGACTTCCACAATCACTCAGTATTGGAGATTAAAGCCAGGTGTGAAAAAGCATTGTTACATGACCTCTTTTTACTTGTTTGGACAGAAGGCCTTCTGTATATTTACAACACGAACTATAAATAATAGCACAAACAAAATAAAAACTCCTCTGTTTGCACCCCTTCCCCTGGAACATTTAACCACTTGCGCTCTATGGGTAACTTGTTTACATTTTTTTTGGCCTATGCCAGATGTAGGCTGTTATCTACATATTTGACTAGATTACTCTTCAGTTAGGCTGCATTCACATGTCCGCTTATAATACAAGTACAAGAGCTTCTTTGGAGCGTATTGTGTCCGGCGATTTTGTTTGCGCGATGTTGCCGCGATTCGGCGGGCGTAAATCGCGGCAACATCGCTCGGCGTTTGGGGGGCTATTGCAAATCAACGGGCAACGCTAGGCGTCCTGCGATTTGCAATAAATCTCCGAATCGCGGGCGGAACCCGCGGTGGTTCTGCCCGCGATTATAAGCTGACATGTGAATGCAGCCTTAAGGCTCATACACAAAATCCTCCGATTTTTCTCTTGCTCAGCGTTCATTACTGTTTTTAGTTGACAGTGCATAATGTTCACGAAATATCTCATCCTTCTTTTTTTTTTTTTTTTTCTTTTCTTTTGGCGACATTTGTTCCTAGACTTCCGGGTCGTCAGCAACTTCAGATCATGCGCGGTCTTTCGTATCCGATTTTTCGCAGACATACTGCATATACATTAAACGAAAATTGGTCGTGCTGGGGACGGACGATAATGTGTTTTTTTTTTTTTTCGTTGAAAATGTCTGCATTGGCTGCTGAAAGTTGTTTTAGACACTACCTGAAAATCGTACAAATTTACCTCGGACGGGAATTTTTGGCAGATTTTCTACTAGTGTGTACCTCACTTTAGGCTTTTCTGGTAAAGTGCATAAAAAAGGTGGAACAAGTAGAAAGTTGCATGATTGGAAGGTGGGCTTAAAGTGGTATTAAAAACAAAACCTTTACTAATTCTTGAATGCTTTAAATGTGGTAGCTGAATTGGTTTCCTTTTTTTATGGGTTTTTTTTTTTACTTGGTTTTTTAACCAATAACACACTTTTCCTGACTTATGGGTTGGTTTTACAAAAACTGGAGTGCAAAATCAGGTGCAACCCTTTAAGCCTAGTACACACAATCAACATCATACAAAAAATACCACTTTCGAAGTGATTGTACAATAATCTGATCATTCATACACAGCTTTCATCAGAAATTATCCAAAGGGACAAACTTGAATTTTTTTTTCCGCACTATACCAGATCATACAATTTTTCATTTAATCAGTACAATTTATGTCCGAAAATACAATACAAGTACATTACATCTCGTCACTTCCAAATTTTTTTTCTGTCGTACGAGAATTTGTACTTTTTTAGTAACCCATTTGTTTTCGATATGGCGACTAGCATGCAAAAAAAAAATGGATGATCATTGGTCCGATAATCTTATATAGGGTACTAATCTTTAGGCTCCATTCATACCTGAGCGTATTGTTTTCAGGCATTTTATTGGGCTTTTTTTCAGGCGTTTTTTGCAGGTGTTTGGAAGCAGGCTAACAAAAACGCTTGTAATCTGCCAAAAAGGAAGCTCATGTACTTTTTTGAGCTTCAGGTGACAAAACACTCATAAGTGAACAGGGGCCATTGAAATGAAAAGGATTTTGCTTGTTGGGTGTTTTGAGACTTTAGAGATGAGCGTTTTACGAGCTGAAAAACGGTCAGGTGCCATTAGGATCTTAGTGTCTCTACTGCACTGGAGGTGCAGCAGACACCTTTGGACAACTGCTTTGTCAGTCTTGGGAAAGAGGGTAGTGTTGAGCCTGGTACACACGGGCTGACATTGTGCCCACGTGTACAACAACCTGTCTGAAAGAAGCGGCCGAATGGGCAAGCTGGATTGGCATCCGATCAGCACTGGCAACCACTAGCTGCCCCTTGCACCCCCTCCTTCCCCGGTCCCCTTGTCAAAACACAATAGCTCAGCTCTGGGTTAAAAGGGGAAAAAATCTTGTGTACCAGGTTTCAGATACACTGGCAGTGTTTGATAGACTTGGAGATTGGGAGAGGTTGTCCTACACAATGAAAGCATTGTCATCACCCCTGTGTGCTACCTAGGAGTGAGCCCTGTGTAATGATTTTTTTTTTAAGTTTTTTTCCCCGAAAAAATACAAACTCAGGCAAGAAAATCATTCAATGCAAATAACTATCTTTGTTTCAAATAGTCTTGGTTTAATTGTTGGACAGTAAAATGGTACATTGTTTTCCTCTAATACACAATACACATTATAGGTCATGTCTGGGTTCCATGGGCTGTACAAACGCACTCTGCTCATTTTTCTCCCATGTCCTCTGTAATATCTGCTATTTTATATCTACGTCTGGAGACTTGGTGATTTCACTTTATATAGTACGGCATATATTTTATTAGCAGTTTTAGAAATCATCTGGTCATTGGTAAACAGGGGAACTTG
This sequence comes from Pelophylax lessonae, assembly GCF_965119305.1. Classification (NCBI taxonomy): domain Eukaryota; kingdom Metazoa; phylum Chordata; class Amphibia; order Anura; family Ranidae; genus Pelophylax; species Pelophylax lessonae. The sequence goes on along the minus strand of NC_138771.1, from coordinate 241,822,094 downwards.
TAATTTTAGAACAGATTAGTATTCTAGTAGGTGTATAAGATTTCCGGTGTAGGATACATAGACTTCCTTGAATAAAGTTATTATAGGAAATGCCTGAATAATCCCTGTTCCTATAAAACTCCCCATACATATGCATGTCACCCTCTGGTAACGGCTTCAGTGGTGCTAAGTGTTTTGTGATGTGTTTTTTGCCTGGATTATTCAAGCCGCATTTGATTTGACAAAGTCGAGCAGTGTAAATTATTGGATGTTAGAAACCACCAGCAGAGTCCTTCTGCGTTGTTGACTTATGTCCAGAGCAGGCATTGCGGGAAGTCTGCCGAAGAAATGGCACTCAATCATTCCCCTTCATGGCTGGCCAGAAAAGTAAACATTAACTTTATCACTAATCATAGACGCTTCTGGACATAATGCATCCATTCATTGCAAATGAGAAAAATATTATCATATTTGCAGGTGTTAAACACTTACATTATGCATATCGCATCATTAAAAATGATTATACAATATAATCTAAAGTTCACATAATGCATATTCTTTTCAGAAATCATTATTTTAGGTGCATTTTTGTGCTCCGTTATGTTGGAGACAAAGGTAGAAATGTGTGTCTGGTACATGGGCTGCTTTTCCAGCTAGCACTTTTGCTGAATAAGGTTTGTTTAACATATAGGTTGAACTCCAACTGCTTATAGGCTTTTCACACTGTATGATAGAAGATAAAGACACATCCATTATCAATCACTGATTTTTAAAACCGAGGGCATGCCACCGTTGCATGCTGCCATTTCCTATCTCCCATACACAAGCAATGTAATGTGCATTTGTACTCATCACACAATAGTGTAAATTATGGAGATCATGTACAATTGTTTTTTGACCTGTGCAATGCTTGGCCACCTCGGCTCCTTGGCTCGCTTTGGTTGTAGGAATAGAAGAGCCCTTTTTGGTCACGTTGTACTGTCAGGTAATTAGATAGATAGCGATATTTATATATATATATATATATATATATATATATATATATATATATATATATATATATATATATATATATATATATATATATATATATATATATATATATTAATAAAAATTAGACTTTTTCTACGTGGTTTAAATCTCCTAAAGTGGTTTTGTACTTGGATCATCCCCTTACTGCATACACTCTGCACTAATAGAGTGCATGTTGCATATACCCCCTTTTTTTACCAGTATGGAAGCAGCAATTTCAGATTTCGTTTGAAGCCAACCTATATTTATATGGAAATTATGGAAGCCAAAACTGTCCCATTCCCATCACTGATATGACACTTATGGCAAAATTGAATCCATTAGAGTGATCATGGGGCTGATGACCAGCACTTTTCACCACTGGAAGAATTTGTTTTCATAACAGTGGTTTTCCACATTGTTGTAAAAACTGTTTAGGAGTGAAAGGTGTTTGATAGACAGAAGTGCACATTAGCAGTTATCAGTAAAGTAGCCCAAAGAAAGACACAAGCCTCGGAGCTACAAAACACAAGTCTGTTTCCTTTTTCTCGAGGAGACGTCTACTGTTAATGGCCAACCTAGGCTCAACAATGTAAACTGCTTGTTTATGTTTTGAAAACATGGTTTCCATATATACCGTATGTTTGTAAATATACTGTTTAAAGATAATGGAGTTTTTCAGTGGTCTTTGGGAGCTGCAGTTGCACACTCTGAGATGCTACACCTTGTACACACGATAGGAATATCCAAATGAATGATCATCCGTATGGTGGTGGTTGTGGGGTTTTTTTTTTTTTTGCATGCTAGTTTGGTTGTGGGTTTTTTTTTTTTTTTTTTTTGCATGCTAGTTTCCTATGGAAAACCAATAAGTTACTAAAGTTAGTAAAATCCTCATACGACAGAGAATACAACTTCGGAAGTGATGTATTGTATTGCATTCTTTGGTTTGTGAGCTTGCGTGGTCTTCTGTTTTTTTGTTTTCATTATCTTCAGATAATTTCACATGAACTGCTGTGCAAGAATGATCAGATTGTCATATGATGGCTTTGGAAGCGGTATTTTCTTAAGGTTTTTTTTGTTTGACCGTGTGTGCTAGGCATTATTCCTGCTCTGTCTTCAGTATCAGTCATTTGACCTGAAACAAGCATGCATCTAGTAATGTCTTAAGCCTAGTACACATGGGCCGAATGTTGGGCAGAATTGGCCAGTTCAGTAGAAACTGGCTGACCTTTGGCCTATGTGTACTGTAGCCGGTCCAACAGAAGCCGGCCACGGTGGGGGTGGCCAGCATTTGCTATTCTGTTTAGGTCTGCACTGAATACTTGCACATTGATACACTAAAGGTGGCCATACATGGATCAATATTTGGCCGTTCAGCAAGGACTGGCCAAATTTTGATCTATGCATGAGCTAGGTGCTTGTACAATCTATTGATTGACTTTTGTACAACCAGCCTGTCGAGATTTTTCTCCTAGTTGAAGGAAACCAAATGTATGGCCTGCCTTATTCTGGGGTGATCTCCTCCAGCTATGTGAGTTCAGAGCTCACCACATCCACTTCGTCCCCACTGATGCCATGCCCCTCTCTTCCAGGTCATGTGGCTTCATCCATTGGACCTTCACTGATGCACTAACTCCCACGCATTTACCCTGGAGTTACGTTATGGTGACACTTGCTTCCATGCCTTGGACTGCATGCTGTACTGTTTACTAAAAAAATTACCATCAGTCTCACTCAGCCGCCTCCATTTATTTTTTAATTTAGTACTTCTGTAGCAGTGTTTTGTATAGATTGCTTTATATTGTGCTATACGGGGGAACAGTACAACCATTAAGGTTGTAGTTGGGCTATACAAAAGGTGATCCTTGGTACCGTCTCACCCCCACCCTAATGGTTGTACCGTTCCCCTGGACTCAAGTCCTTCACCATAGAGCTTGATCTTGCACTGATGAGGGCAAAAACAATCTTGAAACGGCAGTATGCTAGTTGATCAAGTTTTTTTTGTAAAATGATGGCTTTATATGTGCAATTCTAGATGCAATGATGGCTAAAAGGGGCAAAAAAGGTATTTTCCACTCTGCTTCTTTGATTTTTTTTTTTTTCAGATTCAAGTTTGTCAAGCCAGGTGGATGTAGATTTCAGTAGGAATTAGCTAAAATATTGAGCAGTGTATGTAAATCCGAACATTGAACGTTTCTATTTACTACCTTTTTTGGTTCTGGTGAATATACGATTGAAAGCGCTTTCTTAGATCTGTTTAATATGTGGAAAATAAACCTAGTTGATCCTCTAGGAAATCTAGTGTACGGAGAACTTCTGTGCACTCTGACTTAACTGACTTTTATTAGATACAATAGTCCCAGCTCTCTCTGTGGACTACACAACACCAATTCCATATGTTATAGGGAAGAGAAGCAAGGGATGTATTCTGTAGTCTTAACACTTGCTATCCAAGGGTAGCAACTCTGTTACTCTGTAGCTGCAATATGGTGAGTGTTGCTGCCCTACGACAAGAATTATGTTACTGGAAGGACTATCGGGTGAAAATGGGGGAAAATCCTGAAAAACAAATGAAACCAGTAGACCTAAAGATTCATAAGCTGCAATAGATTAATTTTTTTCCCATTGGGTTTAGATGTTTCATTTGGCTGCACACTGTAGTTATGAATACAGTGCTCAGAAAAGGTGCAAAAGTATCTAGGGGGAAATCAAAAGTGAAAGACAATCCTACGGTTTGGGTTGTCACCAGAACAGGAAGGGAGGGGCAATCTTTATATAGGGACATTAGTGTTGGTGACCCTGGTGAAAACCAGGGATTCCCTCACTTTGGAGGGATTGCCTCTCACTTCCCATTTTGATTAGGGGATCGGAATCGAATAGGAAATCTCCCCAATAGGGCATAGATGGCAGTAAAAAAAACCTGACGGGTTATAGCCTTCCCTTACTCATTCCAAAATGGATAACAAAAATTGTTTTGCCAATTCAAGTTAAAGGTATACTAAAGATATCTTTATTCTCCCAAACATCCACTTTTTAATAGCCCTGTAATCCATTTTTCATAAAATGATTTCTTACTATGTTTTCTGCTACCTTGTAACATCCCTCATGAGCTCTTGTGCATCTCGGGAGCAAGCAAGAGATGTTGACTACATTTCTACAGTGGTCACATGGAGAACGAACATAGCCATCCTCTAGGAGGAAGTGAGATCACAGCAGCAAATAAAAAAACAATTTGGAGGAGATGGAGAGCAACAGAAGGCACATACTTAATGATAGATATTTATAGTTTGTCACTTTAAAGATCATTTAAAGGCAAAGTTCACCTTTCGTAACATGTTACACACACACACACACACATTAAGGGTGTAATGGGTTACGAACAGGCCATCCCCCACTCCCCCATTCCTGACGGCTAGCAGGGATCTTATCACCCACACCCCTATCTGTCACAATTTTAAAAATACAATTCTCTGTAAATGGAAAGCTACAAGTCCCAACAGTCTTTGTGGCAGTCGACTTGCAGTTTTCAGTGAACTTCCATGGCGCTGTGGTAGTTCATTCATGCTTCCGGTCAGATTGTATCTGCTTGCACGTATGCTGTACAGTCTCACAGGTACACTGACCAATCTGCAGGAGACCTGCATGGTACCAGCAATCTGCTGATGTTTTGGAACCCCTCAGAAACAAAAAATAAACGCACAGTTTTTTGTTTACCTGCAAAAAAATGTGCATTTTTTAATTTTTTGTTACAAGGTGAAATTATCCTTTAGGCCCCTTTTACACAGGCAGACCGTTCAGATCCGCCTGTCCATTTTTTTGGCCGATCTGAACGGATGCCCCATGCATCTCTATGGGGCATCGGATGTAAGCGAAGACATGTCTGCTGACACCCGATCCGTCAAATCTGGACGGATGGAAACCCTATTTCCCATCCGATTCCCTCATAGAGAACAGTGGGACCTGACAGCTCTGTCTCCGCACACAGCTGCCATCCGCCTGCTCAGTGGGGGATTGGCGGATTGATCCCCCGCTGAGATAAAGGGAGTCAGCCAATGGACCAGAATGTGTGAAAGGGGCCTTAAAAGTAAGGTAGTGATGTGAAGTGGATTCATGTGCTCTCATGTATTCCTTTTTGAATTTTACTAATCGACTGCTCACGAACGGGCTTGCTGGAAAACTGAACCAGGGCACACACTAGACCCAGCGGGCTGAACAGGAAAAAAGCAATGCAATGTTGGTGCTGCAATCTCCCCCACTCTCTCCTAGTTTTCCAGCATGCCCATTTGACAGAAGCTGGTCATGAGTCTGGCTTCTGTAGAACAGACAGCTGTACACATGAGCCAAAAGTCAGCAGGTTCCTGCTGAACCGAGTGATTTCGGGCCAGGTGTACAAGGCTTTAGGTTTTATCAGTGCTGCAGTGCTGATCAGTGTATTCTGACAGCAGGGGAGTCAGCTGGACACTGACCCAGCAAGGAGGTGGATGGGGAATTGGTTCCCTTTTTTTTTTTCTGCTCTGGCTACAAGCAGAATCCGACCAAATTTTATTCGGTCTATAAGCGGGCTGGTTGTACTGAAGTCAATCCATTGATCTAATTAGTAGGGTTTTTTTTTCTCATCCAATCACTGCCAGCAGCCATCAGTGATCATTTTATTCTGCTGGTGGGGAAGGCTCCTGCTGGCATCACACGATGGCTTTGAGAGGGAGTCTGTTGATGGTGGAACTGACCAATTTCCTTTCCTTCAACCTGTAGAAAATTGCATGATGTATGGCCTGCCTTAGTTATAACTGGTGCCTCAAGAGTGTGTGTATGTATGTATTTATGTGTGTGTGTGTGTGTGTGTATATATATATATATATATATATATGTATATAATATATATATCATTTTGTTTTGTTTTCCTTTTTACGGTAGATACAAATAAATTGACACTGATACAATATTTCCATACATTTGATTGTCCAGAGTATAAAAAGACACGATAGTGATCGCTGTGTTTGTAGGAATAAAAAGGGATTAGTTCAGTAAAACCATCTGGGGTTGTTACACACAAAGGAGAGTTCTTGTAGAACAAAGAGTAAAAAGTGATTAGATTTCATTCCACTGAACAGATTAAGTGATTTTTGTTTTAGTAAATCAGGGATTTCCATTGTTTGTGGCATTGTCTTTACAGATGGTGATCTGGTGAAAAATGAAAACTTGTGGTAGAGCTTTAATCTCGAGTCCCTAATTAGCTGATCATACTGTGCAGGGCCAGCTCTGTTTCCACATTGTGCAGCAGGAATGTTTTGCACACATGCATTGCTGTTTATGTAGAGAGCCTCCTGTTGTGTTTGAAGAGCTCTCAATGGCCAGTTTTCCTTTTTCTGCTTTTGATGCACAGGGGAGTGGGCAAAGTTCACATGTATGAACTTTAGGTAGAGGAAGTCGGGAATGCTGGTGGTCATCTGACCTAACTGTTGGAATTCTGTGTAACCAAAGGGATGGGGGGGGGGCTGGGCCAATGACAGTGTGAATAAGTGGAGGGCTGGCTCTTGTAACTACAGGTAGTATATGGTCTGCTGTACTCAGAGGATGGAAGTCGGCTCAGGAGACTCACAACTAGCAATGTCTGTAGCTGCTCACTGAATCATCAGTCACAGGACTTGGTTGATTGAACTACTGAAAACTAGATCTTCCAAAAGGTGAGGAAAATTCCTTTGTTAGATATTTTCCCAGAGTCAATCTTGAATATATATTACTTTTGATTCTTTACATCTGCAGTGTGTTTATAGTTTTAGCATCTAAAGGCAAAACATTTTTAGCATTGTTTATTACAGAAATGGGCAGAAGCGTGTTATTGGTGGTATAACTGCAGACTTGCTGCTAGAATATGGTCCCAGCTATAATTCACATTACCTGCAGCTTAATGTAGAAGCTTAATCCCCAGGCTTTCTTTAAGTGAGGTTAATTGGATGTTGATGCCTGAGTTATGGACCTGTAAGCTAAGAGGGGTCAGCTCTGCCTGTGAGCTGCTCAGTGTGCCTCCTGTTCCTGCTGACATACAAGTTGGCCCCAAATTTGATCCCTTTTATGGAACAGACTTTGCATTTGTGCGCTGCATGTGGACGTTTGTTGTCAGCTGGCCTGTCTGATCTGCAGGTGGTCTGAGTGCGCTTTAAATTTCATCTTTGAATGGCTGTGATTTTCTGTCTCAGGGAAATTCTTTCTTGCATGGCTTTTGCCATTGCTGATAACTTTTCTTGAACAAAAGATGTTCCTAATTAATCCTAAATCTCCTATAGAGTGGTTCTGGCATGCTGTTCCTTGCAAGATTACCGTAAGGAACATGTTCAGCATCTGTGTCACACAGGGCAAACTGGATGTGTAAATGGAAAGGGATTCCTCTTGTCTTTTGTACAGGTTTTCCAACTATCATGATTGTCCTTTTTTTTTTTTTTTTTCTCTCTTCTTTTCCTGGGAAGTTAGTTTCAATAGCTCTGCTAATATAAAAGACAAAAGAGTGTTGTTCAGTCCAGCAGGTGACAGTGTGAGATGTAAATATCTGTGTACATTGGAATAGCCCGTCTACTGTTTCCAAGAGGTCAGAGCAGGACAAATCCCAAAACCTGCGTAATTATGGCTACTAAAACTTTATTGTTGTGAAGTAACCTTGCTGTTTGTGCTGCTTTCAAATCAATCTCTAGAACTCCACCTCTTCTCTACTGCCAGGACTTGTATAACCTTTACCAGCCTTTTCAAGTGAAAATGTAGAGAAATTGCTCCAACATGGCATTATTTTCAAATGAATACTGTCCACTATCTGATTAAACTTGCTAAATGCAATATAATAAACTGAAGCACCCAAACTGGACGGCACTTCTTGACATATATTGTTACTTTGTTTTACCCTTTACCCTTTTTCCTATTGAGTTGTGATTTGGTGGGTTCATCACAGGCAGTTGATATCTGCATCTTAGAAGAGCTTTACAAGTTAAGCCTCGTACACACGCACCGATTGTTGGCCGTGAATTTTCGGCCAACGTCTGATCGGCCAATTGTCGGCTTGTTAGTATGATGCTTCCGACAACCGACTGCAACACTTCAGCCGAACAAAATCTGGTGTGCATGCTATAAAATTTTTGTTGGCCATCAACAGAACAGCCGATTGTTCGTCAGTCAGTACAGATTTCGGCAGACAAAAATCAGATGAGCAAGACTGGGCATGCTCAGAGAAGAAAAAACACACGGAAAGTAAACCAGAACATGACATCACTTCTTCAGTTGGTGGTTGTTGGCCGACAAAATTCGTGTGCAGTCAAGAGCACATTTCAACCAACACAACAACACTGGACAAAAGACGGCCGATCGGTCGGCCAACAATCGGTGCCTGTGTACGAGGCTTTAATTTATTAGAGCATCCCAATCCCAGCCATGACACAACCTGCATGGAGTTTGTTCTCCCTTTGCGTCGGTTTCCTCTGGGTTTGGCCCTAGTATGTTTAAATGTATATGTATAAATTGGAGTTAGGGACCTTTAGATTGTAAGCTCCTTGAGACCAGGGGCTGAAGTGAATTTATCTATCCTATTTATCCCTCTCCCTCTAATAAATAAAAAATATAAATAGAACAGAGTGGACTAAAAAATTCTGCACTGTAGGCCCAAATGGTGGAATGACGTAGCTTTATTCTCACCTGTGCTTTGATACCTGCTCCATAATAGATGTATGGGGCACATATAATATACCAATGACCAGAATGTCCATGCTTTGTAACCAATTGGATATCCACTTTTTTGCAGTCATTGCACATAGTGGAATTACCCTATGTTGTGCTCCTGTCCAAGACTTGCAACAGGATTGTAATATACTGTATGTTGTCCCTGAATAATGGACATTACCTGCTGGCTTCTGAATACCACCTTTTACTTTTTTGAGGCACATGTTATCCAGGGGGAAAACACTCAATTTAGCAGGCACTTTGGGAAAGAAACCTAGTTCACACATAAGGTTGCAGACAAAGGCCTTCCCTTTTTCCTGATTACATTTCAAATAGAAATATGTTAAAGTGTACACTTTTTATGGGCTTTATCCCTTTTTGTTTTTATCAAATTCTCTTCACCTAATCTGACCACTTTGTTCTCCAGGCTTTTCCCAATTTAAACCTAAGCAAGCGGAGTATCCTCTGCTTTTCCATCAGAGGTATTATCTGGATTTGTTTGTGTCCTTGTAGCTGGGACTTATTTGCTGAGTAGAAAAAACTATCTCTACACATGGCCCAGCCAATACACAGAACACAAAATGTCTACTCTTTTTCTCATTTAAGTTTTAATATTGAGGCCTTCTGAAGGCATTCAGGAAATGTAAGCACACATTTGACAAAGCTGCATCTTATTCATACATGGCAGTCCCTGCTATTTTTGCCTTAAAATAGACTTGTTATCAGGATTAGTTTTTACAGCTGCTGAGCTGGTTTGTACATGCTGGCTGCCACTGACAGGGACAGCACATTACTACTTCCTTTGAAGAACACGTACAACTGTAAAAGCATTTACTTGTGTGATTACTTCCGCACTCACAACCTTGCTGGACAGATTGGTTGAGTGTTTATTTTTTTATTTTTTCGAATTAAAGAGGCCGCCATAATTTTGTGTAGGTAAGCAGGATAGAGCTCAATGATGAGATGCTGATTTTTATCATTCCCAACGGTCTAAGAATTTCCCTTTGAAGTCTAGGGGACCCACACCATACTTGTCTCCTGGCTGCTCACACCTGTCTTCAGGGCACTGGATTTAAATGGCAGTTGACTTGTTGCCATTGTCCTGCACTCATAGTTGCTTAGTTCTCAGTAGTATCCATTTTTAAGAACTTTTTTACATGGGCTATCCTGACATTTTTAAAGGAAGGAAGGTGATAGTGCAGTAAAATAGTTCCCCAATTATCATGTTTTTATCCAGCCAAGCAGGTTATGACATTTTTGGCCATTTCTGTGAATTTTGAAAACTAGTTTCTTGCCCATTGTGGATGTAACGCATTTAAAAAAAATAAATGGCAGAAAATGATTTATATATAGCAAAGAGTTTCTAGTGGCATCAAATGGGGAAAAAGGTAACACTATAACATATAAAGATCTTCCAGCATGCTAATAAACCCTAAGGCCCCTTTCACACATACGGTCCGTTTGTCCGTTTTTCATCTATCTGTTGGCGGATGAAAAACAGACATCAATGCATCTCTATGTAAAAAACGGATGACAATGGATGATCATCCGTTAACATCAGTTTTTCGTCCACTTCAGTCAATGTCCATTTTTTTAACGGATGAAAACTCTATTTTTCATCCGTCAAAAAAGCGGTCTGTTTTTCATCCGTTTTTGCATTGGTAGTGGATATAAAAAAAACGGATGAAAAACTGATACATTTTGACGTGACTGAACTGATGAACTGAACGGACTGGACCGTGTGTTTGAAAGGGGCCTAACAGTAGAATTTGGTATTTGTTCTATGGCCCCTCTGATTGTCAACAGTGACTGAATTGGGCACTTCTTCATTTATTAAAATGGGGTCGGTTTAGTCTCAAATTGCCCATGAGCACAGTTAGACTAACCAAATTCTGGTGCCTACTTTCTAGGTGCCCATTGCTGGCTCATATTTAAAAAAAAAAAATCCGTTGACTGCAGACTTTGGTTGTCTTAGGATATTGACATTCATTTTATATGGCCCTAAATATGTATGACACATCTGAGAAGTGTTTTATTTAATCCGCCTCTTTGTAGCACTTCTTCCCTTTGCAATATAACAGAATTAGCTTCTTTTGCAATGTGTTAACAACCTATGCATTAAATTCAATTAGCTTGGCTTGTATATTTTACATACTATAGCTGAAATCATAACATTCAATCAAAAATATGTAGTTGAATTACCAAAGTAGCAAATGTTTTTCCAAAGCACTGCTTTCCACTCATGTGGGTATGAATTTGAATCAGTTTATTGCATCATGAATGTGTGGTGTAGTCTTTAAAATGTCTGTTCAGAACCTTTAAGCCTTGACCTGCAAGTGAGCAGCTGTGAAGACAACTCAGCCATTATACGTGTATCACAGTGTCTGTACTGTATGCAGATGCTAATATTTCAGTCTGGTTAAACCATCATGTTTCACATGGATAAGACCCTCTTTGTAACTTACTTCTAAGCCAAATAACGTACACAGTTGAGCTTTACTGCCTTTGCCAGGGTGATGTCTCCAATGTATGATCCCCCAGCAATTTGGAATTAAAAAAAAAAAAAAAAAACGTAATATTTTCAGGTATGAATTTTAAGTTCTTGAAATGTATTGGCCTGTTCAGCACAAAGATCTGATGCAAAATCCTGAAACCGTTTTTGGTGTAAAAAAAAAAAAAAAGTTATTTTTGTAAGTAGTGAAACATTTTTAATTAGTGTAATCAAGTTTGATTTTTAGTGAATTTCCAGTTCAATCCTATTACACACTTTATACACTAATTTTACTCGGGTAGTTGTGTTTGCATCATTAAATTACACTGCAATTGTTGCTTTCCTGTCAGCGAGTGTCATGTGATGGGCGTGGCTGTCGCAGTAGTGTGAACAACCTGGCAGAAGTTAGTCTCTTCCTAGATGCCCATGCCATGTGTGTGTATTTAGCAGTATTTTTTTGTGAATTTTAAATGGTGTGGCACTTCCCTTTTTGCTCACGTTCATTGCACATGTCCCTTCTGTTTTAGGGCAGGCTGTGGATGGGGGTCTTGACTTCTTCTTTTGACTTTTACAGTGGGGCCATCTAAAGGTTCCTCTTTCACCCAACATCTGCTGTTTAATACAAACTGTAATAGGATGGGTGGGTACTTTGGCTCTAAATGTGTGACCAGAAATTTTCCAAAAATGATATATGAAATATAGTGACAGGCCAGAACCTTTTTTTAGAGGCATTTTTTTTAAATGCCTGTATTTTCAGATGTATGTATTTTTAAGCACAACCAAAGGTATCAAAACCAGTTATGAGGGGATACTTGTGAACAGTTGGTTGGTGTGAATGGCTGATCTGCACCTGTTGAATAGAAGTTTGCTTAACTGTTAGTGCTTGAAGAGGCAGAACAGTATTCCAGTATTGCCCAGGGTGAAAAGGTCAGACTCCCCATAGGATGAAACTGTAGCTTCCTTTGTTGGTGTTCTGGCTCTAGTCCCCTTTATCACGATTTTGTGGTATGTCAAACATTTCTTTCCATGTTTTGTAGAGACTACCTGTGAATTCACTTGCTTCTCCTTTCTGCCAAATCCACAAAGTACTTCTATTTTATAGACTGTACATTTATGTAATATTAAAGTGTTTCAAATTTTAATGGTTCAATAAATGGATTCTATTTAGGAATGCCTGTACTAGAGCTACTTTTTTTCCCCCCTTTTTTTACTTGCCAAATGACCTTTATTTCTTTGATCTGTTAAATCTCTCACACATGAAGCTATGTGAAAATTGTTTATTGGTGTTCTAAATGAACTTTCTAGACTACAAGGGTTTTTTTTCTTTGAGGTGACATCTAAGGAATGGGCTTTTGACTTATACAATGGCAGCCATTCATTTCTAAGTTAGTAGCTAACTAGCTATGTAATTGCATGGGCACACAGATTTGTTTTCTGTTATACTTCTATCTTCAACTGTAGTATATTTACGTTTTACTATTTTTTAGGATACTTTAATGTGCTGGAACAACCAGGAATAGGATATTGCCAAGTGTTTGCCCATGGCAATGGAGCAGAAAGTCTGTAAGCTAACTTATGGGTGCCAGCGAAGCTCCACATCAGATGACGACTCTGGATGTGCTATGGAGGAGTACACTTGGGTTCCACCAGGACTGCGTCCTGAACAGGTAAGAGGAAGTTTGCAGTTAATATGAATGGACTTATTGCATATTTCCTTTGTCTTGTATTCATATAGTGCCCGCACTGTCATTTATATTGCCCACTTTGTTGTTGAGCTACAAAACCTGTTTGATAGTAGTAATACGTGCTTGGGTAATAATTTCTATACCTAGAATAAACCATTCCAGATCACAAGTAATGAAAAATATTCTTCTTTTTTACTACTTTTATTTTAGTATATCTTGGCTGCTTTAAAGAATGTGCGCTGCTGGCAGTGCTGACAAAGGAAGATCAGCTTGTAAAATGAAAGGTCCATCTATTGTAACATAATTTGTTTAAAGGTATATTCCATATCCAGGACCTAACTAGCGTAGCATTTTGGATAGAATGATTGGTTAAACAGTAGAAACAGCATCTGGCTGAAACCTGTTCAGATGTGACCCCTCCCATGGAGTTGACTTTAGGTTCTCTGGAATGAGCTCAGATGGAAGCAATGAAACTGTGGCTTGGGATGAACCTACCAGCAGGAGCCAACAAAGCAGCTTTTGTCTCACCAATGTGTAAAATGCAAGAAGCAAATTAAACCTGTTTATAGGGGCTGTTTTCTAGGAGGCTTCTCAGTTTTGCAGAGTAATTGTAAATAAAAAAAAAAAAAAAAAGTTGAAGTTTCCATAGAGTTGTTGACTACTGTTAGAGGAGCTGGGCATAATTGCCACATTAAATGTGCACAGTTTATGATACCCCCCTATTAGTCTCTACTAGTTGCATTCCAGAAGAGCAATTCAGCAGCTGGGTGCAAAGTGATCATCTCTACTTGTGCTGAGCCGGCTCATCTGGTGCTCATTATCAGATAAGTCTGAAGTTGCTTAAGACCTGGTGTTACATTGTTTTCTTCTCTTGGCCATTTCACCTTTATTTAACTCTCTTTCCTTATGCTTGCAGTACAAGCAGTTCATTGTTTGAGGGGAAAAAAAAAATAAAATCTAAAATGCTGATTGTTGTTAATGCAGGTTCAGTTATATTTTTCCTGTCTGCCTGAAGAAAAGGTCCCTTATGTCAACAGCGTGGGTGAAAAGTATCGAATCAAACAGCTTCTGTACCAGCTTCCTCCACATGACAATGAGGTAAGACTGCAGTATGGTTAATGTAAAAATCTTACGTAACCTGAAGCAACAAATGGGCATCAGGTTTTGTTTGGTTTCCTTTTTAAGCACATTTGTAGAACACATCCTTATGTGGAGCCTACCTTTCCACACCAATTCACATTTAAAATGGTTTTGGACATGGCAAGAAACAGGTTGGAATCTGTCAGGTTTGGGGTCTGTGTCCCTATTGGGGATTATATCCCCCTTTTTCTTTACCAGAGACATAATGGGAACTGAAAGGAAATTTTCCCCAAAGCAGAGGAAAATCCCACATTTTGACAGTGGTCATCTAATAATTGGGTTCCATTTTTACTATCTGTTGCATGCATGATGATGCGCACCATCAATGTGCCCTTTACCTACACGTCACTCTTTATTAAGCTATTGAGGGTAACATCCAAGTATTTTCTAATGAAATTTGTCCACTATGGGGGTTTACATGCATAAAACCATTCCTTTTATTAAAGGCTCACCATATATTCAATTGGTGATATCCAATTTATTCTCCAAATGCAGTACTATTTTTAGTTTTTTTTAGTTTTTTTTTTTTGTTTTTTGTTTTTTTAGGCATGCAAGACTTTTGCAAGCCAAGAGTTCCCATATATCTATGAAACCAGTCAAAACTCAAAACTAAACCCTCCCCAAAACTGTGGTATGACTTAAAAAATGCTCACTGCTGTTTTTTGCTTTGCAAATTTTTTGGAAGTGTACCTTGTACTGCTACTGGAGGGCAGCTGCCCATTGTTCAGGTCAACAGTTTTTGAAAGAGTTTGAAAGAGTAAAACTTTTTTCCCTGATGGGTCTTAAAAATGACACTTGTCCAGCGTCTGTTTTAAGACTTTCTGTATTTAAAGTGTTTAGCCGCTTTTCTTCACATTTACAAGGCTGTTTAAATTCCAGTGTTTATAGCTTTGTTTCTTTTTGTTTCATCGCAAAAAGTAAATATATTTACTCAGTTACTTATAATTGTGCCATTTGACATTTTCTTTATAATCTGAGATTATGCTTACCCTTAAACCTGACGTTTTAGTGGGCTAACTTACTTTAATGAAGGATGTCTCCCATTGTGCAGGCAGCTGGATCCTGTAGAAATCTTCACTGTAGGGATGCCTGTCCTCTTTCCATCTGACCTTCTGCCACCACAAGGGTTGACCGCTTTGGGTCCTCTGTGAAGCTACTGTATAAAAGCTCCGGACAAGGACCCATCCGCATTCTCCTCTTTTGGAAAACATGCTTTCATTGCTTTCACTACCTTTAACACAGGCTGTGAATGGGGGAGAGTCACAGGATTCTTCCCCCATTCACAGATTCTATTACAGGCAATGAAAGCAAATGACAGCAAATTTGTGAATGGAGGAGGGGGCAGGCCCTTGTCTGGAACTTTTTCACAGATAACCTGAAGCTCCTAAACCTGCAGCATCAAAAGTTCAGACAGGAAGAGGACGGGGCATCCCTGCAGTGAAGATTTGTAAGTTGGTACATTAAAACCATATGCGTTTTGTTGTCCGGGTTAGAGTGGCGTGCTTGCTAGGGTTGCACCAATACCATGTGTTTTTTTTTTTTTTTTCACCGGTAAGCATGAGTACTGATACTTTACTTTCCATCAAGTACTTGCTGATACCTTTTGTGATGCGCTTTAAGCCCTTACCAATTAAATGGGCTCAAATTTCCCTGCAAAGAATCGCATGCGGTTTCCCACACTGCTCCTGTGTGAACCCAGGCTAAAGTCCCTATGACAAGGCTGGATTTACACTGGAGTGATGGGGGAAACCGCATGTGATTCGGACACGGCATTCCTGTTCTAGTCACATGGGATTCTTTACAGTACAATTTGAGCCCATTCATTTTGCATGGGCTCAAATTACACTGAAAAGTTAACGGTTTCAGGTATCGGAGCGTTTGCGCGAATACTCATGCAAATGCTAAGTATCGATACCGATAATGGTATCAGTGCAACCCTAATGCTTGCATCTCTGTAAGAATGTGACAGTCAAGTATCTGCTAATGCCAATACATAAATCTTTTTCCATAGGTGAGATACTGCCAAGCATTAAGTGAGGAGGAGAAGAAAGAATTAATAATGTTTAGTACACAACGCAAGAAAGAGGCCCTTGGGAGAGGCAATATTAAACTGCTATCAAGGGCTGCAATGCATGCAGTCTGTGAGCAGGTATGTCCCATGCTATTAACAATCTTATTAGTAGCATTTATATTGGGGGTAATACCTGGTCGGTATTTTACCAATATGAACTTGAAAAAGGAGCTCTGATGCCAAAGTTGTAAATGGAAAAGAACCTGGCAAGGCTTGGGAAGGTTGTCATTGTTCTGGGAAAGTAATTGTTCAGCTTTGAATATTGCAATATTTTCTGTGTGCCTACACATGGCTAGGGGGTACTTGGAATGGAGCTTCAGCTACAGAGCCTTTCAGATAGGGTTTGAGGGAATTCCATTTCAAGATGTACGGTCTCTAGTGTTTTATTAATAAAATGCAGGGGCCTATTAATTTCAAATTTTGATCTAGGATCCCTCACGATTAAATTGACGCTGCTTATTGTCTGATTCTTTTTTTACTTGTATATACTGCAGTTGTCCTATTAATGATTTCTTAAATATATCCAGTAGAAAGCCCCCAAGCTGGTCTGTGTACATTCTTATGTCTTGTGTATGTGCGGGCTTTGGATAATATTGTATTTTCTCTATGGGAGAGGTGTCAAATTGTAGCCAGATGGCTAAGTTTATTAAAACCACATTTAAATAATGAAAACCAGCTTAAGTGGTACTCTAAATATCTACTTAACATACATCAGAAATGTTTTTCTTGGTTTAGAATCCGTTTATGGTCAGGGATTATTAGACTTTTCTCCCTTTTGGATTTTAAATGGGTGTTTAAATTCCTTTGCTAGTTGTATGTCAGAAGTAGTATTTTTCCTTTTAATGTGAACTGTAACAAATGTGCCAACATTCAATCAACATGGTATAGACTAGATGTTTTTTAAATATAGTTCATATTGTAATTTTCTTTATTCTTTTTATTTTTTTTTTCCCCTCCTCTTTAGTGCCGTGAAAAGATTAATGGTGGTGAAATAGGAATTTTTGTTTCAAGAGCCGGTCCTGGGGTATGCTGGCACCCATCGTGTTTTGTTTGCTCCACGTGTAATGAGCTGCTTGTTGATCTCATATACTTTTACCAGGATGGAAAAGTACATTGTGGCAGGCATCATGCTGAACTGCTCAAACCGAGATGCTCTGCCTGTGATGAGGTATATAAAATGACTTATTTGGGCAAATGCCCATTACATGTTCGTTTTGCAGTTATCTTTTATTGCAAGCTTTGGCACTGTTTGAGTAGAATGTAAAAGTTGAGCCTATGTCAAACTCGGATTCTGAGTCTATTAAAAATGTATACAGCTGGCAGCTTCATTTTACTTTTCACTGGGAATGTATATGGCACTCCATCCATTTGCCTAGTTTGAAATGCTAGTAATAGCTTAGGACTAATATGGTGCTAATATTAGCTTGAAACCAATAGCTTAGAATCCGATCTACAACTTGTATTAGTATTCATTGCGTATTAACACATTTTTTTATTGTATAGTTTTTCCTTTTTATTGGCTGCCTGTGATTTGATGCTGAAGCATTTGTCAGTCTGCTTCTATATGTCTTTTTTAAAATAAGTTATTTTCTTCTTTCAGATTATATTTGCTGATGAATGCACAGAGGCTGAGGGGCGTCACTGGCACATGAAGCATTTTTGTTGCTACGAATGTGAAACTGTGCTTGGTGGACAGAGATATATAATGAAGGATGGTCGCCCCTTCTGTTGTAGTTGCTTTGAATCTCATTATGCAGAGTACTGTGAATCCTGTGGAGAACATATAGGTAGGTTGGCTCAATTTTCTGTAGACTGAAAATTTGGTACATTGTGTAACAGTTCAAGGAAGTAGCAATATTCTTATAGCTATTTTTATGGGTTTTTTTTTCTTCGGACCTGTATGCAGTCCAAGTAAGTAATGCCAATGATGTACTAAGAGCTCTTAAAGTATAACTAAAGGCTAATAAAGGATTATAACACTTGTCAGGTGGTTATTGCTGTCTGTTCCCCAGTTAGGGAGATTCGTCCTCTCTATTTTGTCCTGTTTAGCATGATCATTGAAAGTGAAAGTAAAAGGAAATCCCAGATTTTGGATTGTCCCCAGAAAAGTAATAGAGGGCAAACCTTCCAATGGGGACACTATTTCTTATAACCCGGGGGGGGGTCCCCAAGGGATTCCTTTTTGTTGTAGGGATTTCCTGTTTAGGCTATGGGAAAGGAAGTGAAGGGTAATCTCCCCAATGAGACAGATGGCAAAAAAATAAACTGACGGGTTATGACCCTCCATTACTCAAAATGGGGGGGCGGGGGGGGGGGGATTTTGCCTATAGGTCTACTTTTAATCTTTTGCACTACCATAGTGAAGTAGTGGGCTATAATGGAGTCATGTTTTGTATAGCATTCTTTTGATTAAGTAGAGTTTTTTTTGTTTCTTTTAGGTGTGGATCATGCTCAGATGACCTATGATGGCCAACACTGGCATGCTACAGAAAGCTGCTTTTGTTGTGCTCAGTGCAAAGTTTCACTTCTGGGTTGTCCCTTTCTGCCAAAAAAAGGCCGCATTTATTGTTCCAAGACTTGCAGCTTGGGAGAGGATGTGCACGCATCGGATTCTTCTGACTCGGCCTTCCAGTCTGCTAGATCCAGGGAATCAAGGAGAAGTGTTAGAATGGGAAAGAGCAGCAGGTCAGCAGATCAATGTAGACAATCTCTCTTGCTGTCTCCAGCACTGAATTACAAGTTTCCTGGCCTTTCTGGAAATGCTGATGATACTCTGTCTCGGAAGATGGATGACCTTGGCTTATCAAGGCATGGGGCGAGTTTTGATAATGACTTTTGGAAAGGAAGGGATGAGCAGGATACTCCAGAGGATCATGAAGAATGGGCTGAGCATGATGACTACATGACTCAATTACTTTTAAAGTTTGGTGAGAAGGGACTATTTCAGCAGCCTGCTGAAGATAATGGATCTAGTGAACCTTGGATGTCTGAAAATGTCAAAATGAATAGTGACCTAAAAAGAAGCAGGCAAAATCAGAGTTTGGCAAGTAAAAAATATCAAACTGATATGTATTGGGCACAGTCACAGGATGGACTTGGAGATTCAGCATATGGTAGTCACCCAGGCCCTGCCAGCAGCAGGAAGATACAAGAGCTGGATTTAGAACATGGTGCATCTGGTTATAAACCTGACAAGATCCCTTGGTACAAGAGTTCCCTGGAATGCTTGTCTGATGATATGAAGCCACAGATTGAAAACATACGCGATTCAATGGATTCATTGGCATTGTCCAATATAACAGGTATTGACTTTTTTTAGTTTGTGTTTTTTTCCTTTGACTTATTCTATTTAGAAGAATTTGGTCCACCAACAAAGTTTGCATAGCAGTATTTTTTGATACAATGCAAATCCTTTGCTTACAGAATTGAATATGTCACATAACTGATATCCATGGCCATCAGTATATACACTTATTTGAATTAATTTTAGATTTTTATTACCCTTTTGATACCAATTGCTTCTCTTTTAGGCCTCCTGCACGCTTCATCTAAAAAAACACCTGATTTACAGGCAATTTGATGTTTTTGTTTCTCTGCATATAAACACCTCTCTAGGTTAGCCTATGTGTCCATGTGCTTTCTGAAGAGCAGTGTTTGGGCTGAAATAAACGCACGTTCACATGTTAATACATTTTAATGACCAGAATAAATTCTATTTTTCGATTCGGCACTGCGTTATTTTAACGGACAGTTGCGCAGTTGTGTGACGCTGTACCAAAATGAAATTTACGTACTTTTTTTCCCACAAATAGAGCTTTCTTTTGGTGGCATTTGATCACCTGTGCGAGTTTTCTTTTTTTTTTTTTTTTTTTCTTTTGCGCTATAAAAGAGCGACCGTTTTGAAAAAAAAAAAAAACAATGCTTTTCACATTCTGCTATATGACAATTCCCCCCCCCCCCCCAAAATTGAAAAATCAAAATTTTTCAACATTTTTTTTTTTTTGCGGGACTGCGACATTGCGGCTGACAGATCGCACCCCTAACTGATATTTTTGACACTTTTGGGGGTACCAGTGACATTACCAGAGTAATCGGTGCTAACATTTTGCACTGTTACTGTAATAATGCCATTGGCAGGGAAGGGGTTAACCCTGTGGGTGATCAAGGGGTTAAATGTGAGCCTAGGGGGGTGATTCTAACTGTGGGGGGGGGGGGGCGTGGCTTCTAAGATGACCATAGAGACATGTGATCCTATATAGCAGGATCACACAAGCTCTGTGATCATCCCAGGGAGAAGGGCGGTCGGCTGTGTTTACAACAGCCGACCGTCCTTTTCTCTCATGGGCGAACAATCGTGGATGTCAGGCAGCAATCGTAGCCGCCTGACACGCACACCGGCTTCCCCGCTGACGAGCGGGGGCTCGCCGCCTGAGAGCAAGCGATGTATACCTACGTCGCTTTGCCCAGGAGCGGCTGCCTGCTGCAGTAAACCTGCAGTAGGTGGTCGGTAACTAGTTAAAGAGGAGCACCAGTCAATTCTGGAAAAATTAAATCAGCAGATACAAAAGCTGTAGCTGCTGCCATTTTAATAAGCAAACACTCACCTGTTTTGGGATCCAGTGCCCTCTTTAGGTCCCCAGTATCGGCATGTTACCTGTGGGCAGTCAGCTGGCTTTTCACTGAGCATGCGTAAGTCGCACTGCATTTTGTAACTGGTCCTGCAGCCTTCTGGGACCTATGACCTATCCCAGAAGGTTACAGGTGGGGGGGGGGTCGTGGATGGGGGGTTAGGGGGAAGAAGAGAACTTCTGGTGGATCTGCTAAGGCAATCTGACCAAAAGTGGGAGCTGGTACCTGTCAAAACCCCTGCAACCCCCCCCCCCCCTCCAAAAGAAAATAAAAATGTATTACAAATGTAGCAGGGAAGGAGAAGAAGAGCGAAACATCCCCCATTTTGGGTGAAGTTCTGCTTTAAGGATATATTTAGCCATTCACATCCATCCCCTACTGAAGTGTATCTTACATGTAATGTCAGTCACACAGAATCCAAAAGTGTTTTGTCTGGCAGCAAAATTGGTCATGTCAATAGTATGATTATCAGCAAATCTCCATAATTTTGCTTCCTTTTTGTTTAATATTTTTTCCCCGTGTTTTAAGTGAAAAGGTTTTTTTTTTCCCACATGGGTATAAATCAGTCTTCTGTAGCGACCATAATGTATATAAGCAGAGCCTATTCTGATTTATAAATTGCTGCTGTTCTCTTTAATCTTTGTCCAGATTAGCTTGCCAACTAATTGGTATCCATGGGAAGCTCCTTAAGCCAGTTTAAGTCCATTATACCTAGGTCTGATGAGCTTTGTGCTCTGTGTTGTGTTTTTGCTTTCTACAAATAATTTTTGTTTCTCTACTTTTCAGGAGCATCTGTTGATGGGGAAAGTAAAGCTCGGTCCTCACACTTTTCCTATCCAAGCTTCCAAGACTTGGACTCAAGGGACTGTGAGAAAATGAGCAACATGGGTACTCTCAACTCTTCCATGCTGAACAGGAGTTCTGAATCTTTGAAAAGTCTTAGTTCAGAACTGTGCCAGGAAAAGCCGCTTCCAGAAGAAAAGCCAGTTCATATGTCCGCACTGAGAAGGTCTAAGTCTCAGACCAGACCACAAGTCAAATTTTCTGATGATGTCATTGACAACGGCGACTATGGCAGTATTGAAATTAGACAGCCCCCAATGAGTGAGAGGAGTAGGAGGAGGGTTTACAATCTTGAAGAAAGTAGCCACAGGCCACACCAACACCATCGGCGTAGGAAAAATAGGAAGTCTCGCTCTGAAAATGCACTTCATCTTGCAGCAGACCACAAACCTCCAGGACGGGAAAAACCAAGATGTTACACATCTGAGGATTATGACAGACTCTTTCAGAACAGATCTCCTCAAGAAGTGCAAGCATATATGCAAAATAGTGAACTATTTGGACAGTATACAAATGCAGCTTCAGATTATAGACTGCAAAGCCAATTGATGGATACATTTTTTGGGTTGTATGGCGAAGATGATGACTCTTGGTGTTCAACCTGTTCCTCCTCTTCTGACTCAGAAGAGGAAGGATATTTTCTTGGACAGCCTATTCCTCAGCCACGACCACAAAGATGTCAATATTTTACAGATGATCTCCCTAGTCCCACATCTTCACTATCTAGTACTCATTTTGGCCAAAGGACCACTAAATCCAAAAAGAAGAAGGGACACAAAGGCAAAAACTGCATAATTTCTTAAAACCCCTCGGTGTGCTTAGTTGAGTTCCTGTGAAGACATTCTCAGTCCAGAGAGACCGTTTTATTTTATAGTTCTGCTATTTGCAAAATACTTTTTTTAAATGCTATGTCAAGTGTACCAAAACTGAGCAGGTGGTGTTTACATTGTGTAATGACTATGGAAATGTTTGTTTAGCAGATTATTTACTTAGGCAATCACAGGTTTACTTTCTTTATTGCTTTACACACAATACTCAAGTTAGAAATTAGAATGTGCACCAACCATATGCTTACCTGACGCACACATCCAAGACTCCTGAAGTCTGGAACCTGCTCTGTAAGGAAAACCTTGTGTGTGGGCCAAACCCTTGTTTGCCAAATCCAACAATCATTTACTCATGAATATGGTATATTTTCATGCAAACGAGATGTTTGCTCCTAACAGTTTGTATCTTCCAGGCCATAGTTTACGCTTTGTGTATTTAGATCAGAGTCCTTTTGTTAAAGGCGGTCAATGGCAATTCAACCTAGCCAGATTCCGAAAAAAAAATTTAAATAAACCTTTCATTTCAGTGGGTATTTACTCTGGAAAGCCTTTAAATCCATGCTAAGTGTAGAATATTTAGCTGCAAGTTATTTATGTTCAGACAAATTTAGCCCTAATTTAACTGTGCAAATAATAAATGTATATATTGTAAATGTTAAATGCAGAACATGTTATTTTTTATATTTCTTCTCTGCAAGGTATAGGGCACACCAAAAGAGGATTTATTGCTTCTGTTTAGTTTCTCAGTTGCCACAAGCAGTTCAGAAAGCAATACCCAACAGTATTTAGCAACCATGTCTTTGAATGTGTCCTCTCCTAAGTTTTTTGGCCCTGTATTTGGCGATGCAGTGGTGTAAGTTCTTATACACCTGTGTAACATGTAGGTTTTATTTATAGGCCAGAGACTAGTAGAAGGCAATCTCTTCATTCTGCAGAAACAGACTGTCTCTGAAAAACATGTTTTAGATACCATAGGTCACTTGTTTGATATTTCTAAAATATTGACACTTTTTGTGAATAAAATATAGATCAATTTCTATTGCGTTTTTAGTAAGTGTACCATCTTTCCTTCCTTTGGTTTTGTCTTCAATAGGGACATTTTCAGTTTCTTCTTCTGGTTCCACTAGGTGTGCAAGCCTGTGGAATGGCTAACCTAAAAATGAACACCAGCACTACAGGTAATGCTGAGAACCAGATGTGTAAGACTTTTTTTTCTTTTCAAATGAAAATACAGGAATTCAGAAACTGTTGGATAGAATGTCACCTACAAGAGGTTGAGAGAGACCGCATAAAAACCCTCAACTGCCGCACCTGTTTGAGTAGTGTCCTGAAAGGTTTCCATTGTTTGCAAGCCCTCCTTGCTTCATAGAATTTTTTTCCCTCAAGGCTTCAGTTGAGATTCCTCACTTATACCCCTATGTACACTGGTCTCTCCATAATGGTTTTCTGGATCAGCATTTTCTCAGCACCAGCTTTTGCAGGCTGTAACCAGACCCCCTCCAGCGTGGAATGCGACCTTCAGGTACTCTACTCTGCATTGTGCTGCTTTCCAGACTTTAGTGCACTGTGTCTTTGGTAGCCATTGGGCGCTTTCTAGGTCCAAAGCTGTAGCACAGTCCCAGGTGTGACTCTGTCCCTGTAGACTTGGTAAGGTCGGTCAGGCTGGCCACCTTTTCAAATTTCCCACCACTGCTGGTTTTATTACTGTAAGGGTTGAGGATGAGAGACTAAGTGCAGGTGTTTTCTGCTGGATGGAGTGCCCCATGCATATTTCATTCTCTTTCTCAACATTCATCCTTGTGGAAGGATCATGCCACTGCTTATCCTGCTCTTAAGCATCTCATGGATTTCTGGTCTATTTTTACTTCCTGATTTCAGGGACTTATTTCCAGCCACCTGAAACTCATTACCAGTTGTCCAGGTTTGAGTACCTGAGGTCTTTCCTTACATTGAGCCCAGTTGCATTACCATTACGTGAATGCAACACCAAGGACAGTCCTGCTGTCACATGTGACCTCAGCACATTCTTGGGGCATTTACCCAGTATCCCTGAAGGAACCAATGCCTGTAATCTAAAATCTATTATTAGTCCTCCTACTTCAGGTCTTCATCTCAGTTGAGTGAGGCTGAGGCCTCCCCCTTGTCCATAGGCACCTCTGTTATTTCCAGACTTTGTGGCTGCTTTTGCCAAGCTACTGGGGCATTCTACCCATAGAAGCTCGAAGCCCACCCCTGCAGAGTCTGTGGCCCTGCTGAGCTCTTAAATCAAACAAGGCCTGTTGCCCCATTACCATTTTTTTAATCTAGGTTCAGAGTCTCCACAGTCTATTTTTGAGGCACTGCATTTTTCTGCTGTTGGCTCAGATATACAGGGGGTTGTTTCAAACCCCATTGAAGAGGTGCATATTACCCTGCATCTGGAGGTTTTAGCCTGCTGTTCTAAGACTTGGATTCTGTAAAGCTCCTACGGCTGAAAAGATCTTTTTTTTTTTACTACACCTGCTTTTTGAGTCCTTCAGACTGGAAACACCCTAAAGGATCCTGGGAACCAACTGACAGTGCAGCAACTTTTCCTTTTTGAGAGGCAGTTAGTAAATTGGTGGTCTGTTCCTAATGTACATACACCAGTGGCCTACCTTAAGAGAAATACCACTGAACTGGCTGAGATTATGATCATCTTTTGGGATTCCAGGAACTGGCAGTTAGTCTCTCTCTAACTTGAATTGACTTGTCGGGCCCTCTATCCTGTGTTGGCAGTGTATTTTCTTTCTTTTTTCATCTGAAAAATGTGTCCAGGATATGTTGATCATCTAAAAAAAATAATCTTTCACCGCTGGGGTTTTTCCCTATTTTATGAGGCTGAAACAAATGCCTTTGTGCTTTAGTTGCAATGGCTTGTTAAAACCATTTAAGCTTGTTTGGACTGAGCACTTTGATTGCTGTGATTGACTTCTGCACATATAAATCCACTTCTAGTTATTTTTCTTATTTTATTCCACTCTTTTTTTAAGTCAACCCCCTACTGTCTTCTAATGCTTGCACATAAGCTGTGTATGTAGATCAATGCAACCTTGGTAAAACCTTGGGAGCCATACCCAGACCACATTTTGTGGGAACAGCTTCTGTTTGCTTCGGGTACTGGATCCTGCATAGGTACTCATGGGTACTGTCTGCTTTCCAACCTTTGCCTGGAATACTTGGGTCTGGTCCTGAACACACCCCAAGTGAAAGTCTATCTTTCAGAAAAGGTAATTCTCTTAAGAGCTTATGCTCGAGAACTGCAATTGAAATCTCACACACACTTTGAGAGTTATAGGCCTAACGGTTGCCTTCTTTGAGGCAGTTGCACTATGTGAAAAATTCATAAATGACCAAAAACATGTAGAAAAAATAAAATATGTCCAAGGTTAAACAATGTATCAAATCCACAGAAGTGTTTAGAGTGTATCTAATCTGGAGTGTAACTGCGTTATTGAAAATAGTTAGGTTTGTGTGAAAAAGTTCATGAACAAAAATAAATACAAAATTAAACAATACATTCTTTCATAGATTTATTCAGAATTCAGAATGTTTCCAGTCTGCTGAAATGGTGTCCACACGAGCTGGTGTATCTAAATGTAATCTGTGAACCCACCACCTAGGTAAATCAAACTGCTTACCAGAATCGCAGACCCCAAATTATAGGAGGTCTGGCATGGTACAGTAATCTAACAATAGATCATCCGATCAGAGGGTGTCAATGGTACTCCGCACCAGACTGGAACTATGGAATTTTCATCCTGTAGGTCTATATGGCTCAATCAAGGAGAAGAGGCCTCTGAGCTTGTTTAAATTGGCGCCAGCTCCAGCTAGGCAAGAAAAAGGTCAGCACATGCTCCACCTTACCCCCCCTTGTACGCTTCGTCTAGCTAATCCCCTTGACAACGTCTGTTCAGACAAAACGTACTTCGGGGTAAGGTGGAGCATGTGCTGACGTTATCCTCACCTAGCACCAATTTAAACAATATTGGAGGTCTCCTCTGCTTGATTGAGCCATTTAGACCTTACAGGATGAGAATTCCAAAGTTTTTTAATGTGATGTGAAGTACTGTTGACACCCTCCGATCAGATTATCCATTGTTCTACTACTGTGCCATGCCAGACCGCCTGTAATTTGGGGGTCAGCTTTTCTGGTAAGCAGTTTGATTTACCTAGCTGGTGGGTTCACAGATCAGTTACAGCAGCTCATGTGGACACTATTGTTTGAGCATACTGGACTGGATATATGAATTCAGATTTATTCAAAATGTATTGTTTAATTTTATATTTTTCTTCATAAACTTTTTCACACAAACAACTATTTTCCATAACGCACAGTTACACTCCTGTTCAGAGTATATCTAATCCAATCTTTGGACTGGAAATATTGTTTTACCTTGGACTCATTTCATTTTCCCTACACGTTTTTGGTCGTTTTATAAATTCTTCACATAGCGCAACTATTAAGACTATTTTCACCTAGTATTTAGCTTTAGAGCGCAGCTGTGTGACATACTATTGATGATATCCTAAGTATTGAGCGCAGTTTATTCACCTTGGATTCCTTTGAGGCAGTGCCTTTTGCCCAGTTCAATTAGTAACTTGCCAACAAACATTTTGGCATGGTAAAAGCAGGCTCTTTGCCTTCTTCGACTTACTCATGGTCCTATCCAGCCAAGCAAGAACTTCCTTATCTTGAATTGCCACACAAGCCATAACAGTGGGGAAGTCTGTCCATCCCCATACCTCAGGGAAGTCCTTACAGCTGATTCAGGTATATCAGGTTGGGGAGGAATAGTCAAAGCCTTAACAATTCAAGGAACGGAGTCAGGAGAAGATCAATTTTCTGAAGCTCAGAGTGGTCAGGTTATCAAACAGTGGATCCGCCTTTGGGAGGGTTACCCAATCTAGGTGCAGTCAGACAATGCCACCACGGTGGCATATATCAACCATCACGGGGGGCACAAGGTGCTTGTCCCTTGAAAGAAACAAACAAGATTCTCGTGTGGACCGAAACTTTCTTTTCAGCGCTTTTCTGCAGGCCACATGCCAGGAGTGGACAATATTGGCTGCCAGCACTTGGACCAAGGGGGAATTGTCTCTTCCTCCAGATGTGTTCAGTCTGATATGTCACAGGTGGGGCATTCTGGATGTGGACATCCTAGCCTCCAGCTTCAATAACAAGCTATTATTAATAAACCAAGAATTACAGTGCCACACTAAACTGTATTACATACATTTTAGCAAATCATCCTCAAGTGCATATGCAAACAAAATAAATATTCCATGTGTGCGATCGCATGTGTATAATTAGTCCCCAAACCATTAAAAAAAAAAAAAAATTTACTCTGGTGTATATCCTGTCACCAAGGTAAGTGAAATGCTCATTCTCCAAACGATGACCTCTATAGATTGCAGTGGGAATCTTATTATCCCAAATTCACAAAGAGGTTATACCTCAAACAGCTGCAGGACTGATCTCCTTCACCCATGGATTCGGTACGCCACAGGAAGTCAAATCTGCTAGTTCAGGGATAGGGTGGTCCAATTCCACTCTATGTAAAACTGATTCACCTCATTTTTAGAGAAATGCCCTTCATTAAATGAAATGTGAAACAAAGAAATGAAGCCTCATAGAGTTGTATTTATTAATACCAAAGTATACTTAAAACCAGTTATTCAAATAAATAAAATCCGGTATAGAGAAAACTCCCATAAATGCCGCTACTCAACTCAGGAGACTTTGAGTGCACCAAGCGCCCTCTTAACCACTTGCCTACAGTGCACTTTCACCCCCTTCCTGCCCAGACCGATTTTCAGCTTTCAGCGCTCTCACACTTTGACTGAGAATTACTCAGTCATGCAACACTGTACCCATACAAAAATTGTGTCCTTTTTTTCACACAAATAGAGCTTTCGGATAGTTTTCCCCGCTGCCGGCGGGTCCGGTAAGCTGGGAAAACGTCTGGGACGCGGCAGGAGGGGGGGGGGCACCTCTTCCCCTGCACCGTAAGGGTAATTCCGCGGCGAATCCGCCACTGGGACCACCCTTATCTGAAAGCCGACCGCCCGCCGTTTCAAAAAATACCGGGGTTATGGGGGCTATCTGCTGCCATAACTCCAGTATTTAGCTTTTAATGGCCGACGCATATAGTCGTTAGGCGGTCAGTAAGTGATTGCATGTATATGACAAACAGGTGACGATGACTGATGGGGTGACAGGTGACGATGACTGATGGGGTGACAGGTGACGATGACTGATGGGGTGACAGGTGACGATGACTGATGGGGTGACAGGTGACAATGACTGATGGGGTGACAGGTGACGATGACTGATGGGGTGACAAGTGACGATGATTGATGGGGTGACAGATGACAATCACTGACGGGGTGACATGTGACGATGATTGATAGGGTGACAAGTGACGATCACTGATGGGGTGTCAAGTGACGATGATTGATAGGGTGACAGATGACTGTGACTGATGGGGTGACAGGTGACGATGACTGATGGGGTGACAGGTGACGGTGATTGATGGGGTGACAGGTGACGGGCGATGGTCACTGATGGGTGACAGGTGACGGGCGATGGTGCACGGTGGTACTGATGGCAGTCTCTGGTGACCGGTGAACTTTAGGCTATGTTCACATGTGAGCGTAGCGATCATGGGCAGAATCACTGCGATTCTGCCCGTGATCCAGAAATCATTGCAAATTGCGGGGCGCCTGTGCGTTGCCTGTGATTTGCAATAGCACCCCAAACGCTGTGCGATGTTGCCGCCATTTCCGCCTGCCGAATCGCGGTAACATCGCGCAAACAACGCATGACGCCCCAAAGAAACTCTTGTACCTTTTTTGGGCGTCATGCGATGTTTGCGCGATGTTACCGCGATTCGGCAGGCGGAAATGGCGGCAACATCGCACAGCGTATGGGGTGCTATTGCAAATCACGGGCAACGCACAGGCGTCCCGCAATTTGCAATGATTTCCGGATCGCGGGCAGAATCGCGGTTATTCTGCCTGCGATCGCTACTCTCACATGTGAACGTAGCCTTATGGGTGTCAATTTCTGGGCACTGATGAGGTGACTGTTGGGTGACAGGTGACATTGGGGGGGGCTGAGGACTGTGTGGGGGACCTTTTTATTTGTGTGCTTTTTACTTTTTACAGGGGTACAGAGCAGTAACTCAATGTTTCTAGCTCTTCTCCCCTCATACTGGAAACTGTGTGAGGAGAGAAGAGCTAGTAACACTGAGTTACTGCTCTTTGTTTACATTTTGTGATCGGCTGTGAATAGATTCACAGCCGATCACATAGTAAACAGTCACTGTCAGTGACTGCTTACTACCGCCGGTGACAGCTGTGTTCCTACGGAACACAGTGCCACCGACATGACTGCGCTGCGCGCTCCCGATCGCGCATGCGCGGTCATCTCCCGGGCGCCTCCATTGTGATCGGCTGTGTCATTGGAACACAGCCGATCACGTGGGAAACAGCCATGCCTATTGGCTGTTTCCCCCCTGCCGGTGACCGGCTGTGTCCCGGGGACACGCCGACGCGCCTGCCGTGCATTTACTGGGTCACGTCATATGACGTCCGCCCAGGATAATAGCCGCATGACGGCGGGCGGGCGGTAAGTGGTTAATGTGCTTTGGCCAATAGGACATCATCAGGGGCTACCTGCACTGACAGTAACACTTGTTTTAAAAACTTACAAAGACACTTGTACAAATTTATCCCACCCATTAAATTGGCTAACATATAGAACATAATAATATAACGTATAATGTATTTTGATTAGTAACGCAAGACGCTATTGGCATCATTGGATGTATGTACCCAGAGCTGCAACAAACTTATTAAATTGCTTCAATTAATTGGATAAAAGCCTTAAAATGTGGTGCATAATTTAGCTAATATGTAGCGTTTAAAAAAAGACCATGTTTTCTTACATTTAGCTATATGTAAATTATAAATAACGAACTATATGGCTAGGGCACATAATCTCTAATTCATTCTTAGATTGTACGCTCCTTGAGGGCAGGGACTGATGTGACTGTACAATGTATATGTAAAGCGCTGCGTAAATTGACAGCGCTATATAAGTACCTGAAATAAATAATAC
Source organism: Pelophylax lessonae (assembly GCF_965119305.1). Lineage (NCBI taxonomy): Eukaryota > Metazoa > Chordata > Amphibia > Anura > Ranidae > Pelophylax > Pelophylax lessonae. The sequence continues at coordinate 241,791,577 of NC_138771.1, read as the reverse complement.
CAGACAGAAGAGATATATAATCTGGTACAAATCATCAGACTCACTCTTGGCCCTTTAAGAGGTTTTGATCATGTGACCATTTTGAATGACTGTCACAGTGGTGAAATGACAGGAAAGCTCCCAGTCGCAGGTAGAGATCAGGAGCTTTCCGTTTGCCACCAGTAACTGCCAAAAGCTTGCTGGGCACAAGCTTTAGGCACAGCTCGGTTTACATTCTGGTACGCATACATGCGGCCACTCGGCGTCAAGGCCCACACGCCGGGAGGCCTCATATATTTGTACTGCTGCCGTGAGGGGGGTTAAAGGAAAAAAAAAATATGAAAGACCTAAAACACTGTTTTGTAGATTTTCAGACAGGACTGTAATATATTTTGCAATAATATATATAATACACCCTTGTCATGTCAGACTCGATACAAGCTGCCTGTGCCTGCTGTCACAAAGACAGATGATACAAAAAGCATGCTGCTATTGATATTAAATGTCATGATGGGGTTGAAAAACCACAAATTACCCCTTAGTACAAAAAGTAGCAGATATTCACTACTATAGGGATTCATTTATACTGTAAAATAGTGAAAGCAAAATATGCATTAAATATACCCAGAGGTAGGATATACAGGGTATTTTGACTAGGAGTGAGACATGAAGCTATATAAAAGGTGAAGTATGATATAAATTTTGTCTTATGGATATAATCCTTTTTATAATTTTTAATGCACAATACTGGTTTTATTTAAAGTGATTGTAAAGTCAGAGGGTTTTTTTTTTTTTTAGATCTTAACCCATTCTATGCATTAAGATATATAAAAAAATAAAAATTCTGTGTGCTGCAGCCCCCCCCCCCCCCCAAATACTTATCTGAGCCTGATCTTCCTCCAGCAATGTGCAGGAGTGCCCCGGCCGTCCAGGACTCAAATGTAATTGGACAAATTAATATAATAAAATGTTAATTTTTAATATTTTGCTGAGAATCCTTTACTGGAAATGACTGCCTGAAGTCTGGAACCCATGGACATTACCAAAAACTGGGTTTCCTCCTTTCTGATGCTTTGCCAGGCTCTAACTGCAGCGGTCTTCAGTTGTTCTTTGTGGGTCTTTCTGTTGTTATTTTTGCCTTTAGCAAGTGAAATGCATGCTCAATTGGGTTGAGATCCGGTGATATTCCACTTCTTTTCCTTCAAAAGCTCCTGGATTGCTTTTGCAGTGTGTTTTGGATCATTGTCTATCTGTACTGTGAAGCGCTGTCCAATCAACTTTGCTGCATTTGGCTGAATCTGGCCTAACAGTATATCTATAAACACTGCAGAATTCATCTGGCTGCTTCTGTCTTTTGTCACGTCATCAATAAAAACCAATGACCCAGTGCCACTGGAAGCCATGCATGCCCATGCCAGCCATCACACTGCCTCCCCAATGTTTTACAGATGTGTGCTTTGGATCATGAGCTGTTCCAAGCCTTCTCCACACTTTTTTTTTTTCCCCCCGTCATTCTGGTACAGATTATTCTTAGTTTCATCCATCCAAAGAATGCTTTTCCAGAACTGGTCTGGCTTTTTTTTAGATGTTTGTTTTTTTTTGTCAGTCAAATCTGGCTTTTCTATTCTTCGGCTTATAAATGGTTTACACCTTGTGGTGAACCCTCTGCATTTGCTCTTGTAAAGTCGTCTCCTACCAATTGTGGACTTGGACAATGATACACCCTCTTCCTGGAGAGTGTCTACACTTGTATGGATGTTGTGAATAGGTTTTTCTTTACCATAGAGAAGATCCTGTGATCATCTACCACTGTTGTCTTCCGTGGACATCCAGGCCCTTTTTATGATGCTGAGCTCACCAGTGCGTTCTTCTTTCCTCAGAACGTACCAAACTGTTGATTTGGCCATTCCTAATGTTGCTGCTATCTCTCTGATGGATTTGTTTCATTTTTTGAAGCCTGACAAAGGCCTGTTGCACTTGAAGGGACAGCTCCTTCGAACACATGATGTAGGTTCCTAGCAATGGATTCCAAATACATTTAGAATCAACTCCAGACTTTTTACCTGCTTAATTGATGAAGAAATAATGGAGTAGCCCAAACCTGACAGTGAAACCGCTTTTGATTCAATTGTCCAATTACTTTTGGTCCCTTGAAAAAGGGGGATGGGCTTCCCTTGAAAAAGGGGGATGGGCTTTTCTTAAGAGCTGTAATTCCTAAACCTTTCCTCCGATCTGGATGCACATACCCTCAAATTAAAATTTATAGTATGCTTTTTCAGCCCAAATCCATTTATATAACTATAGCTTGAATATGTTTTAGTAAATACCTGAGAGGAAAATAAGTGTCCAAATTATATACTGCTCAAAAAAAAAGGAACTCTTTGAAAACAGTAAATAAATAGATACACATATCATGCTTCAAAATTGTACATGCTGGTGGAATGGCGACAAACATTGGTACTTAAAATCCCCATAGATGACGCTTTAAAAATTTCTACAGGTTATCAGTTTAGAGCTACAGAGGAGATCTAGGGCTCAAATTATTGTTCTCGCTCTAACGATCACAGGGATACCTCGCATGTGTGGTTTGAACATCCATTTACATATGTGGGCGCGACTTGCATATGTGTTTGCTTCTGCGTGCAAGCCAACGGGGCCAGAGGCACTTTCATTTTTTTTTTTTTTTCCTATTTATCTTTTATTTTTAAATTTTTTTTTTTTTTTTTTTTTGTAAAAATGTTTAATCACTTTTATTCCTATTACAAGGAATGTAAATAGCCCTTGTAATAGAAATAAGCATGACAGGACCTCTTTAATGTGAGTCCTGTGGTCAAAAAGACCTCAGATTTCACATCTACACTAAAAAAGGAAAAAAAAAAAAAAGCCTTTTTTCATGATGGGCTATTTAGAAGCCACTCTGGTCCTCCAATGCCATAGAGTCAAGTGAGGGCCATCTTGCCCTAAATTGACTTACTGCCTGAGGGGACAGCGGACTGGATTGTTTTCCCCGCTATCGATGGGACCAGTAAGGGTGGAAAGCGACCGGGAAAGAAGCGGGGGGGGGCACCTCTCCCGCTGCCCATAAGAGTAATCCTGTGGCGAATCCGCCGCTGGGACCACCCTTATCTTAAAGCGGACTGCCTGCCAGGTAAAAAAAATAAAAAATACCAGGGTCAGGGTCATAGTAGCTATCTGCTGCCATAACCTCGGTATTTAATGTCAAAGTACCAATGTAAATACACGGTGGGCAGTCTGTAAATGGTTAAAGGATGCCACATCGTTTAATGGAAATTAAAACTATCAACCTACAGAGGGCTGAATTCAAAGACACCCCGAAAATCAAAGTGAAGAAATGATGCAGCAGGCATTTTGCTGAAATTTTAATGCAGCAACTCAAAATGGTACACAGTATGTACGTATGGCCCCCACATGCTTGTATGCATGCCTGACAATGTCGGGGCATGCTCCTAATGAGAGGGCGGATGGTGTCCTGAGGTATTTCCTCCCAGATCTGGACCAGGACATCACTGAGCTTCTGAACAGACTGAGGTGCAACCTGGTAGCGTCGGATGGATCGAAACAAAGTCCTAGAGGTATCCTATTGGGTTTAGGTCATGGGGGGCCATTCAATGGTATCAATTCCTTCATCCTCCAGGAACTGGCTGCATACTTTCGCCACATGAGGCTTGGCATTGTCATGCACCAGGAGGAGCCCAGGACCCACTGCACCAGTTTATGGTAGGCCAATGGTTCCAAGGATTTCATTCTGATACCTAATGGCAGTCAGGGTGCCATTGTCTAGCCTGTAGAGTTTTGTGCATCCCTCCGCGGATATGCTGCCCCAGACCATCACTGATCCTCCAACAAACAGGTCATTTTGAACGATGTTACAGGTAGCATAACGTTCTCCACGGCTTCTCCAGACCTTTTCACGTCTTTCACATGTGCTCAGGGTGAACCTGCTCTCATCTGTGAAAAGCATAGGCGGCCAGTGGCAGACCTGACAATTCTGGTGTTTAATAGCAAATGCTTATTGATCTGCACGGGGCTGGGCAGTGAGCACAGGGCCCACTAGAGGACGTCGGGCCCTCAGGCCAACCTCATGAAGTCTGTTTCTGATTGACACATTCACACCAGTGGCCTGCTGGAGGTCATTTTGTAACAGATGAGAAGGGGAAAAATTGTCAGTGGCCTCCACTTGTAAAACCATTCCGGTTTTGGAGGTCGCCTCATTGTTGCCCATATAGTGCACCCGTTGTTTACCACCAAAGCAGCTGAAATGAATAAACAACCCCCTCTGCTACTTAACTGACCAGATCAATATCCCAGGAGTTTAAATTGACTTGATGCTGTACTATGATTAAAAAGTGTTCCTTTAATTTTTTTTTGAGCTGTTTATATGGACCTAACTGTAGTTTAAAGAAATTTGTAAAAATATCTGTAAAGGTTTCCTGAGCCTTTAAATGGTCTCTGTCTGTTACAGTAGGTTACACAATCATGGGGAAGACTGCATACTTGACAGTTGTCCAAAACACAGTCATTGAGACCCTCCACAAGAAGGGTAAGTCACAAAAGGTCATTGCTAAAGAAGCTGGCTGTTCACAGAGTGCTGTATTCAAGCATATTAATTGAAAGTTGAGTGGAAGGAACATGTGGTAGAAAAAGGTGCACAAGCAACAGGGATAACCACAGCCTTGAGAGGATTGTGCATCCAAAGCCCATTTAAGAATTTGGGGGGGGGGGGGGTCACAAGGTGTGGACTATGGCTAGTGTTAGTGCTTTAAGAGCCACCGCAGACGGACATATCCAGGACATGGGTTACAAGTGTAGCAGTCCTTGTGAACCAGAGACAACGTCATTACTTGGGCTAGGGAGAAAAAGGACTGGACTGTTGCTCAGTGGTCCAAAGAGCTCTTTTCAGATCAATGTAAATTTTGTATTTCGTTTGGAACTCAAGAACCTAGAGTCTGGAGGAAGAGTGGAGAGGCACATAATCAAAGTTGTATGAGGTCCAGTGTGAAGTTTCCACAGTCAGTGATAATTTGGGGGGGCCATGTCATCTGCTGGTGTTGATCCACTCTGTTTTATCAAGTCCAAAGTCAGCGCAGCCCTCTACCAGGTACCAGCTTTATGGAGATGATTTAATTTTCCAGTAGGACTTGGCACCTGCCTACACTGCCAATAGTACAAATACCTAGTTTAATGATCATGGTATCACTGTGCTTGATTGATCAGCAAACTCGCCTGACCTAAACTCCATAGAGAATATTATATAAAAAGAGCAAGAAAGAAACAATGTTCCTTATCCCACCCACTCAGCGCTCATGTATATGCAATACTTCTAGGATCTATACATGTATATCCAGCAATGCAGCAAGATATACCGGTATGCCTATATATCCAATAAAGCAGCTGCTATACTAAAGACATAACATAAAAAAGGGGGTGTTTATAAGAGCCTAAGCCCACATAGACACTAGCAGCGCTAGAAACAGCCCCTGACGAGGTTGATGGTATATAGCAAAAACAACCAGCCTAACAAGGTAGGGAAGAGTCCCGATGTACGGACCTGAAGATCAGCGGCGGAGTGTTTTCCTGCCGCCGGTGCTGATTGGATGCGTATTGGCGGCGGGTTGACTTCCGGCCGCCCACGTGGTGGAGGCCCCCGCCCTCTTTTTTGCCACCACGCATACCCCCACCCTTCCCCCATAAGGGTATAAAGAGGAGGTGATGTGGCCGCGTGCTCACGCCCTCAGTAGAAGTCCAGTGCCGACGAAACGCGCCAGGGCGTGAGCACGCGGTCATTCTATTCCATACCAAGGACATCCCAGAGGATCCCCAGCACTAAACGCCAGTGAGTCCGGGCAACATTGCGATAGGGTGGCTGGATCACCCGTACCGTGTGGCTCAGTGGGGACAACGTCAGTAGCGGGAGGACCGGGTTTTGTACCTTGGATATGGTTTTCGCATAAATTCATCCGATTCCATGTGAGTGTGATTTTAACCTTTTAATAAAGCCTTGTTTGTACATATTACGCTATGGGTATCTGTTCCCCTTTTATGTGATACGAGAGGAAAAGGTATCTGTTCCACCTTTATGTGAGAGGAGAGGAGGAGGTGCTGCCTATATCCCTACTCTTTGGAGTTGAATCCTGAGGAGATTACCATCCGGATGTGGAGGATTATTGATTTAATAAAGCGCTAAACCCTAGCGTTAAGGGTACGTGTCCACTCTCAAGGGGGGGAGCACAGCGGTGAGGTGAAGGATATGACGGTTGCTGAGTGATCGATAAAGAAGTCTGGTGTTTCACTGCACTAGGAGTTTCTATGCACCCATTTTATCGTGTGACTTCACCCTGAGAATATTATGGACTTATGAACTATCAGGCTTTATAACAATTCCCTACCTTGTTAGGCTGGTTGTTTTTGCTATATACCATCAACCTCGTCAGGGGCTGTTTCTAGCGCTGCTAGTGTCTATGTGGGCTTAGGCTCTTATAAACACCCCCTTTTTTATCCATAGAGAATATGTGGGGTATTCTCAAGGGGAAGATGAGAGACACCAGACCCAACAATGCAGATGAGCTGAAGGCCGCTATCAAAGCAACCTGGGCTTCCATAACACCCCAGCAGTGCTACAGGCTGATCACCTCCATGCCACGCTGCATTCATGCAAAAGGAGTCCTGACCAAGAATTGAGTGCATAGTAAACTGTACATGGACATACTTTTCAGTAATCCAACATTTCTGTAATAAAATCCTTTTTTTTTTTATTGGTCTTGTGTAATATTCTAATTTTCTGAGATACTGATATTTGGCATTTCACTTGCTGTAAGCAATAATCATCAAATTTTAAAAAAAGAAATGCTTGAAATATATTACTCTGTGTAATTGATCTATATACGATTTGAGTTTCACTTTGTGAAATGAATTACTAAAATAAATGACCTTTTTGATAATATTCTAATTTTTTGACATGCACCATCCACATACTTGGGCCAATTTAGAAAGGAGCCAATTAACCTACCAGCATGTCTTTGGAGTGTAGAACCCACACAGGCACAGGGAAAACATGCAAATTCCAGCTAGGTAGTACTGTGGTTGGGATGTGAACGGATGACACTAGTGCTGCTAGGTGAAAGTGCTCTTTATGGAAGAAAAAAAAAAAAGAAAGTGATAACCACTTAGACACTGTGCTGAATGTAGGACAACTAATCCATTATAAAAATAGTCAACTATTTTTTATAATCCGTTATGTTGATTAGCTGTCTCAGCCCTATATGTAACATTGTTTCCATTATTTGCCAAACTACTATAATCTAAACACTGTATACACAAACAAACAACCATACAAAAATCAAGGAAAGGGCAGCTGCACAAATAAAAAAGTGTATAGTATACACTATATAATACTAGTCTCAGCTGTGTGCTGGCAGAACCAAGAATCCTCTAGCCCTGGCCTCTGATGCCAAATTAATCTCTTGGTCTCAGTTCAGGCTTATTTAACCACTTGCCGACCACCGCAAGTACATTTATTGCGGCGGTCAGCCCCTCCTGAGCAAAGTGATGTAGTACTACGTCGCTCGCCCAGGAGCATGTAGGGGGCGAGCGCGCACCGCCGGAGGCGTGCTCCCGCCCCCGCTCGTTTACTGAGGTCCCCGCGCGAGTGACCGACGGCTCAGATGTTCGCCGGTCACTCACGATCTCCCGCTGGAGAGGGAGAAAGGAGGGCGGCTAATGTAAACAAAGCCGCCTGTCATCCTCCCTGATGTAACAGCAGAGATCATACGATTCTGCTATGTAGGATCATATGTCTCTGGTTAAATCAAAAGCTACACCCCTCTACAGTTAGAAGCACGCCCCTAGGGACACACTTAACCCCTTGATCTCTAATAAAGTTAACCCCTTCCCTGCCAGTGTCCTTTTTACAGTAACAGTGCATATGTATAGCACTGATTACTGTAGTAATGTCACTGGTACTCCCAAAAGTGTAAAAAATGTTAGTCAGGGGTCCGATCTGTCCGCCGCAATGTCGCAGTCCCGCAAAAAAAAAAAACCGCAGATCGCCGCCATTGCTAGTTTAAAAAAAAAACAATAAAAATGACATAAATCTTTCCCTTTAGTAAACGCAATAACTTTTGCGCAAACCAATCAAAATCTGCCCATTGCGATTTTTTTTACCAAACATATGTAGCAGAAAACAAATGGGCCTAAAATGTTAAAAAATTTTGATTTTTACATTTTTTTTGGGCAATTTCATATAAAAAAAATTTAAAAATATTGTTATTTTTTCAAAATTGATGCTCTTTTTTTTTGTTTATAGCGCAAAAACTAAAAATCGCACAGGTGATCAAATACCACCAAAAGAAAGCTCTGTTTGTGAAAAAAAGAGGATGTCAATTTCATTTGGGTACAGTGTGGCACGACCGCGCAATTGTCCGTTAAAGTCACGCAGCGCCGAATCGCAAAATGGGGCCTGGTCTTTGAGCAGCCAAATCCTCCGGGGCTTAAGTGGTTAAGCATTTTATTGAGTGCAAATTCTGCCTTACCTGCTTCACAAAATTGAGCGAGAGAGAAAAGTGGTGATTCACATTGCACCAAACTGGCTCAGAAGAACCTTATACAGTCAGTCATAAGCATATTACACACAGGGCAGCTCATGTGTATGGCAGAAGCTTCTGTTGAAGGGTCTTTACCGAAAAAGGTCTGCCAACCAGCTCGTCTATTAAAAGCAACCTCCTATTGACTTTAAAAATTCACATAATGTAAATTTTGAAGCCAACTTATTTTTTGAAGATGGTTGAGGGTGTGTATTCTGTGCAGCATATTCTGTTTAACCTCCTACATATGAGACAACTTGAATTAGAAAAAAATAAATAAAATTAACCAGAAGAAAAATTATTATTTCTGGAAGACATGTTGCTTTATGCTGTAAGAGCATAAATATTTTCTCAGAGTCAAATAATTCAGTAGTATTCTGTAGTGGAAAAACTGGATTTTTGACTTACCATAAAATTATTTTCTGTAAAGTTCATTGACAGATGCAGCTCCATATAATTCTTGACCATTGGGTTATGCTGCCCCCTACAGGAGTAGAACACTAGGCAGGCAAAAACTTTACCATCCCTATGGGGCATCCCTGCAGGCATACACCCACACACACTGCTATAGGCTTCAGTTTCGTTGCAAGCAGTGTTTAGAGGAAAAACCCCAAACCACTCAAGATAGAGGGGTGGGTGCTGTGTTTGTCGATGGAGATCGGGAGAAAAGGATTTTACGGTAAGTAAAAAATCCAGTTCCCTCTATTGCTCATTGATAGACGCAGCTCCATATAATTCTTGACCACTGGGACATCCCAAAGCAGTATTTGCATGAGGGGTGGGAAAACAATGCAGAAAAAGAACGTAATTCCCAAAAAGGCTAAACTTTAGCCAACCAGTGAACATGGAGCTCAACCAGGAACAACTGGAGCTCACCTGGAATAAACACCCTCAAAGAGACTACAGTCTCTTTCAAACAGAAGCCTGCCAAACCTTGCGGCCAAAAGAAGCATCCAAGAATGCCAACACTTAGAATTTTGTGAACATGTGCACAGATGACCAAGTTGCCTTGCAAACTTTTATCACTGACGCAAGATGGTGAAAAGCCCAAGAAGCACTCAGCAGAATGTGCCTTCACAGGGAAAGGTGGAACCCGACCGACCCTTCAGTGAATAGGCCTGTACCACCGTCTGCCTGATCCATCTGGATATGTTTGCAGCAGATGTAGGCAATCCCTTAAACAACTGATTAGGTTGAAGTACCACTTTTTCTCTATTGACCACCAGATAAGGTGAATGGCAGGAGAGCATTCAGATACTCTGCGAGCAGAGGTAATAGCGACCAAAAAGGCTACCTTCTGTAACAGTGTGAGCAGAGGAATCTCCCTAATGTTATCATAGGGTGGTTTTCGAGGAACAGACAGTACCCAAGGCCAACTGATGTTCAACTCCTTTTTGGAGAAAGGCCAAAATTCTAGCCCTCGAAAAAAAAGCGAGGATGCACCTTCAGCAATTTACACAATGAGATGTACGATTTCCATGTATGATGATAGATCTTACTGGATGTAGATTTTCTAGCCTTCAACAGTGTAGGAATTACTGAGTCAGAAAGACCCCTGTCCTTTAACACCTAGCTTTTAACAGCCACGCCGTTAAAGCCAGCGACTGTAAAGCAGGATGGAAGATCGGCCCTTGAGACAGCAGATCTTCCCTGAGAGGAAGTTTCCAAGGGGCATCGGTGACCAACTTTACCAGATCTGTGTACCAAGACCAGCAAGACCAGTCTGGAGCCATCAAAAACCCTTCCACCTCTATTCTGTGCAGAATCCTCGGCAGGAGCTTCAGTCAATCCTGACCCCATGAAGCCACCAGAGCATCTGAGGCAATCGGCCAGAGGATCCCGAAAACTGGCTGCAAACCTCTGTACCTTCTTGTTGAGTCAAGATGCTAACAGGTCGACGTCGGTGTCCCCCCCCCCCCCCCCCCAGACACATAGCAGGTGAAACACCTCCAGGTGCAGGGACCATTCCCCCTGATCCAAAATCTGACGACTCAGGTAATACGCCTGCCAGTTCTCCACTCCTGGGATATGAACAGCAGAAAGGGCTTGAACAAAATTTTCTGCCCATTTCAGGATCTCGGCCACCTCCCAGGCCGCCAGGATACTCTTTGTGCCCCCTTGATAATTGACGTAAGCCACAGCCGTGGCATTGTCCAATTGAAGCCGAACTGGACAACCCTGCAGACGATTCGTCCAGTGACTCAGGCAAAGCTTTATCGCTCTGAGTTCCAGAATATTGATCGGCAGTCCAGACTCCTCCATGGTCCAGGATCCACGGACACACAGGCTTCCCAAGCACTCCGCCCCAGCCGGACAGGCTGGCTCCGTGGTTACCATGGTCCAATACAATGGAGAGAAGGAAGGATTTGCCCTGGTGTAGGGCCAATGAGCGAAGCCACCACCGAAGAGCACTCCTTGTGCTGTGACTCAACCAAATCATAGTGTCCAAGGATTTTGGATCTTTGATCCACTTGACAAGAATTTCCCTTTGTAAGGGTCTCATGTGGAACTGAGAAAACGGAACCGCCTCAAAGGTCAACACCATCAGACCTAAGGCTCGCATGCAAGTCCGCAGAGAGGACAGGTTGCTGGAGAACATGCCTTCTGCAAAACTTTGCAGCTCTCCCAAGGAAAGAAACTTCCTCACCAAAGCTCACTCCAGAGTCAGTCCCAGATAATCCAGCTTTGAAGATGGGACCAGAGCAGATTTTTTAAAATTGATGTTCCAACTGAACTCTTACAGTGTCCGTACAGTGATTGACAAGTTGTCCAAGCGGACTGAATGTGAGTCTGCTCTTGCAGATATGCGTTCTCGATATCGATAGAGGCCAAAAAGTCCCCTCGGTGTAGGAGCGCCACTACCGGGTGAATGGACTCAGTTTGAAACCTCTGTACCCGCACAAAAGCGATTCAGAGCCTTGAGGTCCAGAATTGAACGCACTTTCCCTTCTTTTCTGGGAACAGTAAATAGGTTTTAAAGCGTTCCCAAGAGGGAATTGGCACAAACACCCTTTGCGACAGCAGATCTTGTACCGCCTCTCGTAGATCTCTTAACCGATCTGAAGATAGGCATAGATTGGACAAGAAGAATCTGTCTGACGGTCTGGACCTGAATTCGATCTTGTAACCCGATCTGAGCAGCTCGTGGGCCCATTTGTCATGAATCAAGGAGGTCCATGGTTCTGGATAGGAAACGAAGATGTCCTCCCACCCCAGATATGGGTGAGGGCGTCCCTTCATGCAGAAGGAGATTTGTCCGCAGATCTGGAGGGCCCTGTTCTTGGCTTACCCGATCATGTCTTCTTGGAACCCCCCAGATGACCTAAATGGCTTAGGTCCTTTCTCCTGCATGCCGAAGGCACGAAGGGGGCGCCTGTATGCTGAAAAAATAAGTGCCCCGTCAATTACGCGGTGACTTGCCCTTAGCAGATTCCAACAAAGACCCAAATAGGCGGTCCCCCATAAAGGGGAGATCTGTAGAGCCATTTTAGGAGCCTGATTCGCAGACCAGCTTTTTAGCCACACCATGTGCAGTTATCATTAGGAGGGGACCGACGCTCTGCCATGTAAAAATTTTCTGCACCGATACAATCAGTGCATCCGCCAGCACCCATGCATGCGCATGTGCAGTAAAAAAGGAATCATCCTCACTGCAGAGCACCCGAAGTGCATGGACACAGACCCAATAGAGTCGCTAGGCCAGAAGGGCAGATACCCATCCGCTGCTCTATCACCCCAGTCAGCAGCTCAAACAGCCTGGTCAGCAGCTCAGACAGCCAGCTTCAAGTAGGCCGCAAAGACACAGCCTAAATTTAGGCCCCCTATCTGGTCACAGATCCGCCATCAGTGTTCCGGACAGCTTGGTCAGTCCCTCAGACAGCCAGCTCCGTGAGCCACAAATAGGCCGTAAGCCGTGCCCTCAAGTTTGGCCTGATCCGGCCATGTGAGGCGATCCGTCAGCATCTGCCAGGCAGCTTGGCATGGTGCTCGGACAGCCCCGAGTAGGCGCTCATCTCGGTCAGGCACTCAGACAGCTCATTCAGGCACCAGAACAGCCGTGAGTAGGCCGCAAAGCCGCAGACTAAATTTTCGGCACTGACCCAGCCACGTGAGGCACAGACCCCGCGAATAAAGAAACATCCACTCCCCCTCAAGCCTATAACCGCTGCAGGAAGCCCAAAAGACATCCCTGTCCCAGTCACTAATCCCCAGGGGGCAGGGAACTTGCTCAAAGACCCCCGCGTTCAATCCGGACAGCCCGGTAAGCAACAATCGCATCCACCCCCCCCTTACTGGAGCAAGTGGCAAAGCCAGCTTCTACTTAACCCCGGGGGGGGGGCGTGGGGTTAGGTTGAGGCCAAAAGACCAGCGTGACTGTTAGAGGGGCTGGGGAAATGGAAGGGAACCCGAGGGTCCGACCATCCCAAGGAGGGGCCCACATCCACCCCAAGACCGCAAGAGCTATGGGGGGGGGAACTACTCACCATACCAACGACATTGGGTGGGCGCCACTTCGGACAGACTACCTCTCCACTCGAGGTCGGAGTGCTGACGGCCAAGTGGTATGCTGTGACTCAGGCCAAACCAAGGTGTTTGTGTTCCAGCTAGGTGTTTCACTCCCGGGCCAGCCCCCGTCCATTGGGGCTCTGTCGTGGCGAGACCTAGCACTGGGCTATAACCTGCACTTGCTGGCTGGGCTAAGAGACCTCAAGGATCTAGGATATCAAGTCCGAAACCCAGGCCGGCTGTTGATTGCAGTTCTCTCAGGAACATAACTAGCTAAAATTTTTTATTTTTAACAAAGGTTCCCTTTAAAATAAAAAAGACAAGCTAAGACCGAAGTCCCAGTCGGGAACTAGGCCCTACACATAAACTAGGCAGAAACAAACTGAAGCCTATAGCAGAGTGTGTAGGTGTATGCCTGCAGGGACGGCCCCATAGGTGTGGTAAAGCTTTTTCCTGCCTAGTGTTCTACTCTTCTAGGGGGCAGCATAACGCAATGGTTAAGAATTATATGGAGCTGCGTCTGTCAATGAACCATAGAGGAAAGTTATGTGACCTGTCCTTGCAGATTTATATACAGATTTGAGCATTGCAAGACTTATATACTGATCGCTGCTTTGAATACATCAGCAAGACAAATGGGTCCAGCTTCCATAAAATCTTTACATTTCGTTATTTTATGAAACCTATCAATTTTCATGTTGGTAGTTTGAGGATTGCTTTGGGATGTTATTTTAAATAGTAAGTTTCATTAAAGTTTAAAATGTATAAGGTACAGGCTCAATAAAGGAAACTGATGACACATATGACTCCCAGGACAATGACTCTGCCACAATGGGAATATTACAGAAAAGCATATCAACCGATAAATAATGCACTTATACATTGTTGTCTAGAAAAACAAAGCAAATATAACAAAGACCCATTAGTATTTCAGATGAGCGGGTTTGTTGACTGAGGCCCAGGGTGCCACATATGGAAGTAGAAAAAAAAAAGGAAGGAAAGCAATTGACTATAAGAAGGGATAGAGATTTGAGGAGAAAAATATAGAGTTGCCATCTGGATGATTCCCCTGCCCAAGGTGTGTCTGAAGATGTTCTGAGTGCAAGTACCTATTTCAGGTGCTATGCATTTCTGGTGCATGCAGGGTTTCCAATAGAAATTATGAGGCCCCATACAGCTTACCTGAAAGGGCCCCCCTCCTCCAAAAAGATCAAATGATAGTGGCATGGAGGCAATATCTGCACCACCACAGTGAACAATTGCTGTGTTCATTCAGGATGGTGAGCCCTCCCCACTTAACATCCTGAAAAAACCTGCCTGTTTGCCCTCAGCAGCTACCGGTAAAAGAGGAGGGAAATTGGCAGCACTGCGGGCGAAAGGGGCACTCAGGGGTCCCAGACAGGGAGAAGGGGGAGCAGATACTAGAACCGATCCTCCTGCAGTGCAGCCAGACAAAGAAAATAAATGTAGTCATAAGTGTCAGCAATAAGGTAGTAATGCTGGCCCTCCTGCTTGGCTGCTGCCCAGTGGCGTGGGGGGTGCAGGGGGGGGCGGCCGCACCGGGCGCAACATCTGGGGGGGCGCATCCTCAGTGTCACTCTGTCTGTATGACTCTGACATACATAGTTCACACACTGTCTGCGGCTGCCTCCATCTTTAGGCTGGGAGATGTCCAGCGCGGCCGCCCTATGGCTGAAAATGGCGGGTCGGGCGGGGCTGGACTGTGCCTCACCTGTGCATTGGTGTAGGGTGGAGTGGCGTTGAAAGCCAAGCCCCGCCTATGCTGCTCAGTCAGTTTAGCAGTGAGTCAGCAGCCTGCTGCTGTTACAGAGTGGTTTTTTTTTAATCACCTGATTAGAGCCAGAGGCTCTAATAGGCTTCAAAAAAGGGTGGACCCAGGGCGCAGAGCAGTGCACCCCAAGCCCACCCATTGTGTGACAATAGCGAATGAAAATACGCTATTGTCACACGGATCCTCCTCCTGGTCAATCAGGAAGCGGGTCCGAGACCCGCTTCCTGATTGGCCGAAAGGCGAACGCATGCCATTGGCCGAGGAGGAGGCGGGAAGACTCGAGGAGACGCGGGGAACTGAGAAGAAACCGCCGCTGCAGGTAAGTCTCTCTGCATTGAAGGGGGCACGCTGGTCTGGCTGCATTGAAAGGGAGCACGATGATCTCTCTGCATTGAAGGGGGGGCACGCTGGTCATTCTGCATTGAAAGGGGGCACGCTGATCTCTCTGCATTGAGAGGGGGCACACTGGTCATTCTGCATTGAAAGGGGGCACACTGGTATCTGCATTGAAAGGGGGCACGCTGGTCTCTCTGCATTGAAAGGGAGCACGCTGGTCTCTCTGCATTGAATGGGGGCACGCTGGTCATTCTGCATTGAAAGGGGGCACGCTGGTCTCTCTGCATTGAAAGGGGGCATGCTGGTCATTCTGCATTGAAAGGGGGCACGCTGGTCATGGTCATTCTGCATTGAAAGGGGGCACACGGGTCTCTCTGCATTGAAAGAGGGCACGCTGGTCATTCTGCATGGAAAGGGGGCACGCTGGTCTCTCTACATTGAAAGGGGGCACGCTGGTCATTCTGCATTACATAGTTACATAGTTAGTGAGGTTGAAAATAGACAACAGTCCATCCAGTTCAACCTATGATGTGTGTGTGTGTGTTTGCTTTTAACCGTACATTGTATACCCCTGTATGTTGTGGTCTCTAAGATGACCATCTAAAAGTTTTTTGAAACTATCGATGCTCCCTGCTGATACTACTGCTTGTGGAAGAGAATTCCACATCCTTACCGCTCTTACAGTGAAGAACCCCTTACGCATTTTAAGGTTAAACCGCCTTTCCTCTAGTTTTAGTGAGTGGCCACGTGTCTTATTGTATTCCCTTACTCTACTCTGAATAGGTTGTTCCTTATGCCAGGGTCCCCAGTACAGTATTTGTACATTGATATCATATCCCCCCTCAATCTTCTCTTCTCCAGAGAGAATAGGTTCAGTGCTTGTAGCCTTTCCTCATAGCTGATGTCCTCCACTCCCCTAATTATTTTTGTTGCCCTTCTCTGGACTCTTTCCAATTCCAGCACATCCTTCCTGAGGACCGGTGCCCAGAACTGGACAGCATACTCCAGATGTGGCCGGACCAGAGTCTTGTAGAGTGGAAGAATAATCTCTTTATTTCTGGAGTGAATCCCCTTTTTTATACATCCCAGTATTCTGTTGGCTTTACTTGCAGCGGCTTGGCATTGCATGCCACTGCCAAGCCTGTTGTCTACCAGTACCCCCAAGTCTTGAAAGGGGGCACGCTGGTCATTCTGCATTGAAAGGGGGCATGCTGGTCATTCTGCACTGAAAGGGGGCACGCTGGTCTCTCTGCATTGAATGGGGGCACACTGGTCATTCTGCATTGAAAGGGGGCACGCAGGTCATTCTGCATTGAAGGGGGCACGCTGGTCTCTCTGCATTGAAAGGGGGCATGCTGGTCTCTCTGCATTGAAAGGGGGCACGCTGGTCATTCAAACTTGTATTTAGATGCATTTTACTTTAATTACATCAGTATTTTCATAACAAACAATACATGTGCTTAGGGGGTAAGGGTTTCTTTAACTAATCTAGTGGAAGAGACTCGAGTGCTAAAATCCCACGGGTTAGGGGGCGCAAATTACTTGCCTTGCCCCGGGTGCTGACAACCCACGCTACACCACTGCTGCTGCCTGAGCCTCCCTTTGGAACTGATGAGGCCTGGGCCTAGTACAGGAGGGTGCATGTCCTGTATTTCCATTCTCATTAGCTGGTTGAGTTCCTAAGGGATGGTGGTGTGGACGACCTTCAATATCTTAGGACAAGGACATTAGCTGCTAACAGAGAAAAAATATTTGCATGCCAATGTTATATATTCTGGTATGATGGATAAAAGGGTGATCTTCAGAATCAAAGATAGAGATGAACCCGTAACTTGCCGACATATCTGAGCAACTGATATGTGTAGCATGGTCCCTGCTTCCTCTCCACACCTCCAACATTGGTCAGAAATAGGAGGGAAGATTCTATGTAATGTAAATAGGTAATGATACCAGCTGGTTAATATTTTGTGCTAGCGTCAGGAATTAGCGATACAGGTGGTGTGTGTGTCAACATACAGGCTGTATCCCAGTCAGTCTTGATGTGGGTGTGTCCTAATTTCCTTTTCCAACTTTTGGTATAACACAGATGGGGGTTTGTAGTATATTACATAGATGAGATACTGTATGTGTGAGTTGTCTAGTGCAGTGGATGCCAGCCTCATAGACCACTACACTCACAATTTTGAATCCCGCAGACCACTAACATGAATTTTACATGCCTTATATACACAATGCTTCAGCTATCTGCCCTCCTGCCCCTGGATTACACTGTGTTGTACACACACTGCATCACACTGCTGCCTTACACAGACTCATCATTGGATCTTACCTCCTTATCCAGCCATGTGCTTGAGCTCTGTGCTCTCTTCCAGTCTGTGATCAGCGATACCTTTGGAAGTTCCCTCATTCTTCACTTCCTGCTCTCTGCACTACTCCCAACACTTCCCTCTGAGTTCACAGGAGCCAGAACTACAGAGGAGGCATCGGGTATCAATGCGCATTGGGCAGTATACATCCGCCACAATGTTGATTTGCGGCAGAACCCCTGGGGATCACCAAAATTTTCTCATCAACCATCAGTGGCCCCTAGACCAGTTTTGCGACTGCTGGTATAGTGCACCTATATAAAGAGCCACAAAAGGTTTTGGAGCTCTGCTTGAGGTACCTTGTTTTCAAAGATGGTTATAAAAATGTTGAAGCCAGTCTCCTGGATGGGACCTAGAGGAGGAAATCAGATCTGAGAGCTAATAATAGATGAGGTATGAAAGATAAGTGGCAAAAGCAGGAAGAGACAAGATGGTAATGTAAATGCATACGGTGACCAGAACAGCTGGGAAACATCTTCATTCAAGAGGGTAAAAGAAGGGATAGCTGAAAGCAGGAAGATGCCCTGTGATTTACACAACTGTCTGAAGATAAAAACACTGTTCTTTGTTAGAAACACTTGTCACAATCTAGAAGGGTCTGGCAAAAAATATCACTATATTAAGGAGTGCGAGCTGATTTAATTATTTTTGTGACATGCATGGTAGGATGCGCTTAACAGAAAATGTGAAATGGAAAAAAAAAAAAACCTTTTTAAATTTTGCAGTTGGGAAATTTACTAATTTAAAATAACATTGGAAAATGTTGGAAATGATTTCTCAATTCCGTCCTTAAGCCCAACCAATAGTGCACATTTGCCCCACTTTGGTGCCTATAACAGCAGTCTTCCATTAGTAAGTATGGTAGAACCCCATTCTACATCCCCATGTGTATATCAAATCATTTTTTTTTTTTCTTTGCAGAAGAGACCTGCTGAAATGCTATACTCCTACAGCAGAGGTATGGAATATAATACTACTGAGATTTAGGAAGGGAGTGGAGGCAGTTTAAAAGAAACTTTGTTGTGATATAAATACAAGACTTGCCGTGGCAGACTTCTTTGTAGAAACACTAGAAAGCGCCGCACAAACTGTTGGCACTATATAAAGCCTGCATAATAATAATAGTAACCTAGCAGAGATGATGGCCTTTTGGCTTCAATGCTTTAAGTCACTGATTTGAGTGAGTACCCAAGTATATATCACAAGAAAGTAACAGAAAATCAAAGTCTTTATTTGCGTGCTTTTTCTGGATCTGTAATGCGAAGCATTAAAACTAAACAGCATGCCAGCCAAGCAACCAACATTTTCAAAACAAGTTCTCAGCAATATCAGATTCCATGCTTGTCATGACCGATTTCCCTTAAAATAAAGGTCACTGGGATCAGCCTAAGCTTTTGCCTCATTTTCTGTTCCTGAACACCTCCTGTAAATGCTAGATGATGTTGATCCAGTGATTTCAAAAGCGCTTGAGTCACTGAACGAGAACAAGTATCCTCTTCTGGCTTCAGTGGGTGCATGCTTATTGGAAGTCAGTAATTAGAATTCTGAAAGACAAAGTTGACCAGGAATTTCAGATTGAGGTTTGTGATGGCAGCCTACATGTTTTCCTTTCAAGCTGAACTCCAGGTATGACCTTAATTGCCTAGTTACGTCCAGCATGGACCAATGTAAAGTAGGCATTTTTCATACATGAGGGACTGCTGAAGAAGCAGACAATACCTTCAGTAAGCACTACCACAGCAATCACCACTATCTTCCCTATCAAAAAGGTGGAGAGGAGGGACGGTGACGTCAAATCTCCACCTCAACCAGAGAATGCCTTGTATGCATTGAAAAAAATGGGACTTTTGTACTTACCATAAAATCCATTTCTCTGAGTTCATCGATGGACACAGAGCTCCATAAATCATAACTATTGGGTTATATTGCCTCCTCCAGGAGTAGGACTAGGCAGAACAAAAACACTTGGCTACTCCCATGGGCCATCCTCAGCTGGTATATAACCCCCTGAAATCTGGTCTGTAACAAAATCTTCTTCTTCAAATATTATCGCAATCAACATACAAGGTTCTTTCACGATGGTACTTGGTACCAGCTAGAATCGCCAAGTTCACCCCAAACTATCCGGCCTTTTGTTTTAGAGGTTGTACGGAAATAGGTACACATGTTCATATATGGTGGAATTGCTCAATTGCTACAGTTTTTTGGAAAGAAATATTCTCTCTAGCATCTAAAATGTTTGAAATAGATATTACTCCAGATCCGGTGATTGCCATTTTAAATTTAAAACCTGCATGCCTGACACGAAAACAATTCAAATTATTCCTTCAGCTTCTTAATGCCGCTAAACAAACCATAGCCAAAGCTTGGAAGACTACAACTTTGAATCTTGTAGAAGTTAAACATAGGATGAATAATGCATTATTACATGCAAAAATGGAAGCCATGGATTGCGATAAATTTAGTAATTTTATAAGCATTTGGGACCCTTGGATTAAACATGGCCTATCACCGGGTTTTGAGGAACAGGTTCTGAATGCTTGGTAGTTAAGACTTATATTTTATTTACCTTGTATTAACTTTTGTGGTACAAGTTCTATTCTCGATGCCCTCTCCTTTACCCATTTTACCCTACCCACACCCTGCTGACTTCTTCCTTCCCCCCCCCCCCCCCAGCCATGTTCTGAATACCTTCTCAAAATCTTAATATCTCCGAATATCATATTAATAATTCTACCTTTTTCTTTTGTTCCTTCCTTTTGTGCAAACTTCACTATACAGTATAACATTTATAATACTTCTGTAACAAAAACAGCATTTCTACTTCTGTTTTTGTTTTGTAACTTGCTTCATGGCTGTTTTATAAAACTCAATAAAAGTATTGAACGAGAAAAGTGCACCAGTGCTACAGAAATTAGTCAAATATGTAAATATCTAGGTCAAATCTTTAAAACAAGACAGTGTATTCCCAGAAAGGGTCCTCTCACACGGCCGCTCCAAGTGAAAGGTCCGCTGCGGGACTTTTTTTTTTTTTCCACAGGGCGGATGACATTTCTGTCATGTGATGGTATTCCGCTGACATCCGCAGTGCCATTCACTTACATTATGTCCGCAAATCATCCGCAAACGGATGGGATGATTTGCGGACACACGGAGCGGCCGTGTGAAAGGACCCAAAATCATAGGGCAGGTAGAAAAAATTATATTTAAAAAAATAAAAAAAAGTATTGTAGTAATGTCTGCATAGTTGCACTGCTTCACCATGACCTCACAGCATTCAATGCTTATGTTTATTTACTGGCAATGTACTTATAGTAAGTTGTCTGATAACAGAATTTAGGTTCTGAGCAATGTCAGTGTTTCCCAAAACAATGCCTTACAGCTATACATCGGCATAGAAACTTGTTTTCAGAAAGTTCAAGTGCTTGTTAAAAGTAGGTTTATGTTGAATATTTTAGAGCTCAGTGTGTTAACAATGGTACTTGAAAACTGGCGACAGTTCATTTACATTAAAACACTGCGAGCAATGAATTAGAAATGTTTATTTTAGACCTGACATCCTCCTTCCATAAATGGCCCTTCACTTTGCATACTGACTGCCTTCATTGTGGTGATATGTGAGTCACTCATACATTACGGACATACAGAAATGTTTAACTTTGAATATGGCTTTGGTTTTTGAAGGTCCACTGTTTTCAAAGGAATGTATAGTTTTATTTTGCTCGTGTATGCGTTCTGCTAGAAAATTTAATTATTTGTAATTGATTAAAGTGGAATTAAACACATTTTCTTTAACCACTTCAGCCCCGGAAGGTTTTACCCCCTTCCTGACTAGGCAATGTTTTGAGATATGGCACTGCGTTGCTTTAATCGACAATTGTGCAGTCGTGCGACGTTTTACCTAAATAAAATTGATGTCCCTTTTTTCCCCCATAAATAGAGCTTTCTTTTGGTGGTATTTGATCACCTCTGCGGTTTTTATTTTTTGCACTAGAAACAAAAAAAGAACGACAATTTTGAACACAGACACAGCTCCTGAGAATCTTGACCAATGGGACGTCCCAAAGCAGTGTCAAAACACGAGGGTATACTCACAGTATTGAAACAACCATCTTGCATTTAATGGATGGAAGACTCTGGCGGAATTACATTCGGTGCCAGCCTGTCCCCAAAGGGGGGCGGGGTGGCGTCCCGTGTCATAGCGCCACCGACACAGTAGAACCAGAAGAATGCAAACAGGAAGAGGGCCAAAGCCTAATTTATTAGCCCTACTCTACTCCATTTTTCCTCAAATAAAATACCTGGCGGTTGATTAGGGGGGTGCGATTTCACCTCTGTGGGTCCTTGTAATCTAGCCTTGCTCCCGGACGGGCCTCTGTCTATCTTTGCACTAAGGGGAGATCCTGATTGCTTTTAATCGCCATGCAAACAATACTTTTTATCCTGTCACCATTATATGCAAGATGGTTGTTTCAATCCTGTGAGTATAATAATAGTCTACTATACCTTATATCCATCATGTTACAATTGATAATAGTGATCGACCGATATCGGTTTTTCCTTACAGATACCGATATTTTGGCAATCGCATATCGGTATCGGCCGATATTTTTGTACATTTAAAATTTTGCAAAATAAATCGTTTACTGAACATGTAAAATTTAATTTAACATTTTTAACATTAAGGGCTCATTCTTCACACCTTAACAGCATGAGAACTGATAGGAAAACTTAAATTGCAGGGACATTTAGTTTCACATCATTCTGATTGTGCATTAATGCATAATAAACTGCTGCAGTAGTGGACTCACTCACTGCAATAATTTTAAATCACTACTGCAGTGCAGTCAGTGCAAAACTGCTAGGGAAAAAAAGCTAGGCAACAGCCACACAGTGGATTGGACTGGAGTCAGTGGACTACCGCTGCAGTAGGGCACTCACAGCAACTACTGCAGTCAGTGCGAAACTGCTAGAAAAAAAGCTAGGCAACAGCTACACAGTGGACTGGATTGGACTGGAGTCAGTGGACTATCGCTGCAGTAGGGCATTTACTGCAACTACTGCAGTCAGTGAAAACCTGCTAGAAAAAAAAAGCTAGGCAACAGCTACACAGTGGAGTGGACTACCGCTGCAGTAGGGCACTCACCCACCGCAATAATTTTAAATCACTACTGCAGTAGTGATTTAAAATTATTGCAGCAGTGAGTGGCGCACTACTGCAGCAGTAGTCCACTAACTCCAATCCACTGTCTAGCTTCTTTTCTAGCACTTTTGCACTGACTGCAGCACAACCGTCCAGTACGGGGGAAAAATTTTTTTTCCTGGTGAAGTGCCAGAGAATGAAGCCACCAAACCAGGGACCCTCTCGTACTCCAGCTCAACAGCATCAGAAAGGGGACTCTTCAACTAGAATTACAGTGGCTTTGTTTACCTGGAAACCAGGAGGAGGTACAGTCCATTTTCTTAAGGAGGGACTCCTCGTAAGGTTACTGCATTTAAAAATGCTTAGGGATTGCAAGAGTGCGTTTTGGGCACCGCCACTGTTTTGAGACAATATTATCAAGAAAGGTGGGAAAGGGGGCACAGGTCACAATAGACCACTGAGCCGTGGGGAACGTGAACTGGCAAGCCCGGGGGTCTGACCATCCCAGGGAGGGGCCCACGTCCACCCCAAAACCCACCAGGGGTAGAGGGTAGGGGGGAAGCTACTTACCACACCAGGAACAGGGTGGGCACCACTCCAGACAGGACACTGCTCCATCGTAATGTGGGTGCTGTAGGCCAGGAGGAAATTCTGCGACTCAGACTGAAGCCAGTTAAGTATGCGCCCTCCCGAGACGTTTCACCAGGCCATCCTCCGTCCAGTGGGGCTATGTCGTGGCTGACCTAGCACAGAGCTATGGTCTGGACACGCTCGCTGGCAGGACTGGGGGGACCCTAAGGATCTAGACTATCCAGTGCATCGCCCAGTCTGGCCCTTGATTGTAGATTCTCATAGGAACAAAATAATGACAAAATTCCATTTAAAAAAAAAGAAAAAAAAATTGCCTGGACCAGAGATACCAGCAAGGAACTAGGTCTTTACTCCTGACTAGGCAGAAAAAACTGAAGACATATAGCAGGAAGTGGGAGTACACCCCCAGGGACTGCCCCATTGGCATGCTCAGGCTTTTTTTCTCTGCCTAGTGTCCTACTCCTGTAGGGAGCAGTTTAGCCCTACGTTCAAGAAAATGAAGTGCTGTGTCCGTCAATGAACGAAACATAAAACTGTGCGATGGAGTGGGGTAGGGTTATAGGTGTATGCCCAAGGGGGGGGGGGGGTCTTCTGCAAGACCAGATAATTTTGAGGAAGCAGTCTGTGTGGTTGTAGCACATGCATGCTCAAACTAAATTAAAGTGGGATTCAAGCTCAACCCTGGTTAGCCTTAAAAATGTCTCTACTCTCCTAACATATACTGACCCATTTTCAGTCTTCTTCGGTCCAGTCGCATGATCCCCTATGTCAGCCAGCAGCGCCTGCAGGGGAGGGGAGAGAGCGTTTCACAATGGCTAGTAAAGCCTGGAGCGGCGACGTCACTCTATATGCTCCTTTGACCCATCCATTAATGATGCTCCAAACTCTCTCCTGAAGCCGCCACTGGGATTTGGCATTTGCGGGCCTCAATGAGATAGGCTGTCAGTACATCAGGATTAATCGATTCTCAAATTTATATACTAAAGTTTGTAGACGCTATAACTTTCACACAGACTGAAGAATAAACACTGATTTTAGTTTTTTTTTTTTACTAAAGAAAGGTAGCAGTATACATTTTTTGCCTAAATTTATGAAGAAAGATAATTTATTTGCAAAATTTTATAACCGTAAGGAAGAAAAATACGTTTTTTTTCTCAGTTTTCAATCTTTTTTTAAATTTAGCAAAAAATAAAAAAACCTAGTGTGATCAAATACCACCAAAAGAAAGCGGTGTGTGTGTGAAAAGAAAAGATGATAAAAATTTCAATTGGGTACAGTTTTGCATGACTAATTGTCATTCAAAGTCTGACAGCACTGAAAGCTAAAGATTGGTCTGGACAGGAAGGGAGTGAATGTGTCCAGTATTGAAAATAAACCTTGTGTGTTTTCACTTTTGCTGATCACTCAATAAGGACAGTAGGACCAACACCAAATTTAAGCAACCAGAACAGTGGAGGAAAATCAAAGCTCAAGATCTTCACTACAAAAGTTGGCATACATTTATACACAGTCTGGATTGAAGGTAATTATGAAGGTTGCTAGGGTGGCTGAAGTACTCAAACGCGAACATATTAACTAGACCTACATTGTCCTCTATAAACCTAGTTTTCTGTAAGAAAAACTTATATTGCCTAATTCAAGCAGATTCCAAATCCAATTGCCTTTTCAGATCCTTGAAGTCATATGTTTATGATCATGCACAAAACATACACTGGAGAGGCACCAAATGGTGTTCCAGGACATCTATGTGTATGGGCACCCTCACAGTCTGTTTTCATTAGCATTTACCAGATAAGATGTATGAAACTCCATGTGAAAGTTATGCTATTTTAATGGGTCAATGATTTATGAATAATGGCAGGATGTTAGGTCAAGGTTTCTAAATACATGAAAAAATACAATAAAAAAAAAACACCATAGAAACAATTGTTGGCGACGAGAGGTATTTTATGTCGGTTACAGAAATAAAATCAAAGTAATGTTTAAATGTTCTACAGAGGCCTTCACCTTACAGTATACATCGAGAACTTGGGAGAGATTTTACAAACATTACAGTAAAAAGGACTTTTTCCTAAATTAAAACAATGTATGTGAGTAAAATACTCAACTACAGGTTTGTCTAGCCCATATTTACATGTAATCCCACAGATATTTCCAAATAAAAAAAATAATTTGTGACAAATAAGAAAATTAGCAGTAGCCCAAATTTGGTCTCTAGAGCATGCTCTACATTCTGTAGTGCAGTTACGAAATGCCTATTGCCTGCAGCTATCTAATTTACAAACCACATCATATAAGTGTGACTAAGGACCATACAGTACCACCCTCAAATTAACAAGATGCTACTTACAAAACAGACAGTTTCTGTCAATGTACAGGAAATGAGCCACATAGTATACTGCACTGCAGACTGCATAGAGTATGTCCCCTAAAGCACGATATATGCATCTGTCATAGATAATCTGGCATAGAAGGTAAAATACGTATCAGTTATTTATATTCTTCATGTGCTATGCCAGTTCTTGATGGGCTGCATCATATTCCGCAATGTACAATTTAAGTTCTTCAATACATCTCTCGCCTATCTCGCTTAAATTCTGTCGTAAAGCAAACTGGACCTGCTTTTCAAGGGATGGGTCTTTGTCAATAAGCATCTTCACGACCATGCCAAATGTCTCGCAATCTTGCCTGTATACCTGTGTGAACAAAATGATTGCAAAGTTAAATGGGAACATTGCAACTGCTTCAAACCTACAGATGGAAACTGGTGCAGAATTACAAAGATGGCTATAAATAACCCATGTTATGCTGTAAAATGGGCTACTAAATGAACGATAATAGTCCGCTTATATTAAAGGTCTATTAATAACAATCCATAAACTATATAAACATTGCAGGCGGTTAGAATATAAAACTTGGCCAATACAGTAATTAAAAAAGAACATGCTAAACAAAGACAACTTTGTCCATGTAACAAATATTTCTCATTCAGCTACAGCAAAAGGTTTAAAAACACTTTAACAAACATCAAATTCCATGGGCTACTGACTTAAAATATTGAAGGCAGTTGGTAAGTATAGCAGTCAGAATAGCTATAGACATTCTTTCTTTTGCTAGATTTAAATTAGGAAATTAATTTCTAAATATAAAAAAATTTACTAAACACAATGTAGCTTGAGTGATGTAATTAAAGTGTGAGGAGTCACAGCATGCACCTGGGAACACAGCATTGTCGGTGCCCAGACTCTGTGTCTCCATCAAATGAATATGCAGTATTGGGTGCACAGAAGTGCACACGAATAGGTGAGTGGTTTTATTGTTTTAATAAGGAGCTGTTATTTTTACGGAAAGCACTATGGTCTCTATATATTCTCTCGGAGCGAATATCCGCTGGATACCTGTACACTTTGAGTGGTTTAATTCCTCCCCATTCACCTTTTGAGGTGTAAAGTGTTTTGGGAACTTCTTTATGTGTGCACTGAACTTTCATTATCGGAGTATGCGTGTATATATGCACTGAATCATTGTGGATTTGTTTATTTTGAATGTATGCAATACAAGTGTTAAATTTGGGGACACACAGCCCTTGATAAAAGTATTTTTTAAACGCTTGATAAAAGTATTTTTTTATGATAATATTTGCATATTATATACATACACACAATATTATTTTTAATGTCGACAGTGTACAAAAGTGGTACAGGTTCACTTCTACAGGTACTTGACAACAAGACATACAGGCTACCATCTGAGTGATCAAAAGTGTTGGATGGCCATAGCCCTGCTTGTTAATCCCATAGGGAAAAAAAATGGGATTTCCGATTTACCGTAAAATCCATTTCTCGGATGTTCATTGATGGACACAGCTTCTGATGTTCATAAAAATTGGGCTACACTGCTTCCTACAGAAGTAGGACACTAGGCAGAATGGGCAGTCCCAGGGGGTATACTCCCTCTCTGCTTTAAGTACTCAGTTTTCTTACAAGCAGTGTCAGAAGAATTATAACTCCACAGAGGGGTGGGTGTTGTGTCCCTCAATGAACATCAGAGAAATAGATTTTACAGTAAGTCAAAAATCCCATTTTCTCTTTTGTTTATTGACGGACACAGCTCCTGATCTTCACCATTGGGATGTCCCAAAGCAGTGTTAAATATGAGGGGTGAGAACAGCGAAAAAGAAATTCCCAAGGCTAACTATAGCCACCAGGTAAACAGGAGCTCAACCATAACAACTGGAGCTCACCTGAAAAAAACAATAC
The DNA here is from genome assembly GCF_965119305.1 of Pelophylax lessonae. Taxonomy (NCBI): domain Eukaryota; kingdom Metazoa; phylum Chordata; class Amphibia; order Anura; family Ranidae; genus Pelophylax; species Pelophylax lessonae. Next base: position 241,764,005 of record NC_138771.1, on the reverse strand, counting down.
ACCCTCAAAGAGATACAGGTCCTCTACACAGCAGCCTGCCAAATCTTGCGGACAAAGGAAGCATCCGCAGATGCCAACTCATCAACTCTATAGAGTTTTGTGAAAGTGTGCACCGACAACCAGGAAGGCCCAGGAGGCACTGAGCACCTGAGTAGAGTGCGTCTTGACAGGGAAAGGAGGAACCTGACCCCTGATGGAAAAGGCCTGGATCAACATCTGTCTGATCCATCTAGAAATGGTCGTGGACAACTCTTTCCAATGCCCATCCGTGAGCACAAATGATGAGTCGGACTTCCTAAAAGACTCCGTAGCTGCCAGGTACACACTAATTGCCCGGGCCACATCCAAGGCACACAAGGCAATTTCCTTCAGATGTTTTGTTCTGGGACACAGGGAAGGCAACACAATGTCTTCATTCAAATGAAAATCAGAACCAACCTTTTGAAGGGACGACGGACAGGGACGAAGAACCACCTTATCTCTGTGCATCACCAAGTAAACGACAGGATAACACTGACAATTCAGACACCCTGCATGCAGAGGTGATAGCCACACATCCTAAACACTACAGGTGCGTTAACCAGCATTGCCTCATTCTCTATAATTACACACGTGAACGAGCCCTTTTAGTTGACAAAAACTAAAAAGTGCCAACCATTGTTCCTTATAGAGAGGGTGCAGTGATCAACATTTGCATAAAAAATGTAAAAGGCTATGAGGTATACTCAACTAATAAAAATAGGACGTCAAAAAGGAGACTTCCTCAGATGACCATCGCTATCACAAAAGAGAATTTATTTCCCAGTAATCAGATTCCATGGAAATCTCCAGACTTGCATTGTCCCTATAAAAGGAAACCTGTAGTAGGGTTAGCTATGTGACTAGCCTGTTGACCCTCCAAGTAAGTACAGGACTATCTAGTAATGTATACGCTCTAGCAAGGCAGAAAAATGGGTACTCCTCACTTTTCAAGTGGGGATGATTAGAAGATTCGAAAAGAATATCAGCCATTCTCTAAACCACAAACTTGATACCTAATGTACCTACAATCCTGGAGAAGGATTTTAATGCCCTGGACAAGTAATGCAGCCTTTAGGAGGGAGAACGGATGCTTCCATAAGAAGCTTCAGAGACTTGTAGTTGGCTTCATGACAATTTGAAACTACTCACCCAACCCTACCATAATGTTATCCACACACTTCCTAGGTTTTTGTGGAATAGTTTTTATTTTAACAGCCTAATTTGTCATAGTTCATAGTTTTTATTTAAGCATGTTTAAAGTGTAACTAAACCCACAACAGTAAAATCGGTAGCAAGCATGCTTTACCGCATATACAGACTGATTTTACTCAGCTCACCATGGAACCTGAGGAGTTAATCTTCCATATTGTGTAAAAAGGCTGTTTGATCCTGTCCCCCTCTGGTCCACCCCTTCTTCCACTGTCCCCTAACCATCTCCTGATAAGACAGAGACTTTGGAGTCACTCTGCACATGCTCAGTTTGGTGTGTCTGGCTATTTATTTATTTTTTTAAGCGGGTACATGTGATCAGCACAGGACCAATCAACACTGTCCAGACAGAGGGTCAGGGCTCTTGCAGCCTTATAGGACAGTACGAGTAGAATGAAAACTCCTAATACAAGCTTTAATCAGACACTGCTAGAAATCACAAGACTGCTATATACTGCTGATGAGAAAAGGTATTTTGCAGTTTATATTTACTAAAACTATTGCATTTCCATGTTCTGTGTACTGTGGGAGACAAGATATAGTGAATACAGGGTCGTGGGTTTAGTAAGGGTGTATTAACATCTCATTGATTAATCTCACCTGTCGATCTGTGGTCATAAATGGGTACTTGCATCGGGGGGGGGGGGAATCAGTAATGAGTATGAGTAAACATGGGAGTGTGAAACTAGTCTACTAATCGGCTGTGAGCCTTGTGCATGTCTTGAAATACCTTTTACAAGATATTCAATAAAGGACTTGCTTTTATTTTTGGATGTGCCACTACCTTTTCTTCCGGTTATCCTGGCTTTAGTAACACTTTAATGTTCTCTGTGACTAACACTATGTAATTAGGTCTGGAATGGCTCTAACCATCAGAAAAGAGTCATGAATGGTCAGTCATTGGACGGGAATGTCAGGTTTAAATATGGAACTCTTGCGTTGCAGCCTCAGACCTGAACCTTCTAAACTGTAAAGATCTTCAGTGTGACAGCTGTGCACACCAACCTCAGTAAAACGTTTAAAGAGCATTATGAAACAAAGCAACCTGCAAAATGTCACACAGCTGGGACAAAGCCTACATTGCTCACAGCTACAAAATACAGCTGCAGGCACAGGAAATGAACCACTCACAAAGTATCACTTTTTATTAGTCCAAAGACCTTTTATGCTTATCAGGCCATCTTTAGCCGCTCAAGAAGGTTGCTGTAGGCAACTTGTCTGGAGCAGGTGAAAGCACCTGATAATTAACATTTCAACACTCCATTACATTTCTGTGGCACTAACACTAGATGTAGGGCACTTGTTGCCTTTATTAACAACAAAAGACCAAGTGACACGTCTATGCATAAAGGAAATGGTCTCCAGTACACTCAATTTAATCTTCATGACACCAAGCAGCAATGGAAGGGTTCCAAATTACATGAAGGCATTATCTGGGGGGGGGGGGGGGGGCAGCGTGGGCTCAGGCTGACGGCATGGTTGTTCTGCCCCATTTCTTTGCAATTAAAGTTCCTATATTTGCAAAGGAATATGAGTCATGTTATTTTCATGGTTGTGTGAGTCAGGTTACACTAATTTTTCATTTCAGGATAATCTGCTCTTTACTAGCAAATAACAGATTGCTGCCATCGCCCACAAGCATCTTTCATATTTTAAACAGAAACTTTTTTTCTTCTCTAAAAAGGAGCCCTCAAAGATCAAAATCAATGCCAAAGGAATGTTTAATAATTATTAACAGATGGCAATGAGACAAATATACTGAACATAAATGGTTTAGCTGGTGCGTGTCTTCCTCTTCTCATATAGAAATCCAAGGAAGAAAAAATATATGCAGTGGATATAAAAAGTTTACATACCCTTGGTAAAATATCAGGTTTCTGTGATGTAAAAAAATTAGGACAAGGTAAATCATCTCAAAACCATTTCCACTTTTAATGTGACGTATAAAATGTGCAACTCGATTGAAAAACAATTTTTTGGAGTAAAAATCAAAAACCAAAATAATGTGGTTGCATAAGTGTGCACACCCTCTTAGAACTATTGATGTAGCTGTGTTCAGAACAAAGCAATCACATTCAAACTCGTGTCAAATAGGAGTCAGTACACATCTGCCATAATTTAAAGAGCCTCCGATTAACCCCAAATAAAGTTCAGCTGTTCTAGTAGGTCTTTCCTGACATTTTCTAAGTTGCATCCTACATCAAAAGCCATGGTCTGCAGAGAGCTTCCAAAGAATCAGCGGGATCTCATTGTCAAAAAGTATTAGTCAGGAGAAGGGTACAAAATAATTTCCAAGGCATTAGATATACCATGGAACACAGTCATCATCAAGGAGGAGAAAATAGGGCACAACAGTGACAGTAACAAGAACTGGATGTCCCTCCAAAATCAATTAAAAGATGAGAAGAAAACTGGTCAAGGAGGCTGCCAAGAGGCCAACAGCAACATTAAAAGCGCTGCAGGAATATTTGGCAAGTACTGGCTGTGTGGTACATGTGATAATCTCCTGTATTTTTCATATGTCTGGACTATGGGGTAGAGTGGCAAGATCGCCTTTCCTTACAAAGAAAAACATCCAAGCCTGGCTACATTTTGCATAAACACATCTGAAATCTTCCAGAAGCATGTGGGAAAATGAGTTATGGTCTGATGAAACCAAGTTGAACTTTTTGACCATAACTCCAAAAGATATGTTTGGCGCAAAAACAACACTGCACATCACCAAAAGAACACCATACCCACAGTGAAGCATGGTGGTGGCAGCATTATGCTTTGGGGCTGTTTTTCTTCAGCTGGAACAGGGACCTTAGTCAAGGTAGCAGGGAATTATGAACAGTTCCAAATACTAGTCAATATTGGCACAAAACTTTCAGGCTTCTGCTAGAAAGCTGAACATAAAGAGGAACTTCATCTTTCAGCATGGCAACGACCCAAAGCATACATCCAAATCAACAAAGGAATGGCTTCACAAGAAGAAGATTAACCACTTAAGCCTGGAGGATTTGGCTGCTCAAAGACCAGGCCAAATTTTGCGATTCGGCACTGCGTGAATTTAACGGACAATTGCGCAGTCCTGCGAGGCTGTACCCAAACAAAATTGACGTCCTTTTTTCCCCACAAACAGAGCTTTCTTTTGGTGGTATTTGATCACCTGTGCCATTTTTATTTTTTGTGCTATAAACAAAAAAAGTGCGACAATTTTGAGAAAATAATATTTTTCACATTTTTTTATATGAAATTCTCAAAAAAAAAAATGTAAAAACCAAAATTTTATAACATTTTAGGCCAATCTGTTTTCTGTTACATATGTTTGGTAAAACAAAATCGCAATAAGCGTATTTTGATTGGTTTGCGCAAAAGTTATTGCGTTTACTAACTACGGAAAAGATTTATGTCATTTTTATATTATTTTTTTTTTACTAGTAATGGCGGCGATCTGCGATTTTTTTGCGGGACTGCGACATTGCGGCAGACAGATCGGACCCCTGACTGACATTTTTGACACTTTTGGGAGTACCAGTGACATTTCTACAGTTATCAGTGCTATAAATATGCACTGTTACTGTAAAAATGACACTGGCAGGGAAGGGGTTAACTTTATTGGTGATCAGTGGGTTAAATGTATCCCTAGGGGCGCGATTCTAACTGTGGGGGGCGTGACTTGTGATGTAACCACAGAGACATACGATCCTACATAGCAGGATCGTATAGTCTCTGCACTTACATCAGGAAGAGTGACAGACGGCTATGTTTAGATCAGCCGTCTGCCTTTCTCCCTCTCCTGCGGGAGATAGCGAGTGGCCAGCGGACATCGGAGCCGCCGGTCACTCGCGCAGGGATGCCTGAACGAGCGAGGGCGGGAGCACGCCTCCGTCGGCGCGCGCTCGCCCCCCCCCCCACAGTCGGCTGAGCGAGTGACGTACCCCTACGTCACTTTGCCCAGCAGCGGCTGCCTGCCGCAGTATATCTGCGGTGGGCGGTCGTTATGTGGTTAAAGAGCCCAAACTTGAATCCGATTGAAAATCTCTGGGGTGATCTGAAAAGGACTGTGCACAGAAGATAATAACCCAAAAAACTTGTAGTAATCAGCGCAAACGACAATAATCAAAAATAAATTATATAAATGAATATATTCCAAGGCTGCAAGCAAATCAGTGTTAACACATTCCATCAGTGAGTAAAAATAAATCAATATTGCTGCGCCAAGTGACTAAAATCAATCAATAACAGTAATATCATAAGTGTGAATCATACAAATGAATCAAAAAATGTGCATGAATATACATGCACATTTTTTGATTCATTTGTATGATCTTGTATCACTTGGCGCAGCAATATTGATTTATATTTGTGCACAGAAGATGCCCTCACAATCTGACAGATTTGGAGTGTTTTTGAAAAAAGAGTGGGCAAATTATTGCCAGGTCAAGATGTGCCATGCCAATAGACTTCTACCCAAAAAGACAGTGCTGTAATAAAATCAAAAAGGTGCTTTAACCAAGTATTAGTTTAAGGGTAAGCACACTTAAACAACCACATTATTTTATTTTTTGATTTTTACTTCCCTCCACCTAAAAGATTTCAGTTTGTTGTTCAACGGAGTTGTACAGTTTGTAGGCCACATTAAAAAGGTATAAAAAGTTCTGAAGTGGTTTTGCTTGGTCTCATTTTTTTACATCACAGCAACCTAATATTTTACCAGGGGCGTGTAGACTTTTTATATCCACTGTATGTCAGTGGGCCCTGTAGTCTATCGGTAGTAATGCTTGCAGAGACTTTATACAAATAAAAGGTGGAGAAATATTAGAATAATATGCTTAGTATAAATAATACTATCAATGCTATATTTGCTTTATACCTTGTAGTGCTACATGGTGACTGCTGTACTGTTTCTCTTGTGTCAGCACAGGCCTACTGGGCCGCTTAGTTGTAGAATGATGCAACTAAACACAAGGTTACTGATCCTGTCACTGAGTACATGTTTTGGTGGTAGTGGGCGCTCAATGATCAGCTGCTCGAGATTTGTCCATTTACAGCCAGCTCAATACTTTAGAGTCACTAACCTATAAAAAAAAAAAAAACATGCAGGAAAGGAGTTGGTTCTATCTTCACAGGCTGCATGCTTGTTCAAGGTCAGCGCCTTACTAGCTGAGGCGAAGCCATGAAAAACAGTCACCAATGTCAGCTCTCATTTCTATTCTCCCAGGTTCCCAAAGTATTTCACAATTTAAGTGCTATACTGCATGTTTGCCAGAACTTAAAAGTGTGTGTCCAGCTTTCCAGCATTGACAATTGTTCAAATGTTAGCACAGTAGGAGGTATCCCCTGTGCATGCATTTCTAGCTTCCAACTGAGCAGTCACAACATCCAGCCTCATGGCATAGCTTTCCATTCCATTGTCAGCCCTCATAGTGCTCCAGGGCACAGACTGCTAATGATTACTTAGCTAAAAGACAGAGACACTCTGGGAGCCACAGTTGAGTTGGCTGATAAATCTTACAAAAGTTTTCCTGTCAATAAAAGACCTGAAAATTGTTTTAAGAATAGAAATGTAAATATTATAACACTGTTCAAGTAAATTTGAGACAAGATGGTAAAGTTTGAGGATTTAAACAGTGTCACACTAAGGTTTCAAGATATTTTTTTTCTTCTTCCGGTTTTCCAAAGTAATTTCACTTTTAAAAACCCTGATGAGTTACATTGCGTTTTTTTTACAACAAGACCCTAAAGCCTAGTACACACTATCAGGATTTTTTTTTTCAACCCAGCAGGTTGAAAAAAAACTGGCAGCTGCTGTACTAACTATCCAACGTTAGTACAGCAATCTCCCCGTCTTGCTATTGTGTTCGGACAGGGGGCCATTGTCTGAAAGCTCTGTTCGGCTGCGGGTTTTCCAGCATGCATGTCTGACAGAATCCGGCCAAACGGCCTGGTTTTGACAGGTACCCACACCTCCACTTCCAGGCAGATCACTGCGGGGATCTGAGAGGTAGTTCGGCCTCTTTTCCTTCCCCCACAGCCTTCTGGGACACATCACAGGTCCCAGAAGACTGCGGGACCAATCACAAAGTACATCATGGCTTGCGTATGCACAGTTGGAAGCTCTGCAAAGTCATCAGGCTTCATTGCCGATTTCCCTTAGTGAAGATGCCGATGCCTAGACCCGAAGACAGTTGAAGTATTGGCTTAGGTGGGGGCAGTGCTGGATCCAAGGGCAGGGAGATGTCCTTATTTTAAAAGTCAGCAGCTACAGTATTTGTAGCTGCTTTTGCTTTTTTTGGAGGGACTGAAGCTCTTTTTTAAGCTAGCCATACTAGCTAGTTTTTTCCCTTTTAGTTGCTAACATATAAGATATTAATGGATTCCTCCATTCAGCCATTGATGGATGAATCCCTGGTATGCTCCCATGGCTGTCAGAATACCCAAAAACCGTGACTGCATCAGTTTGGCTGTCGCCACTGCTCGGGCAAGAATTTTCTGTCCAATTCCTTTGACTTTCAGATCAAAGTTTGTTGTTAAGCCAGGTGGTGTCGACATGGCCAGACAGTACGACTTTCAACCAATTCAGCCAGAATCTTGGAAACTTGAACCATATATGGCCAACATTACATAACTTCTCTAAACATGGCTGGAAGAGTAATAACATAGTAAAACATGGAATTGTAGCTCTTTGAGAAAAAGCCTAATACACATCGCGATAACAAATTACATAAAAATGTATGCTAAGGTATTCTGACAGCTGAACATGGATGAAGATAGAGGAAAAAAGTAAAGTCAAGAAATATAAAAACAAAGCTGTAAAAGTGGGAAAATATACAGAGAAAATTATGTAGTCTGCACTGCTCACCACCTCCTGAAAAAACTGTTTGGCTATCTGGCTTTGGGGCTTTAGAAATAAAGTCCAGATCAAGCATGCAGCCAGTGAAGTCAGAACACCTGAGCTGCATATTTAATCTATCTGGTATGAAAGTAAAGTAATGGGCAATTACTAAAAGAGAGGTCAGCAGTAGCAGTTTGCATAATTCTCTTGGTAGGGATCTCTTTGAATAAAGTGGCAATAAGCCGTATATGACAGACCCCAGCTCCTGTTGTACATTCACCTTCTCCCTGTGCTTACCATTCACAAAGCATAGCCAAAGCACAATCTGTGCTATGAAAATGTTAATGCATAGAGGCACTGAAACTGGGGACTGACAAATGCCTTTCTGATGCAGAGGGAAGCCGGAAACGTGGTTTACAAGTAGCTCAATGCAGCTTACAGATCACTAAGTGCACAAACGGGGATTAAACAGCAGTTGTAGAAAATCATATAGGATTGATAAGTTGGTACGATTATGGCTTTTATGATGAAACACGTCAGAAACGTCACAAGTGCCATCTAATTTGTATTCCCTGCATGGTTTCATTTGGATGCTTGCAAGTGTATCTCTGTTTCTTTTAATACATTTTAAAGCAGTTTTACACTATGTCCGTGTTGTCTGTCTTATCCTGATACATGTACACCTGAGAAGGACCCCTTGGCATCCGTATGAGACGCTCTGACCACCTTTTTGGAAACATCTGGTGATCCAGCTGCTTTTGGGGATTTCCATCTTATCCAGCCTGTATGACCCATTTGCTATACGGTAAACTGGGTCCATATCCTCCGGTGAGTGCATTCATCGTTCTCCTGTCGGTGTGGGGATTTATTCACAATCTACAGTCACTTTGTGAACTTGGATGTTTCGCTTTTTTTCACTTGGGAACTTTTTTTTTTTATCCTACTATTTTTATGTGTATGCACATATGGTTTATCACTTTTTTCATTTTGTGCTGCACTTATTTTTCAGTTTAGTCTTGAAAACTGTTAAAAAAAAAAAAATCAAGTAGTGTGACTAACGCAGGCCATAAACGGTGCAAATCTCTTTCCTGCAACTACATGTTGCAGGAAAGAAATTTGCATGATTCCCCCATTAACAAAGACAGTGCTGACAAGGGAATCCCTCCTGCCGAACAATTGTCTGCTCCTGGCAGGGGAAGCCGTCCCCGTCATGGGAAGACAGTGATTATTGCTAGCGGCTATTGCAGACGCTAGTGATAATTGTAAGTGAGTCCAGCAGGCTGGTTGTGCCCAAGTTGATTGATTGATTGATTGGTTTGAATCTTAGCCAGTTCCTGCTGAACCAGCCGAATCTTAAATCGTCTATGGCCAGCCTAAGCATTACCAGGTAAACCCATGAAGGAGTTCTGAAGTCTGAAGATCCAACTTGCTGGAGAATAGGAGTATGATCCCTTCAGTAAAACAAGAGCATACTTTGATTTGGGACACATTCCAGAGATTACATTAAGCTGAGGTAGCTTCAATTCAAATACAAAAAGGAAATCATCCTAAAACTTGTGTTCACATTTGGGACATATCTAGTACATGAATTATATTTTATTTGGTTTATTGGTCTATGCCACCCATCTATGGCAGTCACAGTGTGCAAAGAAAATTTACCAGTAGAATAGCATAAAGGCCCTTTCACACGGGAAGATTGATCGGGTCCATGTGTCAGTTTTTCAGGCGGACCCCCCAGTCTCCTCTATGGAGCGGCGGGAGTCAACGAACATGCGTCCGTTGACACACGCCGACATCTGATCGGATTCCGTCTGCTTAAAACAGATAGAAGGGAATGCATTCCTCATCCATCTGGCAAATTTATTTGGATGGCAATTGGGTATAAATGGACAGGCGGGTACATATGACCACCCATAGAGGAGAGTGGACTGTGTCCGCTCTGCATAAGCGAACACGCCAGCCATCTGCCTGCTCAGTGTAGATCAGCGGACAGATTCACTGCTGAGCAGGCATACTCCAAAAGAGCCCGCCCCATGTGTAAGGGGCTTAAGGTTTTTTTTTTTTTTTTTTGCTTTATAGACTGCAAAGGTAGTTTCAGAAAGTCAGACAACTATTTTAAATGGCAGTTTTTAAAGCTGGCTATACACTAGTAGATTTTCGAAAAAATGCTCATACAAAAATTTGTATAAAAATCCTTTGTAGATTCGATGACTTGACAGATGTCGATTGAAAATATATGTCAATTTTGTTTAATTTTAACATTCAATTATGAACAAAATGTAATTTTCAGAATGAGAACCACATTCATTGTTAAAAATGTGATCCTTTGAGAAAATATTTCCATCATGTTCCTTTGAATTTTCTTGTAACTGGTTTGAAATGGACGTTGATTTGACTCAACTAATCATCAGAGAATTGAACAAATTATATGAAAAAGAAAGCAACATAGTTACATATAGTTACATAGTTAGTGAGGTTGAAAAAAGACATCAGTCCATCCAGTTCAACCTATGATGTGTGTGTGTGTGTTTGCTTTTAACCGTACATTGTATACCCCTGTATGTTGTGGTCTTTAAGGTGCCCATCTAATAGTTTTTTGAAACTATCAATGCTCCCTGCTGATACGACTGCTTGTGGAAGAGAATTCCACATCCTTACCGCTCTTACAGTGAAGAACCCCTTACGCATTTTAAGGTTAAACCGCCTTTCCTCTAGTTTTAGTGAGTGGCCACGTGTCTTGTTGTATTTCCTTACTCTGAATAGTTTGTTCTTTATGCTAGGGTCGCCAGTACAGTATTTGTACATTGATATCATATCCCCCCCTCAAACATCTTTCTCTAGAGAGAATAAGTTCAGTGCTTGTAGTCTTTCCTCATAACTGATGTCCTCCATTCCCCTAATTATTTTTGTTGCCCTTCTCTGGACTCTTTCCAATTCCAGCACATCCTTCCTGAGGACCGGTGCCCAGAACTGGACAGCATACTCCAGATGTGGCCGGACCAGAGTCTTGTAGAGCGGGAGAATAATCTCTTTATTTCTGGAGTGAATCCCCTTTTTTATACATCCCAGTATTCTGTTGGCTTTGCTTGCAGCTGCTTGGCATTGCATGCCACTGCCAAGCCTGTTGTCTACCAGTACCCCCAAGTCTTTTTCCATCCTAGACTCCCCCAGAGGTTCCCCCCCTAGTGAGTAGCTTGCTTTCTGGTTTCTGGCCCCCAAGTGCATTACTTTACATTTATCAACATTAAACCTCATCTGCCATGTAGTTGCCCACCCCATTATTTTGTTCAGGTCCGCTTGTAAGGTTTCCATATCCTGCATAGAAGATATTGGCATGCTTAGTTTAGTATCATCTGCAAATACTGAGATTGTACTAGATATCCCCTCCTCTAGATCATTTATGAATAAATTAAACAGGATTGGTCCCAGGACCGAACCCTGGGGGACCCCACTTTCCACACCCGCCCAATCCGAGTATTCCCCATTAATCATTACCCTCTGGACTCTCCCCTGGAGCCAGTTCTCTATCCAGGTACTCGCCTTATGGTCCATACCTACCTTCCTTAGTTTGTACAGTAAGCGTTTGTGGGGAACGGTGTCAAAGGCCTTTGCAAAGTCCAAATACACCACATCCACAGAAGGTTAATAGATTGGTTTGGCAAGAACGATTTTTCATAAATCCATGCTGATTACTACTAATTATACTGTTTTCATTACTAAAGTCTTGTATGTGGTCCCTTAACATCCCCTCCAAAATCTTGCAGACTACAGATGTTAGGCTGACAGGTCTATAGTTACCCGGGATACACCTTGGCCCCTTTTTAAATATAAAGAGTGTAAGGCAATCCATAGATTGATCAAAATTTTTTCGTTCAACCATGCTATTGCATTCTGACAGCGGGGAAGCTTCCTTGCCTTCCAAATACACTGATCAGGACTGCTGGCTATAGCCTGCAGCGCTGATTACGTGGGGAAAATCTAACAGGGCAGTTGTACATTAGTCGATTGATAGATTGACTTCTGTTCAACCTCTCTTCTCATGCATGGATCGAAATAAGTCTGGTCCCTGATGAATTAGCCGAATTTTGATCCATGTATGGCTGGCTTAAGGCTGAGCTCAAATAATAGTATGTCACACTGGATATATTATACTGAAATTAAACAAACACCTGAGTAATGCAAATCTACTTTGTCAAGTGATGAAACGTGTTGTTATTAATGTTTACAGCTGAGAAAAGACGCTCCAATCTTTATTATGTCAGCTGAAAATATATCCCGTCTGTGGCTACCATCAGTTATTTCACAACATTACAGACATTTATCAGTACAGGCTTTGCCTGATACTTTATCTAATGACTCAAGCTGGTGTTTGAGCACTCAGTTCAACTAGAGTTGAGGACAGACGGAAATGGCTCAATTCCCACATCCCTGTTTCATTAGGAGAGATGATTTCCTTTACATTTTCTCTGCCCATTTCTGACTGGTGAATTCCAACTTGTCTCTTACATGCTACATACCAGTGGTTATTACGCATTTGTGAAATAGACCCACCACATCTATGCAGAAAAAAAAATCATATTTAAAGTAGTATCACATCTACAAGTACACAAAATGGGAAGCCACCATAGTGAACACAATTGTACATTTTTCTTTAGATTAGATCACTAACTGGTACCTGAAAAGAATACTTAGCAGTTCATTAGCCATCCACTGCTTAACAAATATTAGTCTAATCAACTTGAAAATGCAAACCTGGAACTCATTTTCCCAATGAATTACAGCATGATAGTGAGAGGTTTCAGCCACATTAGTAGGTAAAAATACTAAAGCTGCATTACATTGCGCATAAACACAATATGGTAATTGCCTGATCCAGCTGAATAAAGATGTGCTGGAATATATTAGATTGTAAGCTCTCAGAAGCAAGGCCCTCCTAACCCTCTAGTATTGTAACTGTACTGTCTCCCTTTATAAAATATAAAGCTCGGCAAAGACTGGCACTACAGTGCCTTGCGAAAGTATTCGGCCCCCTTGAACTTTGCGACCTTTTGCCACATTTCAGGCTTCAAACATAAAGATATAAAACTAATTTTTTGTGAGGAATCAACAAGTGGGACACAATCATGAAGTAGAACGAAATTTATTGGTTATTTCAAACTTTGTTAAATAAAAAACTGAAAAATTTGGCGTGCAAAATTATTCAGCCCCTTTACTTTCAGTGCAGCAAACTCTCTCCAGAAGTTCAGTGAGGATCTCTGAATGATCCATTGTTGACCTAAATGACTAAGGATGATAAATAGAATCCACCTGTGTGTGTAATCAAATCTCTGTATAAATGCACATGCACTGTGATAGTCTCAGAGGTCCGTTTAAAGCGCAGAGAGCATCATGAAGAACAAGGAACACACCAGGCAGGTACGAGATACTGTTGTGGAGAAGTTTAAAGCCGGATTTGGATACAAAAAGATTTCCCAAGCTTTAAACATCCCAAGGAGCACTGTGAAAGCAATATTGAAATGGGAGTATCAGACCACTGCAAATCTATGAAGACCTGGCCGTCCCTCTAAACTTTCAGCTCATACAAGGAGAAGACTGATCAGAGAGGCAGCCAAGAGGCCCATGATCACTCTGGATGAACTGCAGAGATCTACAGCTGAGGTGGGAGACTCTGTCCATAGGACAACAATCAGACGTATACTGCACAAATCTGGCCTTTATGGAAGAGTGGAAAGAAGAAAGCCATTTCTTAAAGATATCCATAAAAAGTGTCGTTTAAAGTTTGCCACAAGCCACCTGGGAGACACACCAACACGTGGAAGAAGGTGCTCTGGTCAGATTAAACCAAAATCGAACTTTTTGGCAACAATGCGAAACATTATGTTTGGCGTAAAAGCAACACAGCTCATCACCCTGAACACACCATCCCCACTGTCAAACATAGTGGTGGCAGCATCATGGTTTGGGCCTGCTTTTCTTCAGCAGGGACAGGGAAGATGGTTAAAATTGATGGGAAGATGGATGGAGCCAAATACAGGACCATTCTGGAAGAAAACCTGATGGAGTCTGCAAAAGACCTGAGACTGGGACAGAGATGTGTCTTCCAACAAGACAATGATCCAAAACATAAAGCAAAATCTACATTGGAATGGTTCACAAATAAACATGTCCAGGTGTTAGAATGGCCAAGTCAAAGTCCAGACCTGAATCCAATCGAGAATCTGTGGAAAGAACTGAAAACTGCTGTTCACCAACGCTCTATCCAACCTCACTGAGCTCGAGCTGTTTTGCAAGGAGGAATGGGCAAAAATTTCAGTCTCTCGATGTGCAAAACTGATAGAGACATACCCCAAGCGACTTACAGCTGTAATCGCAGCAAAAGGTGGCGCTACAAAGTATTAATTTAAGGGGGCTGAATAATTTTGCACGCCCAATTTTTCAGTTTTTTATTTGTTAACAAAGTTTGAAATATCCAATAAATTTCGTCCCACTTCATGATTGTGTCCCACTAGTTGTAGATTCTTCACAAAAAATTACAGTTTTATATCTTTATGTTTGAAGCCTGAAATGTGGCAAAAGATCGCAAAGTTCAAGGGGGCCGAATACTTTCGCAAGGCACTGTATATTAACATTAAATGGCCCATAGGTATGGATTGCATTATTCCAGGCTCATCATTAGAGATTTCCTGCAAGACAAGTTTCAGGATGTCTTTTTTTATCCTTTAAGAGGCTCACCTGTTTTACCACCAATTTTCCAATGACTGATATTATATTGACATCCTTTCTAGAGGTATTTTGTTTTTGAAAATACATATGCTTGACATGGTGATGGTTTAAATAATTTGTTTTTCCCATAGATGGCCTTCAGCTCTACCCCTCCCTATTGACCTGTATATAAGCATGCATGTTCAGGAAATCTTTTACAAGAAACATCTTCAGTGGTCACATTTTTCCTGCCCACCAGACCACCCTCTGACGTCTGTGGATAGCTTAAGAAACAAACCAATTAAAATCTCACTGGGGGATATTTACCAACAAAGTGAAAAGCCAGACACTAGCATTACGTTTGTAACTTGCACTTTGTCGATCAAAGCTAATTGTTGACTGATTGCCATGGGTTATTACACATGTAAATTGCTTGCCAATAATTTCCAATACTACAAGAACAGTACACAGTTAAACAGATAACATTTGCTATCTAATGCAGGCATACTGCAGAAAGGTCAAGGTCTCTATAATAACGCATATATAACAATGGAAACACATGGGCTTATTCTAGTAGACTACACACAAGGGCAAGATAATTAAATCAATAAAAAACTGGATTTTTGTCTTACCATAAAATCATTTTCTCTTATGTTAATTGACAGACACAGCTTCATATCTTATTTGACCCTTGGGTTATGCTGCTCCCTACAGGAGTAGGACACTAGGTGCAAAATAATGGACTACGACTATGGGGCAGTCCTAGGGGGTATTCTCCAATTTCCAGTTATAGGACTTCAGATTTAGAACAAGCAGGGTCAGAAGAATACATAACCCAACTCAACAAAGGGGTGGGTGCTGTGTCTATCAATGAACATTAGAGAAAATTATTTTATAGTAAGACAAAAATCCAGTTTTCTCTGTCGTTCACTGACGGATACAGCACCATATCTTCTTTGACCCTTGGGACATCCCAAAGCAGCGTCAACATGAGGGGTGGGAAAACTCACAGCAAAAAACTTACTTCCCAAAAAGGCTAAACCTAGCCAACCAGGTAACACAGGAGCTCAACCAGGAACAACTGGAGCTCATCTGGCAAAAAAATGACACCCTCAAGAGGCTTAAGCCTGTCCAAAAGCGGCCTGCAAAACCTTGCGGCCAAAAACAGCATCCGCAAATACGAATACATCCACCGTGTAATATTTTGTGAAGGTTTGCACAGGCGACCCAAGTGGTCGCCTTGCAAACCTGGACCACTGACGCCTGATGATGGAAGGCCCAGGAGGCACTAAGCGCCCTGGTAGAATGCGCCTTAACCGGAAAGGGAGCAACCTGACCCTTAATGGAATAGGCCTGCACCACCTGGAAATGGTCGCGGCGAATGCGGCCTGCCCCTTACAAGAACCATCTGGAAGAACAAACAAGGAATCCGATTTCAGAAACGACTCAGTTGCCACCAGGTACACCCTGATTGCCAGAACGACATCCAAGGAATGCAAGGAAATCTCTTTAGGATGCTTAGGACACAAGGAAGTCAACACGTCTTCAATCAAGTGGAAACCAGAAATGACCTTAGGAAGGAACGACTGGCAGGGACTTAGCACCACTTTGTCCCTGTGAACCACCAGGTAAGGTGACCGACAGGACAACGCAGCCAACTCCGACACCCTGCGTGCAAAAGTAATAGCCGCCAAGAAGGCCACCATCTGTGTCAAAATAAACAGAGGAAGTTCACAAATATTTTCAAAAGGCGGTTTTTGAAGAACCGACAGTACCAGATTAAGGTCCCAGAGAGGCAACAGAGACCTTCCCGGGGGAGTCAGGTGGCGTACCCCCTGAACGAAAGTGTGAACCAAAGAATTTGTGGCCAACGGGAGTTGGAAGAAAATAGCCAAGGCAGAAATCTTGTCCTTGGTGTTTAGGGCCAAAGGCCTCTTTGGAGAAACTCCAAAAAAGACGACACCGAAAAGGAACGGGGGGAAACCCCTCGAGACTCACACCAAGTAATGTACGCTCTCCAGACTCGATAATTCTTCCTAGAAGTAGATTTTCTAACTTTCAACAGTGTAGGAATTACCGATTCTGACAACCCTCTGTCCTTCAGCACCTGACTTTCAATAGCCAAGCCGTTAAAGCCAGCGACCGTAAAGCAGGATGGAAGATCGGTCCTTGAGCCAAAAGATCTTCTCTGAGAGGGAGTTTCCAAGGGACATTGGTGACCAGTCTTACTAGATCAGGATCCCAAGACTGGCGAGGCCAGCCTGGAGCCACCAGAATGACTGGAATCCCTTCTGCCTTGATTCTGCGCAGAAGCCGCGGCAGAAATTTTAGAGGAAGAAAGGTATACATTAGACGATACTGGCCCCAAGGCACCACCAGAGCGTCTGAAGCGTCGGCCAGAGGATCCCCAGACCTTGCCACAAACCTCTGAACCTTCCAATTGAGACGAGAGGTCAACAGGTCCACATCTGGAGTCCCTCACTGGAGGCACAGTTGCTGAAACAACTCCGGGTTAGGAGACCATTCTCCCTTATCCAGCGCCTGCCCACTGAGGTAGTCCGCCTGCCAATTTTCCACCCCTGGAATATAGACAGCTGAGACGGCTGGAACAAAAACAAACATTCTGCCCACCTTAGAATGCCAGCCACTTCTCTGGCCGCTAAAGCACTTTTGGTGCCCCCTTGATGATTGACATACACCACAGCCGTGGCCTTATCCGATTGAATCCTTACCGGGCGCCCCTGCAGACAATCCGTCCACAGGGACAGTCAGCCTGATCACCTGAATCTACAGGATATTGATTGGCAGACTGGACTCATTTAGAGTCTAAACCCCCTGAGCCAGAACCGTGCCCAAGACATCTTCCCACTTGGACAGGCTGGCATCCGTGGTGACCACTTTCCAGTACAGGGGGAGAAAGGATTTTCCCTGTCGAAGCGCCGGGGAGCAGAGCCACCATATCAAGGACCCCCCTCGTACCCTATCTCAACAGGATCAGATTGTCTAGGGACTGTGGATTCCTATTCCATTTGGCAAGAATCTCCTTTTGCAGAGGTCTGGTATGGAACTGAGAAAACGGAACCGCCTCAAAAGGTGGAGACCATCAAGCCCAGCACTTGCATGCCGATCGGATAACAGAGCCTGAATCACATCCTGCAACTTCTGGAGATTTTTCTCTGGGAGAAACACCCGGGCTGAGGCTGAATCCAGAATCAGACCCAGGCAGTCCAGTTTGTTGGACGGAATCAGAGCCGATTTTTGAAAATTCAGTTTCCAGCCAAACTCTTGCAAAGTTCGCACAGTGATATCCAGATTGTCTTTTTAGGCACTCTGAGATTCTGTTTGCAGAAGAAGGTCATCGAGGTACCCCAGTACCGCAATCCCCCGCTAACACTGGGGCTAACACTTTTGTGAACACCCAAGGAGCCGAGGAGAGACCAAAGGGTAACGCCATTAATTGATAGTGCTCCTCGCCCACAGCAAGTGAAGAAAACGCTAATGCCAGACATATATTGGGATATGAAGGTAAGCGTCCTTGATATCGATAGAGGCCAGAAAATCCCCTTGATGAAGGGATGTCACTACTGCCTGAAGTTGGAAGGGAAGAACCTTGCTGGAGGCAAGGACCGAAATTTAATCTTGTAACCTGACCGAATCAACTCGTGGACACACGTGTCTTGAAGGAGGTCCACGGGTCTGGAAAGAAGAAAATACGTCCCCCCACCCCAGATACGGATGAAAGCGCCTTTCAGGCAGAAGTGGACTTGTCTGCGGGACCAGCGGAACCAGCTTTTGGCTTACCAGACCAGGGTCTCTAGGAACCTCCCGCGAAATTACGGGTGGATTTTGATCCCTTGTCCTGCGGGACAAAAGGGCTGTTTGTGGGTCAAGAAGAAAGGACCATGCTTGCCACGATGCTTTTTACCCTTGGTAACCTGTGGAAGACCTTTATTGATTTCTTCCATGGAAGCTCCGAACAGGAGGTCTCCTACAAAGGAGAGATTGGTCAGCACCTTTCAGCCAAACCACGCGGCGAAGAGTCACCACTGTCAGGGACACCCTGCAGGCTAAGGGGGCCGCATCTAGATATGCTGTAACCCCTGTACCAACTGAGCCGCCAGCTCCATCAGCTCAGGAGGATGCTGATCCCCTTCCAAATCCTGGCGCAGAATCTTTACCCATTCCATTAAGGTCTGGGAGACCTAGGTTATGGCAAATACTGACCTCAAAATTGAACCGGCCACGGTAAAAAGGAATAGGACCTGAGACTCCGCTCTCTTGTCAACAGGGTCCCTCTAAAGGACAAAGAGTCCTCCACCGGTAGCAGTGTGGCTTTATTTAACCTGGAAACCTGGGAATCCACCACCGGTGGAACGGTCAGTTTCTTTACAAGGGATTCTTCAAAAGGATACCTCCTAGCAAAACGCTTAGGTACCCCGACCATGTGTTTTGGGGAACCACACTAACTAGCTACAATATCGTTGAAAGGGGAATACCTTAGTCGCCTAGGCTGGTCTGCGGGTACCAAACTGTACCGGTGCAGCATTAGCTGTGTCCTCCAATTTTAAAGTTTTCCGCACTGATACAATCAATGCATCCACCAGCGCTTTTTCATGCGCGGCCATAGTGGAAAAGGAATCATCCTCCCTATTCGAGCACTCAGGGTGCGCGGACACAGACCAAATAGGGTGACTCGCGTGCACGGCAGCCAGATCAACCTCAGAATCTGAGGAGACAGAGAATGCAGGTGAAGGCGGGGGGACGCTTTTTGCTAGGCCTATTTTCAAGGGCCATATCAACTTTGGACACCAGGGACTGCAGGATCACCGTCATGGCCGCCAAGGCGGACTGAGACGCAGAGTTCCGCAGCTTCTGCGAGTGGATCAGGTGGTGACACATGCTCCAGGGACTACATGGTTAACCTGGAAAGCCCAGGGAAGGGAGAGGTGGGGGAAGGTCCCAGGTGACCCCTCATAGTGGAGGAGGGTGGTAGGAGGTATGGGTATATGAGGGTCCTACTCACCTATGGAGGAGCCCACGTCCGCCCCAGGCCCGCTAACCAGACTGTACTTACCGGACCACCCTGCTGAGTGAGCATCCATCCTGACAGACTGCCTCTGCACCGCAGTGAGGGCGCTGTCGGCCAAGGGGCAAGCTGCGATGCTGGCATGCCAGGTGTGTGCATCCCGGTGGGGTGTTTCACCCGCAGGCCAGTCCCCGTCTGTGGGACTATAGTCGCTATGGAGACCAAGCGCGGAGCTACGGCCTGCAAGCGCTCGCTGGCACAAACTGGGAGACCGTAAGGCTCTCATATAGTCAGTCTGAAACCCAGCCGGCATTCCACAGGAACTGGAGTCAGCAGCAACAAAAAAAATAAAATTAAAAAAAAAAAGGTTCCCTTTAAGACGTTTAAAACAGAGCTAGGACAAAAAGGTCCCAGCAGGGAGCTGTTTGGCCACTCCTAAGACCAGGCAGCTAAAACTGAAGATGCCACGTTGAGTCCAGGGGTAATAACCCAGGGACCCCGCCCCCCTGGGCGTGTCAAAGCCTTTGGCTCTACCTGGTCACTCCTAGTGGCAGGGGCTCATTACCCATTCGTCTATGATTTAAAGCAGCAGCTACGTCCCTCTGTGGATGAAAGAGAAATAGTCGGAGTAAAGGAGTAAAATGTTCCATAGCACAACCCATGCTAACACATTTCAGTCCAGAAAATGACCTTATTCATAGCCTGGTTACAGCAACACTGGCGACAAAAATATATAACAAACTAACTGCTCAACACACCTCCAATAATTAATCCAATTTGATTCACCTGCAAACACAGGAAATTGGGTGGGTTGCTGGCTACTATGATAGAAATATAAACCAACTTTACAGCAATAATCATTCACAAAGTAAAAACAATATGAAATTAAAACCATTAAACTAAGGGGGTATTTTATTCAGATACTGTACAATGTATAGAAATGGGGATAATAAAGATAGTTTAAATTATTAACCCAAATGCAAATCCAGGTCCCACTTGAGGGTTAACCCCACTGGTGACCTGGTCTGCAGTGTATATGCTTCCCCTTGTAATAGGCTGCGATGTCTGTCTCCTCTTTTCAATCCATACACTCTCAATACCAAAAAATTGAAAAAAGTAGTAACCCCTCCATGTACCTCCCTAAAATGTCGAGAGATGCTAGAAATTTGTTTCGCTTGTAAATTGATAGAGTTGCAGAAGTGTTCTCAAATGCGGGTTCTAAAGCAGAGTATGGTACAGCCTACATATAGCAAACGACATACTGTGTAGCATATTAAATATACTACATAAGTTGACCCTCAATTGAAGCACCTAATCTCAAAATGTTACCCTGTAACCAAAGATTCAAAGCTTTTGGTGCATAAATTCAGACTACAATATCTGCATGTTTTAATGCCACAGGCATAGAAGCCTGTGCATGACAACCAGGTAGAAGATTTGCTTTTGAGACTGAACAAACTTGGAGAGAGAAGTAAATTGGAGATTATACTTATTTATTTATCCCACAAAATCCTCCAATTTAGTGATGTCACCTTTCCATATGACAAGCAGTTCATCTATGTAGCGACTGAACCAATACAGGTGTCTGGTAACTAGGTTATAGTGTGTAAATAGAAAATGTTCCTCCTATCATCCTATAAAACAGATTTGCCACAGAAGGTGAAAATTTTGCTCCCATCAATGCTCCACGTTTGATAATAAGAATAAGAGCCATTGATAGATAAAAAAAAAAAAAATAATAATAATAAAACGTGACTTAAAAGATATTAAATACATTGAAGCAAAAATTTAGGAGTAGGAGCTTTACTGCTTTAGATTATATTTAATTGCTTGTAAAAGCAGATGGTGAGGGATGCATGAATATGATATTTATATTCAAATAATGATATCAATGTCTAAACTTTTTTTTTTTTTTTTTTTTAATTTTTGGATACAGAGAGGAAGAAAATTTGTTGGATTTTAAATGCTGCGTTTGTCCACACCAGGGAAAATTCTGATACTTTATGTCTTCATCTCAACGTACAGTGTTCCAGTGCCTCTTTAGCTATGAGGTTTTGTATAAGGCTCAAATCAAGAAAAACCTGGAGTACACAAGAGACCCTATTATACGTTCCAACAGTCAGTGATAATGAAAAACAGACATTCCAGCTACCTCAATGAACTCTGAACTCTAACCAATAAACTACCTGCTGGAGGGAAAATATATGCTGTAGCTAAATGTTTAAAAGAAAGTCTTAATATTTAATATCTACCTCTTGCATTCAGTGGTAGATGCCATACTAGAACTGTTCACTAGCAGATAATTATATCTTTTCATGTGACGAAGATACTACACTTTGCTACAATGTAAAGTAGTGAGTGCACAGCTTGTATAACCATGTAAAATTAGCTGTCCCCTCAAAATAACACACAGCCATTGTCTAAATCGCTATCAACAAGTGTGAGTACACCCCTAAGTGAAAAGTGTCAATATTTTGTGTGGCCACCATTATTTTCTAGCACTGCGTTAATCCTCTTGGGCATGGAGTTCACCAGAGCTTCACAGGTTGCCACTAGGGATGATCGAACAGTTCAGGTCGACCATCGGTTCGACCTGAACATTGACTGTTCGAGGTTCGGCTGAATTCCGAACTTTTTGCTGAAAAAGTTCGGAATTCGGCAACCAGAACCGACCAAAAATGCAATGGGACAGGAACTGGGCTTTAAAAGCCTGTGATTGGACCAGAACCATCAGTAAAAGCCAATTGAGGGGGGAAGGGGAATGCTAGGAATGTGATTGGAGTGACTAGGGGGTCCAGAGGCCAATCATTAGTGAATACGCCCCCCAGTATATAAGATACCCCGCCAAATTCCTAGCATTGTAATACAGGGACGTGGAAGAGAGTGGAAGCAGTTCTGTTACTTCTGCTTCAAAGTGTAATTTAGCAATTATTATTGTGAGGAAAGGGATATCTAGTGTAGTTAGGGTACTATTTTCCACTATAGTTAGATTTAATAATCTAGTTTCTGTAGGGAAAGTGTTAAGTGTAAGGGGACCGTAGTGTAGTGTAGGGTTAACTGACTGACTGCTATGGCAGGGTGACAAAACCCTTCCATGTCAGGGTGACCGCTATAGAGAAAAGATTGTTTCTCTTAGAACACTTATAGAACCGGATAGTGGCTTCGCCCGTCACCCTGCTTTTTGTTGCAGGCGTTACAGGGCTTTTTTGAGGACATGTTTGGAGTCAGGCATGACATCTGAACTTCTGTGTAGGGGTGTATATATATATATATATATATATATATACACATACACACACACACACACATATATAGGTGTGAAAGTAGCAGAAACCTATGCTTGCGCTAATGAAATAATTAACACCCATATGGCTTTTCTGCTATAACACCTATATGTGTGTATGTGTATAAATACATATAAGTGTGTGTGTGTATATATATATATATATATATATATATATATATATATATATATATATATATATATATATATATATATCCCTATACAGCATTTCAGATGTTTTGCCTGCCTCCAAAGACCCCCAAAAAAACGCCTGCGTCAAAAAAAAAACGCCCAGGTGTGTAGTTGCAGGCGTTTTTTTGGGGGGGTCTTTGGAGGCAGGCATAACATCTGAACTTCTGTATAGGGGTATATATACACACACACTTATATGTATTTATACACATACACACATATAGGTGTTATAGCAGAGAAGCCATATGGGTGTTAATTATTTCATTAGCGCAAGCATAGGTTTCTGCTACTTTCACACCTATATAGGTGTATATATACATACATACATACATACGTGTGTGTGTGTGTGTGTGTGTATATATACACATTATATATATATATATATATATATATATATATATATATATATATATATATATATATATATATATATATACCCCTACACAGAAGTACAGATGTTATGCCTGCCTCCAAAGACGCCCAAAAAATGCCCAAAAAAAACGCCAGCTACAAAAACGCCCAGGTGTGTTTTTGCAGCAGGCGTTTTTTTTGGGCATTTTTTGGGGGTCTTTGGAGGCAGGCAAAACATCTGAAATTCTGTATAGGGGTATTTATACACACACACACACATATAGGTGTGAAAGGAAAGAAGCCATATGGGTGTTTAATTATTTCATTAGCGCAAGCATAGTGTTCTGCTACTTTCACACCTATATATGTGTATATATACATACATACGTGTGTGTATATATATATATATATATATATATATATATATATATATATATATATACCCCTACACAGAAGTTCTGATGTTATGCCTGCCTCCAAACATGTCCTCAAAAAAGCCCTATAAACGCCTGCTACAAAACGGGCAAGGTGTGAAAATAGCGGAGCCACTATCCTGTTCTATTGCAATTCTAATACAAACAAACTTTTTTTTTCTGGTTCTGGACATGCTACAGAGCTGAAACTTCACAGGTACACTTTTTTAGACCCCCCAGACACTAAATCCAAAAAAATCACATTTTTTTTTTCCAATAATTGGCTCTCTATCAAAAAAGACAATTTTTAAGAACTTTTTTTGTGTGGTTAATAGTCCCTGGGGCATGACCCAGAACCCTAGGCACTTTTTAGGGGCATTTATGGGGTTTTAGGGCTTCAAAATGGTGTTTTTTGATTACCGAAGTTCGGGTCCCATTGATTTCCATGGGGTTCTGAAATCCGGGCCGAACTTTCGGGAAGTTCGGGTGTTATGGTCAAATTGAACATTTGAAAAGTTCGATCATCCCTAGTTGCCACTGGAGTCCTCTTCCATTCCTCCATGACATCACAGAGCTGGGGGATGTTAAAAGACCTTGCATTCTTCCACCTTCGGTTTGAGGATGCCCCACAGATGCTCAATAGGGTTTAGGTCTGGAGACATACTTGGCCAGTCCATCACCTTTACCCTCAGCTTCGTTAGCAAGGCAGTGGTCTTCTTGGAGGTGTGTTTGGTGTTATGTTGGAATACTACCCTGTGGTCCAGTCTCTGACGGGAAGGTATCATGCTCTGCTTCAGTATGTCACAGTACATGTTGGCATTCATGGTTCCCTCAATGAAGTGTAGCTCCCCAGTGGCGGCAGCACTCATGCAGCCCCAGACCATGACACTCCCACCACCATGCTTGACTGTAGGCAAGACACCCTTGTCTTTGTACTCTTCACCTGGTTGCTGCCAAACACGCTTGACACCATCTGAACAAATAAGTTTATCTTGGTCTCATCAGACCACAGGACATGGTTTCAGTAATCCATGTCCTTAATCTGCTTGTCTTCAAACTGTTTGCGGGCTTTCTTGTGCATCATCTTTAGAAGAGGCTTCCTTCTGGGATGACAGCCATGCAGGCCAATTTGATGCAGCATGCGCTATATAATCTGAGCACTGACAGGCTGACCCCCCACCCCTTCAACCTCTGCAGCAATTCTGGCAGCACTCATACATCTATTTCCCAAAGACAACCTCTGGATAGGACACTGAGCATGTGCACTCAACTATTTTGGTCGACCATAGCGAGGCCTGTTCTGAGGGAAACCTGTCCTGTTAAACCACTGTATGGTCTTGGCCACCATGCTGTAGCTCAGTTTCAGGGTCTTGGCAAACTTCTTATAGCCTAAGCCATCTTTATGTAGAGCAACAATTCTTTTTTTCAGTTCCCCAGAGTTCTTTGCCATGAGGTGTCATGTTGAACTTCCAGTAACCAGTATGAGAGAGTGAGAGCGATAACACCAAATTTAACACACCTGAGACCTTGTAACACTAACAAGTCACATGACACCGGGGAGGGAAAATGGCTAATTGGGCCCAATTTGGACATTTTCACTTAGGGGTGTACTCACTTTTGTTGCTAGCGGTTTTTACATTATTGGCTGTTTGTTGAGTTATTATTATGAGGGGACAGCAAACTTACACAGTTATAGAAGCTGTACACTCACTACTTTACATGGTAGCAAAGTGGAATTTCTTCAGCGTTTTCACATAAAAAGATATAATAAAATATTTACAAAAATGTGAGGGGTGTACTCACTTTTATGAGATACTGTACATCTGCAGTATAAGACATTAAGCCTATCAGCTCAACTCCTCAAAATCATACATTTACTGATCTGCAGTTCTTCTTGCATTTCTCTATAGTACACAATCTTTTCAATGAGACAAACTTCCAAAAAGTTCTCAATCAACACTATTTTTTAATCTTTAGCCCGGTACACACAGGGCTAAAATCGGAAATTTGACAACTTTCAGTCCATTTGTACAGCTGTCTGTTCAACAGAAACTTGTCTAATGACCAGTTTCTTTCGAACGGGCATGCTGGAAAACCAGCATTCCATCAACACTTGCAGCTAATTTGTTGAGAGCACTGAGCGTATTTTGGCAGAAAGCTCAGCAGGAGAAATCCCTACATCAACATCGCTTGTGTTGATGTAAGAACTTGTGTTTTTTTTTTTTTTTTCTTAATCGGTCGGTTAAACAAAAAAATAAAAAACTATGGGCGTTTACCCAGCTTTTTCTGCTGATAGCATTGGTAAATGGATAGGAAAGTATATTAAATTTACTTTTTTTAAAACATTCTTTTTCTACATTTTTTCAGTTACATCGTCTTGGTTTCCAGGCCTAGACAAATGAGTCTTACATCCCAGGAGTGTTCAGGAGGGGAGGAGGGAGGTAGGAGGAGGAGGGGAGGGAGGTAGTAGGAGGGGGAGGTAGTAGGAGGAGGGGAGGGAGGAGAAGGAGGAGGAGAAGGAGGAGGAGGAGGAGGGGAGGGAAGAGGGGAGGGAGGAGGAGGGGAGGTTAAACAAAAAAAATAAAAAACTATGGGCGTTTACCCAGCTTTTTCTGCTGATAGCATTGGTAAATGGATAGGAAAGTATATTAAATTTACTTTTTTTAAAACATTCTTTTTCTACATTTTTTCAGTTACATCGTCTTGGTTTCCAGGCCTAGACAAGAGAGTCTTACATCCCAGGAGTGTTCAGGAGGGGAGGAGGGAGGTAGGAGGAGGAGGGGAGGGAGGTAGTAGGAGGGGGAGGTAGGAGGAGAAGGAGGAGGAGGGGAGGGAAGAGGGGGAGGGGAGGGAGGAGGGGAGGGAGGAGGGGGGAGGAGGAGGGGAGGGAGGAGGGGGGAGGAGGAGGGGAGGGAGGAGGGGGGAGGGAGAGATGAGGGAGGAGGGGAGGGAGGAGGAGGGAGGAGGGGAGGGAGGAGGAGGGAGGAGGGAGGAGGGGAGGGAGGAGGAGGGAGGAGGGGAGGGGGAGGAGTTTCCTCGGCTAAGCACACCCTCCTGGCTACATGCCTGAGCTAAGGAGCTAAGAGCAGGAAGTAAATGCTACATGAAACATCTGCCCTTATTAAAAGATGGCCATGGCCAGAAATGCCAGGGGGGTGTTTTCTAAAGTGATTTCTCAGCAAAATAAAGCATGGATACATGGTCAGATGGACTTGATTTAAAGATTTAATATGAACTAAACAAATGTTTTTGGTTTGTGTTGCTCAGATGCAGTGTAGTTCACCTTTAAGTCAGAAGCCTATTGGTTGCCATGCACAGCTGCTCCAAATTTGATAACTCCCCCCCCCCACTGGCTTTTTGGGGTATTCAAATGGCATTAAAGCAGAACATGGCTAGTGGGATGCGGCAGCAGAGTAATATACACAACTCCCTGAAAATAGGAAGCTGTGGTAATGCTCATGTGGTGCTAAACCTATGTGATTGAAAAAAACTAAAAACTAATAAAAAAGGGGTGAGCCAGGGACAGTCAGGCTGAGGAGAATAGCAATAGGTGACGCTGGTTGTTCTCAAGCCAGAAAATGGGGCAGGCTCTGACATGCTGCAGCTTCCAATGCACACTTTGAATCTCGCAGTGTGCAGTGAAAAGAGTAAGCTATTTCAGGAGAGGAACCTGAACAAATGTACAAGATGAAAGGGAAGGCTGGCGTTCAGCTTTAACTTTGGGAAGGCTTGAGAGAGCCAAACATAAAATTAAATGATATTTATTGACAACCAATATCTGCCTGCTGTCAGTGTAGTACGTTCCTCCTGCCCACTGGTTTGTTTTAAATTATTTGAAGTTTTTTTATTTTGTCAAGCTCTCCAACATCTAGTGAAATATCTCGCTTTTTCAGAAGAACAAGAGAGTGTGTCTCACACCATCACATGGGTGATGATTATCTATTTTTTTTCTAGTTAAGCATGTGTGCAGCCAAAAACAGAAGAATTAGTCATGCACTTTTGCAGCTCCAAGAAATGGTTCAACTCAGTCATCATTGATAACATGGTTGCATGGCGGAATTTTAACCAGCCACAATGGGGGAAAAAAAAAAAAAAAAGTTAAAAAAACAAAAATTACTTTGAGACTAGCAGGAAGGAGGACTGTTTTTGATAACAGATAACGCTTCAGTATACAATGCATTACATTAAAAAAAGGGGGCAAAAATATCCAAAAGGTAGTTTTCAAGCTTTAAGATGATGGAGAAAGTCAAGAAAATTTACAATGCTACTCCCACAAAAAAAAAAAATTGTTTCCAGCTAACTTTGATGTTTTTTTTCATCAATTAAGTCTTGGCATTTGTGTTGCTCATAAAACACAAGCCCTTTACAATCTGATCAACTGAAATATGATGAACTGAAATCAAACCTGTCCAGCCAGAATGCCAAAAACTCCTATAACTGCTGAGTACACGCTATACATTCCTCACTGACCGATGCATTTCCCTTATATTCTGTCAACGTGGTCCAACCTGTGAATAAGTGTTTTAACCAAAAACAGTTTAGAATGCTGATGTCGGTTCTTGTTACTCAAACCTGGAAAGTATAGCTTAAACTCTAGTTAACCTGACTCAAGACATTCAGTCCAATTTTTCTCTATGGTATATAACTGCATAGGCCACTAGGAACAGAGGATTGCTATGAGGGATGTACGCAGCACAGCCAAGGCAGATTAGGATATGTTTGCATTAAAGGTGTGCAATAGGTAAGTAGTAAATATGCCAAGGGGTGTGAGGGCCAGCAGTAGAGCCCACTTAGGCTGGCCATAGGCTGAGCAAATGTGGTGTCAGAAAATAAATTTGCTCTAATCCCTCACACCGAGTGTGTGCGCGGCTATAACAGCCGCTAGTGATAATCACATCCTGCAGGCTGGTTGTACCAAAGTTGATAAATTGATCAACTTGGGTACATTCAGCCTGCTCATACATGGTTCGAATCTCAGCAGGTTCCTGCTAAACTTGCCGAGATTCGAGCAGTCTATGGCAAGCCGTACTTGAAAATGCCCTTTGAGTGACTAAGATGAACCTTATTTCTATTCTGATGAAACTGTGCACCCATCCTATGGTTTATAATATGCAGCCTACTGTCACAGGAATCCCGAAATACTGCAAAGTAGTCAAAAACGGTTCAAACGCCCAAAACCGAAAATCCCCCTGATAAATTTCCATGTTTTCCAGACTCCCCACCACCGCTCCTTCCTCTGCATATGAGCTGACTAAACAACTTTATCATGTAGTTTGCAGGGTTTGAGGGACAACTTATTTTAAAAGTTAACCACAAGATGGATGGAGCAGGACAATTTTCATCACAATAAAAGATGCATCCAAATCTTATTTACTGAAAGAGCATTTTGAATTAAGGTGTGCTTTAGCGCTAGCTCTTACAAACCTAGTAAACCTCTAATACAGATACAGCCTAATCTGAAAATCCACTGCCTTACCTGTGCTACATATTTCTTTGCATCCCTCAAACCAATCCTTAGTGCCTACTGGCTTATGCAGTTATGCATCATATAGAGGAATGGGGCTGTAGCTCAAGATGCCCTAGAGACAACCCCCATATGGAACAAAACTTCATAGATGAAGCCAACAGGCACCAAAGATTGTTGTGAAAAATGTTAAAGCCATGACTTTCAGATGAAGGTATGCCTAATAGGTAGTAAACATGTGCTCAGGAGGGAGAAGGCCAGTACTATTAGGATGTTTCACTTGAAAGTACAGGTCCTTTTTAACGTCAATGGTTAGTTTGACGTTCGATTTCTCTACAGGCATGCACAAAGAGCTGCAGTACTTTTCTGAAAGCCAAGAAATGTGGATTTGGCAACAATCCTCACAAAATCTTGTTTTAATTATGGCCGGGACATTAAGGGGAAGCTCTCTAACAGCAACTGACAGATATTTGAAGGAACCTGCCTGAAGAGAGACTGCTCTGTATGTGTAGATGGATAGTGTGCGAGGAGAAGAAATTCCTACAGTAAAGTTTTAAAGGTATTAACACAATAATGCATCAAATGATCTGCTCTACCTCTTGAATAAAAAATAGATACTCTGTGCAAATAACATTTAGTTAAAAACCTTAAGAAACATGAACAAAGTGCAAGTCAGTAGAAATAGCATTTGTTTTTTCACTTTCCATCCAACAATAGTTTCTACTTTTTAATGAAGGGAAAGCAACAGGTTAGCTTTAATGTTCCACTCCCCCAGCAGTACAACGTTTCCTAAAAATACCTTTAATTTATGGATTAATACTTTGTTCAAAAATATATAGGAATCTGCGCTGGAGCATTTATACTTCAATAAATGATAAAGCAGCCACTTAAGCAATCGTGACACTAATAGCAAAAAATTTGTGATGCATTGATACACCGATACAATAAATAAATTAAAAACAAAAGGTGAAAAAAAAAGTGACAAAATGAAATTAGTTCACAAGAACCAATCTGCAGTGCAGAGGTTCTAAAAATAGGATTTTTTGTACTTACCGTATAATCCTTTTCTCTTCTGTTCATTGACAGACACAGCTCCATATTCTTTACCATAGGGTTATACTGCCTTCTACAGTAGTAAGACTAGGCAGACCGCACTAAAGCTTGGTTTATGCCCGGTGAGCCGTCCTCAGCTGGCATAATCTCCCTCTCTACTTAGAGATACTCAGTTTTGTAACAAGCAGTAATAGAAGCTCATAAATCAAGAGTCATCCACCCTTCCTGACATCACAATGCACCCCCTTACCTTGTGCTACTGCCAGTAAGAAGATGCGGGTGGATCTGGGAAGAAGAAATAGCAAGGTCTGGAGGAGGACCAGAGGAGAGCTGGAGTAAGCTTACAGAGCCTGCTGAATGCTGAGACCAGGGGAGGTAGAGACAAGGTGGTGTTGCGGCTGCACAGAGAGGTGCAGGATCTGTAGGAGGAGTTCTGCCCTCCTCTCTGCTGTGGACGTCTGGGAAGGGGGGGAAAAGACGAGCCTTTCTGCAGCAGTATAGAGAAGCACAGCATCTGGTAAGGAGTTCTGTCCTGCCGGCTACCGAGACAAGGGGGGTGCTGCAGCTGCAGGAGAGGTGCGAGGGCCACATGAAATGGCCCGGGGGGCCGCATTCGGCCCGCGGGCCTTGTGTTTGACACCTGTGCCCTAGAGGGTTGGGTGCTGTGTCTGTCAATGAAGAAAAGGATTTTTACAGTGAGTACAAAAGCCATTTTCTTCTTTGTTCATTGACAGACACAGCTCCATATTCTTCACAATAGGGATGCCCCAAAGCAGTGCCAAACATGAGGGGTGGGAACAACAAACCCAAGGCTAAAAAAAAACCCAGTCCAGGTAATAGATCAACTAGAACAGGGGACCAACCAGAAATACACCATTGAGAGGGAAAAACAGACCCTCTAAGTTGCAGCCTGCAAAACTTTGCGACCAAAAGAGGCAACCGCATACGCCAAAACATCCACTTTGGAAAACTGTGAAAAAAGTATGCACCGATGACCAAGTGGATGTCGTGCACACCTGGGCCCAAGAAGCACTAAGTGCTCAAGTAGAATGTGCCATCACAGGGAAAGGGGGGAATCTGACCCCCTAAGCAAATAAGCCTGGGTCACCGTCTGTCTGATCCAACTGGAAATAGTATCAGAGGAAGCCTTTTTGGACGGAGGCCAGTCCTTAAGCACAAAGAGCGAGTCTGACCTCAAAGGACTCGTGGCTGCCAAATAGCTCAAACAACATCCACAGTATGCAAGGCAAATTCCCTGGCATGAGCCGGCCTGGGACACAAGGACGGCAGCACAATGCCCTCATTTAGATGGAAATCAGACAACCTTCGGGAGGAACGATGGCATGGTGGCAGGACCACATTATCCCTGTGAACCACCAATTAGGGAGAACGACAAGACAAAGATGCAAACTCTGACACTCTGCGAACAAAGGTCACTTACCTTGAAGCCATGACAGGTAATGAATAAAAACCCCCGAAAACATTCCGAAACGATCACGCACTGGGACAAGAAGTCATGTCCTGCCCACAACAGAGCTTGCAGCCGATCAGGGGGCAGGTGCACAGTGGAAGGAACCATTTGAGGACAAAAACAGAATTCTATCTTGGAACCGGATACAATCACCTCGTGGACCCACTGGTTGCTGACCAGGGGGGGTCCACGGTCCCAGAACCATCAAAGACGTCGGAGGGGAAGGGGGAGAAGGGGAGGAAGGTGGGGAAGAAGGGGGGAAGAGGGAGAGCGAGGGGGGGAGAGCGAGAGCGAGGGGGGGCGAGCGAGAGCGAGGGGAGGGGGGGAGAGCGTAAGGGGGGGAGAGCGTAAGGGGGGGAGAGCGTAAGGGGGGGAGAGCGTAAGGGGGGGAGAGCGTAAGGGGGGGGGGGGGAAGAGGGAGAGCGTAGGGGGGGAGAAGAGGGAGAGCGTAGGGGGGGGGGGGGGAGAAGAGGGAGAGCGTAGGGGGGGGAGAAGAGGGAGAGCGTAGGGGGGGGGGAGAAGAGGGAGAGCGTAGGGGGGGGGAGAAGAGGGAGAGCGTGGGGGGGGGGGGAGAAGAGGGAGAGCGTGGGGGGGGGGGGAGAAGAGGGAGAGCGTAGGGGGGGGAGAAGAGGGAGAGCGTAGGGGGGGGGAGAAGAGGGAGAGCGTAGGGGGGGGAGAAGAGGGAGAGCGTAGGGGGGGGAGAAGAGGGAGAGCGTAGGGGGGGGAGAAGAGGGAGAGCGTAGGGGGGGGAGAAGAGGGAGAGCGTGGGGGGGGGGAGAAGAGAGAGAGCGTGGGGGGGGGAGAAGAGAGAGAGCGTAGGGGGGGGGAGAAGAGAGAGAGCGTAGGGGGGGGGGGAGAAGAGAGAGAGCGTGGGGGGGGAGAAGAGGGAGAGCGTAGGGGGGGGAGAAGAGGGAGAGCGTAGGGGGGGGGAGAAGAGGGAGAGCGTAGGGGGGGGGAGAAGAGGGAGAGCGTAGGGGGGGGAGAAGAGGGAGAGCGTAGGGGGGGGGAGAAGAGGGAGAGCGTAGGGGGGGGGGGAGAAGAGGGAGAGCGTAGGGGGGGAGAAGAGGGAGAGCGTAGGGGGGGGGGGGGGAGAAGAAGGAGAGCGTAGGGGGGGGAGAAGAGGGAGAGCGTAGGGGGGGGGAAGAGGGAGAGCGTAGGGAGGGGGGGGAGAAGAGTGAGAGCGTAGGGAGGGGGGGGAGAAGAGTGAGAGCGTAGGGAGGGGGGGGAGAAGAGGGAGAGCGTGGGGGGGGGGAGAAGAGGGAGAGCGTGGGGGGGGGGAGAAGAGGGAGAGCGTGGGGGGGGGGAGAAGAGGGAGAGCGTAGGGGGGGGGGGAAGAGGGAGAGCGTAGGGGGGGGGAGAAGAGGCAGAGCGTAGGGGGGAGAAGAGGCAGAGCGTAGGGGGGAGAAGAGGCAGAGCGTAGGGGGGAGAAGAGGCAGAGCGTAGGGGGGAGAAGAGGCAGAGCGTAGGGGGGAGAAGAGGCAGAGCGTAGGGGGGAGAAGAGGCAGAGCGTAGGGGGGAGAAGAGGCAGAGCGTAGGGGGGAGAAGAGGCAGAGCGTAGGGGGGAGAAGAGGCAGAGCGTAGGGGGGAGAAGAGGCAGAGCGTAGGGGGGAGAAAAGGCAGAGCGTAGGGGGGAGAAGAGGCAGAGCGTAGGGGGGAGAAAAGGCAGAGCGTAGGGGGGAGAAAAGGCAGAGCGTAGGGGGGGGAAAGAGGGAGAGCGAAGGGGGGGAAAGAGGGAGAGCGAAGGGGGGGAAAGAGGGAGAGCGAAGGGGGGGAAAGAGGGAGAGCGAAGGGGGGAGAGCAACCCTGGAGAGCGAGAGAGTGATCACCCCAGGGAGTACCCGCGCCCCACACTGCATCCAGGGAAGGAGAGGAAAGGGCCCTTACTTACTGATCCAGCGAAGCCCGTGGGTAACACTCCCAAGACAGCTTTGGTCTGCGTGCGCTCGCTGGCCGGGCTAAGGCGACCACTGGAACTGCAATTTTCGAGCCTGTCGCTCAGCAGTTCCAAAAACAAAAAGCAAACAAAATAGATAAAAATGCCAGGACCTAGAGCCCAGCAGGGAGACCAAGTCCTACTCCTGAACTATGCAAACAAAAGCTGAGTATCCTCTAAGCAGAGAGGGGGATTATGCCAGCTGAGGACGGCCCAAGGGGCGTAGCAAAGCTTTTGTGTTGTCTGCCTAGTCCTACTCCTGTAGAGGTCAGCATAACCCTATGGTAAAGAATATGGATCCGTGTGTCAATGAATAGAAGAGAAAATGGGTTGATAAAGTTCAAAAATGTAATCCACGTTCCATTTCTCATATTTCTCACACTCCCAACTTTTTGTGCCTCCAACACAGACTGACACCATATAGATGAGCCGCTTACCAGATGTAGTGGACCATTGCATAAATACTCAAAACGTGCTTGTTAAATCCCTTTGATCAGGATGATTCTAGGCACACATCCAATCAGGATTACTCCAACATCTTAAAGGATATGGTGGAAATTAAAAAATATGCACCCATAGTGTAATCCAAAAAAGTTAGTTATGTAAGACGTGATAGCAAGCGGCACAACAGTTGCAAAGGATTCATACTAAAGCAAAAATAAAATGGGCAAATAGTCTAAAATTCACATTAAGCAGTAAAAAAAACAACACAATTCTTTTCCCAAAGCAGCAAGGTGTGTGGAGGCACTGGACTCAACACGCAGATCAGTGAGCATGTGGGCTTAAGTAGCTACGCCCAACGCACTTCGTCGGAGATTACATTGTCGCAATCTCTGACAAAACCAGGCGTGGCTACGACGCTACATCATCACGCCTGCTCGCCAAACGCCATGTGGAGTCCGGTACGGCCACACACCTTGCTGCTTTGGGAAAAGCATTTTGTTGTTTTTTCACTGCTTCATGTAGATTTTAGATTCTTTGCCCATTTTATTTGTACTTTAGTATGGATCCTTTTGCAAGTGTTGTGTCGCTTTCTATTAGTACAAATAAAATGGGCAAAGAGTCTAAAATCTGCATCAAGCAATAAAAAAAACAACAAAATACTTTTTCCCAAAGCAGGTGTGTGGCCACACAGGACTCCACATCTTGTATCACTGCATTACTCGGATTTTTTTATTTTGCGCTACTTTTTTGTATTTTTACAAAAATAGGTTACCACAGGGAATTTGAAACTTTACTTACATAGGCTAAAGCAGAAACCTTCAGCAGGAACCAGCCAAGATTCAAACCATTTATAGGCAGGCTGAAAGTGACAAGTTGATCGATCAACTTGGGTAGACCCAGCCTGCCAGATTTTACATGCAATTATCGATAGTCGCTGTTAAAGATGCTAGGAATATTCATGGTTTTCTCCTGGCAGGGATGGCCTTCCCGCCGGGAGAACACTGGTTCAGCAGGAGGGATTCCTCTGTCACTGTCTGTGTGGATACGGGAATAAACCTGTGGTTGCAGTAAAGAAATTTGATCCTTCTATCGCTGGTCTAAGGGCATTGAATAATTCGATTACATTGTGTGTATTACATTGAATAAAGCTGAAATCCAGGCTCCTAACCACTTTTTATTACTAGATTCCTCATCCTCAATGTGTGAACCATGTGCAGTTCCCAGGTGCCTGGGGAAGCATACATGTTTGAGATACGGGTCACATTTGCTAGGTAACAGGGCACTGACACTACCCATTAGTGAATAGGAAAGGCAATACGTGGTAGACGTGTACATGGGTAGAGATGGGCCATTCCTTATTTACATGTACTTTCAGCACTTATTATCTAGCTGCGAATCAATGGATATGGGCAGGTTGCAACTTGGTGCTGTATTGACTGTACCCATTCTCAGAAAGAAACATGGCATAATCAAGCTCCCTTCTGTAGACTACAGCTAGGAGGTTATGCAATCAGGAGCATGGTTGCACAAACAGGACGACAGCAGAAAGAAGTAGTAAAGGGCCTGTTTGAGGGTTTTAAATGCCAGTCAGGAGGATTTCAGTACTATTTAGAAATTGGAATTGTTTTTCTTGACATTTACCCACTTTAATCTCATTAGTGTTGGCCTTGGTGCAGCCCCGAAACTAGCCCCCAAACACTCCCTTTAGCTGCATCAACTTTCAAACAAGGATGAGAACACAGAAACTTGTAATCCATACAGAAACCCAAGTTTCCCCACAAAGCGACCAAAGTGTACAATGACCCACCCAGTCAGAAATATTGGTTGATGGCTGCCTCTCTTGATTCCAAGGTTATAATTCAGCTGGAAAAAATGGGTTCATAACATTGGCAACTTACTGCTAGGCCACATTGATTATACTTCAGTTCAAGCCCACCCACTTCAATCTAAAAAGGCTTTGATCTTTCAAAACACATTTTGTGCACCATACAAATACCAGTTTCAGGTTTACAATTTTAAATTTGTCCTGTTTACAGGGTAGACATGCAGCCCCATACCTGAAAGTTGGATGTCAAGTTGGCAAATCCTGCCATGGCCATAATAAACTGAATTAGTTAAACATTTCCAAAGCACACATTTACTAAAAGACAGTCATAAAATTACCATTTACATGCTTTAGAAATTGTGTAGTACTTTTCAGTATTCAGCTAGAACAAGGATTATTCTGTTCAGCGAGTATCATTTATTCGGCAATGACAAAGATACGCTTTTAGGTTGATGGTAAAATCAGTGGAGCAAGAAATTTACAGCGTGGAGCTCAACCAAAATAAACAGTTAACAAGTTACTGGGCCCAGAGGTTGAAAGCTAAACTTCCACACGTTTACTTAATGCCTGTGTTTATGCAGACATTTATATCAAATGCCAACAGGAAAAAGAACCACAACTTTCAAAATTCCACTTAAAAATACAGACTGTAAAATATAAACACAATATATAGGCACTTGTAGGAAACACATACAGGAGTATGCCTCTCTGTGTACGGATAGAAACATAAAATGTAGCTCACTCAGGGGCTTTATTACAATTTATAAAACAAAATTTGTCAGTCAACATTTCCTGTGTAAATGTGATGTATTCTTCTTTAAGAACATATTGAAGTCATTGGTTCTCAAGTAGTGCTGTGAGAAGGCCAGTCAATTCGAAAAGATTCTATACTTACTATGTGTATGTTGTGC
Source organism: Pelophylax lessonae (assembly GCF_965119305.1). Classification (NCBI taxonomy): domain Eukaryota; kingdom Metazoa; phylum Chordata; class Amphibia; order Anura; family Ranidae; genus Pelophylax; species Pelophylax lessonae. The sequence continues at coordinate 241,726,887 of NC_138771.1, read as the reverse complement.
ACATTGTCCAGTCCAAACTATATAGACACCAGTGACTTATTTTGAAATACATATGACATGAGGAAACGGAAACAAGGAACAGAGACTTAAGCCTCGTACACAAGCAACGATTATCGGGCAGACCGATCGTCCGACTTTTGTCCAAGTTGTTTTGTTGGTTGGAATGTGCCTAGACTGCACACTAATTTTCTCGGCCAACAAAATTCTACTTCAGAAGTGGTGTCATGTGTTGGTTTGTTTTCTTTGTGTTTTTTCTTCACTGAGGATGCCCAGACTTGCTCATCAGATTTTTCCCTGTCGAAATCTGTACTGACTGCACGAAAATCGGCCGTTGTGTTGACGGCCAACAAAAATTTTATAGTCTGCACACCGAATTTTCGGCCGAAAAAAATCTGGAGCTGGTTGTCGGAAGCATCATACTAACCAGCCGAAAATCGGCAGATCGGACGCTGGCCGAAAATTCCCTGCCAATTTTCGACGCGTGTGTACGGGGCTTTAAACTGGCCATAGATAAATCTTTTTTTTTTTTTTTTTTCTGTTCAACCAGTGAGCTGAATGAAAAAAAGATAAACAGATCCCTCCCATCGACACAATCAAGGTGGATGGAGGAAATTATCCCTGCTGAGACATTGTATTCAGCAGGGACAATCAAACAAAATTTCTCAACAAGCCTTTTCAACAGAAATCTATGGGAAGCAGCCACACAAGGAACGAAATGCAGCCAATGCCTTCTGAACTGGCTGCATTTCAATCGATTTATGGCCAGCTTTAGCCTAGATATAGACAGAAAACAATCTGCCCTGGTGATGATGACTGTTTACACTACCAGAATTTCTGCCATTTTTGGAAGATAATTAAGCAGTGCATGTGACAAATATGACAACTAAGGTCTTAGCTTATGACTGACCCAGTGGAATAACACATTTTAGTCAATTCTTTACAGTCAGTGGCGAAAATAATCAGCTGTACATTTTATTAGGGCTGAAAGAACTAATCGATCAATCGACAACTAATCAATGAAAATAGTTGTCAACTATTTTCATCATCGATTAGTTGGTCAGCCGATAAATTGTCCAGCATACAGAATGCATTATTTGTTTACAGATCAGAAAATACAGTGCAACGCACATACAGCTCCGTACACCATCCATACATGCCAGTAGATGGCAGAGAACTTGTGAATGTGTGAGGAGCAATGCCTCATGGGAAATGTAGTCCTGGGCAAGAGAAGAAACCAAGTCATTCTAAAGGCAGAGGTTTTTTTTACCTTTACAGTACTATACTTTGCTGCTTCTTATAGGGGCACTTTAAAGGCAGGAAGAGCCAGAAGTGCCGTGGGGGGACCAGAAGCAGTGCTGCTCTGTGCAAAACAATTACACAGAGTGGGTATGACAAGTCAAAATGAAAAAAAAAAAAAAATCCAACGTTTACAATCACTTTAAGGGCTCTGTGCAGGAAAGATCAGCATCTAAACCCAGAGAAGGAGGAGGCTCATAGACTAGAAGTGATAGGCATTACAATTACATTTAAAGTAAAAGTTTACCAGTATTGTGCATCATATTTAAAATGATTGGATCCAGAAAAAAAAAAAAAGTCTCAGCTTTTAGTACTACTTTAATATAAAAATGTTATTTTCCACCCTTCATATAGCTTCATGTCTTATAGGGGCACTTTAAAGGCAGGAGGAGCCAACAGTGCCGTGGGTGAGGGAGCAGAAAAGCAGAAATCAGTGCTGCTCTGTGCAAAACCATTACACAAAGTGGGTAAGTGTGACAAGTTGGTGACAAAAAAAAAAAAAAAAAAGGAATCCAACATTTACAATCACTTTAAAGGCTTTGTACAGGGAAGATCAACATATAAACCCAGAGAAGCTGGAGGCTGACAGACTGGAAGGTGATATAAGGCATTACAACTACATTTGAATTAAAAGTTTACCAGTATTGTGCATTATATTTAAAATGATTATGTCCCTGGAAAAAAGTCTCAGCTTTTAGTACTACTTTAACCAGTTGTGGACCGTAAGAATTTGCTCCCTTAATGACCAGGCTATTTTTTGCGATTAGGCACTGCGTTACGTTAGCGGAAAAGTGCGTAGTCGTGCGACGCTGTACCCAAATAAAATTGATGTCCTTTTTTTCCCCACAAATAGAGCTTTCTTTTGGTGGTATTTGATCATCTGTGTGATTTAAAATTTAAAATTGCGACAATTCTGAAAAAAAAAATATATATATATGTATTTTGATTGGTTTGAGCAAAAGTTATTTCGTCTACAAACTAAAGGAAAGATTTATGTCAAGTTTTATTTTTTTTACTAGTAATGGCGGCGATCTGCGATTTTTAGTGGGACTGCGACATTGGGGCGGACAGATCGGACCCCTAACTGATATTTTTTACACTTTTGGGGCCCACCAGTGACATTACTACAGTAATCAGTGCTAAAAATGTGCACTGTTTCTGTAATAATGACATTGGCAGGGAATGGGTTAACCTAGTGGGTGATCAAGGGGTTAAATGTAAGCCTAGGGGAGTGATTATAAACTGTGGGGGGTTGGGCTTTTGAAATCATAGAGGCTGCTCGGTCCTTCTCTCGCAGCGGGGAGTGATCGCGGGTGGCTGGCGGCAATCACGCGCTCTCCCTCAGCACCAGGCGCACGATCGACATAGTACTAGTTCACGCAGGAGGAGCTGCCTGCCGCAGTAAAACTGTGGCGGGCGGTCCGGAACTGGTTAATATAAAAATGTTATTTTCCCCCCTCCACCCTTCATATAGCTTCATGTCTGACTCCCAGTTAAAATACCCTGCATATCTGACTTCTGGGCATATTTATTATATACATACGCATGATACAAGATATAATACTTTCACTGTTTCACATTAGAAATTGTAATTATACTACAGTAGTGAATATCTGCTGTTTTTGTACTATAAAGGGCTATTTATTTCATTTTTTCAACCCCATCATGACAGGTGATTAAAAAAAGCATGCTGCTGCTACTTAATGTCTTATGCTGCCCATACATGTATTGATTTTTGGACAAGAATATTTGCATGAATATTTGTATATTGAGTGTTGTATGAAAATTCAACTTGCTTTTAACATTCAATTTTAAAATGAATATAACTTCTGAGCAAAAACCACATACACTTATTGAAGATTTGTTTGATCGAAAAGTATTCTATTCTGCTCCTTCCAATTTTCCTGTCACTGTGGTTGACAACGAACACCAAATAGACAGTAATGGTTAGAAAATCGGATGAATGTTATTAAAAATTTTCTAAAGAAAAAATAATTTGTGTATGGCCAGCAAAAGTGACAGCAGGTGCTGGGAGGTTGTTTAAAGCTACCTGCCTATTACAAGGGAGTCTGTCATGAATATTATATAACAATCCGGTCTGAAAATTAGTAAAACAGTGTTTTAGGTCTTTTCAAGTTTTAAACATTTTGATCTCCGAGTCTGATATGTAACACATTTAAACCTCTAATAATACATATATCTGTCTCAGAGTGGATTTAATATCCAACTATATAGCTGGATAATAAGATTTTTGTAAGATCTTACCGTAAAATCTTTTTCTCTGATGCCCATCGACAGACGCAGCCTCATCTCCATGAGCTGAGTGGGTTTATGCTCCTCCCATCAGGAGTAGTCTAGGCAGGAAAATTTGAATACACATGCCCAGGGGGCTGTCCTTCCAGGCGTAAACCCCCACTGCACAACCCAGCACATCAGTTTAGTTTAAAAGCAGTGAAGACAACAGAACCAACCCCAAACAGAGGGGCGTGTGCTGCGTCTGTCGATGGACATCAGAGAAAAAGACTTTACAGTAAGATCTTACAAAAATCTTATTTTCTCCTATTGTCCATCGACAGACGCAGCCTCATCTCCAAGAGCTGAGTGGGCCATCCCACAGCAGTATAGGCATGAGGGGTGGGAAAATACAACCAGACAGTAACGTCAACTCCAAAAGGCTAAAACGTAGCCAACCGGGCAACATGGAGCTGAACCAAACAGGAGCTCACCCAGATAAAAGACCCCGAAGAGAAGTACAAACAAACATTTTCTTATGAAACAGCAGCCTGCAAAACCTTGCAGCCAAAAGTGGCGTCCGAAGAAGCCAACAAATCCACCTTTTAAAGGTGGTAATGGTGTGCACAGACGACCAAGTTTCTGCCTTACAAACTTGTACAACAGAGGCCTGATGGCGAAAAGCCCAAGAGGCACTCAGCGCTGTAGTAGAATGCGCCTTCACAGAGAAAGGCGGAGCCTGACCCTTGATCAAATAAGCCTGAACAACCGTCTGCCTGATCCATCTCGAAATGGTAGCAGCAGATGCAACCAAACCTTTGCGAGGACTGTCCGGAAGGACAAAGAGAGAGTCCGACTTCCTGAAGGACTCAGTAACCGTCAGATAAACCCTTATCACCCGAACCACATCCAGAGAGTGCAAGGCAACTTCCTTGTGATGTTTTGGCTTCGGACATAAAGAAGGCAACACAATTTATTCATTCAGTTGAAAATCCAATACCACCTTAGGAAGAAAGGATGGATTAGGTTGGAGTACCACTCTATCCCTGTGGACCACCAAATAAGTCTAACGACAGGACAAGGCCGCCAACTCAGACTGTGTGGGCAGAAGTGATAGCCACTAGGAAGGCAACCTTCTTCAACAAAGAAAGCAGAGAAATCTCTCTAATATTCTCAAAAGGAGGCTTTTGAAGAACAGCCAAAACCAGATTAAGATCCCACGGCGGTAACGGGGGATCTCCTCGGAAGGGCCAGATGACGCACCCCCTGAACGAAAGCACCCCCCCAAGGACGTTGGAAGTAAATAACCAAGGCCGAAACATGGCCCTTGATAGTACCCAACGCCAAGCACTGCTCAACCCCTTTTGGAAAAAGGCCATTAACCTAGCTATAGAAAAGTGAGGGTGCAGCTGCAGCGATTCACACCAAGAAAGTTACAAGAAACACCAGAGCCTGGATCCCCTGGTGCAACAGTTCCCCGGTCCAAAGACTCCCGCAAACCCCAAATCCATTTAGTCTGTGAGACTAGCAGACACACAAAAACCGGTTTCAAAACGGAACCCCCCAGCACATGAAGATTGCAGGAAAGGGATTCCATGACTAAAATCAACTTTAGTCGCCAGGCTTTCCAGGGCAGCTGAAATCGCGGCCAGCGACTGCAATCCGGACTGTCCGGGAGTCGCACAGAGTGGGTCTGAGGGTGAAATTCCAGTTTGGGACTCCATAGTGCAAATTGCAAGAAATGGAGTACTGTAGCTTTAAGAACGCCGATCGCGGTATTCACCATCGATCATCGCGGTCTGCAGGGAACCCCTTTAAACTGATAGAAAGTGCAAGGATATTCCCGCAGGGACCCTCAATACTTTACCACCTCAGACACACAGCTTCCTGAATCTTCCACAGCATGGAGAGAGAGAAGCAAGAAGTGACCTCGGCTCAGCAGCAGGAAATTACCACACAGGAAGTTATGCAGCCTGATAGGGATACACTGCCAAAGACAGCACCAGGGTTCACAAAGATGGATGCCCATACAAAAAAAATAGAAGCTGCAGGGAAAATGGCAGCCCCATACAAGTCTATGGGGAAAAATACCATTGCTTACACCTAAGATGACGGTGCCCACGTCGCACCATGCGGCTAGGGAAAGACACATGAAGGCCTCAGGAACCACAACAGGGATCAGCAAGCCCAAGGTACCATGTGACATCCCCCGGAGCGCCAGAGCACTCAAGACACACAGCCCCCGCAGGGACAGGAAGAGGGAAGGACACACAGACAGGGCACTGGGCAGAACAGGGGGATCTCTTTGGAGGCACAAATCCCATTATCCCCAGGGGAGGGCCCACAACCCCCCAAGTCAAGCAGAGGCAAGGAGGGAACAGTTACTCACCATACAATGGACCGGGTGGGCTCCACTCCGGGCAGAGACTGCCTCCCACCCGAAGTTGGGGTGCTGCCAGCCAAAGAGTCGCAGCGTACCCAAGGCGTTCCAGGGCGTTGCGTCCAGGCTCGTCCCCCTCCGGACAAAGGGGCCCCGTAGTGCCTAGAACTATAACCTGCTCATGCTCATAGGCCAGACTGGGGGACCATAAGGATCTAGATTATCCAGTACGAAGCCCCAGCCAGCATCGTTGCTTGTAGATCACCAGGAAATTCTTCCCTGAACATTAGCTAGCAAGTGAGTAAAGAGAAATAAAAGAAAATATTCTGAAAAGAAAAAAAAAAAACTGAGACCGGAGTCCCAGCAGGAAACCTAGGTCTACTTCTCTAGGCATAAAACAAACTGATGTGCTGGGTTGTGCAGTGGGGGTTTATGCCTGGAGGGACAGCCCCCTGGGCATGTGTATTCAAATTTTCCTGCCTAGGCTACTCCTGATGGGAGGAGCATAAACCCACTCAGCTCATGGAGATGAGACTGCGTATTTCGATAGACAATAGAGAAAACTGGATTTTTGACTTACCATAAAATCCTTTTCTCTTAGGTTTATTGCCGGACGCAGTACCCGCCACTCTATTTTTTTTGAGTGGGTTGGTGTGCTTTTCTCCGACACTGCTTTAATACAAAACTGACATCCTATGCAGGAATAGAGAGGGTATACCCCCAGGGACTGCCCATAGGCGTAGCCAGAAATTCTTTCTGCCTAGTGTCCTACTCCTGTAGGGGGCGGTATTACCCTACTGATATGCATCAGAGGACTGCGTCCGTCAATGAACGATAAAACTATAAAACGATGAAACGAAAATTTATATTTACCACTGCATATAGATATTCAAGATTATTAACTAAATGATACACCAACCTTTTATTTTGAGGTTTTTATCCAATTAGTCGATTAATCGAAACAATAAATCGGCAAACTAATCAATTATGAAAATAATCGTTAGTTACAGCCCTACTTTTGATGGAGGTGAACATGCATACGCAAATTGGGATACAACATACCTTAAAATTTAACTGTCACAACTGGAATTCTGCAATAATCAAAATGTTCATTCTTAAAGCAGATCTTTCCTCCGTCTCACTAAAAACCACATCACCATACAGCGCCGCATGCTGACATGAAATAATCTTACATTCGTTAGTTAAAGTAGAAGTAAAACGCCAAGTGGAAGTAAAGGAAAAACCGAATGCGAAACCAACTCTTTTCCCCATTCTAAGCCTCATCTATCTAACCCTGTAAAGAAAAGATAGCTATATTTACTTATTCCGAAGCTGCTCCACTCCAGTCTCCAGCGGTGCCTTCTGTGTGCAGGAGACAGACAACGGCTGGGAAATGCCTGGAAAGGGGCGTCACCCATAGACTTACTAAGGGGTTTCCGTTGTTGCCTGCCTCTCCTATACACTATAGCTGCTGCTGATGGCTCACCCTGTGACTGGACTGGAGTGGCTTTCGAATAGTAAGTATAGCTATCTTTTCTTTTCAAGGCTAGATAGAGTATGCTAAGAATGGGGGTAGCAGTAGGTTTAGAATTAGTTAGCTTTTGCCTTTACTTCCACTTTAAAAAGAAAAAAAATGTGACATATACCTACAGTTACCATTGTTGCAGCTTTCTAGTTGAGTGAGGCACTGGTGAGGTAACCAAGGCCCACAATTGCATCTTAGGAAGTTCAGGTTACATGTTCTAGGAGACAGATTAAGAATTCCACTCAGGATTCCAATAAGTAAAAGGAAGATAGATTCATCTCCCTTACTGAAAAAGGGCACTGTAAGAAGAATGTGGAGGAGAAGAAAAATAGGGTATACAAAGAATAAAAAGCCTATAGTTATCTCGAAGTATTGGTTTGTATATCGCTATTACTTAACATATCTAAAGGTGCTTTGGTTTGTAATTTTTGAGATAAAAGGTGAAGTCCCTCTTTAAACTGTCATTATGAAGCCTAACTTATGAAAGTGGAAAAACAGCCTAGAGCTTACCTTTTGGTGTAACAAAAGATACTATAAAGTGCGATAATGAAACAGAATTCCTAAAACCTGTACACAAATAAGCCTGTCAATGCCATAAACAAGGTCCTTGAGGACTGATGCCAAACACCACAAGTTTGCAGCTTCTCATACCAAGATGTTCTGTATTGGACTAGTGTAGTAATTTTAAAGCTGAACTCCAAGCATGGATTTTATTGCAAGGTTACATTAGTTCAGGTCGGACCCATGCAAGTATGCCATATCGGTTATGGCTGGGGAAGAATCTCTGAATAGTCGCTGCGACTACAGTGTTCACCATTGTCTTCTGGGACCTGTGCTAAGTTCCTATACTGCTTTAAAAAAAACACTTGGCAGGAACACAATTTACAGATTGGAGATAATAATTAATAAAAAAATAAGATTGCCTTCCATTTTTTTCAGGCGTTTACAATCTCCAAACATAGAACACTGTTTAGAAACCCTCAAGATAGTGGCTATCACTTGTAGTAGCAGCGACTACTACAGTGCTTTTCCGCTTCCAAAGTGGTCCCATAGGTATGGCATATATGTATACTCACTTTGGGTCAAGCTGGACCAATGTAACTAGGAAAAAAATCTAAACCTGGAGTTTAGCTTTACTAAACACATACAGATTGTGGTCAAATCCTCAGTCATACGGAGTTTAATTTGAATGATCATTCCATAAACCTACCAAGAAAAATCATGGTTACAAAATGCATGAAAGACTGTACCAAAATATCAAAAATATTAGGAAATGCTGAGAAAATACCAATAAAATGGAAACCATAAAAAAAAAAAAAATGAGATCTAAAGACTTTTAGCCATGTTGTAAGGATCAAGCTACTAATTAACACAATATTTGTTAGGTGAACAACTAGCTGACTGGAAATTGACTTCTTCCTGAGCCTACTCTCTTACTGTATGTGTAGCTTAAGTCATTTAAGGTAACTCAGCTAGCAATAAACTGCTGACAAGATGTGTTATGCTTCATCACACAGGGAAGGATTTTGCAATAATAGGTCAGGAGACTTTATGTCTCTGTTTGGACCTCCAGCTCTCAAACAATTTCTAATAAAAGATTTTTTACTTATATGGTCTATAGCCCACTTAAAAGTCCCTTAGCACCCAACAAATAAGGAAAGATTCTTTAAGGTTTTTAAACAGAATCATACAGTTTCTATCTTTATGTCTCAATGGGACACCATGTGAAATTCCTTAGGTCCTTGCTGGAAATGCTTTACCTTCATCAATTTGCACTGTGCATTGGAGCTGCATGTGAACCAAGATGGGTCTATCTTTGTCAATCAGCTAACCTAGGGGGCAAAATTTTTGATCCCCATTAGCAACTGTTAGCTTGAATACACTGATGAGCACTAAAGGCAATGACTGAAGCATTGGTCAAACGAAAATATTTTAACAGTCCCGTTTGAGAGGAGTCGATCATTATAATTCCTGCGGAACTGCTGAATTTTGATCCATCTATGGCCAGCTTAAGGCCCCTTTCACACATGCGGATCATTCGTTTCATTAATTCAGTCACTTTAAAAAAATAAAAAAAACCTATGACGTTTACTTCAGTTTGTCATCCATTTTTATTTACAATTGCCAGCTAGAGTCCCTAAAGTGATTGTAATGTCTATTTTTTTTTTCTTTTCAATAAAAATAACAAAAAGTGTTATACTTACCTCTGTGCAGTTGGGTTTGCACAGAGCAGCCAGGATCCCCCTCTTCTTGGCTCTCCTGGCTCCTCCCTCTCTTTGAGTGCCCCCACAGCAAGCAGTTTGCTATGGGGGCACCCAAGCCGAGGCAAAGCTCCGTGTATCCATTCAGACATGAAGCTGCGGTTCGGTCCCATCCCCTCTCTCTCCTCATTGGCTAACTGAATTTAATTGACAGCAGCAGGATCCAATGGTGCTGCTGCTGTGTCTTAGTCAATGAGGAGCGGAGTCCTGGATGGCTGAGACAGTCGTGGACATTGCATAGAATGCATTAAGATAAAAAAAAAAACCTGATTTTAAAACCCCTTTAACCACTTGAATCCCAGAGCCATTCTTTCATGCAAAAACTGACCTTTTGTTCATTTACATCCATTTTTCATCCAATCTGTTTTTTAACGGAAGAAAAATAGGGCTTTGATCCGTTCCAAAAAACGGATGTTGACAGAAGCAGATGTAAATGGATGATCATCCATTTACATCTGTTTTTCCATAGAGATGCATTGAATGTCCATTTTTCATCCATCCGTTGAAAGTCCACATGTGTGAAAGAGCCTACACCAAATCAACTGGTAACTTCATTTTGCTTTGGACTGCCCATTTTCCTACCCAGACAGCTACTACCCACAAAGCTGGCCATACAAGTTTTTGCACGGATGGACGACTCCCCTACTATGCATGTGCCAACTGTCAGAATACCGGAACAACAGCCTCTGTTATATTTTTCTAGGGACTGCAGATATAACAGGGTGCCGTGTCGTGGCTCTGCAGCTTACATATGCGTTTGCAAATGCGTGTCAACTAAACCCCTGTTCTTTATGTATATTGAGACAGGTCTACTTGGTTGGTGGCAGACTGGAGGGTGAGTACATCAGACTGGGGGCTGGCTGGCTTCCATGCACCTCTTTTAATCCTTTTCAATTCATATTTTTCTGTATGGCTTTTTTTATTTGCTAATACAGGACCACCCACATTTCCTGATAAACTGGCTAAAATTCACAAAGTGTAAGGCCATCTTTAGGTCTCTAGACTTCATGCAACATTTTTCAAGAACTATCAGTTTCAGCTCTCCATCCCATTTTTCTAAACTCTCAGACAAGCTTATAAAACTAAGCATTTTGAACAAATGTACAGAAGAGAAGACTGCATATAAAAAGATACAACATGTAGGAGGATTTGTTTAATCTCTGTGCATCACCTGTTAATAGTCCCTTCACTGGGTATAAATATAAATTAAACAGTGATGGATGTATTTCAGAGAAAAACGTAGGTGTTTTTTTTTTTTTTTTTTTGTGAAAAAGGTATCAACAAATTTATCCTGGTCTGTAAATGGACTTTCCAAAAGCTTTAAGGCTTCATTCACACCTTAGCGTTTTGTTTACAGGTGTTTTTTTGGCGTTTTTCAGACGTTTTTTCAGGCATTTTTGGAGGCAGGCATTGACATCTAACAAAAACGCTGGTAATCAGCCCAAAAAGAAGCTCCTGTACTTTTTTGAGCTACAGGCGTTTTGCTTCAGGGGACAAAACGCTCAGATGTGAACAGGGGCCATTGAAATGAATGGGATTTTGATTGTTGGGTGTTTTGGATTTTCGCAGATGAGCGTTTTAGGAGCTGAAAAACGCTCAGGTGTGAACAGGGCCTTAAAGAGAATTTTAAGTCTGAAACAACCAATCATTTTAAAAATAACCAGATGCCTCTAACTTTGCAAAACAAAACTTGACAAGGCAAATACTGGCAATCTGTGTAGGTGAAATATACTTGTCTAGCAGCACTAAAAATGGTTAAACATGAGCAGAAAAGGGAGTGGTCTTGAAACGAAATTCCCATTCACAGAAATGCTGCTCTTGCAAATGCACTGGGAAACTAGGAGTATAAAAAACAAAAATCGAAGAATGTTACAATGTTTATTTTAAATCTAAAATTTAAAATTAACTGGATTTCAATTTGTGACTTGATTCATAAGGCTTTCATGGAAAATGTTAGGCAGGGAACATTTCATGTAAAAGAATAAAGTCGTAAATCTAAGATGTGACAGCTTTGAGATCGGATGAAATGAAAGGCTGAATGCACAGTCTCTGAAGTCACTCTTAACATGAAAGCAGTAAAGTTAATTTACTCTTCCAGACATTATCTAAAACCGTAAAAGAAAAAAAATTCAACACCTCTATATTAAAGAGAAACATTGGTAAAAGGGACATTGGCATTCATGTTAGAAAGTTCAAGTCCAAAAATACCATTAACCACTTGCCTACTGGGCACTTTCAACCCCTTCCTACACAAGCCAATTTTCATCTCTTTGCTGTCACACTTTGAATGACAATTGCACGGTCATAAAACACTGTACCCAAATAACAATTTAAAAAAAAAAAAATTCACACAAATAGAGCTCTCTTTGGGTGGTATTTAATAACTGCTGAGTTTATTTTTTACTTAAAAAAAAAAACAAAAAACGTTTTTCCTAGTTTCTGTAAGTAAATTTTGTAAATACCGGTAAGTAATTTTTCTCCACTGATGTGCACTGATGAGGAAGCACTGATGGGCAATGATGAGGCGGCACTGATGGAAAGCACTGGCTGGCATCACTAATGGGCACTGACTGGGCTCTACTGTAATCAGGGCACTGATGATCAGTACCCTGATTACTTGTACTGGTCATCCCTTCGAGGAGATGTCGCTGATCGGCTCTCCTCACCACCCACTCTGACAGTGTGAGGTGAGGAGCACCAATAAACGGCACTTTGGCATTTACATGCGATTTGCGCAAGAGCGGCCATTCTGGGGCGCCGTTATAGGACGTCGTCCCAGAACGAGAGCTGTCCCGCTCTGCTGTCATTTGACGGTGGGAAGACAGAAAGTGGTTAAAGTGAAAAGCCGCTCATGCTTTTTTACAGTAATAGTTTGTGCACAACTAAACAAGTTCTCCATGTACAGGTATATGGTTACCAGTCAAGATAAAACACCTAAAAGGCTTCCTCTGCCCTAAAGCCGGCCATAGACCGTTCGAATCTCGGTCAGTTCAGCAGGGACTAGCCGAGTTTCAAACCATGTTTGGGCAGGCTGAAAGTAACAAAGCTGATTTATCGATCAACTTGTACAGCCAGCCTATCAGATTTTACATGTGATTATTGCTAGTGACCATTAAAGCTGCTAGCAGTAATCACTGTGTTCTTCAGGGAGGAACAGCTCCCCCCACCTGCTTGGAGAACACAATGGTTCCGCAGAAGGGATTGTGTTGCTGGGGGAGTTAGGTGATTTTCTTTCACAGGTTGCAGGAAACAAAAAAGCTCCATCTCTGGCTGGCTTAGGACAGTATACTTTACCTTCTGATGTGATTGGCTTATTGGTCATAACAGTGTTACATGAGGCTAGGCTGATTACTAAGGACCTTGCTGCCTTAGCACTAGCCAGTACACACCCGAGACTGAATCAATGTGCAGAGTTCTGCTGATTACCTTGCTGCATGTTCATTTGTAGCAGTTATAGTGGTGAAATTACCAATACATATTGTCTTCAGCTGGCTTATTAACATAATACCATAGGTTTTAATACTAGATAAATCATGCTGGCTTAAAAGAAGTTTCATGATGCTATAGCAGGAAACACAGTGAATTACACACATACCACTGCTATGAATCAAAGCAGGAATTATACCCCCTGTATCTCTTAGTTGGCATAGTGCCATACAAACTCGACCCATTAAAGTGAATTTAGTCGCTCTGCATGCGGTTGTGGAGTGCTTGTGCAATGATCAAGGGGTTAAAGCAGTTGGTGAGAAGGCGATACACTGCCTCCTCCCCGCCTGTCAGACGCTCACTAAAGAGCAATCTAAAAGCAGATCACTCTTCGGGGTCACAGCTCATGTGAACGAGCCCTTATCTGCACTCTGGATGAAGGAGAAACACTGGACAGCAGCCTTGTCAATTTGGTGACATAATAGTGTTAAATGCACTAGTACATTTAAAACAAATTAAAACCAAACTCCAGCTAACACTTTTCAGGCAGCTAACACTTTTCAGGCAGTTCGAGGCCTCGTTCATACCAGGAAATGCATCTGAGTGTGCACGCTTTTTTGCATGTTCCCATAAGTTGCATTTTTAAATGGACGTCCCAATGTACATGAAACACGCTAAAAAAGGTGCCAACAGGATTTTTTAAATCGCACTGCACTGCAACAATATTTCTTCCTTTTGGGATAAATATTTTACATAAATAAACACAAGGTGACCAATGTAAGCACCCCTATAAGTGTTAAATGGTTTGTCTAGACACTAACTGCCATGTTTTCTGGACAGTTTGATCTGATAAAGGAAGTTAAAAAAAATAGATTTTTGTAAAATCTTACCGTAAAATCCTTTTCTCTTAAGCTCATTGACAGACGCAGTCCTCTTGATTAATAACACATTGGGTTATACTGCCCTCTACAGGACTAGGACACTAGACGGAAGGAAAACATACTGGCCACACCTTAGGGGCAGTCCCAGAGGGTATATCCTCTCTCTCTCTGCTACAGGAAGTCAGTTATGTCACAAAGCAGTGTCAGAGAATTTAACCCAACCCAACTCAAAAAACCGAGGGGCGGGTACTGCGTCTGTCAATGAGCTTAAGAGAAAAGGATTTTACGGTAATATTTTCCAAAAATCCATTTTTCTCTGTCGCTCATTGACAGACGCAGTCCTCTTGATTAATAACACATTGGGACGTCCCAAAGCAGTGCCACAAATGAGGGGTGGGATAACAGAAAAATTTAAATCTAGAAGGCCCAACCGGTGCCAACTAGAAGTCTTTAAAGGCTCATCAAAGCACAGGATGAGACTCAACTGAAAATCCAACGGAAAAAAACCCTCGAGGTAGACCACCGGTCTCCTCAAATTGCGGCCTGCAGAACCTTGCGGCCAAAAGAGGCATCCGCCGATGCCATCACATCAACTTTTTGACGCCTGATGGCGGAAGGCCCAGGAAGCACTAAGCGCCCGAGTGGAGTGCGCCTTAACAGGGAACGGGGGGATCCCGACCCTTAATAGAATAAAGCCTGTACCACCGTCTGTCTGATCCATTTGGAGATAGTCGCGGCAGATGCAGGCAACCACTTTTTGGGGCCATCCGTGATCACAAAAAGTGAATCCGTTTTACGAAACAAGTCCGTAGTCTTCAGGTATACCCTGATTGCCCGAACCACATCCAAGGAATGTAACGCAAACTCCTGAGGATGACTGGGCTTAGGACACAGGGAAGGTAATACAATATCTTCATTCAGATGAAACTCTGAAACCACTTTAGGAAGGAAGGATGGATTCGGACGAAGAACCACCTTATCCCTATGAACCACCAGATATGGGGAACGACCCAGATTAAGATCCCAGGGCGGTAAGGGCGCGCGCACTGGCGGAGCCAGGTGCCGCACTCCCTGGATGAAATTCCGCACCAAGGAATGAGTAGCCAAAGGTTTCTGAAAGAAGATTGCTAACGCTGAAACCTGACCCTTGATAGTGCTCAAGGACAGCTTCTGCTCAACCCCCTGTTGCAGAAAAGCCAAGATTCGGGTCACCGAATAGGTACGTGGGGGAAATCCAAGGGATTCACACCACGCAATATAAACCTTCCATGTGCAATAATAGACTTTGCTAGAAGTCGCTTTCCTTGCTTTAATTAGAGTACGAATAACTGAAGCTGACAATCCCTTGTCCTTCAGTACCTGGGTCTCAATGGCCAGGCCGTTAAAGCCAGCGATTGTAAAGCAAGATGGAAGATCGGTCCCTGAGACCACAGATCCTCCTTGAGAGGAAGTCTCCAAGGATCGTCCGCGACCAGTCTGCCCAAGTCGGCGTGCCCGGCTTGACGAGGCTAGTCCGGAATTACCAGGATAACTGGCATTCCCTCCACCTCTATCCTGCGGAGAAGCTTCAGCAGCAACTTGAGAGGAGGGAAGACATACAGTAGCCGATACTGCCCCTACGGGGCGATCCGCGCGTCTGCTGCGTCCGCTAGAGGATCGCGGGTGCGGGCTACAAACCTCCGCACCTTCCTGTTGAGCCGAGATGCCAACAGATCCACCTCCGGGGTGCCCCAATGAAGGCACAGCTGGTGAAATCCTTGGTGCTCGACCTAAGCCACAGCCGTGGCATTGTCTGACTGGATCCGAACCGGGCTGCCCTAGAGCTGCTCGGTCCAGAAAATCTGATAAAGTCTGATCGCTCTCAGTTTCCACACAATTATCAGAAACTTGGACTCTATCGGAAGTAGTAACTTCCTCTGGCTGAGCATTGGAGACCGAAGCCACCAGACCAGAGACTCCCTGGTCAGCTCGCTCACCCGGATCCGATTCCTCTAGGGAACTGGGAATGATCTTTGCAAAAAGTGAAGAAAAGTCCTGCTCAAGGAACGGAAACTACTGCTCCCTGTAGCATACGAATGTTGGAAGGGAAGAATCGCACCGGTAGAAGTGATCGACACTCGATCTTGTATCCCGACCGTATGACCTCCTGAACCCCTTTGTACGGGATTCAGGAAAGCCCTGGATCTGGAAACCGGTGAAGACGTCAGCCCACCCCAGAAATGGGTGGGGGCGCACCTTCAGGCTGTGTTGGTTTTATCTTCAGGTTTGGCCGAGTCGGATTTTTGTTTACCCGACCAGCGCCCTCTGAAACCCCCTGAGGGGGCTTTGGAGCCCTTCTCGCTCGCCCCAGCGGAGCGAACAAACCTTTTATGAGCGAAAAGGAAGGTCCTCGCCTGTTGCGAGGTCCCTTGCCCTTAGCAGTCTGTGGCAAAAAAGTGCTCTTGCCCCCAGTGACATCCTTTATAATCTCATCTAAGGTGGCCCCAAAACAGGCGATCCCCCTGAAAAGGGAGATTAGTCAAAGCTTTCTTGGAACCTAGATCCGCCGACCAGCACTTTAACCACAACACACGTCTGAGGACCACTGCTGACATCGATGCATGCCCTAACAAGGGAGTGGCATCCAGGGCGGCGTCACAGACGAACTGTAGTCCTTGTATAATTTGTTCCATCAAATCAGATGCTGCCGGGGGGATACTTCTCCCCTTTAAGTCATGGCGTAACAATTTGGCCCATTCTGTCAATGTTTGTGAAACTAAACCAATGGCAACCACTGGCCTAAAGGTTGACCCTATCAGGGAAAAAATGGTGCGGGATTCCGCTTCCACTTTTCGATCCACTGGATCCTTAAAGGACGGAGCGTCCTCCAACGGGATAACAGAGGCTTTATCTAGTCTGGAAATTGGTGGGTCCACCACTGGTGGTACCGTCCATTTTTTAATGAGGGATTCCTCAAACGGATAACGCCTAGCAATGCGTTTAGAAACAGCAAGGGCTCGTTGCGGATGATCCCATTCCTCTTTAATTTTATTGCCAAAACATTTGGGTAAAGGAAAAACCTTCGCCATCTTGGCACGCTTACTAGTACCAAAAGGAATTTCCATCTCGGTTACCTCTGCCGGTGTAACCTCAAGTCTTAAGGTTTCCCGGACAGACACAACTAGTGCGTCCACCAGCGCTTCTTCTTGTGCTATGGCGGAGGCAGATACGTCCTCCTCACTGTCTGAGGAGACATTACCTGAGACAACAGCCCCAGCAGAGGGACCTGCAGCTGCAGTGACCAGCTCAGAATCTGTATCTGAAGTATCAGATGAAATAGGGGTAGGCGGGGGTCGCTTTCTTGACCCCCGTCCCTGACAGGCTACCTCCACCCGGGATACCAAAGACTCCAAAACTGCTGATAATGCATCAATAACCAGTGGGGTACTGGAGGGTCCTGCGGCCACCTCGAGGGGAATCAGGTGGGGCAGGGTCCATGATTATACAAGACACTTGCCAGCGAACAAAAAATAATTGCAAAGAAAAAACTTTGCAACAGCGCCCCTCAGTGTTACCTGCTTTGGACCCCACAGAGAGAGAGAGAGACCCCAAGGCTCACCACCTGATGCACAGAAGTTTCTATCAACCTGCCTCAGCGCTGTCTTCTTACAGACAGGAAGTCTTTTGGCACTTTTCCCGGGTAAATGAGGCGGCTCCGCCCCTTTCCACGCCTTCCGGCGCCTCCCATGCTTCTCCACGAGGCAACTGGTCACTTCCAAAATGGCCGCCCCCATGCTGGAGACACGAGGCTACGCCAAGATGGCGGCCCCGCGCGACCTGCGGGGAAATGGCGGCGGCCTGTGGAAGATGGCAGCGGCCTGCGGGGAGCTGTGGGAGGATAGCGGTCTGCGGGAGGATGGCGGCCTGCGGGAGGATGGCGGTAGTCCAGGCACAGGCATCGGCCTGTATTGCAACCTTATCAGGTAGGATGCTATCACCCTTATACATGGCCATCATCACAGTAATGCCACTGACTTCAGTCATGATCCCTTAACAGTGCCCACGTATACAGTGACTTTAGATAGTCAGCTCCCAAACTAAGCCTCCTGGTTTCTTATTCACAAAATCACACTCAATTGGGGGATCTGTGACCTGTTACAGGATAGAGAGGGGACCCAGAAACCTGAGCGTCCGATCATCCTAAGGAGGGGCCCGCGTCCACCAACCAACCCGACAGGGGGGAAAGGGGGACCATTCTACTCACCATACCGGAACCAGACGGGCGCCAACTCCCGACAGAACCCCTCTCCACCGAGGCGGGGGGACTGTCGACCAATACGGACGCCGTGACTCAGTTTCCAACTGGTCGTTGGCGTCCAGGCGAGACGTTTAACTCGCAGGGTCAGTCCCCGTCCAGTGGGACTATGTCGCGGCCGACCCAGCGTGGAGCTAGAGCCTGCACGCGCTCGCAGGCTGACTGGGGTGACCACTGGATCTCAACATCCAGCCCGTCGCCCAGTTTCAGCGTACTTGCTTGAAGATCTCACAGGAACACTGGAGAAAAAAAGCTGCCTAATAAAAAAGTTTTCTAAAAAATCTTACCAGGACCAAGATCCCAGCAAGGAACTTAGGTCCTTACTCTTAACTAGACAGAAAAAAAATGACTTCCTGTAGCAGAGAGAGAGAGGATATACCCTCTGCGACTGCCCCCAAGGTGTGGCCAGAACGTTTTCCTTCCGTCTAGTGTCCTACTCCTGTAGAGGGCAGTATAACCCAATGTGTTATTAATCAAGAGGACTGCATCTGTCAATGAGCGACAGAGAAATAAAGTTTGGATCCTTTAACATAGTTCAGTTTAGTCACTGATTCAGGTTACATCTGTTTACACAAGGGTTTCAATTTTTTCAGACAAGGCACCATTTATAACTGTGCATAATCTGAGGGCATACGAGTTCAAGGCCTCGTTCATACCAGGAAATGCATCTGAGTGTGCACGCTTTTTTTGCATGTTCCCATAAGTTGCATTTTTAAATGGACTTCCCAATATACATGAAACACGCCAAAAAAGTGCCAACAGGATTTTTAAAATCGCACTGCACCAAAACACATAGTACTGCTAGGAGTCTTTATGGGCATTTTTTTTCTTTCATCTGAAGAAGAGAGGGAGGGGTTTTCTCAGGTAAACACACCCTCCTGCCTGTATGCCTTAACTAAGGCCAGATGAAGTCCAGGAAGTTAATGGCACATGAACTATCTTCCCATACTCAAGTTGGCCATGGCTAGAAATGCTAGGGGAGTGTTTTTCAAAGTGATTTTCAAACAAAATAAAGCAACGAGTTTAAAGCGCGTAGTGTTTGCAAATCTGCTTCTCTCCACAGAGCCACAGAAGAACAGAATATATAAGTAATTGTCCAAGTTTAAATAAAAATAAATGTGAAAAAATTAAACCTTGTCACTTACAAAAAAAAAAAAAAAGGAAACAAAGAATTGCCCGTAAAAGGAACAAAAATAATACACAGTCCTTCTCCACTGCTAAACTACCGCTGTCTGAAGAATCTTCAGCATTTGACACTTCCTGATGTGTCTGATGCCTTTGTCCCCTGCCGCATGGTATGGTTTCTACTGCCAGCCCTATGCAATTATAGAACACAGTAGTGATATAGTGGCAAGTGGATGGAACTACAGCACTCAGAGGGAGACCAGGAATCTGACACACCCAGAAGTGTGTCAGATGTTGAATATTTTTGACAGTAGCAAAGCATGGAGGTCAATTGTACAGACAGTGAAAACAGCCGCAAATTGTCTGAGCTCCCTGGCCTGGTGCAAGGGTTTAAAAGAAATAATAATGCAGAACCAAACTATGTCATCAATGCAAGCAATGTTCCAGTACCCACTGCTAAGCCAAAAGGGGGGAAAAAAGCAGTCAAAGAAAATCTTGATAACTGACAGCACATTGATATTTTTTTGGGGATATGAACAAAAATTAGACATGGGTTAAAAACACAAAAACAACATGTTACTTCATCTTACCTCTTCTATTTCTTTTGTCTTTGCTGCGATGGCTTTAGATCGGTTGCTAACTGGATTTGAATCGTAGCGTTCTGAGTTCACAGGCACAATAGTTTCTAGTTCTGCTATTTGATCGCCATATAATGCAGAAGATGATCCTGCCTAAGAAAACAAGGTAGCTGGATAAGTGGTTATATTAAAGACCGCACAACTTTAGCACCTACAGTTGAAGATTAACTCTGTATAGAAATATTTACAGCCAATATGCAAGCCTTAATTAAAGCCTTCTACAATATGATCTAGCCAAGAGCAACTTTTTAATACAATTTAAAGGCTAATGTCAGCTTTTGCACCATGTTAAATGTTACACCCATATTTAGGGTACAACATGGAAAATCACACTTCTTCCAGCTCTGCACCTCTGTACAGACAGAGAGACAGGGGAAGAGTCTACAGGAGCCTGCCATAGCACCTGCGATCCACTGATGGCAGGTGCAATACTTTACATGGCTCCTGTGAAAATGAATGCACATTTACTATTTTGGTCAAGAATTAACTAGAAAAAACAGAGTTAGGCACCTGGTAACTCTTTTTCTAAGAAGTCTTCCAGGGCAGCACCTGAGAGACAGGCTCCTCCCACTTGAAACAGGAAACACATTAGTCCACCATTATAAAAAAGCCAATCATACCTTCTGCCTCAGTAATATCAAAGCAACCCTCGAAGGAATCCTCAGTAAGCTTTTGAATCCACAAAACCCCTTTTATAATGTTTTAGGGCGGGAAAGGATGCTGCCCTGGATGACTTCTTAGAAAAAGTTACCAGGTACCCAACTCGGTTTTCTCCAATCGTCTTCCAGGGCAGCACCTGAGAGGATGTCCCTAGCAATACTTAATAGGGAGGGGAAAAAGTTTGGAGCACATTGCGACCAAATATCTGGTCCTGACTGGACAGCAGGTCGACGCGGTAATGCCTTGCAAGGCATTGAAGTTCGATCATGTTGCTGCCATGCAGATCTGCTCCAATGTTGCCCCAGCTCTTTCTGCACTTGAAGATGCCCAAGGTCTGGTCGAGTGGGCCGTGACTCCGCTCGGCGGGGCAAGGTTTATTGCTTGGTAGGCTGTCTGAATAGCAAGCTTTAGCCATCTGGCTATTGTACTTTTCGAAGCCGACCCTTTGTTCACTTCTGCATGGAGGGTGAATAGAGTGGTTGTTTTCCACCACTTTTTAGTTCTTTAGAGGTAAGCTATCAGGATTTTTCTTACATCTAGCCTGTTTTAAGTGACTTTTCCTGCTGTCCATTGAATTTGGAAGGGAAGGAATAACCACCTCCTGAGTTCTGTGGAAATTTGAAGAGACTTTTGGTAGGAAAGCTGGGTCTGGAGTGTCCGAATTAAACAATAAGGTTCTATCATGGATAGGGCCTGAATTTCACTGACTTTATGCGGATATCAGTGCCATCAGGAGTACTGTTTTTAGTATAAGGTATTTATCTGAACTTTCCTCCAGAGGCTTCAAAGGGTGCAGAGAGGAATCCTTTGAGTACCGTATCTTGGAGTTCAGCTGAACTTCACAGGTGTGGCTTTCCTTAATGAGAGAAGGAATCCTCTTATGAGCGTGTCTTCCGCCAACCTAATATCTAAGTGGGAAGATAGGGCTGCCACTTGAACCTTCAAAGTGTTATGGGAAATGCCCTTGTCCGCTCCTTCCTTTAAAACATCTGATTGCCGGAATAGCCCTCCTATCGGGGTCTCCCTTGCTCTTGTACCAGGAGACAATCTTTTTCCTTACTTTTTCATATCTGGCTCCAGTCACCGGTTTTCGGCTGGCTAAGATGGGTGTAAATCACCTTGGTAGACTGACCATTGTTCTGCAACTTCGTCCTTTCTAAAACCAGGCAAAATGCTTCATGATCTTGGGGCTCGGGAGGTTGACTAGGCCCATGCTACAGGAGGTTCGGAATGTAGAGAAGGCTGTATGCCGAGGTTTCCTAAGTAATTGAACCATGGGACGTTCGTGCCAGTTGTGGCTTTTCTTCGTTCGTGATCTGCCCCAAGCCCTGCAGGCAAGATATGCTCATTTACAGATTGGCATTTTGTTCGTCTGCTGAATCGCAGGATAGAAGTTTGTCTGGATATGGCCCCTACCCTATGACTTGCTGTCTTAGGTTTTTTAGGGCTTCTGACATTCGTTTTGAGAAGATCCAGGGTGCTGGCGAGATGCCAGCTGGTGGCGCTGTGTACAGAAGATGTGGAGTAGAAGCTGGGCCGTGCACCGCAAATCTTGATCATTTTTGATGGCCTTTTCCTATTGGTACATGTGGATGTGCATCCTGCAGAACCACTGTGGCTATGAAGACTCCCAGGTACTTGGTTGGGAGGGGGGGGGGGAAAGAGGAAAATGCTATTACCCTGCTACTACCGTACCAAGGAAAAACGCATTTTGCATGATTTCCTTCCACTGGCAAGCGAAAAAAACCCACCTGCCCCCCGACTGGGAACTGTCATTGTTTTTTCTTCTTCGGAACTGAAGGCTTGAGTAAAAATTCTCCCTTGCCTTTTTTGTTTTGTTGTGTCCAGCGCTCTTTTGGACCCATCTTATCAAATCTTATGGACTGCCGAAGGGGTTTTTTCCCCATCTTTTTGGTTTGAGGAAACCCCTTGTTTTTGGCTGCAGTTCTGTCCAATACTGTTTCCAAGTTGGGTTTGAACAGTAAATCACCCCTAAAAGGGATGATGCATAATCTATTTTTAGAGGTCATGTCCCCTTCCCATGACTTCAGCCACAGGCCTCTCCTAGCTTAAAGAAGAGTTTCACCAAAAGTTGTTTTTTTTTTTTTTTACATAAAAATACCCCTAGAACAGTCAGGGCTAGTGCATTTAAGCAACGATAGCCTCTGAACTGCCCCCTGTTTAGCTTACATGCAGGATGAAATACTTACCTTGTAAATTTCTTGTCCAGCGCTGCCATCTGCGGTGTGGGCAGCTGAAGCCGCAGTGTCCCTCTTCGTGTCCTTCTTCCTGGATTTCGGAGTCCCAGAATGCCATGCCTCGTCTCTTCTGGTTTGGGCGCGTCATCCCACAGCCGGTTTTGCACATGCCCAGAAGCTGTTCTCATTCATTCAGCAGGTAATGACGTGCCTGACCCGGAAGTAGCGAGGGACACTGGTGCAGGCGCATTGACTCCTGGGATTGATTGTCAATGCAAAGGAGGAAGTGATGTGGGTGGCTGTGGAAGGAGGAAGTGGCAAGAAGGTAAGTTAATTATCTTTAAAAATAAGGTAAGTGAAACAAAAAAAAAAAAATTATCCAATTATTTTTAAGGATGTTTTAATGTAATTTATGGTGTAAACTTCAAAATTAGGGTGGAACTCCGCTTTACTTAATTAGGCCAGTGGTCTTGGCCGATATCCTTACGGATTCCGCTGACTTGTCCGCTAGGAAAGCTGCCACTCTGATTAGTTTTTAGGAATGTTTTTTTACCAGTCCCTCCTTTGGGGTATCGCCTTCTAGTAGCTCTTGCAACTGCGTCAGCAAGACTAACAAGGTCCTGGCCATGCAGGTGGAAGCTATGGCTGGATTTAGATTTGCGGCTGCGGCCTCCCAGGCTCTTCTCAGTAGTGCCTCTTTTTTTTATCCATGGGATCTCTAAGAGTTCCGGAGTCGTTGAAAGCTATATCAGCCTTGTTTGCGACTCTGGCAAGGGTAGCATCTACCTTGGGGCACTTCGCCCAGGGTTTAGTATCCTCCTCTGTGAACAGATATCTACGTTTTATCCCAGGTGAGGTAAAGAGCTTCTTTTCCGGTTCTTCACATTCTTTCTTGACCAAGTTTTTCAGAGACACAGACTCAGGGAAAGCTCTGTGATTTTCTGCTCTTTGATACCCAGTGTATCTGCTATGGTCCTCAGTAAATAATCTGTGTCCCCCGAGGGGAAAAGCGTACCCTTAGATGCTAGATCCTCATCGTCTGACTGTGAGCATAGGCCACCCTCGGATTCTGATTCAGAGTCTTCTGCAACAGATCCCTGCTCCGCTTGGTCCACCTCTTCCCCGCTACACAAAAATTAGTGTCTAGCTGGTAGATGGAGTACTGGCCTGACTAGAGCTTGCTGGGGCTTCCAGTTTTTCTATGGCTGTACGAAGGTGACCAATCATGCTTTTAATTTCCATTTTAAAAGAATTAAGCAAATCCTTAAAAAGGAACCCCTGCGACTCTTTGGCCACCATCTTATTGATGCATTTCTGGCATAGGGGTTTCCTCCATTCTGGAGGAAACCGGTTACAGCAAGAGGCGCATGCCTTGCTACTGTTCTTTGCCGCCTTCTCTTCTGGGGTCTTTGTCTGTAAATAAGCCCAAAGGACACAGAGAGGCAGGCAGTTGCCATACACAACAGGAAAAAAACATTTGTTGGTGAGGCAAAGACCGAGGGAAATCCAGAGTTCACTGGCTTACCTTAAAGCTGTCCTGTCCGGCAAGATCTGCAGGGCAGGGAGGCATCAGACATGGTCAGTCTCAGCAAAGGAACCACAGCATAGGGACCTTTTAACTGCTTCCTCCCCAGCTCCAGCCCAGCCCCTAGCTACCCCCATGCAGGTTAGTGGACATACCTGCATTGCGACCTCTTGGTATCCCCTAGGGCCACTTCTCTTTGTAAACATGGAGGCATTTGTCTTCTTTGGTTTCTTGCTTCAGTGTTGTGAGTTTTTCCATTCAAAATCACGCCGCCACCACCGGAAAAGACCTCGGGGATGTCCCCCGTTCCACTTCTGCCCTTCCCAAGATTGCTGCGGACCGGAAGCATGACACCGGAAGGGAGGTGACGTTCCGGTCCCGACGCAATCTTGCTCCTCCAACAGCGAGGACACTCCCGGGGGCCGGCCTGGACTGGTAAAAAGTGCAAGGGGACCAGGGTGTGCCTCATACGGAGGGGTCCAGGAAGCTGCCACTCCCCGCATGCAGGGGACGGACCCCCCACCCCCCCCAGGGGCGTCCGGAAGGGTAGTTGTGGCTAGCAGAAATAACCTAGAAGATCTGCTGCACCAGGTACGGTCTAGGGGGGGAATACCATTGGCATCCTGACAGCTGGGGGGGGGTTGCAGATCTCTCAGTAGGGGTGAAACCTCAGGTGGGGGGCTAGTTTGCCCCAATGCGCTGCCCCTGACCTGCACTGCCCAAGGCTCACTGAGCTGGATAGGAGGCTGGTCAGGGAGCCTCCTGCAATTAGCACAGAGACTGAAAAAAATAAACAGATGCAGCTCCTGTGGGTCCGGAGGAAACGCAATCAAACAGAAGGTATGACTGGCTTTTTTATAATGGTGGACTAATGCGTTTCCTGTTTCAGGTGGGAGGAGAATATCTCTCAGGTGCTGTCCTGGAAGACTATTAGAGAAAAATTTGGTCAGACTTTGCTGGTACAGCACATTCATCATGTATACAAAGAATACCTTGAAAAAGTTTGGTCTGACAACTGATACACCTTATTTTCAAAACTGTGAACTTAACCTTTAACAAAATATTTAAAAGTGTAAAATTTGTAGTTGGTGCACATAGCTTAGCATATATCTCTGGAACAACTGACAATTTCCACATACTGTTCTTAATGAAGATAACTTCTGCTTATACATTTTTTCATCATATGCTCATGAATTGCCCTGGTGTGCAATTGAAAAACACAAACCTCTGTATGTTGGGGGAAAATGGCATTGTAACTATGTTTATACTATGATTAACAAAGCCTGCGTAAAGTCTGGTCCATAAAGA
Source organism: Pelophylax lessonae (assembly GCF_965119305.1). Lineage (NCBI taxonomy): Eukaryota > Metazoa > Chordata > Amphibia > Anura > Ranidae > Pelophylax > Pelophylax lessonae. The sequence continues at coordinate 241,701,138 of NC_138771.1, read as the reverse complement.
CATAGTGTGAGGAGTTAGGTCTGGAGGAACTTAAATTTCCTGCACAGAGCACTGACCTCAACCCTACTGGACATCTGTTGGATGAAATGGGATGCCAACTGTTTTCGTCCAATATCAGTACCTGATCTCACACGAGCGCTCTTGGCTGCAGAGGCACAAATTCCCACAGACATGCACCAAAATCATGTGGAAAACCTTTAAAGAAGAGTGGAGGCTGCAAAAGCCACAAAGATTTTTTTTTTTTTAGGGGGGTGGTCCCAAACAAACTGATATAGGAGAGATGGTCCACAAACTCAAATCCTGGCCACAAATGTATACTGAATTGCTTCCTAGTGTTTCAGACATATGAAACATTACTACATTTCTGGTAACCATTTAAAAGGCATTATGCCGAGATGCCCTAATATGGGTGTACCATGTAACTTGTTACAAAATGTAAATGTATCCTATAACAATTGGAAGACCACAGCACTATGTTACAACCACATGCATTGCATGCAGCTCCATCCACTTGCAAAAAAAAAAAAAAAAAAAAAAAAAAAAAAACCCTGTATCAACCAGTGTTTTTATTGCCCCCTGGCCACAAGTAAACTGTAAATGAGGCCTAACAGACAAAGCTCCTATGTGTTTAGTTGTGCAATTAATTTCCCAAATATATTTTGCACAATCCTGAGAAACATCATCCACACTTAAATTAATGTCTGGAAAACCATTCCATTGAAATATGTACTTTTACAAAGTCTTCCGTGGCTTCAGGTAGATTGCTTTCAGACACTTTCTCCATTTTCTCAGAAACCCATTTGCAAGCAGCATCCACGAATGCAATCTCAGACGACAGGCGATTTCCTTTCTCTTGGTCTACACTCTGTAAAATACAAATCAAATAGTTTATCAAGTGTGCGATAGACGTGTTCCTATTTGTAACTGGTAACCAGTTAACATAGAACTGGCATATGCCGAGAGATGTTTATGTTTTTACTCTAGGTCATGGAATGATACAGGTGAACTAAACACAAAGCCAACTTATATTCAGAGGATAGAGTCAACAGCAGAAACACAGCTGGAAATGTGGCACCATTGTTAACATATACAGTATGTTTACCCACTTGACCTCCAGAAAGTTATACCCCCTTCATGACCAGGACATTTTTTGCTATTCGCCCTGTGCTATTGAACTGGCAATTGCTCGGGTGTGCAACAGTGTATGCAGATTAATTTTATATCATTTTTTTCAACTCAAATAGAGCTTTCTTTTGGTGGCATTTAATCACCACTGAGTTTTTTTATTAAACGAAAAAAAGACCAATAATTTTCTACTTTGTTATAAAACATATCCAATTCGATCCCATTTCTTAATAAATTTAGGCTAAAATATATTCTGTTACATGATTTTGGTAAAAAAAAAAAAAAAAAAAAAAAAATACATTAGATGAATATTTATTGGTTTGTATGAAGTTACAGCGTCTACAAACTATGGTATATACGTATACTGGAGTATTTCTTGAGGTGCCAAATGCCAGGACAGTACAAACACCTCCCAAATGACACCTCGTAAATTACTTTTTGGAAAGTAGACACCCCAAGGTATTTGCTGAAAGGCATGTTGAATCCATGGTAGATTTTATTTTTTGCTGTAGGTGTGTCACTGGCGCAACATATTAGACCAATTATTTAATTTGCTGCTGCTAAACTGACTCCCTACTAAGGAGTGTGAATAAATAAAAATAAACTGTGCATAGCTGCGCTAACCTTAAATGTGCAAAAAATCTTTCTGCTCATTTAATTCACCACTATAAAATCACTGCACAATGTTCGGTTGCGCATTTTTATGGTGGTGAATTAAAGGAGCAGAAAAATTGTATTCACATTTAAGGTTAGGGCAGCTATTCAGTTTTTTTTTTTTTTTATAGATTTTACTTTTTGCCACAAGTTTTTAAAAATGACAAAAAATACACGTGATCTGACTCTTCCAGGTAGGGGGCACACATGCACGCCGCCATGGGCTTTCTCCCGCTGTACCTACACATGGTGGGAGCCAATCGGTGGGAATGGCGGACTCTATGTCTGCTGGCACCTGCCGATGATCCAGCAGAGAGCCAGAACGGTGGTCTGCCTATGTAAACAAGGCAGATCGCTGTTCTGTCACTAAGGAAGGCATGGATCATGTGTTCCTGAAAATCAGGAAAAAGGACCCATGTTTTCCCCTAGTAAAAGCATCTCTCTGAGGAAATATTGAGGTCCTACTATAAATCGCCATTACTAGTAAAAAAAAAAAAAAAAATTATCCCAAAGTTTGTAGATGCTTTAACTTTCACCCAAACCAGTCGATACGTGCTAACTGGGATTTTTTTTTTTTTTACCAAAAACATGTATCACTATACATATTGACCTAAGTTTATTAGGAAATTTGATTTTTTTTATTTTTTGGATTGGATAGCTTTTAGAGCAGAAAGTAAAAACAATTTTTATTCTCTAAATGGTCTATCTTTTTTGTTTATAGCGCAAAAAATAAAAAAAATGCAGGGGTGTTTAAATAACACCAAAATAAAGCTCTATTTGTGGGGGGAAAAAAAGGACATAACATTTTATTTGGGTACAGCGTTGCATGACTGCGCAATTGTCAGTAACGCTGTGCCGTATCGCAAAACATTGCCTGGTCAAGTACGGGGGGAGGTAAAAAAATATACATGCACATACATTTTTTAAACACAAAAACATAACCACATGAATCTGTCCCAGCGAGGAAGCTGACAGGCTCAGAGAGGCATGATGACAGTGGAGGCATCAAGGGCTGGATAGGGACAGTCAAAGGGCTGGTAAGCTATAAATTTCCCAGGTCTCTGTTAAACTGTACTTAAGCAAACTGAAGTCACCAGCCTAGGTGTGCTGTCTAGCAGCACTTTGTAAATCTTAGTGCTAGCAACGCCAAATCATTTGTCAAATGAAGCAGCTCTCATTTATGAAAAGCAACTGTGTATTTAGTTTTCCTGGAGTTCAGCTTAAGCCTCGGTTCCCGCAGGTCGCCTCCCATAGGGAAGCTGCGGACCCGTTCTAATAGGAGCGACACAAGTCGCTCCGACCTAGAAAAAGGGTCCGGAGCTTCTTTGGGGCGACCAGGAGGCGACCGCCATAGACTTCAATGTTATGAAGTCTGTGGTGGCCGCTCCGAGGTCGCGGCGCGCTGCACGCACCGCGATCTCGGAGGTCGCGTCGCCGTAGTGTGAACCGGCGCTTAGGATATTCTATTTTCCCTGCTGCTGACCACTAGTAGGAGTGCTTACAAAGTGTAAGTGCACAGAAATATGCACAGGCATTCTGTGTACTCCCGTGCAGGCAGTCCCACTGATGTCTATTAGGACGCAGCTGCTGCACAGACACTGCAACTCCGCCCAACTGGTCATCTGTGCAGTGCACAGCCCTGATCACACACAGACTTTGGGGCTGTGCACCCGCACAGATTTACAAGTCAGAGCAGCGGCTGTGTGTGTGCATCTGCTGCATCCCGACAGATATCAATAGAAATTCCTGCATGAGGATGCACAGAACACCTGTGCATTTCCGTGCAGGTAAATAAAGCCCTTGCATGGGGTAGGCATTGATACACCCACAGGAATAAGGCCTTACATTTCACCATGATATCCATTTATATTTTGTGTTTTAGGATTAGGTTTTTCTGATTTCCATGAGTAAAAAAAGCCATAATGAAAAAAAAAATTACTTTTATGGAAGTTATAGCTCCTGAGCTTGAAGGAGATGGGTCTTTGGAAGATCTTAAAGGATGCGTGCTTGATTTGTCTTTACCTGCAATAAAAAAAAAAAAAAAAAAAAACATGTAAATTGCACAGCTACATGCTGCATAATAGCTGTACTGTTCAACATACTCAATTTAACATTTTCCAGTTTTGGGAGAGGGAAAGTTAAAACCTCATTTAGATTTATATTACTGTGTATCTGCTGGGAAATTTACCTTCACTTACTGGTGACCCAACTGCAAACGAGAAGAGTTTCCCCAACACGTACATATACAGAAATGATCAAACTAGCAGGACTTCGGTCCCTACCCAGTTCACCTAAATGCTTTTTTATAATCTGTATTTTGCCTGCTGAAAAACTTTTATAGCAGCAACTTTTATATTAAAAAAGGTAATTTGACTAATTTACTGAATAGTACACAATTTAGGTATGTGGCAAATACCTATCCTTCCAAACATTTTCTAGAAAAACTTGCAGGCTGATTTAGAAATTAGCTGTGAATAATGTAATTCAACAGAACAAGCATCAGTCCACGTAGGAACCGCACACAGGATAGATGAAAGCAAAATTTGTTTCTTTATTCCTCAAAATTCATAAACAGACAGTGTAAGGAACAGACAAGTCCAAGGGTTGACGCGTTTCATGGCACGAACAGCCGCTTACTCATAACCACAGTGAAGGATGGCGGAAATCGGTTGATATTAGTAGGTAAACAAACAATGGTTGATTGGTGCGATTGCTCACAGGTTTGTACCATTGAGTTAATGAATCCTCCAAAAGGAACCGATTAATCCGCGATCCAACACCTGGGACATTTAGTACACACATAGGAACTTCACAAAGAAGTGCAAAAACAAATACAAATATTAAAAGTGACACACTGACTCGAAACTAAATAAGCTACGAGTGTGTGTGTGGTAATAAAATCATGTAATCACAAAATGGAGTAATATGTCGGCGGGGTATGAAAAAATGCAACATAACGTAATGCATATTATAATTTAGTGTGCTGTAGCACAATGTATATTAAAAATAGGACCATCCAAAATTCAAAAACACAAAAGCATCCTTATATGGTGAAAAGTATATACATACAGTGAAGTTAAGGATGCACATTGTTAAAACAATGTGATATAATCATGTATGTACATGAATGGAATACAAAAGTGTGTAAAAAAAGATGTAAAAATATTGAGATATATAAATATATGAAAATATATATAAAAATAATCATAAATATGATATGATATAACTATAGTGAGAAACCATAAAAAAAAAAAATGAAAATAAAAAGCATCAGTCCACGTATATCTTGTAGACTAACGAAGATTGAAAATCCTTATATAATAAAACTAATTTGACAACTCATGAACACAGGCAATTGCGTTGGACAAGTTGAAAAGCGTATTTGGCATGCAAATTGCTGTATTTAAAGTGGAACTTCATTCTCAATCAACATGGACTATTTCTAATCCTTATCCTGCTAGCATTTGTAAATAGATAGGAAAGTACATCATATTTACTTGTTTTACACTTTTTTTTGCATTTCTTCAGTTACTTCCCGGTTTCCATGCCTAGGCAAAATGTCATACATCCCAGGAGTCTTCGAGGAGGGGAGGGAGGGTTCTCCACTCAGCCCATGCCTGAGACGGGTTCCAGGAAGTAAATGCTACATGAATAATCTGCCCTTACTCAAGATGGCCACGGGGGGCGTTTTTCAAAATTATTTCTCAGCAAAATTAAGTATGGAGACGTGGATGGATAAGGTAGTTTGCTTTAAATACTACAAATGAATAAAATGGTGTTTTTTGTTTGTGGTCTCCAGATGCAGTGCAGTTCAACTGTAAAATCATAAGAATTAACTAGAGTTGGTATATACATTTACAGCGGAAGATCCTGACTGACTATTTTGAATAAACTTTCTTTATTTTATTCAGGACAAAAAAAAAAAAAAAAAACACCACATAAAATACCTCACATCCTCACAACTTGGACCCCTCATCGGATGGCTTACTCTGATATTTCTTCAAAGTAAAAGATCCAAACAAATCAAAAAATAAAACAAAACAACACCTAGTTTATGTAAATTATTAAAATTAAAGATGAACTCCAGGCAAAAGCCAAATACACAAGGCATCTAAGGTAAATGATTTACCTGCCAAAGGATTTGAATTTTTTTCCAGCCAGTTCTGAGATTTACATAGCTCTGCCACACAGCACACCACACAATTAAAGTATCACATTTGCACATTTATGGACTTTTCACCTGTGATAAGCTTTGCACTTTAATATACAACAAATGCTATGTCTGGTGGTAATCCAATACAGCTCACCAACCAAATAACACCATTCCTACAGTAAAGCAAGGAGGCGGTAATATCCGATATGGGGGTGTTTCTCTGCAGCAGGGTCTGGAGCACTTGTCGGGACAGAAGAAAAACGGATGGGGCAAAATGCCATCAAATTCTTGAGGAAAATCTGCTGTCCCATGTTAGAAAGTTGTCAATGGGAAGAAGGTTTCCCTTCCAACATGACAATGACTCAAAGCACACAGCAAAATCGACCACAAAGTAGTTAAAGGTGAAAAAGGTGAAAATCCTTGCATGGCTTAGTCAGAGCCCAGGCATAAACCCTACTGAAAAATCTATGAAATGACTTGAAGACTGCAGCTCACAAACGGCCACCATCAAATTTAGCTGAACTTGAGCAGCTCTGCAAAGATGAATGGGCAAATATCGCAAAGTCTAGATGTGCAAAGTTGGTAGATAAATATCCCAAGAGACTAAAGGCTGTAATTAAAGCAAAAGATGGTTCAAAAAAATACTGACATAAGGTGTGGGGGCGATCCTTTTTCCAACTCAGTGATTTCGTTTTCCAATTTTTTTATTTTTGTCTGACATGTTGGTGATATATCTTTCACTTGGATGTTATAGGTTGCACTAGTAAATCCAGCTGGATAAAAAAAAAAATTGTGTGTCTTCATTTCAGGCTGCAAAGCAACAAAATGTGATTTTAAAAGGAGGGGGATTCTTTTCTATACCCACTGCTGTATATTGGCCCTCGAACCACTACTGGAAGCAATTCATACGCACCTTGACATAAAAGGAGTTGAAAAATCTGTAATCCACCACAATATATTACTGCCTGCCACATTTACACTTACCTGTTCAGGGATTCTGCGATGTCGGCACCCCAAGCTGATTCGTCAATCAGCTTTGGATGCAGGTGCCAGCATTGAAAGTAAGGGAAACTAGGTCCAACCCCTAAACAAGGCAGAAACAAAATGAATCCTATAGCAGAGTGAGTGGGTGTATGCCTTCAGAGACTGCCCCATAGGCGTGGTAAAGTTTTTTCCTGTCTAGTGTCCTTCTCCTGTAGGGGGCAGCATAACCCAATGGTTAAGAAGAATATGGAGCTGCGTCTATCAATGAATGATAGAGAAACAAGGTGTCTGACATCATGATAAATGAAAAGCTCACTGCTATTTTGATAGACATGCAAACTAAACTCCCCTGGCAAGTCTGGCAACTTTGGATCTTCTATTGTCAACCACAGTTCATTCACCAAACACTTTTATTCATCCAACGTTACTAAGAGTGTGCGCCCCCTGGGATTCTCTTATACGCCCCCTTCCCTTTTTTTCTCTCTTTTCACTCTTCCTGCCTCTTTTCCACTTTCCCTTCCTACATCTTCTTTATGTCTCTTCCTTCCTAGCTACTCTATTTTTTTTCATTCTGCATGATTGTGAAGCTGTATTTGCTTGTATGCCTACATTCATTAGGGACAGATTATTCTTTTTCATACTCCTTAGATATATACTACTGGACATTTTTAATATGAATGCATTCGATTGCACCTGCTTTGTGGTTCATTGATCTGCCATTCAATGTAACACTACCATGTATGAAACGCTATGCCTCTCATACTTCCCTTATTGCTGGGCTACTTTGTTATGGCATCTTTCCCTAATAAAAATAATTCCAAAAGCAAACAATGTAATTTCCATTGGCATGCGATTCTGTGCAACTCAAATCACATCTGAAATCGCACTAGTGTGAACCGAGCCTCAAAAAACAAACAAACAGAGCTGTATTAAGTTTGTATCTTTTTCATATCTGTCAGGAGCTCAGGTTTAATAACCCTCTACGCTTTGTAACAGCATCCACACATGAACAGAAATTGCAGTTATGCACAATTATACTCCTCCTTTGCGGTGCAGCTTATTGCCTGGTGGAAGCAAAAAAACTGACCATTGTTCTCCTCTATAAGACTACAGGACAGAAAATTAACACTAGGTTTCAAACATTACATCCCACTATGACACCTTTGCTTTTTATTAACTTCTAGTGATCTACTGAATACGACATATTCAGGTTAAAAGTCATTTAGAGTGATTGTAAAGTCTTTTTTTTTGCTATAAAAATAACAAAAATGTTATACTTGCCTCCTCTGTGCAGTTGGTTTTGCACAGAGCAGCCCAGATCCTCCTCTTCTCGGATCCTTGGCTGGAGCTCCTGACCCCTCCCTCCTGTTGAGTGCCCCCACAGCAAGCAGCTCGCTATAGGGGCACCCAAGCCGAGCTGCAGCTTTATGTATCCATTCAGACACTGAGCTCCAGTTCGGCCCCACCCTCCCTCTCTCTCTGGATTGGCTGAGTTTGATTGACAGCAGCGAGAGCCAATGGCAAGCGAGAGCCAAGAGCCAATGGCCAGGAGAGAGAGAGAGTCCCAGATGGCTGAGGTACTCGTAAACATCCCTGGATAGAGAGGGGGCTCAGGTAAGTATTAGGGGGCAGAGGGGGGCTGCTGCACACAGAAGGTTATTTATCCTAATGCACAGATTGTATTAAGATAAAAAAAACCTTTTGACTCCTTTAAACCTCTTGTACACAAAATATACATAAGCATAGAAACATAGAAACATAGAATGTGTCGGCAGATAAGAACCATTTGGCCCATCTAGTCTGCCCAATATATCTGAATCCTATGAATAGTCCCTGGCCCTATCTTATATGAAGGATAGCCTTATGCCTATCCCATGCATGCTTAAACTCCTTCACTGTATTTGCAGCTACCACTTCTGCAGGAAGGTTATTCCATGCATCCACTACTCTCTCAGTAAAGTAATACTTCCTCATATTACTTTTAAAACTTTGCCCCTCTAATTTAAAACTGTGTCCTCTTGTGGTAGTTTTTCTTCTTTTAAATATGCTCTCCTCCTTTACCGAGTTGATTCCCTTTATGTATTTAAAAGTTTCTATCATATCCCCTCTGTCTCTTCTTTCTTCCAAGCTATACATGTTAAGGTCCTTTAACCTTTCCTGGTAAGTTTTTTCCTGCAATCCATGTACTAATTTAGTAGCTCTTCTCTGAACTCTCTCTAGTGTATCTATATCCTTCTGGAGATATGGCCTCCAGTACTGCGCACAATACTCCAAGTGAGGTCTCACCAGTGTTCTGTACAGCGGCATAAGCACTTCTCTCTTTCTACTGCTTATACCTCTCCCTATACATCCAAGCATTCTGCTGGCATTTCGTGCTGCTCTATTACATTGTCCTCCCACCTTTAAGTCTTCTGAAATAATTACTCCTAAATCCCTTTCCTCAGATACTGAGGTCAGGACTGTGTCAAATATTCTATATTCTGCCCTTGGGTTTTTACGCCCCAGGTGCATTGTCTTGCACTTATCCACATTAAATTTCAGTTGCCAGATTTCTGACCATTCTTCTAGTTTTCCTAAATCCTTTTCCATTTGGCTGGTTGCAATTTGTCTATTGTCACTTTAAAAAGTGAATCTGACTGCTATATTAAGCTTTACAAAGTAGTAGATCTCTTTAGGCACAGGCACATTAAGGGTTTTTAATTGTTTAACCACTTAAGTACTAGTCTGTTTATAACTTTTCAAAATCTGGCAATTTTTTAGTGCTGTCAAGTTTGCTTGACAATTGTTTTTTTTTATAAAATCTGAAAAAAAAAAACAAAAAAAAACACAACAAAACACTGATGCCCTAAAATGACAAGACAGTAGAAAAATACAAACACACCTAATTTTTTTTTTTAGTTTAGAACAGAACATATACAGTGCAGCAGTTAGAGTACAGGGGTTAAGAAGTAATGCACAGAAAAGCTAGCAGATTTCTCTGGGCAGGAGTTAGTGATGCTTTATGGTGGTTGTCAGTGGTGAGTGCCTCTTTAAATGCTGGTGGTCAATTGTGTGTGCTTTCCTAAATGCTGGTGATCAGTGACGTCCCCCCCATAACATATTGAGGGTGAACGTGCCCACTTTATGGATAATATGCCTCCCATTTACCCTCCTGCTGTTCACTGAACCCCCTTTGTGGTTAGAGTGAAGCCCTTCTTTAGTGGTTAGTAGGAGCAGTGTTACTTACTTAGGATTAACAAAAGATGAGGAAAGGTTTATGGTCTTTGTTTACACTTGTGATTACTCGGATTTGCTCTCTGCATTATGCCTATGATCTGCGCTGTCGAACAATCCATCAATTATAGACATTATGTACACACAAGCAGTAAATGCAGTTTTTAACCTGTGCTCAGAAAATGCACGGCTATTTCTCCACCTTGTGTTTACTATGCAATGATTTTGGGGTTGTTAATGTGGCTGAAAGATTTACTAAGTGCAGAGTCTACCTCCCTTTTAAAGTATATTAAACCCCAAAAACAAAATTGCAGTGCGTTGCAAGTTCTCATATATGGTGGCTGGGCTGCATTAGTTTCCCTTTTTCAAGCTAAGAATATTTTTAGCAAGTGCAAAAAATAACTGTAGACCTAACAGAAGCTCCTCTAGATTACATTTTTGAGTTTAGATATGGTTTAAAGATTACAAACCAAACAAGCTCATGCAATTGGTTTTACACAAAAGCTAAACCTAGGGAAAAAAATAAAAATTGAAAGAACTACAAAATCTGTTGTCAGATGGGCTCTGCTCTTCACATATGGTTCACTTGTCCTAGGGTCCATGGTTTCTGGATTTGAGTTTACTCCTTAAATTATTTAGTCACTATAGTTAACATTACTAAGAACCCTCGTATAGCTTTTCTTAATGAAGCTGTGAAGAATATCCCAAGGTCCACACAGACTCAAGTTTACTATATGTTTTTGGCAGCAAAAAAATAACCATCGCTACCGCTTGGAAAAGTCCAGTAATCAACTTCACTTTATAAAGCAAAAATTTACCTGAATAATGCTCCACGAAAAACTGGTCAGAATCCAACAGGATAAGGGAGAAAAGGAACCCCCCTAATGGGACTTTATTGGTCTTTATCCTATTGGTTATTGATTACCCAATAAATTATATGTAGTACAAAAAGTAAAATTGATTACAAATTTATTGTTACAAAAAAAAGACAAAAAAAGAGTGTAAAACATACAAACAAGGGTGGCTAGTCCTAAAAAGACTCCATCATAAGTTGTCACTGTGTATACAGACATTGATGCATATGTATAATGTATATGAACAATTTACTTATATAGCAACATAACTGCACACCCAAAATCCAACAGGATAAACTACCCGTTTGAAAAGGTTTGGACCCCTTGGCTCTCTTACCTACAGGTGCCGGACACTCAGGATTAACATTGGATCAGTACAGGGTTGGACTCCGGGACAAGTGTGGTCTCACTTCTTTGCTCTTTTTCAATTTCCTTCCTTTCATTTTTCTGATTCGCTCTTTTCTATCTCTTTACTCAGAGGCAAGATAGGCCCTCTAGCCAAAACCTGTCTCTGGTTTATACGTTTTGTATGTGACAATATATCTCAGAAGGACATGATGTTGATACATTTGATTTTTCCGAGTATATAATATTTTTGGGGTAGGTCAAATAAGTCTAGTATTAGATGACATAGTGGTCACTATGTTTGCTACAATGGCATTATTACGTCTATAGCCTGCATTGGTGGTCAGGAGGGCAGGTGTTGCCCTGCTTGACCCCTCCCCCTAATGTACAATATTGGACTAATGTTAGGCTCATTGGTTGCTTGGGCTCTTATTGGACTATAACCGAACAGGTTTCGTAAAACAAGTCTTCAACATAGCTCATCACTTTGGCGCAGTTCCTGATACCCAAAGGTGGACTTCCAAGGATTTCTGTCTTCAACTCCTTACCCTTAAAACATGCCATCATTGTTAACTTCTTACTTACGGTTTATGTTGACAGAATCATTTTGCACTCTTTCATATTACATTGTAAGGTTTTACTGTAATTCTGAAAACGGAATAAAAATGAGCACCTATCGCCTGATCACACAAAAAAAAAAAAAAAAAAAAAACATTTCATCCATGTATTTAATGAAAAACTATGAAAACTAGAAATTTCATATAACATGAAAAATAAAGCATTGAAGAGAAAGAAAAAAAAGAGAATGCATACCTTTGTGCTGGTGTGTGGGGAATGTCTTGCCTCTTTCTGGAGAATAGCTTCTGCTACTGACGCTGGAGCCGGATCTACTATGTGGAGAGTCTTTTCTGGTTACTGGAGATTCTCGGAAATATGGGGACTCTCTTCTGTGAGGGGATCGCTCTCGTATGTATGGAGGCTGGCTTAATGTTTTTCTTCTGAATCCTTCTCTGTTTTCTCTTTGTTGGACATAAAAATAATGTTTTGTGAAAACAGGAAAATTACAAAACTTTTTTTCTTTTTTATTAGCTTTCATTAAAAGAACACTTAACACAAAAAAAAAAAAAAAAAACCCCGAACAACGTGTGCATAAGACTACACTCCCACATCTTCATCTTTTCATGCCACACAGTTTTAGTACATTGCATTTTATTTTTAGAAGTAGTTTAGTTGTTTTTAAATGCAATTCTCCAGTCATCCTAGAATGCAACAATATATTTTCCTAAATATCTTAAGGCCCCATTCACACGGTCCGCATTCCGTTGCGGACCGTGCTCTGCTCAGCGGGGATCGATCCACTGTGTGCGGAGAGGGAGGTGTCAGAGCCCAGCTGCTCTCTATAGGGAATCGGATGAGAGCGGACTGCCTGTCCGCTCTCATCCGATCCCTTTCCCAGGACGGATGGAAAATAGGGTTTCCATCTGTCTGGATTTCACGGACAGGATCGGATTCGGATGGCAGCGGGTGTCAGCGGACATGTCACCGCTGATCCGATCAGATCCGCCTAAAAAACTGACAGGCCGATCTGATCGGAACGCCCGTGTGAAAGAGCCCTAACACTCAACTGCATAGCACCGAAGTGTTTATATATATATATATATATATATATATATATATATATATATATATATATACATACATACATACATACATACACACACACATAAAAAATATTAGGTAATAAAATAAAAACCTGCTACATTCCAGATGCATTAAAACAAATTGTGTCAAATACTGTATACTTCACTTTCTTTCCAAAACATCTATAGCCTGTGTAGAAAGGCATGATCTCTGATTAGCTGCTGCAAATCTTGCGCTCTGTCCACAAGCAGTAGTCTATCTGCAGAGGTCAGAGAAGCAGAGTCAGATCTCTATCTCTGCAATCAGAAAACCTCACGCTCCTTGCCAATTGAAAAATATCTACTGTTTAAGACTAAGTGTTTGGTGCATCTGGAATGTATTTAGCAGATTTAATCTATTTATTAAGTATAAAAAAAAAAAAAACACAGAGGTTCTAAGACTATATTCTCCACAAAACTAAGGTTATTCCTTAGAAAAAAAATGTAGAAAGGGGAAATTACTGCATTATAGACACTAGACATAGCGAAGGAGCAAACATTTCCTATGCTACTCAACACCACCTAGTGGCCATAAGGCAAAAAAAGTTTCCCCGAATAGATTTTTTTTTCTTAAATAAATAACATCTGATCTGCAAGAAATATGGCATGAGAATATTCAATTGTGACCCATTCACACAGAACAACTTTATATGCAGTTTCAAATAGGAAAAACTATGCAATATATTTTTTTAATCATCATCATCATCATCATCATCATCATCATCATCGCACCTCTGTGTTACACTGGATTGTAAAATCGGCTCATTTTTACATAGGGGGAAAAAAAAAAAAAAAAATATATATATATATATATATATATATATATATATATATATATATATATATATATATATATATATATATAATGCTAACATAACCACAAATTATATTTTATATTTATGTTGAATACATGGAGAGTTTGCTCTTGAATAAAGGGTCTGAAAGATTCTCAACTTGCTTTCCAAGATGAGTTGACTCCATGGATATTTATTTCCAGGGTTTTTACAAGTAGGCTGAACTATATATTGGCATCATGGAATATGATCCCAGCACTTAAGCTTTGAGGATAGTGCAAAAGAAGGCTGAGCAACAACCTTACTGGAGAGTTGTTGCTGCAGACATACAGTGGGTACGGAAAGTATTCAGACCCCCTTAAATTTTTCACTCTTTGTTATATTGCAGCCATTTGGTAAAATCATTTAGGTTCATTCTTCTTCCTCATGAATGTACACATAGCACCCCATACTGACAGAAAAACACAGAATTGTTGACATTGTTGCAGATTTATTAAAAAAGAAAAACTGAAATATCACATGGTCCTAAGTATTCAGACCCTTTGCTCAGTATTTAGTAGAAGCCCCCTTTTGATCTAATACAGCCAGGAGTCTTTTTGGGAAAGATGCAACAAGTCTTTCACACCTGGATTTGGGGATCCTCTGCCATTCCTCCTTGCAGATCCTCTCCAGTTCTGTCAGGTTGGATGGTAAACGTTGGTGGACAGCCATTTTTAGGTCTCTCCAGAGATGCTCAATTGGGTTTAAGTCAGGGCTCTGGCTGGGCCATTCAAGAACAGTCACGGAGTTGTTGTGAAGCCACTCCTTCGTTATTTTAGCTGTGTGCTTAGGGTCATTGTCTTGTTGGAAGGTAAACCTTCGGCCCAATCTGAGGTCCAGAGCACTCTGGAGAAGGTTTTTGTCCAGGATATCCCTGTACTTGGCCACATTCATCTTTCCCTCGATTGCAACCAGTCGTCCTGTCCCTGCAGCTGAAAAACACCCCCACAGCATGATGCTGCCACCACCATGCTTCACTGTTGGGACTGTATTGGACAGGTGATGAGCAGTGCCTGGTTTTCTCCACACATACCACTTAGAATTAAGGCCAAAAAGTTCTATTTTGGTCTCATCAGACCAGAGAATCTTATTTCTCACCATCTTGGAGTCCTTCAGGTGTTTTTTTAGCAAACTCCATGCGGGCTTTCATGTGTCTTACACTGAGGAGAGGCTTCCGTCGGGCCACTCTGCCATAAAGCCCCGACTGGTGGAGGGCTGCAGTGATGGTTGACTTTCTACAACTTTCTCCCATCTCCTGACTGCATCTCTGGAGCTCAGCCACAGTGATCTTTGGGTTCTTCTTTACCTCTCTCACCAAGGCTCTTCTCCCCCGATAGCTCAGTTTGGCCGGACGGCCAGCTCTAGGAAGGGTTCTGGTCCTCCCAAACGTCTTCCATTTGAGGATTATGGAGGCCACTGTGCTCTTAGGAACCTTAAGTGCAGCAGAAATCTTTTTGTAACCTTGGCCAGATCTGTGCCTTGCCACAATTCTGTCTCTGAGCTCTTCAGGCAGTTCCTTTGACCTCATGATTCTCATTTGCTCTGACATGCATTGTGATCTGGAAGGTCTTATATAGACAGGTGTGTGGCTTTCCTAATCAAGTCCAATCAGTATAATCAAACACAGCTGGACTCAAATGAAGGTGTAGAACCATCTCAAGGATGATCAGAAGAAATGGAAAGCACCTGAGTTAAATATATGAGTGTCACAACAAAGGGTCTGAATACTTAGGACCATGTGATATTTCAGTTTTTCTTTTTTACTAAATCTGCAACAATGTCAACAATTCTGTGTTTTTCTGTCAGTATGGGGTGCTATGTGTACATTCATGAGGAAGAAGAATGAACTTAAATGATTTTAGCAAATGGCTGCAATATAACAAAGAGTGAAAAATGTAAGGGGGTCTGAATACTTTCCGTACCCACTGTATCCATGAGTTACCAGAAATCTGATGGAGATTAAACTCACTAGAATCACCCATGTATGAAATAACCGTTTCCTGATGTAGAGGCACTACTTGAAAATGTAGCATATAGTTTTAAAAAAACTACATGGATTTTCACCATAGTAAGTCTAGCACTATATTGTGCCCATGAGCATGATAATTAGATAATTTACGAGCAACAGCATCTTTAGAACACTATCTTTCTCACAAAAAGAATGTCCAACTACACGCCTCTTGTCTAGTAAGGGACAATTGCTTGGCTTACTGAATACATCTCAGCGTGCTAAAAATAAACACACCTGTTAATGCCCTGGTCCAGTGTAACCAGCACAAAGAGTAAAAAAAACAACATTTCGAGTTGCTTCATCCTACCATTAGACAGGTGGCTGTATCACCCTGGTGCTACAATGGCCACCTATAAGCGACCAGCAATGTGGCTCAAATTCCCATCGTAACAGGTGATAAAAGCCTTGAAAAATCACAATTTCCATAAAACCAATACATGTTATATTTTAGAAGCACTAGATAATCAAACGTAACCAAATGGATCTGCGTATAAGGTTTTATTTTTCATGAAGCTAGTGACATTGAATGTATATTTTCTCGTCTGTGCTTTGCATTAGGCTTTTTGTTTAGTTTGCTGGCTGTATCAAGACAATAGGGGAGCAGTTAAGATCAGGAATGCCTGTAGGTTTGTAGCCCCCCCCCCCCACCCCAACTGCAGCAGATATCTTCCTTTCCAAATCAGTCAACTAGCCAGAGTTGGATTTTTTTCAAGTAATGTATGTAAAGTAAGTACTTTTTCGCTGCTCTAGCCCCCACGCCTTCAAGAAAGGCTGCAGCTGGGGATTCCTAAAGCATTTTTCCATATTTCTAAAGCACTTTCCATATGTAAAAAATATGCAAGTGTGCCCAAAGAACATGCATGATTTAGCAACTGCATTATGTCAGTAGCTTTAACCCCTTCTGAACCTTAATGATCAGGCCTTTTTTTTGTGATTCGGCACTGTGCCACTTTAAATCACACATGCACGCTCGTACGACAACGTACCCATAAAAAATTGAGGTCCTTTTTTTTTTTTTTTTATTTGATAACCCCTGCAATTTTTATTTTTTTGCGCTATAAACAAAAAAAAAAAAAAAAAAAGGAGCGACAATTCTGAAAAAAATATTATTTTTCACTTTCTGCTGTATAACATTCCCAATAAAAAAAAAAAAAAAAAAATCAAATTGTTTCATAATTTTAGGCCAATTTGTATTCTGTAACATTTGTTTGACAAAGAAAATCCCAATGAGCGTGTATTGATTACTTTGTGCAATAGTTATCGCATCTACAAACTAGGGAAAAGATTTAAGTCATTTCTTTTTTTTTTTTTTTTTACTAGTAATGCTTGTGATCAGCGATTTTTAGCTGATCATTAGCTGATCAATGACTGAGACATTGCGGCAGACAGATCAGACATCAAACTGACATTTTGGACACTTTTGGGGGGACCAGTGACATTACTACAGTAATCAGTGCTAAAATATGCACTGTTACTGTACTGGTGTATACAATGTGTAGCGCTAACATAAAAATAGTGATACAAATCCTAAAAAATATGATATGCGAGTACAAACCAGAAAAAAATTAATCATGTACAAAAAAAAAAAATCACAAATCTCCAACCAGTGACTGTGGAAAAAAGCGACAGTGGCGGTAATGTCCATAAATCTCCAATGAGTGACAATAAATAATAAAGTCCGTGAAAACAGAGATTCCTCAAACACCTTAAACAGCACAGCACTTAATAGAGGAACCACAAGTCCCAGCAGATGTGTTATATTCAGGGGACCTCTTCCCAGCGTGAGCAGAAGGAAAATCACCCGTGAGCTGAAAGGCACATAGATGGCTGCTTACCAGAAAAAAAACGGCCCCCCAACCTAATGGGTTGGCCATAAGCGCATTGAGAAATACAGCTGATAAGAGATCACCAGTGGTCAGTCGTTATGATGTACCGGGTACCAGCAATGGCAGACCATAGATGCGGAGAAGAGATATAAAGAGGCACATAGCGTGAAACTGCATATTATCATAAAACCTTTTTTTTTTTAAATTCCACTCACATACAGACGAAGAAAGAAGGCATATCACAAAAACGGTATGGCAGAGAGTACAACCGCAGCGTCCCGTGTTCACAATCAAAAACCGGCGTACAAGGGGGCATCGTGAAGTCAAGTTTCAGCTCTTGGGTGATTTTCCTTCTGCTAACGCTGGGAAGAGGTCTTCTGAATATAACACATCTGCTGGGACTTGTGGTTCCTCTATTAAGTACTGTGCTGTTTAAGGTGTTTGAGGAATCTCTCTGTTTTCACAGACTTTATTATTTATTGTCACTCAGTGGAGATTTATGGGCATTACCACCACTGTCACTTTTTTCACAGTCACTGGTTGGAGATTTGTGATTTTTTGCACATGATTTATTTTTTATGATTTGTACTCACATATCATATTTTTTAAGATTTCTATCACTATTTTTATGTTAGCGCTACACATTGTATACACCTTTGTTATTTGATTTTCTCAATAGATCAGTGTATTGAGGCTTTCTTTGTATTCATCACTAGTAACTAGATATCGGCGCCGATATGGCCATTTTAGATGGATTGGGGGGGATCGGGTAACATTGACTGATCCACTGGCCGATCTGGTTTTTGCTTGGTAACGGCTCAGCCATCCCTTACTAGGTGCAGTAGTAGTATGGGATGGGAGCCGCTACTTCCTGTATAGGCCCGGCTCACAGGCAGAGTGATATCAGATGCACTCCGCCTGTGAATGGAGGCGCCGTACACATGAAGCAGCGGCTTTGCTCTGTACTGCAGCCGCTTGCTTTATGTGTAGCTCCGGATGGGTTCCGGTATCGGTATCAGGGATTTCACAACGCCAGATATCGGTATCGGGTCCATTTTTTGCAATACGGCACTGTGTTATTTTACCTGACAATTGTGCGGTCGTGTGACGCTGTACCCAAATAAAATTGATGTCCTTTTCCCCCTAGAAATAGAGCTTTATTTTGGTGGTATTTGATCACCTCTGCGGTTTTTTTTCTTTGGGCTTTAAAACAAAAAAAGACCGACAATTTTGGGGGAAAAAATGGGATTTTTGACTTACCATAAAATCCATTTCTCTGATGTTCATTGACGGACACAGTTCCAGTCATTCTTGACAATTGGGTTATACTGCCCCCAACATGAGTAGGACATTAGGCAGAAAAAAATTCTGGCTACACCCATGGGCAGTCCCAGGTGGTATACTCCCTCTCTCTGCTATAATCACTCAGTTTTGTTACAAGCAGTGTCAGGAGAATTATAACTCCACAGAGGGTTGGGTGCTGTGTCCGTCAAGGAACATCAGAGAAAGCGATTTTACGGTAAGTCAAAAATCCTATTTTCTCTTTCATTCGACTGATACCGCTCCTGTCATTCTTGACCATTGGGACGTCCCAAAGCAGTGTCATGAGGTGTGGAAAACAGCAACAAAAAATTCCCAAGGCTAAACCGTGGCCAACCAGGCGACAGGGAGCCAACCAAAGCAACTGGAGCTCACCTGAAAAAAACAATACACCCTCAAAGAGGATCAGGTCCTCTTTTAACAGCAGCCTGCAAAACCTTGTGGCCAAAGGAAGCATCGGCAGATGCCAACACATCCACTTTATAAAACTTGGTAAAAGACCGACGACCAGGTGGCGACCTTGCAAACAGGAGGCACTAAGCGCCCTAGCAGAGTGCGCCTTGACAGGGAAAGGAGGAACCTGACCCCCTGATGGAATAGGCCTGAACCACAGTCTGTCTGATCCATCTGGAAATGGTCGCAGAGGAAGCGGACAACCCTTTGTGAGGTCCATCTGTGAGAAGAAATAGAGTGACTTCCTGAAAGGCTTTGTAGCTGCCAGGAACAACCTAATTGCCTGGACCACATCCAAGGCATGCAAGGCAATTTACTTTGGATGTTTAGGCCTGGGACACAGAGAAGGTAACACAATGCCTTCATTCAAATGAAACTCAGAGACCACCTCAGGAAAGAATGATGGACAGGACGAAGCACGCCTTAACCTTGTGAATCACCAAATAAGGTGAGCGACAGGATAACACCGCCAGTTCTGGCACACTGCGTGCAGAAGTGAAAGCCACCAAAAAGGCCTCCTTCTGGGACAGCGTAAGCAGGGGAATCTCCCGAATATTTTCAAAGAGAGGCTTCTGTAAAGCTGAAAGCACCAAATGAAGATGCCAAGGCGGCAACGGAGTCCGCACTGGAGGAACCAAATGTCGGACACCCTGAAGAAAGGTACGCACCAGGGAGCGTGTGGCCAAAGGTTATTGGAAAAAGACCGAGACCTGGCCCTTGATGGTACTCAAGGCCAAATTCTGTTCAACCCCTGTTGAAGGAAGGTTAAGATACGAGCCATCGAGAAGCTGTGAACATGAACCCCAAGAGACTCGCACCACACAAAGAACGTCTTCCACAAACGATGGTAGATCTTCCTAGGAGGTAGATTTCCTAGCTTTTAACAATGTAGGAATCACTGACTCAGACAAACTTCTATCCTTTAGCACCTGGCGCTCAACAGCCAAGCCGCCAAAGCCAGTGACGTAAAGCAGGATGGAAGATCAGTCCTTGGGACAGCAGATCCTCCCTGAGAGGAAGCTTCCAAGGAACGTCGGCGACCAGCCACACTAGATGGGCGTATCAGGCCCAGTGAGGCCAGTCTGGTGCCACTAGGATGACCGGAATCTCTGCTGCCTCGATCCTCCATATGAGTCTGGGCAGAAGCTTGAGAGAAGGGAAGGCGTAGATCAGACGACACTGACCCCACGTCCACACCACAACCCTCTGTGGCGTCTGCCAGAGGATCCTTTAACCAAGCCAAAAACCTCTGCACTTTTCTTTTGAGCCGAGACACCAACAGCTCCACCTCAGGGGTGCCCCACCAGAGAGACAACTGATGAAACACCTCCGAATGAAGGCACCACTCCCCTTGGTAAAACTCCTGCCAATTTTCAAACTCAAGAACGTGTAGGGCGGAGAGGGCTGGAACTAACAGTTCTGCCCACCTTAGAATGCCGGGTACCTCCAGAGCACCTTCAGGGCACTTCTTGTGCCCCCTTGGTGATTGATATAAGCCACGGCCGTGGCATTCTCCAAATGATTGCGCACTGGGCATCCCTGAAGACAATCCGTCCAATGATCCAGACACAGTCTGATCGCTCTGAGTTCCAGGACATTGATCTGTAGTCTAGAATCTTCCATCATCCAGATCCCCTGAGCAGAATGCTTGCAGAGGACGCCTCCCCAGCCAGACAGGCTGGCATCCGTGGTGACCACTGTCCAATACAAGGGGAGGGAGGATTTGCCCAACGAAGAACCTTAAGAGCAAAGCCACCATATCAGGGACTCCTTTGTTCCCCGACTCAGCCAGATCTGATTGTCCAGAGACTGTGAAGTCTTGTCAGAAAAGATCCAGGCAGGACGGATGGCACTGGCAGGAGCCCCCACCAGGTACAACTCCCCCGCGGCGCATTTCACCCCCCCACCCGGCCCCCGCCGCCAGTTAGTGCCCTGCCCCCACCCCAGGAAAGTGTCCAGACCACCCAAAAACCCAGTGTATGTGGAGGGGGGGCCGGATGATGGACTTGCCGGGGGGGGGGTGTGCTTGCGGGAAGGAAGGGAACCCAGGAGAGAGAGAGAGAGAGACTTCATTAGGCCACTGGCCCATTTCTAAAGCACCCCAAAAAAAAAAACAGGACTGCAACATTGTAACAAATCGGACACTAAGTGACACTTTTTGGAGAACAGTGACACCAATGCAGTGTCCAAACACAGCGGGAGCTGGTCACCGCAAACCCGGAAGAGGCCATCACGTTCAGGTACGTGATTTCGCCTGTAGGAGCCGCCGCCCAAAAGTAAATATACATGGGGCAGTCGGCAAGTGATTAAAGCGCCTACTGCTTCAACATACATTTTTGATGTGTTTTTGATGCTTCTGTGGTGCTTTTTCGAAGCTTTAAGCTTGGCAGATGCCCTGTTTGTGTTGATATCTCCTACCTGCAATATCTCAAAAACAAAGCTAAATAAAAGCCTCCCGTCTATATGACACTTTCCTCGCAAATACATTGCCACACTCCAATATCTGTACAGAACACTTCTTTGACAAAGAACATTTCTTGACCCTGCCCTCATTATCTCGCATGACAAATTAAACGTTTTTCTTTTGGACCAACATCCAGATTCGTCACTTCCTAACTAATCTCAACATGGTCCCGCCAACATACATCCACCGAAGCACTTTGCAGCAAGCGGGAACAACAGACACCTAATCTCAGAAACCTACACAATGCTTTTCTCAGAACACAAACCCAAATCTAATACAATAAACCACAAGTGGGAACAAGAGATTTCATTATACCTCAGAACAGAAATGGGAAAACATCCACACATACATACAAAAGGAATGTTTGCTAAAGACAACAACATCATCAGCAGTAACCAGCACGGGTTTACAAATGGGCGTTCTTGTCAAACCAATCTCTTAACATTCTACGAGGAGGTGAGCTGTGAGCTAGATAGGGGGAGACCAGTGGATGTGGTGTACCTGGATTTTGCTAAGGCGTTTGATACAGTTCCCCACAGCGCTTAATTTATAAAATAAGGTCTGCAGGCATCGACCGCAAGGTCTGCTCTTGGATACGAAACTGGCTAAAAGGGCGTGTCCAAAGGGTGGTAATAAATAGCGCATACTCAGACTGGTCTGAGGTGGTAAGTGGGGTCCCCCAAGGCTCAGTCCTGGGACCAACCTTGTTCAATTTATTCATAAACAGCATTGAGAACGGGATCAGTAGTTCTATATCAGTTTTTGCAGACGACACAAAATTGGCCAGGGCAATAACTGCACAGCATGAAGCAGATATCCTACAGAATGACCTGGACAAAATAACGGAGTGGGCAACGACATGGCAAATGAGGTTTAATGTGGATAAGTGTAAGGTTTTGCACTTGGGGACTAAAAGCATAAAAGCAAAATACACGTTAGGGGGGGGAATCAAAAATGGGGAAAGATCTTGGAATCCTGGTAGAGGATAGACTAAGCAATAGCATGCAATGTCAAGCGGCAGCTGCCAAAGCCGGCAGAATATTAGCATGCATAAAGAAAGGGATGTATTCCAGAGATAAAACTATAATCCTACCACTTTATAATCTTGAGTATTCTGTCCAGTTCTGGTCGCTGATCCTCTGGAGGGATGTGTTGGAGCTGGAGAAAGTCCAGAGAAGGACAACTAAACTAATTAGGGGATTGGAGGACCTTAGTTATGAAGAGCGTCTGCAATCGCTTGATTTATTCTCCCTGGAGAAGAGACGCCTGAGAGGGGACATGATAGCAATTTATAAATATCTCAATGGTGATCTCGGCATAGAAAAAAACCTATTCAGTGGGAAGGATTGCATGACTAGAGGGCCTAGAATGCGATTAGAGGAGAAGCGTTTTAACCTCAGGCAACGTGGGGGGTTCTTTACTGTTAGGGCTACAAGATTGTGGAATTCTGTACCACAAGAGGTGGTTTCTGCGGGAAGTATGGTGGCTTTCAAAAGTCTTAGACGTACATCTCAAGAATCAGAACATTCATGGGTATGCCAGATGATAACGGCCACATACACCTACACAGGTTGAACTAGATGGACTATTGTCTTTATTCAACCGCACCAACTATGCAACTATGACTGAACAATGTGTCAAGTTCAACACAAGAAAACGGATTCAAACTAGCTTCAAGATGGTATAGGACTCCCCTCAGACTCCACAAGATCTATCCAACAGTAATACCTAAATGTTGGCGATGTAAGGAAGCTGAAGGATTGCTTTTACACATATTGTGGCTATCCACACAAATCCAACCTTTCTGGAAGGAGGTACACCACCTCATCAACCAAATCATGACATACTCTCCAGCACACCAGCACAATCCCTATTGCATCATCCCTCAATTTCGAAAAAAAAAAAACAACAAAAAAACTTTCTTCCGTTCCCTAGACATACATATGGTAAATGCAGCCAAAATGTGCATACCATTTCGGTGGCGATCCCACGACTTCCAAACCATAAAAAAGTCTCCAGCGCATAAGAACTGGTGAAATGGAAGAACTTGTCCAAACAAAGGAAACTCAATCCAAATACAATAAACTATGGTCTTGCTGGCACCACTTTACCACAAATGACAAATACTCCAGGCTCTCAACTTGATTAAGTCTGCAATACTCCGGATACCCTCAGGCAGCCTACCCCCCCCCCTCACTTTATCCCCACCCCTTACTCCATGGACAACATCACATCACTCTTATTAGGAGCCCATTTTCGGTCCCCCTCTCCCTCCTCATAACACAACCAACATGCCATCTCACCCAGCAAACAAACCTTGACATAAGGAATACTCAAGTACCTTACCTAATCTCAAAGATCTTCATAACAAGTTACCTGTCGCCTAGCAGTACATCATCCTTGGGCCACGCTTTTCGCGAGACTGCTAAGCAAACACTACTGATTACTAAACTCCACACTATACGTTTTTGAAATGTGATCTTTGCACCTAAATCCTATACTTAGGCCTTGCTAGGCTCAAGAACCTTATAATTATAACCATAACCAACATTAAGTAAAAGAAAGTAAGTAAGGTAAGTATTTCGTAATGAGCTAGTATGCGAAGCCTACTAGCTCATTATGCCTTTGTCTTACAGTTTTTTTTTTTTTTAGGTTTACAACCTCTTTCAGGAGTTTTCCACTTTCTTCCTAAAGCAGTGAGCACCAAGGCACTGATAGTGGAAAAAGTAGAGCCAGCAGAAAAACTCGTACCCTCTTCTGTCTATTTCACACGAGCATTATACACAGCAAGCTTTCACCAAGCCTTCAAATAGCTTTCTCTAGGCCTTTAAATTGTCCTTCAGCTCCTGTTCGGGACTGTTATACACAGATCTTAATAGCAGTTCTGATCCTCACTTTAAAGTGATTGTAAAGGAAACATTATTAAAAAAAAAATTATAAATATATGTCATATTTACCTGCTCCGTGCAGCGGTTTTGCACAGAGCAGCCCTGATCGTCCTCTTATCGGGTCCCACACCGAAGCTCTGGGCTGCCTGTATCATCGTTCAGCATGACCAGTTTGGTGGTGGGTCACTGATGAACTGGAAAGGCATGTCCATGGAGGGATGTACAGACCTCTGCAGGCTAGACAATGGCACCCTGAATGCCATTAGGAATCGGAATTAAATCCTTGGACCCATTATCAAACACTAAGCTTGTGCAGTAGTTGCACCTCAGTCTGTTTAGGAGCTCAGCGATACCCTGGTCAAGATCTGGGAGGTATCCCCCAGGACAGCATCTGTCGTCTCATTAGAAGCATGCCAAGACGTTGTCAGCCATGCATACGAGGCTGTGGGGGCCATACAAACTACTGAGTACCATTTTGAGTAGCTGCAATGAAATTTCAGCAAAATTGACTAGCCTGCTGCTGCATTTTTTTCACTTTGATTTTTGGGGGTGTCTGAGTTCAGCCCTTTGTAGGTTGATCATTTTCATTTAAATCAAACGATGTTCCATACTTTCGCTCAAAACACATTACCCAGTCCATATCAGTATAGATATACAGCTTGAGATTTCTTCCCATTGAGATCTGATGTGTTTTCAAAGTGTTCCTTTAATTTTTTTTTGAGCAGTGTATGTGTTCTATAAAGTGCAGGATTTTTATATTACATGTACATATATATATATATGTAGGTGTTCCAAAAGCATTACACTATGTAACACATTTTACACTATTTAAGCAATATTTTTGTATCAAGGTAAAGTATTGCTACAAAATAACTGCAACATTGCCTGTTAATGGCAAAGTAAGCTTAAAATCTCACTTTAATAAACTAGTTAACTGAAAATGTGTTAATGATAAAACTGTGTTTTCACAACTATGTGCCTATTTTACCTCAAATTAGCTTGGTGAGAACTCATTAGCACAGCTGTGTCACTTCCAAAAGTAGAAAACATTCTGAAATTAATATACAGAACAGTGTTAGTAAGCTGCATCATGATTCAGTGATTCAGTAACTATGGGACCTCAGAATATGTATCCATACAATAAAGATGTATAATAACTTAACATTTGCAAGAGAAAGAATAATCATGGCCATCCAATTTGAAACGTCAACCCATTTTTAAATACATTTATAACAAATGGTATCTTTACAAAAAAAAAAAAAAACTTTATGAACAAATTTACAGAAGTTGGCTGGAAAGCTGCCATTTTCCCAGTTCAGAATAGGTAGGAGAAGCTGTAACTATTTTGAATGAGCTTCAAGACACTCCACCAAGTTGGAATTTGTTCGCTTTGATAGCACCCAACAGTGCTTCAAAGCAAGAAGGAAAGATGCATGAGCTCAAGCTCCTCTAAAAGTAATAACTAGATGCAACAATGCAGCACATGATGTAAATAGAATTCTGTACACTACCTACAGCTTAAAAACCAAAACATAGTTAGGAATATGCCCAGGTTGGATAAACTGAATTACTGTGCTGAATGTTTGTCTGCAAACAATAAAAAGTATATAACTACGGCTATTGCAATGCTTCAATTTGCAAAACTGCAGGTTTTACTACATTATACTGTAAAAAAAAAAAAGACAGTAGCTATGATTCTTTGCGATAGTCTCTGCATTTCCTGGCAGCCTGAAGCATCTCACAAAATGTTAGAATGTCTATGGGTAACCCAAAGAACTACACATTTCATGGCCGCTGCAATCTGGTTAATTAAATCTGTTCATAAACCTTATATTTCAGATTCCAAATTATGCAGTCACATAAATAGATGTGGTAATAAACAAACATACAACTGAAGTTACTATGGTGGAGCATAGTCAACCGACTCAAGTGTGCAGGGCTAGGGTGAAATCACAATCAAGTCCTTCAGTGTAGTGTACTTTAAAGCAGAGTTCCGGCCTCAAATACCTTTTTTTAACAAAAAATACCCCTATAATACTAATCCATCGCCCTTTACAGAACCGCTATTCTCATAATTACAAGGTGTACAGTATTGGATTTTAGTCAAAATCTTATTTTTAAAAACGCTGTCTGGGCACGGCCATCTTAGACGTGGGCATCTGGAGCCGCAGTGTAATCTGCTGTGTCCTTCTTCCTGATTCCAGGGAGTGTTCTGAGAGTTCTTCCTGATTCCAGCCTCCTGGAAGTGATGACAAACAGCTCCCAGGATGCAATGCAAAGGTGGAAGTGATGTCGGTGGCCGTGGCCACAGAGGGGGGGAGGAGGAGGAAGTACAATCAAAAACACCCTGAAAATAAGGTAAGGGACCCCCGAAAAAAATTGAAAATGCCCAATTGTTGATCAGCATAGCGAGCACTCTAGGAATCACTAAAGTTGCAAAATAGGCCAGAACTCCGCTTTAATGAGCACCAAGATCAGGTCATCGTAACTTGTGTAGAATTCGGCATCATGCACACAGGATGTAAAAAAACACAGTTTTTATAGGAGTTTGACTTTTCTTACCCAGCTTGTAAATGCACTTTCATGTTCGCCTATGTGGCCATGCAAACAAAGGCATTTACAAGCATATTAGAAGGGAAATGTTTAGAGGCTGAAAAAGAAAAACGCACCACCAGCACGTCCAGTAGAAAACTTAAAAAAAAAAAAAAAAAACATAACTCACATAAACGCTAGACGATTTTATGCGCATTTGCGTGTTAATGCATTCTAATAGCAAGAATACATTTATATTCTGGCCAATAGAATGCATTAATGCATAAATGTGCGCAATACACGTCTTTTACTGCGTATACACCCCATTCACACTTGTAAGACTTTATATAACAAAGTCGCATGACAAGTCATACCCAGTGTTTTTCAATGATAACCATTCATATATGTGAAACTTCAAAAGTAGTTCATGCACTATTTTGGTCCGACTTTCATCAACTTTTGCAACTTGAGAGCCATAGACTTCAATGTTAACCCTCAAAAGTTGCATTAAAGTCATACCTGAATGTTTTACTTGCAACAGTGGTTTCGACTTTGCAGAGGGAGGGGACAAGCCAAATCCAAATCACACCCAACCAAAGTTGGGTCAAAATTGCACCAAAGTTGCACTCCAAAGATGCACAAATCCGAATGGAGCCTTATTTAAGCAGATTTTCTCCTTCCAGGAGAAAAGATGTTCAGAGGAGCTAGGCATATGCTTTGTGCGCATGAGGCCTAAGAAGTGGCTTTAGAGGTACTAATAGTAACCAACAAAGGCCTTTTAAAGAGGTTGTAAACTCGTTTGAGTTATTTTTTTTTTTTTTTACACCCTGCAAAAGAAAGACATAATGAGCTAGTATGCATCGCATATTAGCTCATTATGCAATACTTACCTCAGAACGAGCCCCCGCCGTGCCGCTCACTCACCTCTATGACGGGCGACACGTCTAGTCGCCCGTCTTCCGGGATCGCGGCATCCGGCCATCTGATTGGCCGGAGCCGCGGTGACGTCACTCCCGCGCACGCGCGCTAGAGCCGACAGTCACGGCACGGGGCTCTGAAGGAACGGCATGATCGGTCGTTCCTTCAGAGCGCATGCGCCAGTGACGTCACTGGCGACATGTAAGGTAAATATCTCCTAAACGGTACATGTTTAGGAGATATTTACAGTACCTATAGGTAAGCCTTATCATAGGCTTACCTATAGGTACAAGTTGTAGAGGAGGGTTTACTTCCTCTTTAAAAAGATTGAACAAGTTTTTCTCCCCCCCCCCCAATTAGTGGTGGGTTTCCTAGAACTAGGCCATGTGTCAGATTATATTAAGGGAGGTTTCAGCTGCTGTGCACAGTACAAAGGGAAGGCTGGTGGGAATGCACATATGTGCGTGTAAGTAAGCAAAGGCATTGAGGGTTTGTAGTTAATAACTGGCTTTTAATAAAGTCACTATTTTTGCCAGTCCATCTCATGAATCCTGACAGAATTAAGTCTTCTCAAGCATCCTCTGCTTTGTATGCTAATCTCATGATGTGCCAACTGGGACATATTCTGCTACACACAAGCGTCATTAAGTCTAGAAGTAAGGACCACTGACACCCAACGCTAGAGAAAGAGAAGACGGGCCTGTTATGTCACCAAACTAGCCTTAAGAACCCTGGGAAAAAGGTATACTGGAAAGCATCAACATTTGTTTTAAAACCCGTGGAGAATATTATGGAGAGAAACACAACCACAGCATCTCATTCAATATCACTTGCCCAACACAAGAGATGCAGTTCTTATAAACCCAACATATCTAAAGTTCTGACCTGTGGTCTTACAGCAATGAGAAGAACTACCTGAAGACATGAACTGTATTTGTATATAAACTGGCCTGAGGTACCAAAACAACCCATAACAGTTGGACAAGATACTCCAGGTAAGATCTCTGTTTAGCGCACTGGGCTTAACAAAAGAAATCTAAAGTTCCCCCATCCATGCTAAACATTATAGATTGACAGATTTCCTCCTACTAGCTTGGGTATTCTGATAGCTGTCACCCACAGTTGTCAGAATACTCAAACAGTGACCGCATTTGATTGGCTTTAGTCACTGTTGAGCCACCTTTTTCCTCCCAGCTCCTTTGATTACCTAATTAATGTTTGTTGAGACGGGTGGTGTCAGCAAGGCCACCAACAGCTCAAATGTTCGCTGATTCCTGTGTAAAAGATTCATGTAATTTTTTAATTAATTTAAATATAGAAATTAGAAATTAGAGGAGGGCACTGGTCTAACTGATATAGTATTGGAAAGCACCAACGGTGAGGTAATCCTCCATCTTGGTCCTAATGTTTTTTGTATAAAGACAATCAGGGTGTAATATTTCTTTTGGCCACCGGGTGGTGCTCTCATAAGTGTTATCAGTTTTTAGTTGGTAGGTCCTGTGTCCTTACAAGGTTTGGGTTCGGCAGAGCAGCAGCGTCCAGGCGTCCTATCGTTCCCTCGCCTGGAGGGAAGTGGCGGTGCTTTCCAATACTATATCAGTTAGACCAGTGCCCTCCTCTAATTCCTGTGTGGAGAAACAAGGACCAAGGATAAAGTCTTTCATGGCAGCAACCCTCCCCCTCAAAATACGGTGATAAAAATTCCTTGAAAAAGGCGTAAGCCGAAACGCGTAGGAACTAAGGATATCTCCCCCTACAGACTCCACGCCATGCAAGCGTAAAGATAGTAGGGGGGAATACCAATTGTCACCCATCACACATGTCACCTTCTCTTTTTCTTACTTTTCATCAATCACCAATGGGTCTCTAACCCTCACTTTATGTGATTATTCTACATATGTATTGTTACCTTCTATTTCTTTGAATACATTTTTCTGAATAAAAAAATTTTACTTTGACTAAACTTGACTCTATACTAGCCCATAAAGTCCCAAACCACTGGCCTGAGGTACCAAAACAACCCATACCAATTTTTCAGGGATGAAGGCTAAAACTTACTAACAGGGTCTTGGGAACCAAATCCATTAGCAATCTTGTCCAACTGTATTTTACACTACAGGTTGTGTGACGCTGTCTAATGTATAAAAAAAACTTTTATATCTGTGTTATATCCAGTTTTGTGATATGCATATTGTTCAAAACCAAACAGAAATCTTTACATTCATGGCCAGCTTTGAATGTCTGTATTTGCATTGGATTTTCAAAAGTTTAGGTGAGGTAGGTGGAGCAGGCGGTGTTACTTGTCATGGTGCAAAGATGACATTCGAATTTAAATGTGTACTTATTAAAAATATATTATAGTTTTCATTTATGACAAATTCGCTCTGGACGGCGTGACACCGCCGGTGTAGCCTGGTAGTTCCTTGAGAACTACAAGCCAACAGCCATAAAGTCAGTCAGTACTTGCAGTTAATTTATTCACAGAACGCTGTGAATGAAAAAGGTGGCCATGTGGGCAAAGCACATGTGCTGCTGTGTGCAACATATTCCCAAAGGAGAACTTATGCTTTAAGTCAGCTATGTCCAAACTATGGCCCTCCAGCTGTTCAGGAACTACAATTCACATCATGCCTAGTCATGTCTATGAATGTCAGAGATTTACAATGCCTCATGGGAATTGTAGTTTCTGAACAGCTGGCAGGCCATAGTTTGGACACCCCTGCTTTAAGTGAATAGAAAAACCCCGTTTTAAACAGGTCAGGGCTGAATCAGTATTTTAGTAGAGAACATTCAAAGTTCCTTTTTAAAAAAAAATCATACTTACCTAGATGGGGGCACCTTCGGTCCAACCCGAGACCCAAGCGATCCAACGCCTGAGACCCGAGCGATCCAATGCCCGAGACCCGAGCGATCCAACGCCCGAGACCCGAGCGATCCAACGCCCGAGAACAGAGCGATCCAACGCTCGAGAACAGAGCGATCCAACGCCCGAGAACAGAGCGATCCAACACCACTGATCACTCAGTTCTCACAGCTCTCTGCTCTGCCCCCCCCCCATGCTCACTGGAGCACTGGGCTGTGGAGGGGGCGGGAGCGGCCAGCTCAGGCTCTCATCGGCTCATAGAGAGGCTGAGCGGGGTGTCGGTCCAGGCATGTGGGCGGATCCCAACTTTGTCGCAATCTTGGCGAGCCTGGATCAGCACTTTGACATCAGCAGACAGTGGACTTCAGCCCACTGTCTGCTGAAAAAGATCTGCACTCCTGTGATCCACAGGAGAAGTATAGCCAAACAAGCTTTGGCTGTACTTCTCCTTTAGCCCCGGTTCACACTTGTGCGAGTGCCGGGTTCGCATGTAATGTCGGAGCGCACTGCTCCTTCATTACATGCGATCGGCTGTGCGGTGCGAGTTTAGCCATACACTTTGTATGGCTAAGCCCCGGTTCACACTTCTGCGAGTGCGGGAAGGCTGCGAATCCGCAGCCTGTTCCCGCATCGCACACGCACCCCCGGCAGTTCACACTGCCATATGCGATACGCTGGGGGTGTCAATGTAATCTTAACGACACCCCCAGTTTGATCGCATATCGCAGTTCGATCGTGCGATCCGATCCTGAGGCGGCTTCCAAAAAGGGTCCCTGTGCGTGTTTGCTGCGGCTACAGTGCGAATTTAGCCATACAAAGTGTATGGCTAAACTCGCACCGCACAGCCGATCGCATGTAATGAAGGAGCAGTGCGCTCCGACATTACATGCGAACCCGGCACTCGCACAAGTGTGAACCGGGGCTAAATTCGCACCGCAGCCGCAGCAAACACGCACAGGAACCCTTTTTGGAAGCCGCATCAGGATCGGATCGCACAGCGGTTCACACTTGTGCGATCCGATCCTGTGCGAACTTGCACGATCGCACTGCGATATGCGATCAAACTGGGGGTGTCGTTAAGATTACATTGACACCCCCAGCGTATCGCATATGGCAGTGTGAACTGCCGGGGGTGTGTGTGCGATGCGGGAACAGGCTGCGGATTCGCAGCCTTCCCGCACTCGCTTAAGTGTGAACCGGGGCTCAACCTAAAATAAACTAAACGCTGCTAAATAGAAATAATACAGTAACTAATTAGCCTGCAATATACACCAGTTAGAATACAAGTAATAAGCACCTGGTTAAAATGACCTTCAGGTGAACTTTCAACAAGCTGTAAACAAAGGGTAGCCATCATATGTCAATTGGCCCTCACAAAGTTTTATTGCCCAGAGAATGTTCATAGTATTTAAACTGGGGATGCTGTGGTCAGCCTTATTAGTTGACATACTGTGACACTATGTGGTTTAATCAATGGTGCAGTTTTTATGGTAGCTATCTCTTATTCACGTGAACAGCTTTAAAGCAAACATCACATTAAAACATCTGAGCAATGAATACACATTGCCACAGTGCCACATTAGGTGGAAATAACATGCGATTCTATGCCAGATGCCCTTGGGTAATGTACTTACAAAAATTTACAATACAAAAAAAACACACTAAAAGCAACAGTTTCATCAAAGATTCATTTTCAGTTTCACCCCCATGAAAACAGCCTTTAAGACAAAGTATTACTGTAGTTGTCCAAATTAGCTCTCTATGGAATCTATGACAGGTAATGGTATGCAGAAATACTTATCCTGCCCTAAAACTCTGTGAGCCTCTTTGGCCTAGAATTCAAATGGAGATTCTCAAGAGGGATGTCTCTTTGACCCTAACGTACAGAGCATGAAATCTGATGGTGACCGGCTAGTTTTCTGAAGAGCTTGTGCAGTGTATAAAAGTAGTCCAAACAAAGGTAAGGATGAAAACCATATTTTTGTTGAATTCCCAACCAAAGCCTGAATTATCTGAACAGCCCTGTGGATACTTGCAAATAGTGGAGAGAGGAGTCCTTCAAAATAAAGTGGTCTAGATACCCTGTGACCTGAATGCCCCAAGTTCCTAAGGGGGCAAGTACCTTTGCAAATACTAACTGGAACAACCACTCCCTGGGACAAAAGATCAGGGCGGTCTGTAAATCTGTTCAGTTTGCTGTTGGTTTGAGAGAAGAAAGCAATGAGGGGGTATAGTTTGAAACGGTTTTGTGCTCCGTTGGCTCAACCAATTGAAGCCACAGGTGGAATGTCTGTAACCCAGAGAAAGGCAAACAAGTGATGCTGCCGCTATAGAAGGAAGATGACTGATGAGGCAATTCAACAGTCCACTTTTTGGTCAACTCTTTTTCCACTAGATAAGGCTCAGCAAAGTCATAAATTGGACAATAATGGCTGTACTAATGTCTTTTAGTGTCAGAAATGGCCACGCAGTTGCAAAAAAGTCTGTCTAAATCAGGTAGGCCACTTGTTGCATGCCTAAAATGGAGATGCAAAGACTGGAGTTAAAACAGGTTTACTCTCTGGCACCAGGGAAACATTGTCATCCTAAGCAGTTTGAGCAATTTGCAGACCTTCCCAAGAGCCAATGTTTGCCTGAGCGTTTGCTGCAGTTCCCTTGTGCCTGTTATCCATTATTGCCATCAGTGAGGGTATTCCCCTGTGGAACAGGGTGTGGATATGGTTTAAAGCGGTAGTATCCCGCTTTTTGACACTTTTACCTACAGGTAAGCCTATAATAAGGCTTACCTGTAGGTACAAATAATATCTCCTAAACCGGCATGGTTTAGGAGATATTCACAGTGCATGCAGCCGCTCGCGCGAGCAGGGCATGCGCTCTGAAGGTCCGGGGAGACCTTCAATTTATTTGCCGGGAACTTGCCGGAAAATCACTCCCGCGCGCATGCACAGGAGTGATGTCATCGCGGCTCCGGCCAATCATCGCGCCGGAGCCGTCTCTTCCGGCCAATCACCGCGCCGGAGCCGTCTCTTCCGGCCAATCACCGCGCCGGAGCCGCCGAACCCGGAAGAGACGGCGAGGGATCATGGCAGCGCCAGCAGCGATGTCCGGGGGTCCATGTCGGGGCTTCGTTCTAAGGTAAGTTACACATAATGGGCTAGTATGCAATGCATACTAGCTCATTATGCCTTTGTCTTGCAGGTTTTTTATTTTTTTATTTTAGGGTTTACAACCGCTTTAAGAGTGTCTGTGAAGCAATCTGTAGCAAAGGTGTTGACCATCCTGTGTGAATTCCTTGTGGCAAAAAGGCTCTAGGCGGAAGTGGCAGTAAACTATGGTCTAAGGCCCCTTTCACACAGGCGGACTGTTTTTGGTGGATCTGAACGGTCACCCCATGCATTTCTATGGGGCAACGGATGTCAGCGGAGACATGTCCGCTGACATCCGATCCGTCAAATTTGGACGGATGGAAACCCTATTTTCCATCCGTCCAGCGGATCGGATGAGAACGGACAGACGGTCTGTTCCCATCCGATTCCCCCATAGAGATGCATGGGGACCTGACAGCTGCGTCACCGCACACAGCACGGAGAACAGCTGTCATCAGCCTGCTCAGCGGGGGATTGGCGGATCGATCCCTGCTGAGAAAAACGGAGTCCGTCCACCGGACTCCATGTGTGAAAGAGCCTTTACACCTGAGACTAAGCTCTGAATGGTGAAAGTGTCAAATTGGAAAAGGGTTACATTGTATATAGTTCAAACATATGCCCGATAGCTTTAACATAACAGAATACTATTCGAGATACTCCTTTAGTGTAAAGCAGGTAAAAGATATGTCTCATACTTGCTATTGGGCTACAGTAACCGTCCAATCAACTGGGTGATCCATGTCGCTGGTCCCAGTTTAGGGTCCAGGCTTTCCCTGTTATGGTGGGCAAACCTTCAGTGGGGTCTTCGGGGTCTGGGTTCCTGTGGTTAACTACACACATTGCACCAAGTGCCAAGGTGAGCACCTAACCAGGTTCCAGTGCCATCATGTCACTTTCTAAGTTCTTTTTTTTTGTGTTAGAAAGATTGACAGTTTTAGGTCAGTTTAATTTTTTTAGGTTAAAAAAAAAAAAAAAAAAAAAAAAAAAAAAGGGGGGGGGGGGAATACTAACCTAAGGCAGCCCATACAGGATTAATTTTTATCGTTCAACCAACTGGTTGAACAAAAAAATTTGCCAAATCCCACATCCACACATTTGAGGTGGATATGTGAATCCTTACCACTATTGAATTTTGACTGCATAGGACTTTTGCTGTCATAATAAATTGAACAGTGCTGCCAGCTAACACAAGTCATTTGATAGATCGAATTGTGTACAACCAGCCTGCCCATACATTGATCAAAATGATTCTCCATCCACAGAAATGAGGTAGATCGAGGAATCTTCCTTATTGTGCTATTGTGTTCTGATAGTGGGGACTTTCTCTGTCAGAATACAATGATCAGTGTCGCAGCAGACTGGCTACAGTGCTAATCGAAGGAAAAATTTCCAGGTTTTCCATTCAAGAGAAGTTGATCATTAGATCGACTTCCCTTGAGCATGAACGGCCATAGATGAATAGAAATTTGTCTGGTCTGTGCTGAACCGACTTTCGATCCATCTATGACCCTCTTTACTAAAGGTATTGAAGCTAGATTATGCATGTCAGCCTGCCGAACAGCATTTCTAAAAGGAGATTTATCAAAGTATTCTGCAATATTTCCCATTTGCATCATTAGGCTTTAAACAGAATAGTAATTCAGCATCTCATTTTTCAGGTCTTGAAGGCATTGCTGCCAGGCTTACATGGATGAACAACTTTCCATTAGCAATACCCTGATACGTGCAGCAAAGCGGAGATCGCAATGAAATCACAATTTGCCCTTTATCCTGCATGGCTATCTGAAGTACATTTAGGAACCTGAAACATTGCTCATCAGTAGTTAGATCACAGATAAGAAAGGTGACTGCTAGTTCAGATAAGTTTCTTGTTGTTGTGCAGTGCTGACGTAAGCTGACCATGCACCATTCCTGATGAATCGAGTGAAACATGCTTTGTGGATAGCCCTGTCAGCAGCCTCCTGCCCGACCATCATTAAAAAAAAAAAAAAAATTGACAAAGCAAAGTGGAAAATTGTTGCCCAAATAGTGGCTGCGTCCAGTCAGAAACAGCCACTGTTCAGGCATTCTGACAGCTGCTTGTGCTGTGTGGATGAAGGAAAACTGTTGATTTTTATTTTTTGTTAAACCTGTCTGGATTATTATATAGAACAGTTTGCACAGTGCTTTACAATATAAAGAGAGACAGTACACTTACAATACAATCAAATAAAAGGGGGTTAGGAGGCCCAGGCTTGGGGGAACTTACTATATACTAGGGATGGGGAAGTGGTATAAAAAGGTAAAAACTGAGGGATGAGTTGATGGCAGAAGTAAATTTTTTAGGACGAGGTGGGATAGACTTTCCTGAAATTATACGTTTTCAGGGATCAATTTAAGGTGGACAGAATAGGGGAGATAGCTAGACAAAATGAGGTAGGAAATTCCATAGGATTGAAGAGACTGACAAATTCCTGGTTGCAGTTTTGCAGAAAAAAGCTTATGGATAGAAAGTTGCAATAGTCAAGAAAAGAGATAACAAGGGAGCGAATGAGTAGCTTGGTAGTTTTATTGTTTAGATTACATGGAAACCCTTACCTTGTAACAGAAACAAAGAAACCTGAGGCAAATTATATATATATATACACACACATACACACACACTCCTCAAAAAATTAAAGGGACTCACTTTAATCAGAGTATAGCATCAAGTCAGTTAAACTCCTGGGATATTGATCTGGTCAGTTAAGTAGCAGAGGGGGTTGTTAATTTTAATTAACATCAAAAAGCAGCTGAATCTGATTAACAGGGGCACTAGATGGGCAACAAAGACAACCTCCAAAACAGAATGGTTTTACAGGTGGTAGCCACTGAAATGTTTTCCCCTACTCATCTTTTCTGACTGTTTTTTACTAGCTTTGCATTTGACTAAGGTCAGTGTCATTTCTGGTAGCATAAGGAATTACCTGGACCCTACAGAGGTTGCACAGGCATTCCATTATTACATGCCAATGCCAGAAGGCTTGCTGTGTCTCCCACTAGTCTCAAGAGCATGGGGGAGATCCCAGGAGACAGGCAGTTACTCTAGGAGAGCTGGAAAGGGCCAAAGAAGGCCCTTAACCCATAAGCAAGACCAGTATCTGCTCCTTTGTGCAAGGAGGAACAGGTTGAGCACTGCCATGGCCCTACAAAATGACCTCTCCAGCAGGCCACTGGTGTGAAAGTCTCTGAGCAAACAATCAGAAACAGACTTCATGGGGGTGGCCTAATGGCCTGGCGTCCTCTACTGGACCCTGTGCTAACTGCCTGGCACCGTGGAGCTCGATTGCCAATTGCCATTGAACACCAGAATTGGCAGGTCTTCCACTGGTGCCCTATGCTTTTCACAGATGAGAGCTGGTTCACCCTGAGCACATGTGAAAGACGTGAACGGGTCTGGAAAAGCCAGGGAGAACATTATGCTGCCTGTAACATTGTTCAGCATGACCGGTTTTGTGGTGGGTCTGTGATGGTCTAAGGAGGCATATCCATGGAGGAATGCACAGACCTCTACAGGCTGGACAATGGCACCCTGACTGCCATTAGGTATTGGGATGACATCTTTGGACCCACTGTCCGACCCTACGCTGGTTCCTCCTGGTGCACGACAATGCCTGGCCTTTTGCAGCGAGAGCATGCAGCTAGTTCCTGGAGGATGAAGGAAATGACACCACTGAATAGCCCCCATGCTAGCCTCACCTAAATCCAATAGAACATCTCAGGGTCATTATGTTTGTGATGCCCTGGTCCAGATCTGGGAGGAAATATCCCAGGACACCATCCGTCATCTCAAAAGGAGCATGCATACAAGCACGTGGAGGCCATACAAACTAGTGAGTACCATTTTGAGTTGCTTCAATGAAATTTCAGCAAAATGGACTAGCATGCTGCAACATTTTTTCACTTTGATTATCGGGGTGTCTTTGAATTCAGCCCCCTTTAAGTTAATATGAATTTTCATTAAACAACGTGGCATCCTTTCCTTCCTAACATATTACCCAGTCCATATCGGTATAGATAAGATATACAGCATATTTTTCCCCTTTGAGATATACATACATACACACACACACACACACACTATCTCACGAGAGTGAGTACACCCCTCACGTTTTTGTAAATATTTTATTATATCTTTTCATGTGACAACACTGAAGAAATTACACTTTGCTACAATGTAAAAGTAGTGAGTGTACAACTTGTATATAACAGTGTAAATTTACTGTCCCCTCAAAATAACTCAACACACAGCCATTAATGTGTAAACCGCTGTCAACAAAAGTAAGTATACCCCTAATTGAAAATGTCAAAATTGGACCCAATTAGCCATTTTCCCTCCCTGGTGTCACGTGACTCGTTAGTGTTACAAGGTCTCAGGTGTGAATGGGGAGCAGGTGTGTTAAATTTGGTGTTATCTCCCTGACTCGCTCATACTGGTCACTGGAAGTTACACATGGCACCTCGTGGCAAAGAACTCTGAGGATCTGAAAAAAAGAATTTTTGCTTTACATAAGGATGGCCTAAGCTATAAGAAGATTGCCAAGACCCTGAAACGGAGCTGCAGCACGATGGCCAAGACCATACAGCAGTTTAACAGGACAAGTTCTACTCCGAACAGGCCTCGCCATGGTCGACCAAAGAAGTTGAGTGCACTTGCTCAGCGTCATATCCAGAGGTTGTCTTTGGGAAATAGACGTATGAATGCTGCCAGCATTGCTGCAGAGTTTGAAGGGGTGAGGGGTCAGCCTGTCAGTGCACAGATCATACATCGCACACTGCATCAAATTGTTTGCATGGCTGTCTTGCCAGAAGGAAGCCTCTTCTAAAGATGATGCACACGAAAGCCCGCAAACAGTTTGCTGAAGACAAGGATTATGGACTACGGACATGGATTACTGGAACCATGTCCTGTGGTCTGATGAGACTAAGATAAACTTACTTGTTTCAGATGGTGTCAAGCGTGCGTGGCTGCAACCAGGTAAGGAGTACAAAGACAAGTGTGTCTTGCCTACAGTCAAGCATGGTGGTGAGAGTGTCAGGGTCTGGGGCTGCATGAGTGCTGCTGGTAGAGCTACCGGGGAGCTACAGTTCATTAAGGGAACCATGAATGCCAACATGTACTGTGACATACTGAAGCAGAACATGATTTCCCTCCCTTCGGAGACTGGCCACAGGGCAGTATTCTAACATGATAACGACCCAAACACATCTCGAAGACGACCACTGCCTTGCTAAAGAAGCTGAGGTTAACCACTTTCCCACCGGAGGATTTTGCAGCTTAAAGACCAGACCCCTTTTTTCAACTTGGCACTTCGTGACTTTAACTGATAATTGCTCGGTCATGCAATGCTGTACCTAAACGAAATTTACGTCCTTTTTTTCTCACAAACAGAGCTTTCTTTTGGTGGTATTTGATCGCCTCTGCGCTTTTTATTTTTTGCGATATTAATAAAAAAAGAGCGAAAATTTTGCAAAAAAATGACATTTTCAACTTTGTCTTTTAAAAAATATCCAATATACTCAATTTATGTCATTTTTTTTTGCCAAAATATATTTAGCTACATGTCTTTGACAAAAAAAAAATCAATGAGCGTATTTTTATTGGTTTGCGCAAAAGTTATAGCGTCTACAAACTATGGTGTAAATAGTGAAATTTACGCAGCTTTAATTTCTGACTGCCAATCTCATTTCATGAAGTGCTAAAATGGCGGGGCAGTACAAAACCCCCCCAAACTACCACTTTTTGGAAAGTAGACATCCTAAGGAATGTCCTGACAGGCATGTTGAGCTCATTGAATATTTCATTTTTTTGTCACAGGTGTTTGAAAAATGACTAAAAAAAATTATTTTTTTTTTTTTACACAAAGTTGTCATTGAAATGATATATTGCTCACACATGCCATGGGTATATGTGTAATTACACCCCAAAATATATTCTGCTGCTTCTCCTGAGTACAGGGATACCACATATGTGGGACTTTTTGGGAGCCTAGCTGTGTAGGGGTCCCCAAAAACAAATCACCACCATCAGAATTTCAAAGGGCGTACATTTTTCATTGCATTTTCTCACTACCTCTAACGGTTTAGGAGGCCCTGAAATGTCAAGATACCACAAAACCCCCCCAAATGACCCCATTTTGGAAAGTAGACACCCCAAGCTGTTTGCTGAGAGGCATGGTGAGTCCATGGAATATTTTATATTTTGCCACAAGTTTTGTGAAAATTACAATTTTTTTTTTTAATTTTTTTTTTTTTTACACAACGTTGTCACTAAAAGATAAATTTCTCACACATGACATGTGTATATGTGGAATGACACCCCAAAATACATTCTGCTGCTTCTCCTGAGTATGGGGATAGCCCATGTGTGAGACTTTTTGGGAGCCTAGCTGTGTACAGGACCGCAAAAGCCAATCAACACTCTCAGGTTTTCTAATGGCGTAAATTGTTCATGTCATCTCTGCACTACCTGTCACAGTTTCGCAGGCCCTAAAATTCCAAGATAGCACAAAACCCCCCCAAATGACCCCATTTTGGAAAGTAGACACCCCAAGCTATTTGCTGAGAGGCATGGTGAGTCCATGGAATATTTTATATTTTGCCACAAGTTCCGGGAAATATATATATATATATATATATTTTTTTTTTTTTTTACACAAAGTTGTCAGTAAATGATATATTGCTCACACATGCCATGGGTATATGTGAACTGACACCCCAAAATACATTCTGCTGCTTCTCCTGAGTACAGGGATACCCCATGTGTGAGACTTTTTTGCAGTCTAGCCGAGTACAGGACCCCGAAAACCAACCTCCACTTTCAGGCTTTCCAAGGGCGTAAATTGTTGATTTCACTCCTGACTACCTATCACAGTTTCGGAGGCCCTAAAATTCCAAGATAGCACAAAACCCCCCCAAATGACCCCATTTTGGAAAGTAGACACCCCAAGCTATTTGCTGAGAGGCATGGTGAGTCCATGGAATATTTTATATTTTGCCACAAGTTCCGGGAAATATATATATATATAT
Organism: Pelophylax lessonae; assembly: GCF_965119305.1. Lineage (NCBI taxonomy): Eukaryota > Metazoa > Chordata > Amphibia > Anura > Ranidae > Pelophylax > Pelophylax lessonae. The sequence goes on along the minus strand of NC_138771.1, from coordinate 241,659,830 downwards.
ATATATATTTTTTTTTTTTACACAAAGTTGTCAGTAAATGATATATTGCTCACACATGCCATGGGTATATGTGAACTGACACCCCAAAATACATTCTGCTGCTTCTCCTGAGTACAGGGATACCCCATGTGTGAGACTTTTTTGCAGTCTAGCCGAGTACAGGACCCCGAAAACCAACCTCCACTTTCAGGCTTTCCAAGGGCGTAAATTGTTGATTTCACTCCTGACTACCTATCACAGTTTCGGAGGCCCTAAAATTCCAAGATAGCACAAAACCCCCCCAAATGACCCCATTTTGGAAAGTAGACACCCCAAGCTATTTGCTGAGAGGCATGGTGAGTCCATGGAATATTTTATATTTTGCAACAAGTTCCGGGAAATATATTATTATTATTTTTTTTTTGTTTTTTTTACACAAAGTTGTCAGTAAATGATATATTGCTCACACATGCCATGGGTATATGTGAAATGACACCCCAAAATACATTCTGCTGCTTCTCCTGAGTACAGGGATACCCCATGTGTGAGACTTTTTTGCCGTCTAGCCGAGTACAGGACCCCGAAAACCAACCTCCACTTTCAGGCTTTCCAAGGGCGTAAATTGTTGATTTCACTCCTGACTACCTATCACAGTTTCGGAGGCCCTAAAATTCCAAGATAGCACAAAACCCCCCCAAATGACCCCATTTTGGAAAGTAGACACCCCAAGCTATTTGCTGAGAGGCATGGTGAGTCCATGGAATATTTTATATTTTGCAACAAGTTCCGGGAAATATATTATTATTATTTTTTTTTTGTTTTTTTTACACAAAGTTGTCAGTAAATGATATATTGCTCACACATGCCATGGGTATATGTGAAATGACACCCCAAAATACATTCTGCTGCTTCTCCTGAGTACAGGGATACCCCATGTGTGAGACTTTTTTGCCGTCTAGCCGAGTACAGGACCCCGAAAACCAACCTCCACTTTCAGGCTTTCCAAGGGCGTAAATTGTTGATTTCACTCCTGACTACCTATCACAGTTTTGGAGGCCATGAAATGCCAAGACAGCACAACCCCCCCCCAAATGACCCCTTTTCGGAAAGTAGACAACCTGAGCTATTTGCAGAGAGGCATGTTGAGTATTTTGCAGATCTCACTTTTTGTCACAAAGCTTTGGAAATTGAAAAAAGAGGAAAAAAAATGCATTTTTCTGTTTTTTCTTCATTTTCCAAAAAAAATTAGAGCTGCAAAATACTCACCATGCCTCTCAGCAAATAGATTGGAGTGTCTACTTTGCAAAATGGGGTAATTTGGGGGGGTTTTGTGCCATCTTGGCTTTTTATGGACTTCAAAAGTGTGATAGGTAGTAAGGAGTGAGATCAACAATTTACGCCCTTGGAAAGCCAAAAGGTGCGCATTGGTTTTCCGGGTCCTGTACGCGGCTAGACTGGCAAAAAGTCTCACACATGGGGTATCATTGTACTCAGGAGAAGCAGCAGAATGTATTTTGGGGTGTCATTTCACATAAACCCATGGCATGTGTGAGCAATATATCATTTACTGACAACTTTGTGTAAAAAAAAATAAAAAAATAAAAAAAAATTTTTTTCCCGAAACTTGTGGCAAAATATAAACTATTCCATGGACTCACCATGCTTCTCAGCCAGTAGCTTGGAGTGTCTACTTTGCAAAATGGGGTCATTTGGGGGGGTTTTGTGCTATCTTGAAATTTCAGGGCCTCTGAAACTCTGACAGGTAGTCAGGGGTAAAATCAGCAATTTACGCCATTAGAAAACCTGAAGATGTGGACTGGTTGTCGGGGTCGCGTACACAGCTAGGCTCCCAAAAAGTCTCACACATGGGGTATCCCTGTACTCAGGAGAAGCAAAAGAATGTATTTTGGGGTGTCATTTCACATATTCCCATGGCATGCATGAGCAATATATCATTTAGTGACAACTTTCTGTAAAAAAACAACAACAAAAAAAATAATAATAATTTTCCCGAAACTTGTGGCAAAATATAAAATACTCCATGGACTCACCATGCCTCTCAGAAAAAAGCTTTGGGTGTCTACTTTTCAAAAAGGGGTCATTTGGGGGGTGTTTGAACTGTCCCGGCATTTTATGCTCAATCTTAGCCACACATCACCCACTCTTCTAACCACTTGAAAATCAAGCCTTTTCTGTGCCTTTTTGTTTACATGAAAAAATTTTTTTTTTTTACTAGAAAATTACTTTGAACCCCCAAACATTATATATTTTTTTAAAGCAGAGGCCCTATAGAATAAAATGGTGGATGTTGCAAATTTTTTTGTCACACGGTATTTGCGCACAGATTTTCCAAACGCAATTTTTGTGAAAAAAATACATTTTTTTTTAATTTATTGCACAAATACACTATATAATTCCAATTTTTTTGGTAAAATTTAAAAGATGATCTTATGCCGAGTTCATAGACACCTAACATGACATGCTTTAAAAATTGCGCATGCCTGCGCAGCGGCAAAAACATACGTACATTTTTAAAAACCTTTAAAAGTCTCTACAGGTTACCACGTTAGACTTACAGAGGAGGTCTACTGCAAGAATTACTGCACTCGATCTGGCGATCGCGGCGATACCTCACATGCATGCTGCAATTGCGGTTTACATATGACACTAGACCACCGCTTGCGTGCGCCATTGCGCGCAAGCACCGGGGGAAAGGGGGGGGGCTCAATTTTTTTTTTTTTTTTTCTTTTTTCTTTTGCTTTTTTATGTTATTTTGACACCTTTCCTTTCATTTTTTTTTTTTTAAATCATTTTTATTGTTATCACAGTGAATTTAAATATCCCCCATGATAGCAATCTGTGGTGACAGGTACTCTTTTTTAAAAAAATTGGGGTCTTTTAGACTCTAGATCTCTCCTCTGACCTTAACGCATCTGACCACACCAAAATTGGTGTGATAAAATACTTTCCCAATTTCCCAATGGCCCTGCTTATTTCTGGCGAAACAGAAGTCATGAAATGCTCGTAGCCTCCGGCATCTTAGGCCATAGAGATGATTGGAGCCATTCTCATCTCCAATTAGCTCTATGGTTAGACAATTGAACCACCGGCTGCACTCTCGGGTTAACCGGTGGGACAGGAGAGCCCGAGAAAAACCACGGAAGGCTGCGGAAGGCGGCGGTGGGGGGGGGGAGGCCCCTCCCACTGCATGTAAAAGCAGTCTAGCGGCCAATTACCTGCTAGGATTGCTTTTACATGTAAGCCGACCGCTGGCTGTAAAAAACGATACCAAGATGATGCCTAAATCTGCAGGCATCATCCTGGTATAACCACTCAAAGTCCAGCAACGTACCAGTACATTGCTGGTCCTTGTTTGGCATATAGGTTTTTTTTTTTTTCATGCAGCCTGTGGGCTGAACGGAAAAAAAGAGAACCTATCAGAAATCAGCACAGGAATAATGCGTAGTATTACTCATCATTAACCGCCCAAACAACCACCCACTGAATTTAATGATGGGTATACACGACACTATCCACGTATACCAAAATAGGATTTTAACTGCAGTGCTGAAATCAGAAAATCACCACAGCTGCTATCAGCAAAGGTATCCATATATGCTGAGCGCAAACACTGTTTGTGTCAGAATATATAAAATCAATGCGTGGTAGCCGACGAGTACCTGCTAGAGAAACAGGTCACAAAAGAATGAAAAAACAAAGGACATTAAAAAAAAGTACAGTAGGAAGAGTAGGACATATAAAATGACTGACACAACAAAAGTTTTTGGATTCTCATCATTAACCGCCCAAACAACCACCCACTGAATTTAATGATGGGTATACACGGCGCTATCCACGTATACCAAAATAGGATTTTAACTGCAGTGCTGAAATCAGAAAATCACCACAGCTGCTATCAGCAAAGGTATCCATATATGCTGAGCGCAAACACTGTTTGTGTCAGAATATATAAAATCAATGCGTGGTAGCCGACGAGTACCTGCTAGAGAAACAGGTCACAAAAGAATGAAAAAACAAAGGACATTAAAAAAAAGTACAGTAGGAAGAGTAGGACATATAAAATGACTGACACAACAAAAGTTTTTGGATTCTCATCATTAACCGCCCAAACAACCACCCACTGAATTTAATGATGGGTATACACGGCGCTATCCACGTATACCAAAATAGGATTTTAACTGCAGTGCTGAAATCAGAAAATCACCACAGCTGCTATCAGCAAAGGTATCCATATATGCTGAGCGCAAACGCTGTTTGTGTCAGAATATATAAAATCAATGCGTGGTAGCCGACGAGGGACCTGCAAGAGAAACAGGTCACAAAAGAATGAAAAAACAAACTAAGGACATTGAAAAAAGTACAGTAGGAAGGAGAAGGACATATAAAATTACTGACACAACAGTTTTTGGATCCTTTTATTTTTCTAACTGTTTCTTGATTTGGGACTGCGATCTTCTGCGATCTTCTCTTCCAGCTTGGGTCTCTCAAAATGTCGATGGACATCCAACATCTTTCGAGACCCTGTGTTTATGTGCCCTACACTGTGTCGTGCTGTACCCTACGCTAATACTCCACTAGTGTATGGTAGCGCTCGAAACATTCCCCGATGCAGAGACCAGGTTGGTCAGGACATTTGGGACAATAATAACGGGTGTCACGCCTAAATCCGCGCCTGCTACAGACACGACATCTTTTTTGGGGGTATCTTTGGGTAGGGGTACTCGGGAGGACATAAGGAAAATGCCTCTCATGCAGCCGGCTCACTGCATCTGGAAGGGGAAGTTGGGCAGGCATGCCTCCTGGGTACAGGTAGGCAAGGATGATCTCTTCCTGGAATTCCCGGAAAGATCCAGTTCGTCCTGACGCCCTGTATAGGACAAAGGCGTTCAGCATAGCCAATTGGTAAAGGTAAACAGACACTTTTTTGTACCAGCGTCTGGCTTTACGGGCAACTAAATACGGCGCCAAAAGCTGGTCGTTAAGGTCCACCCCTCCCATGTTAAGGTTATATTCGTGGACACAGAGGGGTTTCTCCACAACGCCAGTTGCCGTAGTGATTTGGATCGTCGTGTCTGCGTGAAGGGAGGACAGAACATAAACATCCCGTGTATCCTTCCACTTCACCGCAAGCAATTTGTCCGTTTTCAAGCAGGCTCTCGCCCCCCGACTAAGACGGGAATTTACAAGCCGTTGGGGGAAGCCCCGGCGATTAGGTCGCACGGTGCCACATGCACCAATTTGTAAATCGAGAAGGTGACTAAATAGTGGCACGCTTGTATAAAAGTTGTCCACGTACAAATGGTACCCCTTTCCGGATAAGGGTGACACCAAGTCCCAAACGATCTTACCGCTGCTCCCTATGTAGTCTGGGCAGTTGGGGGGCTCCACACAGCTATCTTTTCCCTCATAGACCCGGAAACTAACTGTATAGCCTGTGGCCCTGTCACACAATTTATACAGTTTGACCCCGTACTTGGCACGCTTGCTGGGGAGGTACTGTTTCATAGCAAGGCGGCCAGTAAATTTAATCAGGGACTCGTCAACGCAGACAACTTGTTCGGGGGTAAACAAGGCTGCAAACCGCTGATTGAAGTGGTCTATGAGGGGCCGAATTTTGTGGAGCCGATCGTATTCAGGGTCTCCCCGAGGACGACAGATTTCATTGTCGCTGAAATGCATGAATCGCAGAATTTGCTCGTATCTCCCCCTGGACATGGAGGCAGAGTACATGCGCATATGGTGAACTGGGCTAGTGGACCAATATAGCCGCAATTCACTCTGTTTAGTTATGCCCATGTGGAGGGAAAGGCCCAGAAAGATCTTAAATTCGGAAACCGTTATAGGTTTCCAGCCGAATTGTCTGGCAAGGTGTGAATTTGGGTTGGCGGCGATGAACTGTTGTGCATACAAATTTGATTGATCCACAATCGATCTGTAAAGATCTTCCGTGAAGAACAGCTCATAAAAGTTTAGGGGCGTAAAACCAGCTGTCTCCACGTGGATTCCAGGTTGGGCGGTGAATGGGGGAAGTACTGGCGCTGTAGTATCGGTGGGTTGCCAATTAGGATATGCCAGCGCATCAGGGAGGGCACTATGGGCTCTACGGGCCTGTCTACGAATACGCGGTGGCTGCGGGCCACTACTTGTGCTAGCCACCGCACCAGCTTCAACTGCACTTAGGGGACTCGCCACGTCACCAGGTCTTACTGCAGTGCTGGTTGTACTAGGTCCAGGTTGTACTAGGCCGCTGGCGCTTGCCAGGTCGCCAGAAAAATGAGCGGCACTAGTACCCACACTCTGCTCCATACGAGCACCCTGCGATTCCTGCATCTCAACAACTTCAGAATGGGGTCGGGTACGCCTGGGTCTAACAGGGACCCATCTGTCGTCGGAGCTATCTGTCAGGGAGCCGCTGCCGTCATCAGGTTCATATACTGACACTAATTCGGTCATTGTAGCTTCCCCTTCGCTATCAGATGACTCGGTCAGCATATAACTGAGAAGCTCTTCATCCCTGTACGAACGTTTGGTCATTTTGGTAACTAAATTTACTCGTACAGTGATGCGACTCACAGGTAATAAAAGCACCTGGTTGTCGAAGATTATTTCAAGCGCTACAAAAAAAAACTGCTAATGCTAGCAGGGATCAGGCCTGACTCTGCTAACACAGCGGTTTTGTGTCTTGTGTTTTTTTGCAAGTGACAGTAATCTATTGATTACTACACTTGCCTGGGTGAAAGGGTTAAACGCAGGTGCTGGCCGGAATCAGTACTGATCGTGCAAACACCGCGTTTTGGGAACCCTAAACTATGGGGGCGCTAGTATAGTTCTGATCAGATCAGATATTGATCTGTTCAAACACTATACTAGAAAGGGAAGTGTAGGTGCGTGCGTGCGTGCGTGCGTGTGTGGCAATCAAGGGGTTACTTCTAAACTATGCGCTGGGGATCTGGGGGGGGTGGCGGGGACCCTAAACCTCCTTTGGGAAAGAAACTAGCTAGCTAGCGCAACCTCAAGTCACAATGACACCAATACAAAATACAGTAAAAACAGTATATTATGTGTGTATTAGTGCTAATGTGACAGAGGGTGTAGGGGTTAACGGGATGTGATCAGGGGGGGATCAGGGGTTTAAATCTTTATTGGAAGGGGCTGGCGGGTATCCTAAGGATAAAAGGAACGGTGGCAAGCGCTAAACCTGGTCACAAGTCACACTTATACAGGTATATAGAAAATGCTATATACTGTATACAGTGTGTGTTATGGCAGGGGGTGTAGGGGTGATCAGGGGGGGATCAGGGGATTAAATCTTTATTGGGCGGGTGGCGGGGACCCTAAACCTCCTTGGGACACAAACTTAGTCGCCTGCGCTAATTCTGATCACAATCACACTAATACAAAAATACAAAAACACTGTATATTACGTTTGTATTAGTGCTGATGTGACAGAGGGTGTAGGGGTTAACTAGCGGTGATCAGGAGGGGATCAGGGGCTTAAATCTTTATTAGGGGGGGGTGGTGGGTAATTCAAGTGGAAAAAGGGGGGTCGCAAGCGCTAGACCTGACCACAAATCACACTTATACGGGTATATAGCAAAATGCTATATACTGTATACGGTGTGTGTTATGGCAGGGGGTGTAGGGGTGATCAGGGGGGGGTCAGGGGCTTAAATCTTTATTGGGCGGGTGGCGGGGACCCTAAACCTTCTTGGGACAGAAACTTAGTCGCCTGCGCTAATTCTGATCACAATCACACTAATACAAAAATACAATAACACCGTATATTGCGTTTGTATTAGTGCTGATGTGACAGAGGGTGTAGGGGTTAACTAGCGGTGATCAGGGGGGGGTCAGGGGAGATCAGGGGCTCAAATCTTTATTAGGGGGGGGTGGGGGGTAATTCAAGTGGAAAAGGGGGGGTCGCAAGTGTTACACCTGTTCACAAATCACACTTATACAGGTATATAGGTATATGCTATATGCTGTATATAGTGTGTGTTGTGTCAGGTGCTGTAGGGGTTAATCGGGGGGGCGATCGGGGGTGAAATGTGCCTATCTAACTGTGTGTGGGTGTGCTTGGTGCAGTACTCACAGTAAGATGTGCTCTCCTCTCACGCTGGATCCAAAAAGACCGTTGTGGGGGGAGGGCACATCTCCTCTAAGCCTGTGTTTACATTTCACAGGCTTAGAGGGAGATCTGATTGGGCAGGACCGATCAACAGGTCCAGACCAAAAATGATTGGCCTGGACCTGATGACTGATCGGTTCTGAACCCAATCGAGCCATCGGTGTCGGCGGGCACGCGCGGGAGCGCGCACAGGACCGGCAGGAAGTAGCGACGTAGACCTACGTCACTCTGCCTGGCCGGGGCCGACTGCCGCAGTAAATATACTGTGCGCAGTCGGCAAGTGGTTAAAGGCGATGGATTGTCAAGCATGTCTCTAGACCTAAATCCTATTAAGCACCTGTGGGGCATCCTCAAATGGAAGGTGGAGAAGCGCAAGGTCTCCAACATACACCAGCTCTGTGATGTCATCATGGAGGAGTGGAAGAGGACTCCGGTGGCAACCTGTGAAGCTCTGGTGAACTCCATGCCCAAGAGGGTTAAGGCAGTGCTGGAAAAGAATGGTGGCCACAAAAAACACAATTTGGACATTTTCACTTAGGGTGTACTTACTTATGTTGCCAGTGGTTTAGACATTAATGGCTGTGTGTTGAGTTAATTTGAGGTGACAGCAAATGGACACTGTTATACAAGCTGTACACTCACTGCTTTACATTGTAGCACAGTGTCATTTCTTCAGTGTTGTCACAATAGCTGTGCAGGAAGGGGGTGACAGCACAAGTCTGATCATTGGAGGACAGGCAGGCTGTTTTCCCAGCAAAGCCAGAACACTGACCACACTGGGATGGATGTGCTCTTATGCCTAGTGTGGTCAGTATGGAATAGGAAAGCAGGATCACCAGCTTTTTCACACAAAGGAAGCAATACAAAGGACAAGATACTTTTTAACACAAGTACATTTCACAACAGGCACATATCAGTAATATGAAATGTTGGGGGTGACAATCTTTATTAGGAGGGATATTTTGGAAAGGTTACCATGGTGAATTTGAGAAAGATTTGAACATTGATTGGATTTGGGGCTGAAAGGACAGGTTATCCTGGCTTACATCAAACACCCTAGTATGAGAGAAGGGACTGATAGTTTAGGGATCAATTAATGGAAAAGTCAGGGAGGACGACATGGGGGATATTTTGAGCTCAGTTTTAGAAAGATGTAGTTTGAGGAAGTGGTGCAACATCAATACGGATAAGGAAGTTAGTTAGTAATGTGAGAGGAGACTTAAGGGATGGGGTGAGGAGTAGAGAGAAAGAATAGATGTCATCAGCATAGAGATTGTATTTGAAAGCCGTGGGAGGTTATTAAGTGAACAAGGAAGGAAGTGTAGATAGAGAAGAGAAGGGGTCTGAGGTAAGAGCCTTAGGGGACCCCTACAGAAAAAGTGGAGAGGAGCAGAGTTGCAATACATTTCTGGAGAGATTTACAGCTGCCAGAAATTTAATACAGCCACAAAATCCCTTTCAATGGAAATATGAAAAACGGTCAATTGCAAAAGAAAAATAGCATGTTTAGTTCCAGTGTTTTTTAAGATAGGTTAGAGCAGTATTTTCACATGACAAACAATCCATGAAGGTGGCCACAGATACAAGTTAAGGGTAGGATGGTGCGCAATTTGAGAAGGGAAGAACAACAATTGCAGTAAATATCCAACACAGCTGTTTATCTATACACTATTATGGTGCACAAAGTCCTTTTTGGCCCAAAAATTAATTACCCTGGTGCTGGTAATCTGGCGCCCTGGAAAAACATCTTGAGGTGTGCTTAGAAATGCAGCAAGTTTTCTGAATTCAGACTACTGCAGCAGATAGGCAGAGGTGTCCAAGTACAACATATAAAGCAAAACATTTGCCCAACCTTAAAAAGTGCACAAGGTCCCATCACATAGAACAAAACATATTTTGGGTACTCAAATATAACAGTTTTTGGATCGCATATTTCGCTGTTCTGACAGAGTAAAGTTTTTAAACAATAGAATCTGACCTTATGCATTTTGGCGGACAGAAGATACAGAAGGCATCCACGGGCAATTGTTTATCGCAAAAAAGACCCAAACAAGAGCAGTAACTTCAGGCAGTTATTAAATGCCTAGCCAAAGCTGTGAGAGACTTGTGTTGCTAAAAAGGTGGCCATATCGGGTTGCCACCTCATCCCTCTAAACCCAAGCACATATGAATTACACAGGTTATAAGGCTAATTTAATGCAGATGAGGCACTAAGTTTAATTGCCACCTTAATCTTTTACAGAACCTGTGTAATGAAAATATTTTTTGGGTTTAAAGGGATGAGGTGGCAACCCTATGGTCATAGACGGATCTACATTTTTCTCCATGTTTGGCCACTGCAGTTGAACAGAAGTCAGTCTACCAGCCTTTTCAACTGTGCTGCAGGATAAAGGCTGCTCGATCAGCATTGCAGGCAATAGACAAATTGATAAAAACTGGCGCACAGCGGGGGAAGGAGTGTCCAAAACCTCACAAACTCCACTTGTGAACACAGGAACATGCACTAATACAGTAAAATCATCATCACAATGGTAACTGTACTAAAAGTCCATAATAAAGTCCATATAAATTAAATCTCAAACCACCACACTCTGTAGGCTGCTCTGATGGCAAGTAGAAGGGGCTTGTGGTGAGCTGAAAAGAGAACACAGGCGCTGCTCTAAGTGCAGTATATCAAGTTTTATTTAGAGTTGACCAATAGAAAGGTACTCACAAGAATGTATGTAAAAGAAGCATAACAGACATCATAGTGTGCAGGCAATAGCTCCCGGTGTCCTGATTCAGGATGGCTCGAGCGTTCTCTGGGCGTTGGGTTGCAACCGATGGAGGAACGGAACTTCCCATCGCGGGGACAGACTACTGACCGCCTTGACGTCACTTCCGGAATGCATAATGGCGCCGGCGACGCGTTGTTGGAGCATGCGCTCCTTCTTCAGGCCGATGGAGTGCATGCTCCTTTCATTGCAGGCAATAGGTTGCAACACTAATCTGTGTATTCTGAGAGCAGGGGAGTCTTCCTGCTCCCAAAATACAATAGCGTGGCAGGAAAGCTTCCCCTATCCACCTCAAATGCGTGGATGGGGTAATTAGCTCAGTTTTGTTCATACACCAGTTAAGACTGGCCACACACTGGTAGATCTAACAGATTCCTTAATCCACACTTAGAGAGAGGATGGATAAACCCCCTGCTGAACTAACATATTAGGCTGCACCTAATTAGAGCAACAATTTTTCCTGACCAGCATTTTTCAATTGAAGGTCGGTCGGTCGGTCAGATGTTGACAAGCCCACTCTTTCAGTCGGTTCATCAGGAACCAAACACAATTTTTCAAAGATCTCAAAATTTCATTTCAACAATTAGATTGAGTACTATGATGCCAGTTTTAATATGTCTGACTGCTACTGCTTATTAAGTGGATCTCATGCCAGATTGTTTATACAGTACTTTGTAGTAAGCAGACAAGCAACAGAAAGACATTAAGATAAGCCTGCTAATCTAAGGTGTCTGAATGAACAAAAGTTCAGCATGACAACCTAAAAAGACATGTGCACAGCAGGCAGCCACTACTTCAAGTGTGTTAGTGATGTGTAGAATTGTTATCTATAGATCTAGGTTAACGTATGATTAAACAAACGCCTAAAGGCTAGTGTACACAATGGGAAATTCAGCAAAAAAAATATAACTTTCATAGTGATTGTTCAATAATCTGATTGTTAATACATAGCCTTTGAGAGCCAATCATGAAAGTTCATGCAAAATGATCTGCAGGGACAAGCACAAAAATTTCTCTCGTACAATAACAGAGCGAACGATTTTCTTTCAATCAGTACAGTATTTGTCCGTAAAAAAAAGTGGCCAAGGCAGTGCATGCTCAGAAACAAAGAATACCTTACAAAACATTATCATGGGTAGTTCTATTCTGTCTTGAGAATTTACTTAGCGCTAGTAACCCTATTTGTTTTCATTACGAGACAAGCATGCAAAAAAAAAAAAAAAAACACGTATGATCATTCATCTGATATCCTCAGTGTGAACCTGGCTTTATGCTGGCCATAAATGGATCAAAATTTGGCCCCTACCCCATACAATTCATGCATAGGCAGGTTGACTGTACACAAGTAGATCTATCGATCGGCTTTTGTATAACCAGTCTGTTGAGTTTTTCTTAAACGATTAGTGCTGCCAGCTATGGAAGGCAATATTGATCATTGTATTCTGGATGGCTGGTAAGGCTCCCTGCTATCAGAATACAATACCACAGCGTGAAGGATTCCCCCATCCATCTCAAATGTGTGGAAGGGGTGGGGATCCGCTATCTTTTTTTTCCATTCACCCCACTGGTTGAATAAAAAAAAAATAAAAATAATGTAAGGCCATCTTAAACATGTGGATACCAGGTTGCCTGAGCTTTTCCAGACCGTTCAATTTACAACAGATTTGGCGATTTCAATGACTATCAAGTTAGCCTAATCATGTGCTAACTGTCTACTTTGTGCAGAAATGATAATTACAGGGCTAAATCCATGCACCAGTGTGGCCCACCAGTTATTATATTTTTTTTATCCAGCCAAACAACTATCAACCGATAAAGCTAGCAGCTCTCACTTTAATTCTGTTTAATGCAACTAGTGAAATTATCTACATTTAACTTGGTATCAGCCTTTTGCAATCCCCTAAACAGCAGCACTCTGAGCAGACTAGGAGCCAAGTAAGCATGCTGCATGCAAATATACTGACAAGGAGCAAACTGGTAGCAGGAGAAAGCAGGATGATAACCTCTTCAGTCTGCTGCTGCTCCTTCATTGTCCAAAGAGCATGCTGGGGTTGGAGAAATTCCACTGTATTCTTTAACCACTTAAGCCCCAGAAGATTTTACCCCCATTCCGACCAGGGGGTATTTTGCGATTCGGCACTGCGTGACTTTAACGGACAATTGCGCGGTCGTGCGACGCTGTACCTAAACAAATTTGGCGTCCTTTTTTTCCCACAAACAGAGCTTTCTTTTGGTGGTATTTGATCACCTGTGCGATTTTTTGATCACGCGCTATAAACAAAAAAAGAGCGTCAATTTTGCAAAAATAACAATATTTTTCACATTTTTTTATATGAAATTCCCCCCAAAAAAAAATGTAAAAATCAAAATTTTTTAACATTTTCGGCCAATTTGTTTTATGCTACCTATGTTTGGTAAAAAAAAAAAAAAATCGCAAAAAGCGTATTTTGATTGGTTTGCGCAAAAGTTATCGCGTTTACTAACAAAGGGAAAGATTTTTGTCATTTTTGTTGTTTTTTTTTTTAACGCGTAATGGCGGCGATCTGCGATTTTTTTTGCGGTACTGCGACATTGCGGCGGACAGATCGGACCCTTGACTGACATTTGTGACACTTTTGGGGTTACCAGTGACATTTCTACAGTAAACAGTGCTATATATATGCACTGTTACTGTAAAAATACACTGGTAGTGAAGGGGTTAACTTTATTTGGGAGGGAGGGGCTGTGTGTGTCCCTAGGGGCGTGCTTTCTACTGTAATTGGCTGTGGCTTCAGCTGTAAGGACACTGATCAACGGATCTACATAGTAGATCCATGTGATCTGTGTCTTTGCAGCGAGGAGAATGACAGGCAGCTTGTTTACACAAGCTGCCTGACATTCTCCCTCTCCCCCGCCGATCGCCGAGTGACCGGCGGACATCGGGTCCGCTGGTCACACGCGCGGGGGGGGGGGGGGGGGTCCGTGACCACGCGGGAGGGGGCGCGCGCTCGCTCCCTAGACCCTCACAAGCAAGCAACGTAGCCCTACGTTAGTTTGCCTATGAGGGGCTGACCGCCGACGTAGATAGTCGTGCGGCGGTCGGCAAGTGGTTAAATGTAAGAGAGAAAGTGATGTCATCTACCATTTCATTCAGTTTGATAGGTAAAAACAGCTTCCTTAGGCCGGCCATAGACAGTGCTGACAGGGGAAGGATTCCCGCGGAGCTATTGTGTTCACCCCCCTGCTGGGAGAACACTGATTATTGCTAGCGGCTACAACAGCCGCTAGCGATAATATCATGCAATATACAGCAGGCCAGATGTACTCAAGTTGATCAATACATTGTTCGAATCAAACAGTTTATGGTTGTGTTTATATGCATTTCACCTGTGTATTTAGCAGTTTGCCTGGAGTTGAGCGTAACTCCAACTTTGTTGAGGGAAAAAACACTCCCCTCTTGGTGATCTATGTAAATTACAAAGACTATAACAACCTTTGTTGCAGATTTGTACCTTTTTTTATTCTGAAGAAATCACTGTTTGTTCCTCTAAAGCAGGCCTCGACAAATCCCGGGCGCCAGGTCGCATTTGCGACTAGAATTAGCGACCTGGCGCCTGGGGTGCCCTGCTTGAGCTGTCCTGTCCCTTTTGCGCCCCCCACCTCCTCTTCGAGTTCACGGACTTCCACGCCGTCCAGAAATTTAGTCCCCGGCTTTTCGGCCTTCTTCTGTGAGATGAGAAGCTAGGGGAACTGGCGCCCTCTTGTGGTGGCCGGGAGTAATGCATGTTCTCAATGCCTTTTCTTCTCCTTCCAAAGAGGAGAAGAGAGGGAAGTTTTTTAAGGCTTCATCTCTCTGTCCAGTTACCTTTGCTTAAAGGTAAGTGGACAGGGAGTGTGGTTATTATTATTAATTTATTTTTTAAATGTAAAAAAAATAATAATTTTTTCTTTTTTTTTTTTTTAATTATTAAAAAAAAAAAAAAAAATGTTTTCTTTTTTTTTCTTCAATTCTTATTTAAAAAAAAAAATATATATATAAATATATATATATCTTTTTTTTTTTTCCTCATCGCCGTGCCACAGCCGAAGGCCCCTTTCACACGGGCTGTCTGATCAGGTCCGCCTGTCAGTTTTTCAGGCAGACCTGATCGGACCGTTCAGTCTCCTCTATGGAGCGGTAATCTGCCGCCATCTGACCCTGCCCGCCAAAAACAGACGGATGGTGGTTCTATTTTCTATCCATCCCGTGGATCCGATCAGATGGCATCGGATGGAAAGAGACAGACAGTCTGTTTCCATCCAATTGCGCTATATAGGAGAGTGGGGTTCTAGTCGTATTTATGTGTAAATTTAGTATCAGTTTTTTATTAAATAAAGCTTGGTTGTTAGTTTAAAAAAAAAAAACTGGCTCCTAACTTTTTTAGCTGGCTCCTAGATTTCAGGCAAATTTGTCAAGCCCTGCTCTAAAGGGAGTCAAAAAGACATTTTTGTTCCAGGGGATGCCTAAAATCTGACTTGTATCTTAGGTAGACTTGTGGGAAAATCAGTGAGCCAATCACACAAACAGGAAGTGAAGTTTCCCTGGGGGGCGTTCATTGAAACTCAGAGTCTCACTCTCACTCAAGTGTTTGTCAGTGCTGTGGGGGATTGGTGAAGGTGTGGGACTTCCAGGTCTCTGTCAGTGTGGGGGTCTGGGCAAGAGGCTAGTCAGGAAGTGCTCTGTTTTGTAGAGGACAGGTTATGGCACACCTGGAATTTATTGCAATGCATATTCACATAAAAGGATTTATATATAATGTTTTGTGGGAAATTATGATGACCATTTTCACAAGAATTTTAGCTTGGCTGGCTGGCTGGCTTCTTCTATCTTGGCTTGCCTTAAAGTACAACTATAGGCCAAACTTTATCCAAAAAGTTTGGCCTTTAGTTGTACTTTAAATGGTGGTAGGCCTGGCTTATATTAATATTTTCTTTTATGAAGCAGTAAACTGCACTACTACAGTTTTTTACTAATTTTACTGTTACTTCTAGTAAAATACTAGTGTTGTTGTCTGTCTCTGCTATGCTGTTTGCATTTTCAGACCTTCCTATATGTTTGCAGTGCAAGTGAACTAAAGTATGCAGGGCTTGCAGGCCATGGCAGGGTCCAGGAAAGTGTCCTTTGAAGCAAATGAAAATAAAAAGGATTCTTTTTATTTGTGACTGCTTGTTTGTTTTTTTTGATAAAGTTTCGAAAACCATTGGGCAGTGGGCTGGGCATGGGCATTGGGCAGTAATCGTGATGCATCGCGGAATCGTATCGTATCGCGACCCTAATAATCGTAATCGCATCGAATCGTGAGGTAAGTGAAGATGCACAGCCCTAGCGTTCAATACACATTCTGTGTACAGAACAACTGCAGGTAGCCATATTGCATTGCATATTCAGAACACTACAGCGACTTCAGATTGAAAAGGAAAGGTCATTTTTAATAACATTCAAATTACAATAGGACTTGTCTCGATGGTATGCGCTATTATTTTTTCTTTGCTATTTTTTTCCCCCAACGAAAGTGGAGTTACCCTTTACGGTCTGATAAAGCCACAATTCTGAAAGTGGCTATTAAATGACCTATTTATGGGATTATTTTTATTTTACCAGCCACTGGGAGAAAAAAAAAAAAAAGATTGGGACTAGGAGAGACTAGTGGGACAGGCTTTCAAAAACCAAAAGATTTTCCAACACTTTTATTTTATTAAACTAAGCCTTATTCTTACTCTTAAAACTCATTTGTATTTGCTGCGCCTACTGTACATATGAAATTAATGGAAAGTGTTTTATCAGCATCAACCTACCCAAAATAAACTAAGCAATATCTGCACATTAAATATTCACATCATCACTGGCGCCAGAACGATCACCACTTCATATATAGAACATCAGCATTATGAAATCCCAAGTCCTTGTTTATTTCCTTCATGCATGGTACAAACAGAATAATAAATCAGTATGCTTTTATATCTGAATGATTTGTGTATGTACAGTATAGTAACAACAAATCAGCAAAATGTATCTGGCTGAAAGAAAACAAGGCTATGGAAAGCAGTCTCTTTTTAATTACATTGTTTGGCTGTAACTGTATCTTTCATTGCAAGATAGAGGAAACAAAACTAAGTAGAAGTCGACATTGTTAGGATGTATTTTTACCCACATAATACAGGCCAGATATGTAGATAAAAGGATGTATATATGAAAAGAGCCAAAAAGCATGCACTTAGAGTATATAAAACAATCCCATCAACCACACATTTATTTTTAAAAGAAAAGAAAATGCTTCGAGTCATTACTATTAAGCACATGTTAATATAAAAAAAGGGGCCTGTGATATAATTCACCAACAATACTCCAACCTTACCAAAATATACTTGAAAATGACTGGTTTAAAAAAAAAAAAAAAAACTCTTGAAGTTTTTATTCTCACAGTGATTCTAAAAGGCAAACATTTTATTTTTTAAAAACATGTTCTACTTACCTGCTTTGTGCAGTGGTTTTGCAGAGGGCAGCCCAATCCAGTTCTTCTTGGGTCTTCTGCAGGCTCTCCTGCACCGTTACTCCTGCCGAGTGCCCCCACCCATAGCAAGCCTCTTGCTATGGGGGCACTCAGGCATGCTTGCTTCTGAGCCGGCTCTGTGTGTCCATAAGACTAACAGTGTGGCTCAGCCTTGCCCCCCCATGGAATTGTTTGACAGTAACAGGCGCCAATGGCTCTCACTGCTGTTTTTGAGCCAATGAAGAGAGAGAGCAGAGAGCCTTATCGCTGGATTGAGATCGGGCTCAGAGAAATATTAGGGGGGGGGGGGGGCGCCTGAGGAGAGCATCTTGAAGAAGGGGTTTTACCTTAAATGGTTGTAAACCCTCACATATACCCAGTGAACAGCCTCATATAATACACAGATGAGATAAATCTCCCTACATAAGTTTTACTTGTATATCTGAAGTCTTTAGCTTTCTACACTGTTTAGAAAGCAAACATTGTGTTAGAATGTTTTCTTCCTGTTCCAGTACTGGATGTAGAGTCTTGGCATACACTGTGTGACAGCTGATTGGAGAAAAGGCACACACCCCACCCTCCAAATACCAGAGGAAGGAAGAAAAATACAGAGCTGTGCTATGAATAGACCAGCTCTCTGCACCCACCCCAACACAAATTTCCAGCTGCTTTTATCTCGTCTGTCAGAGAACTTGTTAGAAGTTATCATGCTGATAACAGAGGAACGAAGCAGAGAGACACAGCTTTGGGGAGAGAAGTAAACCCTACAGATATATGTTCTTAGGTTAAATTCCATGAATGGGGTTTACATCCACCTAAAAGCATTAACCTCTTCCTGCCCGCACTATAGCCGAAAGACTGCTACAGCATGGGCCTAAATTGCCAGGAGGGCATCCATGTACATCCCACCGTGCAAGAGCTGCCTGTGATAAGCGATCCCACCCTTTACCACATGATCAGCTGTCAGACAATGACAACTGATCACGTGATGCAAACAGAGCCATTAATCTGCTTTTTTTCCCCCTTCCGCTGAGGAGAAAAAAAAAGTTGACCACCAGGTTTTGTTAGAGGGACATAGGTCCTGAAGAGAGAGAGCCACTGCCGCCTCATCTGTGCCCACCAGTGCCATCAATCAGTGCCGATCATTGCTGCCAATCAGTGCCACCTACCAGTGCCCATCAATGGTACCTATCAATACTCATCAGTGCAGCCTATTAGTGCCCATCATGCCGCCTCATCAGTGCACAAAGTTTCAGAATAAAAGCCAATACCTGGCCCTTGATGGTACTCAAGGCCAATTTCTGTTTAACCCCCCCCCCATTGAAGGAAGGTTAAGATCTGATGCATTAAGGAGCGAGGATGAACCCCCCAAAAGACTCGCACCACACAATGTAAGTCTTCCACGTACGATGATAGATCTTCCTAGAAGTAGATTTTCTAGCTTTCAACAGCATAGGAATCCCAGACTCAGACAAACCTTCATCCTTCTGCACCTGGCGTTCAACAGCCAAGCCGTCAAAGCCAGTGACTGTAAAGCAGGATGGAAGATCGGTCTTTGGGACAGAAGTCCCCAAGGAGCATCGGCGACCAGCCGTACCCGATTGACGTACCAAGACTAGCGAGGTCAGCCTGGACGGCATCTCTTCTGCTTTGATCCTGCACAGGAGTCATGGCAGAAATTTGAGAGGGCTGGAACGAATTGGTCAGCCCACCTTAGAATGCCGGCTACTTACCGAGCCCCCAGGACACTACTTGTGCTCCCTTGGTGATTGACATAGGTCACGGCCGTGGCATTGTCCAAATTCATTTGTACCAGACACCCCTGAAGACTAATTGTTCTATGAGCCAGACAAAGGCTGATTGCTCGGATTTCCAGAACATTAAATAGGCAGTCTGGACTCTGCCAGAGTCAAGATCCCCTGAGCACATGTGTGCTGAGGACGCCTTCCCACCCGGACAGGCTGGCATCCGTGGTGACAACAGTCCAGTACAGGAGGGGAGAAAGGATTTTCCCTGTCGAAGTGCCAGAGAATGAAGCCACCTCTAGAGACCGTGGATCCTTGTCCCATTTCCCCAGAATCACTTTAGCAGAGATCTTGAGTGGAACTGTGCAAACAGATCGCTCGAGGGTGGACACCATAAGGGCCCAGCAGCCGCATGCAAGCTCGGAGGGATGACCATCTGCTGAATAACAGGAGCTAAATCGCCTCCTGCAATGTTTGGAGTTTTTCCAGAGGAAGAAACACGCTGGCTGAGGCAGAGTCCAGAGTCAGACCCAGATAGTCCAGTTTTGATTGACAGAACCAAAAGCAGACTCCTAAAGGTTCAGAATCAAACCAAATTCCCTCAGAGTTCGCAGAGCAATCTCCAATTGTCCATCCGAGCAATCTGCTCGCACAAAATGATCGTCCAGGTACCCCAGTATCGCGATCCACAGCTGACTCAAACAATGCCAGCACCGGGGCCAGCTTTTTTGTGAAGACCCAGGGAACAGAGGCGAGACCAGAAGGTCCATGCCACAAACCAATAATGCTCCTCGCCCACGGTAAAATGGAGGAAGCGTTGGTGACCGGCACATATTAGAATGTGCAGGTAGGCGTCTTTGATGTAGACAGAAGCGAGAAGAAATTCCCCTACGTATGGACGTCACTACTGTGTGAATGGACTCCACGTGGAAATTCTGTACTCGCACAGGCAGTTTAGCGCCTTGAGGTCCAGAATTGGACGTACCTTGCCTTCCTAAAAACCCCTGAAAACATTCCGAAATCTGAACAATCATCCCTTGAAGGAACAAGTCTTGCACTACCCCAAAGAGACCCGTAAGTTATATAGGGACATGTGCAGGTTGGAAAGGAAGAACCTTTCCGGAGGACAAGACCGATCTCGTAGCCTGATCGAATACCATTGTGAACCCACGTGTCCTATACCATAGAGGTCCATGGATCTGGAAACCAGCGAAGACGCCCCACCCCAGATACGGGTGAGGGCGCCCCTTAATGCAGAGGCAGCCTTGTCTGCAGGTCTGGAAGAGCCTGCTTAAGGCTTACCAGACCAGGTCCTCTTGGAACCTCCTGGGGAGGCCCTGTCTTGAGACCCTGAGGGACGAAAAAAAACCTTATGAGCCTAGGAGAATGGCCCACATCTACAACGGTGCTCCTTGCCCTGGGCAGCCTGTGGAAGAGGAGTACCCCTTTGAGACCCTGAACAATGTCCAAACAGGCAATCCCCTACAAGGGGAAGATTAGAGAAGTCCTTCTTAAAAGTCTGGTCTGCAGACCAGTATTTCAGCCAGATAATACGCCGAAGGACCACTGCTGATACAGACGGCCTAGAAATCAAAAGTATCTGCATCCAAAAGAGGCATCGCAGAAAAAATGTAGCCCCTAGACCAACTGATGTCAGTTCCAGAAGACAGGGGAAAATGGATTTTTGTAAAATCTTACCGTAAAATCCTTTTCTCTTAGCTCATTGACAGACGTAGTCCTCGGTGATACACCACCTTCGGGTTATGTTGCCTCCACAGGAGCAGGACTAGACAGGAAATTAAAAAGCTCTGGCCACACCCCAGGGGCAGTCCCAGAGGGTATATCCTCTCTCTCTCTGCCTCAGCAAATCAGTTATGTGAAAAAGCAGTCTTTAGAGATTTTAACCCAACTCAAAAAAAAAAACAGAGGGGCGGGGACTACGTCTGTCAATGAGCTAAGAGAAAAGGATTTTACGGTAAGATTTTACAAAAATCCATTTTTCTCTAGCGCTCATTGACAGACGTAGTCCTCGGTGATACACCACCTTCGGGACGTCCCAGAGCAGTATCACAACTGAGGGGTGGGAAAATGGAAATCAAATCCCAATCTAGAAGGCCCAACCGGTGCCAACTAGAAGTTTACAATGCTCATCCTTAATGATGAGACTCAACAAAAAAAGAGAAAACAATTTTTTTTTTTTTCAAACAGAAAAAAACCCTCGAGGTAGACCACCGGTCTCCTCAAATTGCGGCCTGCAAAACCTTGCGGCCAAATGAGGCATCCGCCGATGCCGTCACATCAATTTTATAGAATTTTGTAAAGGTATGTACTGACGACCAGGTGGCCGCCTTACATACCTGGACCACTGACGCCTGATGGCGAAAGGCCCAGGAAGTACTGAGCGCTCGAGTGGAGTGCGCCCTAACAGGGAACGGAGGACTCTGACCCTTAATAGAATAAGCCTGTACCACCGTTTGTCTAATCCATTTGGCAATGGTCGCGGCAGATGCAGGCAAACCCTTTCTGGGGCCATCCGTGATCACAAAAAGTGAATCCGTCTTACGGAATGATTCCGTAGCTTTCAGGTATACCCTGATTGCCCGAACCACATCTAAGGAATGCAACGCATGTTCCCGATGATGCTTGGGCTGAGGACACAAGGAAGGTAGTACAATATCTTCATTCAGATGAAAATCTGAAACCACCTTGGGAAGAAAAGATGGCTTAGGATGAAGTACTACCTTATCCCTATGAATCACTAGGTATGGGGACTGGCATGATAATGCAGCCAGTTCTGACACCCTGCGAGCAGAAGTAAGCCACCAAGAAGGCCCCTTTCTGGGATAAAGTAAGCAAGGGAATCTCCCTGATGTTTTCAAAAGGAGGTTTCTGTAGAACCGACAAAACCAAATTAAGATCCCAAGGCGGTAAGGGCGCGCGGACTGGAGGAGCCAGGTGCCGCACCCCCTGGATGAAATTCCGCACCAAGGATTTGGTAGCTAAAGGCTTCTGAAAGAAGATTGCTAATGCTGAAACTTGACCCTTGATGGTGCTCAAGGCTAGCTTCTGCTCAACCCCTTGTTGCAAAAAGGCCAATATTCGAGACACCGAATAGGTACGTGGAGGAAATCCTAAAGATTCGCACCACGCAATATAAGTTTTCCATGTGTGATAATAGACTTTGCTGGAAGTCGCTTTCCTTGCTTTAATAAGGGTAGGAATGACTGAAGCTGACAAACCTCTGTCCTTCAGTACTTGGGTCTCAATGGCCAGGCCATTAAACCCAGCGACTGTAAAGCATGATGGTAAATTGGTCCTTGAGACCACAGACACTCCCTGAGACGAAGTTCCCACGGAACGTCTACGACTAACATGTCCAAGTCGGCCAGGCCGGCTTGAGGAGGCCAGCCTAGAATTTCTAGGACCACTGGCGCTGATTGGATCTGAACCAGGCGTCCCTAGAGGTATCTGGCCCCGACCATCCGAGAAAGTCTGGTCGTTTTCTGTTCCCACACATTTATCAGATACCTGATAGTTATCAGGAAAGGTGATCTTTTCTGGTTGAACCTCAGGGACCGAAGTCACCCGACTAGAGGCTACTTGGCCTATCTGGTCAACCAGATCCGATTCCTGTGAGGTATCGGGACTAATCTTAGGAAAAGGTAAAGGAAAAGATCTATTCAGGGAACGGTAATTACCGCTTCCTGTAGTACTTAAATGTTGGAAGGGAAGAATCGCACCGGTAGTAGTGGTTGATGCTCGATCTAATGTCCTGAATACCGGTGAAAAAGTCCCCCCACCCTGAAACCGGGTGGGGGCGCACCTTCAGGCTGTGTACTCCTTTGCTTCGGGTTTGACTGGGTTGGTCCTTTGCTTGTCCGACCAGCCCTTCTTGAACCCTCCTGGAGGAGTCTTGCCTTTCCCGCTAGTACCAGCCGGGCGCCCTTTATGGGCGGTAAAGAAAGGTCCTCGCTTGTTGCGAGGTCCCTTAGCTTTAGCAGCCTGTGGCAAAAAAGTGCTCTTGCCCCCAGTGGCATCCTTAATGATTTCATCTAGGTTGGCCCCAAATAGACGATTCCCCTGAAAGGGGAGATTTGTCAAGGTCTTCTTGGAACCTAGGTCAGCTGACCAGCATTTTAACCACAGCACACGTCTGAGGATCACCGCTGTCTTAGATGCATGCCCTAATAAGGGAGTAGTGTCCAAGGCTGCGTCACAGATAAACTGTAGCCCTTGTATAATCTGTTCCATCAAATCAGATGTCTCCTGGGGAATATCTTTTCCCCTAAGATCTTGGCGTACCATTTTCGCCCATTCCGTAAGTGTCTGGGAAACTAGACCAATAACAATTACTGGTCTAAAAGCTGACCCTATCAGAGAGAAGATGGTGCGGGACTCTGCTTCCATCTTTCGATCCACCGGATCCTTAAAGGACGAAGTGTCCTCCACTGGAATAACCGTGGCTTTATTCAGCCTGGAAATAGGCGGATCCACGACTGGTGGTACCGTCCATTTCTTAATGATGGATTCCTCAAACGGATAGCGTCTAGCAATACGCTTGGAAATAGTAAAGGTACGTTTAGAATGCTCCCATTCTCCTTTAATCTGATTACCGAAACATTTAGGTACAGGAAAAGCCTTCATCGTCTTGATGGGCTTATTAGTACCAAAAGGAATCTCTGTTTCAGTTGCCTCTGCCGGTAAAGCCTCAAGTTTTAAGGTTTCCTGCACTGCTACAACTAGTGCGTCCACCAATGCTTCTTCCTGAATAATAGCAGGAGAAGAAGCGTCCTCCTCACTGTCTGAGGGGGCTTTACCTGGGATAACAGCCCTTGCAGAGGAACCTGCAACTGCCGTGACCACCTCTGAATCTGAGTCAGAGGTGTCAGATGGTATAGGGGTAGGCGGGGGTCGCTTCCTTGACCCCCGTCCCTGACAGGCCGCCTCCACCCGAGCCACCATAGACTCCAAAATTGCTGTAAATGACTCTATACTCTGTGCACCGGCGGGTCCCGTGGCCCCCTCGAGGGAAACAGGTGGGGGAATATGTGTGGCAGGGTCCATGATAACTCCAGTTACTTCCTGGATAATATAATTCAAAAATAAAACTTTTATTTATTTTTTTTTTTTTTTCGACCCCCAGCGCCACAAAAGCCCCTTAGTGTTACCTGCTAGGGATCCCTATCGATCGAGAGAGAGAGAGAGAGAGAGATAGACCCCCAGGCTCACCACTTGATGCTCAGAGTTTAACTGCAACAGGTTACAGCGCTGTCTTAACAAACAGGAAGTCTTTTGGCTGGCTGCCCAGGAAGAAAGGAGGCGGCTCCGCCCCTCTGTACGCCTTCCGGCGGAACCAGGCGGGCACCAACTCCTGACAGTACCCCTCTCCACCGGGGCGGGAGGGCTGTCGACCGATACGGACGCCGTGACTCATGGTCTTTGGCGTTTCAGCGAGACGTTTAACTCGCGTGGACAGTCCTTTAATGGGACTTTGTCGCGGCCGACCCAGCGCGGAGCTATGGCCTGCACGCGCTCGTAGGCTGAACTGGGGTGACCACCGGATCTCAACATCCAGCCCGTCGCCCAGTTCAGCTTTCTTGCTTGAAGATCTCACAGGAACACTGGAGAAAAAAGCTGTCTAAAAAAATCCTTTAAGAAAAAATTCTTGCCAGGACCTAAGATCCCAGCAAGGTATCTAGGTCCTTACTCCTAACTAGACAGAAAATAACTGATTTGCTGAGGCAGAGAGAGAGAGGATATACCCTCTGGGACTGCCCCTGGGGTGTGGCCAGAGCTTTTTAATTTCCTGTCTAGTCCTGCTCCTGTGGAGGCAACATAACCCGAAGGTGGTGTATCACCGAGGACTACGTCTGTCAATGAGCGCTAGAGAAAGCAGTTTACCCCTCCAAGTCCCGGCATAAAAGTTTAGCCCACTCTGTCAGACCTTGCTACACCAGGGCAATAGTAAATACCGGCCTAAGTGCCGAACAAACCACAGCGAACATATGGCTGACCAGAGCCTCCACCCTTCCAATCACCTGGATATTTAAAGGCTGGGGACTCCTCATCCAGAATGAGAGTAGCTTTATTTAACCTGGAAATTGATAAGTCCACTGCAGGTGGGACTGTCCACCTTTAAACGCAGTTAATCCTCACAAGGACACCGCAAGTAAAAAGCACATAGGAACCACTGCATGTTGGACAACCCCATGTTTTGTGACAATGTTGTCAAAGTAAGCGGAAAAGGGAACACCTTTGTAGCTTTGGAGGGCCTGCAGGTATCAGAAGGGACCAGCACCTCCGACGCAGCTTCAGCCACAACCCTGGAAAACATAAGGGGAGGCTGCCAACTGCGATCCCGCAAGGGGACGCTGACCAAGAGCCCACGAAAGGCCAACCTACTGGATCCCGCTAAAAAACAAGGGGGGGGGGGGGTCACCCTCTGAGCCCTCCATAGAGGGCATAATAGGAAATAACCCATTTAAAAAAGAGCCGCCCGCAGTGACACAGACGTGCAGGCAGGGTACCCTGATGGTCCCGCAGCACTAAAAGGGCAGGTGCCAAAGGAAAAGAGCTTCAGCTAAACGCACTGGAACCGTCCCTGAACTGAGGCCCCGATTCGGCCACGTGGCCTAGTAGGCCGTAGCCTAAATATTTGTGGCCGCTTGGATGCAATATATGCCCATAAATCCTAAAGACTTTCTACATGATATCTGCAATCTGACCGACAAAAATCTACAGCATTCTTCAGCTTTGTGGCACTCATTGATCATTTTAAAAATGGCCAAATATTTATTTTTTTATATTCGCCGCCAAATTATGGAAACATTGATCCATAGGTGAAACACTTGCATTTAAAGTATAAAGAATGTTTTCGAAGGCTGGTAGTCAAACCAACATAAAGACTACAAGCCATGTTGCATGAAAGGCCCACACAGTTCACTATGAATGTTCACAGGTCACTGATCCCTAGAGTCAGGGTTATGAACACAGCTATGACAGAACAGACTTTGACATGAAAAGCAGCACTGTATACATTCCAGACATGGACTTTCTACCTTTAGCTACACCTGTCAGTCTACACTGGCCTGCACTTTACTAAGCAGACATTTAAGGCTAACTCCACTTTCGTGGGGGGAAAAAAATGGCAGATAAAAAAAAAAAAGATATAGCATATACAATTGCGACACAAGTCATATTATAATTGAACGTAATTAAAAATGACCTTTCCTTTTTAATCAGCAACTACAATTTTCTGTAAAATATAATACATTATATGGCTACCTGGCGGCATTCTGTACACAGAATGTGTACAGAACGCCCCCTCCAGAAAGATAATTTCCTGCTTGTGTGATTGGCTCACTGATTTTCCCTGAAGTCTGCACTAAGAAGATACAAGTCAGATTTCAGACATCCCCTGCAACAAAAATTTAATTTTTGGGGAGATAATCCCAATAGGAAATCACGTCTAAAAGGGAATCAGAACCTGCAATTTTCCTCATTAGAGCCCTGCAAGTGCAGCAGCTGTTTGATAATTATGAAACCACTCCCATTAGATTCACTTACAACATGGACACAGACAAATACAGAGGGATTGCTTCAGAACAAAAAGGTAGGAATCTGAAACAAAGATTGATAAAACCCTTGCAATGTACATTGATCACCCAGAGGGGAATTTTTTTTCTCAACAAAAGTGGATTAAGTCTTTAAAGTAGATGAAAAAACTCTAGGTGAAGGCCGTTTAGGGCTCTATTTATAGAAGTTAGGTTACTAATTGTAGTCAATTGCAATATGGATGGAATTTAGGTTGAAAGTCTGAATTATGGGTGACGACATATCAAAAGAGCCCTTGGCATGCTAAAGCTCTGTGTGACACTACACTAGTGTTCAAATTCCAATTCTATTGTAGTATGTATTCTCAACTCAGAAATTACCTTCCATTGTTTCCAGCCTCCTCCAAATACCTTTTTGCTGCGGTAATCCATCTTCCTGTTAAAGGATGGCTAGGTTTATTTTTTCCATGGTCCCAATGTATGTAGGAACACAGTCACCTTCTCCTTTCTTACTCTCGACATGGGACTATAGAATTTGTAAAGTGTATAGAGCAGTGCACATGACAGCAACTAGTGTTGACTGCTCCTTCCAAACAAATGGAAACGAGGGGGAAAAGGAGAGTTCACAGAGGATGTTACAAGAAGATGGAAAAACTCAGTAAAAAAAATTTAATGAAAAACAGTGGACATTAAGTAGTAAATGCATATGAATTATTTTTTGAAAATTACGATATTGTTTAGTGCCACTTGAAAGAAAAAAAACACTTTTTCACTTTTTCCATCATTTGTTTCACCTCAGTGATCCTTTTTTCTGCAGTCTCCACAGCCACCTCATGTCTACAAGAATGCAGTCCAGTGATGGCAGCATAGTATTTTTCAGGGTAGGTTTCCTGTGGGTGAGACACAGTGTACCACGTCTGCATAATTGTTGTTGAATCAACCACTTATAGTCTCCATCTGACAACGGTATAAACAGGAGCACAATTAGGAGACAAGGACAGAGTGTTGTCATCCTATAGCAGAAAGGACCTTCAAGGGTAGGAAATCAAGATATTTAATGGCTGCATTGAAATTACATTAGTGTGTTAATGCTTATAGAGGATTTTAGTAATCCAGTTTAAACACTTTAAATCAAGGCGCAATAAATCCCAAGCACCAGGACGACATGGCGGCAAGAAATTGCATCTTGGCGCCGGGCCCCCCAACTATGTATTCCGGGCTCCACATGCCCATCTGCAGGCCAGGCATAGCGGGGGCCACTGGGAAGGGCTGCGGGAAGCGAGCAGACAGATGTCCACTCTCCACTCCTTTTTGTTTCTGACCAGGAATGATGTGTATAAAGTCACTTCCAGGTCCCGGTTGACAGTTTTCCCTGGCCATCAAGGGCAGGAAAGGATTTAATGCTGTCCAATGTGCATTGCATTGAGTGGAGCACAGGGGGGACATGCAAGGTCTTATAGACCCTGCATGTCTCAATAAAGAGAACCTGTCAACTAAAAAAAAATCATCGCATAGGGGACTTTTTGTCCTCTATGTGACGAGAAAAAAAAAAAAATGATTTCAATTGTAAAAAATGTACGTTACACCTAAGCACATAAAATCCACCCAAAAAATTGAGGCACCCCCCCCCCCCCACACATATCCACATGGCACAAGTGTAAACGCATGTGTTGGGTCGTCTACACCTGAAAACACAGAGTGCGATACACATGCTACATATCGCGCACACACCAGAAAGAGCAATAATTCTAGCACCAGACCTCCTTCAAAACGCTAAATTAGATTACAAGCTCTAACGAGCAGGGCTCCGATTCCAACAGTTTTAAATTGTATTCTAATTGTACTATAAAACCCTGTGTTGTAAAGCGCTGCGCAAACGGTCGATGCTATATAAATCCTATATGATAATAAACTGATGACCTATAGGGGGCTTTTAAAGCAATGCCTATGGAAAAGATAGTGTACCGAAGTTTGTCACCATTTCACGGGCGCACACAAATTTAAAGCGGAGCTCTACACAAAACAGGAAGTTCTCCTTAAAGCCCTTCTCCCCCCCTCTTCTGCCACATTTGGCATGTAATTTTTATTTTATTTTTTTTGGGGGGGGGGGGGAGAACGGGTACCTAGTTGTGACAGGTTCTCCTACCCCTTCTCTCTCTGCAGTCTTCTGGGACATGTCATTGTTCCCAAAAAACCGCTGAACCAGTCAGCAGGCACAGCATGACTTACGCCTGCAAAGAGCGCCTGTGAAGCTGCAAGCTGTCACAGCTGTGTGCCCATAGTTGAAATGCCGGCGCTGGGGGAGAGGAGAGAAGTGACGGCTCAGGCGGACACATCACTGGATTTTGGGACAGGCGAGTGTGTGCTCTACACTTTTTATAGCTGCTGACTTTTAATAAAAGCAAAAACGACTCCTCTAAGGTTTGACATGTTGGGTGTCTATTTACTGCAATCTCGGCTTTGATATTTTACAGAAATGAATTAACTTTAATGTGCTTTTTTTTACTGAAATTTCCTATGGTAAAATCGCGTGACATTAACTACCACTATTTTTTTCTCTTGAGTGTTTGCTTCAGAAAATACATAATGTTTTGGGGGTTTTATGTACAGTTTAGATCTAAAATTATTTTTTCAACATGTGTGCAAAAAACAAAAAAACGGCTCTGGAAGGGAAAAGGTTAAAAGGATAAGTATACCTTTGGGAACATGTTACAGGTTTCACCCATAAGCTTTGATGGTTAAAAAAAACTGGCTCCTAACTTTTTTAGTTGGCTCCTAAATTCAAAGCAAATTTGTCGAGCCCTACTTTAAATAGCATGTAAACCTTAACAATTAACTTCTTTATTAGCTACTCTTTGGTCTGTTACACATATTGAACACATTTTGTTATATTTCCCTAATTAAATTTAAGAAAAAAGAAAAATCTCTCTTGCTGTAAATGGATTTATGCCAAGTTCACATCAAAATTGCAGACCACCCCCCCCCCCCCCCCCAAATATATTACTGAGATGAAAAGTGTTCTGTAATTGGAATTCGGGGAAAGCAGCCTAAGGTGACAAGGCTGTTCCTCCAAAGACCCTGGACAGCAATTTAATGATGTCATTCTAGAACAAAGTATACAACTGGCAGATCACCAGGTGACAATAGGGGCCCAGTCACATTGGAACACATGCATTCCCTGTGCACAGTGTTTTAACAGCTCATTCGTTTGAATTGGCTTCAAACCGCACTGGCGCTTGCACTTCTTATTTAAAGTGCAATGCACCAAACTGCACTGTACTACGGTACCATGCGATTTGGTGACTGCAAACGCAATACATTTGCAATCTGCATTTGGGGGGCCATTTAAAATGCATTAACAACCAGATTCAGATCGCAAGGACAGCGCATTCACCTGCGGTGTGGAAAACGCATGATGTGAACTTTCCCTAAATGGAAAAAATACTTGAAAGAAGAAACACGGGGGGGGGGGGGGGGGGTTGGTAATACAAATGCAGTCACTCTACAGACTGGTAAGCTGCAAAAAATACAACATTTTTGTTCTTGGAATCAGACAAGCTGATTTAATCTTGCAAAATGCAGGAAGCGATAAGCAGCATTCTTCATTTGGAGCGCTTTAAAATATAATTGAATTGAAATAAGGGAGGTCATGCATTATTCAATTTTTTCTTTAACCAGGGAGTTAAACAAACAAAATATAAAAACCCAGAAAAAATAAAACTTGAGCAGATTCCCTATCCACACATTCTATGTGGATATCACTCCCACTGTGCTACTGTATTCTGTCAGTACTGATCGTTCTGTATACAACCAGCTTGTTGGGAAAAAATTGGAAATTTGGCAAGTCCCTGCTGACCCGGTTGAATTCCGATTCACGTATGGCCGGATTAAATTTGGATTGGCTGCAAGGAGGTACTGCACTTTACATCATTGCCTCTTGCTTTTACAAAAAAAAAAAAAAAAAAGACCTGGAAAAAGAAAAAGTTCATCCCAATTTACGAGTGCCTTCCTAATCTGAGAAATCAGAGCAAAGAAGGATGTGGTGAAATTTTGTAGAGTAAGCATCAGACAGTGGCAAAAAAAAAAAAAAAGTGTTGTAAATGTCCCACAAATAGTTTACAAGTCCTAGTTGACCCTTATGTTTGGAATTTCACCAGGTATTGTCAAATTCCCCCTCCCTGCTTACTCTTGCAATAAAACTAAAATAGCAGCACAAACATTTTAATTAGCCGAGTCAATAACTTCTGTCAGCAACAACTCAGAAAATGAACTTTGGTCTAGAAAATTAAAAAAAGAACTTATATCAAGCTGTATATTAAGAATCCCAAACAAACATTCTAAAGGAGCAGAGCTTTTTTTTTTTATTTATTTTTTTATTATTATTATTAAGATGCATCAGACATAAAAAAAAGCTTGCTTTTACTTTGAAGGAACCACCGTTTTTAAAAAAAATACAGCACAGTGGTTTAGTGGTTAGTAATCCTAATATGCAGAGTTCGGCTGCATGGAGTTTGTATGTTCTCGGTGGTCTGATTGAATTTCCTTCAAAATATATGGCCACCGCCTAGAACAGCCCTATGAGGTGTGTACATGACTAGGGTAAAGACATTAAAACTAGAAACTTTAGCAAGAACTGATATAATAAGAACCAGTGAACCATTCAGAAAAATTATCCAATCAAAAAAAAAAATTAAAAAATAAATGTTTGTAATAGAATAAGGGAAGGATTAGAACCCCTGTTTTACTTTTCTACTGTTATTGTCTCCATTTTTCTTTTTTTCCTCTTCTGGAAGTCAGGGAAAATGGACAGCAATAAAAAAAAAAATAAAAATAAAAAAAATAACGGAGTGGGGGTTCTGGTCTTTCAAATACTCCACAAAAAAAGAAAAAATAATAAATAAAAAAAAAGGCAATACCAGTAATGTGAATGGTTGGCAACTGGATAAAATAAAGAAGACATAAATAGTATCAAAACTGTGCTGGCTGGGCATACACTTTAATAAAATAAAAATAATAAATAATA
Organism: Pelophylax lessonae; assembly: GCF_965119305.1. NCBI lineage: Eukaryota > Metazoa > Chordata > Amphibia > Anura > Ranidae > Pelophylax > Pelophylax lessonae. Next base: position 241,628,098 of record NC_138771.1, on the reverse strand, counting down.
ATACAGTTAGACCTGTTCACACGGGCTTCCAGCTGTAAAAGAGCAGTGTATGTAGCATGGGTGCTCAACCATTTGAAAAGCAAGGGCCACTTAAGTGATTTGGTAACTGGTCGAGGCCACAATGAAATTAAATAGTTTGGATTTTTTTTTTTTTTTGAATAGCAAAATAAACATCTTCCTCCTGCTGCCACTGAATGCCAGCAGGAGGAAGAGGAGGATAAAGCCAGCTTTCAGAGGCTGCAGGAGGAAAATGGAGGGGGATCGGTTTCTGTAAATGCTGTCCAGGTGTAAAACAGAATGTTACAGGGAGGCCGCATGGGCCCCCTGGAGCATGGGTTGGGGTCACTATTGCAACCCCTGCTACTACATTAGTGGTTAAGGGTGAATGATAAAAACAAGTCTCAACTAATGGGTTTTACCGCCCCCCAAACCCACAAATATAAACAAGCCCTTGCTGTCCTGAACCTCCATAAGGCTGTTTTCACACACTACGGGTGCAGCGCAGTGCGCCTGCGACTTGCCATAGATTTCTATTATATCTTGCAGGTGCGGTTCCTGCATTCAGGAGTTATGGTGCTCTTTCAGAAAGAGCACCAAATCCGCAAGCTATAATAGAAGTGAACTTCCCAGTTTTAGGCTGAGAGCCACATCAAAAGGGCTCCGAAGGTTGAGCACCCCTGATGTACAGAACACTGTTGCAAATTATTGGTAGAGCTTTCAGCAATCTTGTAATAGCTTTGCTAAAGCCTTTAACTTATTCGCTGTCACATAAGGGATACAGCAAAACAGAACCGCTGGCTAGCTTAGTATCCCTTACATTGGCTGCACTTCCCACTCTGCTGTCTGTCCACATGTCGCTTCATCAACTTATATCAAAAGTGTACAAAATACACACACACACACTGTGCATTATGGTGTGTAGCAGCCCATTCTTAGGGCTCTTTCACACGGGCGGTCCGATCAGATCCGCCTGTCAGTTTTTTAGGCGGATCTGATCGGATCCTCCATGCAGCTCTATGGGGCAGCGGGTGTCAGCGGAGGTCACCTCCGCTGACACCCGCTGCCATCCGCATCCGATCCTGTGCTGAAATCTGGACGGATGGAAACCCTATTTTTCCATCCGTTCAGTAATCGGAGCGGAGCGGATCTGATGAGAGCGGACAAGCGGTCCGCTCTCCTCCGATCCCCCATAGAGGGCAGCGGGTGCTGAGACACCTCCCTCTCCGCACTGCAAGCGGAGACGGAGCTGTCATCCGCCCGGCTCAGCGGGGATCGCGGATCGATCCCCGCTGAGCAACACGGATCCGCCTGCGGAGGCGGACCGTGTGAAAGAAGCCATAATCAATTCGCTGTACTAATGTAATGCACGTTAACATGTAAAGTAACATAAGTCAATGCACGGCAACTGATCGACAAAGTGTGACTAAGCCATGAAAGATAGCTATACAGGATTGTACAGTGCCTTGCAAAATTGTTCACCCCCCTTGGCATTTTTCGTGTTTTGTTGCCTCACAATGTGGAATTAACATGGATTGTTTGAGGATTTGCATCATTTAGCTTGCAGAACATGCCCACAACTTTAAAGAGATTTTTTTTTTTTTAATTGTGAAGCAAATCACAAATGGGACAAAATAACAGAAAAAGTCAATGTGCATAACTATTCACCCCCCTAAAGTCAATACTTTGTAGAGCCACCTTTTGCGGCAATCACAGCTCCAAGTCGTTTTGGATAAGTCTCTATGAGCTTACCACAGCTTACCACTGGGATTTTTGCCCATTTCTCCTTGCAAAGCTGCTCCAGCTCCTTCAAGATGGATGGTTTGCGCTTGTGAACAGCAATCTTTAATCTGACCACAGATTTTCTATTGAAATGAGGTCTGGGCTTTGACTAGGCCATTCCAACACATTTCCTTTTTTTCCCTTTATTTTAAATTTAAGCTTTTTTCCTGAAATTTCTCTCCTAAAATTGAGGTGCGTGTTATACGCCGATGCATGTTATACACCGATAAATACGGTATACATTTTTTTGTCATTTCACCTCACCAACTTAGACTATTGTGTTCTGATCCATCACATAAAATTCAGATTAACAAAACATTGAACTTAAGGCTGTAATGTAACAAAATAGGTAAAAAGTCAAGGGGGGTGAATACTTTTTCAAGGCACTGTAGGTATGTAACTTCGAGAATAAAAGAGAAACCTACCATAATATAGCCACCCTAAGGTCTTTATTTTTTTTGTGTGACAGAACTCACAAATGTCAACACATTTAAAAAAGGACCTATACCTTTCTTAACAATAAATGTACTTTATTAAAAAAAATTAAGTTGAAGCGGTATTAAACCAAAAAGCAATTATTATATTGCAGCTTACCATTTCTTGGAGATGATGGCCCCATCAGTTTTCTTTCTTATGCTTTTATCTTTTATTTTCCCCTAGTGGTCTGGCCAGTAAATTTGTTTTTCTAACTACTTGATGTCCGCGCTATAGCCGAATGACGGCTACAGCGCTGACCTGAGTCCATGAGACTCGCCTGATCACAGATAGGTCGGGCGATCCCGCCCCCTTACCACGTGATCAGCTGTCAGCCAATGACAGGTGATCATGTAAAGTAAACAGAGGCCGGCGATCAGCTGTTTTTTCTCCTCACAATGTCTCACGGCTGCTGTCAGAGGGACATCGGTCCCGAAGAGGAAAGGGATTATTTGTGCCCCCAGTGCCACCTACGAGTGCCCACCAGTGTCACCCACCAGCACCACCCGCCAGTGCCAACAAGCACCACCTACCACAAAGCATGCTATTATAACAGGTTTGTTACTAAAAAAATAATAAGTACCCTTTACAATCACGTATCTGTGCCAGCACAGAGGGATCTCAACTAAGATTAATGTAAAAACGCAATGTAAATTATATATAGCTCATATAAAAACACGGTTTTGCAACAAAGAGTAACGTAATAATGTTTCATGAGGCATAATGTGCATTTTCTACTAGCTATGAACTAGGCGGCCAGTTCAAATATATGAAGGTCAATCATCAGGACCCTTGAGCTAATCGTCATGGGCATTATGATGTTAAAATTGCAATTTAGAGAAGAGACACACTTCCTCTTCCTCAGGAAATGAGTTAGAGGCCACTTCTTCTACTAGACCCAGTACAAGACTGGGCTACATAGCTGATTAAAATAGAAATAACAGTATTAATTACATTACTCAAAATGCCTTCATAACGTGAAAGCCACAATAGTTTTAATTACAACATTATAAAACAAAAAAAAAAAAAAAAAATCATATATAATATACGGGAAAACAATGACAGTGATCTACACTACGGGTAAGAATGTATAGACGTATCTGTAGTCTACATCAGCATCAATTCGTGTTTCAAATCAGAGATATTTGATTTAATAAGTATTGTCCGGTAATGATAAATCGTTATGCTATTAACATGTTGATTTAGTCTACCATTTTGCGCAAACCAGATAGGAAAAAAAAAAAAAACACTTACTACAATGATGCAAGATCATTCTGTTCTACTCTGACTAGATTTCAACCTTTTCATATATGCATATTGGATGCAAGCAATATGGACTGATATGCATTCAGATTTGGCCAGTTTGTCCACCAGCTCGAACATCTGGCTGATGCAGCCGTGAGTCTGTTATTTCCCATGTGCCCTCACATCCTAACCATTTATTGGAATCTGGAAACCCGCTTTAAAATAAAGGGCCCTCAGATGCCCAGACCTCTCTCCTAAGTAAATTATTTAAAGTAGAGTTTCGCAATTGATGATGGTGGAGTGCTCAAGGGAGCCATGGACAAAAAATAAATAAATAAATGCCTGTAGAGCCCCACCTATTGTGTTCCGTCTTAACGCCTGCATATAGACAGAAGGGAGAAAGCACAGCCTGCAACTCCTCCCGGCCCTCTCCTCCTCTGTGCTGCTATCTGTACTCCTGTCGGAAATCCAGAAAGATGTTCCATTGAGTCCTACCAACTGATGATGTCATCAGTTGCTAAGGATACACCTGGCCACATGGCCGGCACAGCTTTCTGGGTTGCCAACAGGAGGAGGATAGAGCCAGAAGGTGCAGGCTGTGCTCTCTCCCTCCTGTCTGTATATAGGAGTTGAGACAGAACACACTCAGATCAGACTGTATAGGGATTGGTTAACACCTTATCTCCTCCCCAGACTGGTCCTGTCCAAGAAGCATACATTTTGAGTAGGGGGTGATAATCAGAACCCTTCATAGTCCCGATCTGACAGTGTTCCTAGGTCATCCCCTGTATAGAGACAAGAGGGAGAGGGGGTGGGGAGGGGAGCTGAAAAGCACAGCCCACATTAGCGCTAAGAGCAGGGATTTGTGCTAGCAGGGGTGAATTGGGGCTAGAACATTTACAATCCACAGAAAACGGAACTCTGCCTCGCAAACTACATTTTAGAGCTTGTTCACACCAGGTGCATTGTGTAACACGTGCATAATCACGCTTTTTCCTGAACCACACAGAAAAAGGATACATTTTGCAGACATGTGCAGGTGCCATTAAAGTGGTTGTAAGCTCCAGTCATGGAATTTCAGCTAAGCACATATCTGTAGTGTTTACTTTAAGCAGTTCTAAGCAGTGTTTCTCTCTGGTGCTTCCTATTTCATTTACCAGTATGAGTCACTTCTGAGAAGCTTTCCAACACATGAGAAAAAATGTGTTGGGGAGGAAGGAAGCACAAAGCTTGTCTATTCAGAATACAGCTCTGCATGTTCCTTTGTTCTTCTGAGTATGTGGATGGGCTGTGTGTCTCTTTCCTCCAATCAGCTCTCACACAGTGTCTCAGAGCTGCAACTACAGTTTTTCACTTCCTTCTCTGTACTACTTACAGTTGCAGAAAGATTTTATCACTTTGAAGGGTTGTAGAGAAGAAAAGACTGGAGTTAAAAAGTAAAACCCATGTAGGAGGATTGGTTTCATCTCTGTCTATCATCTGAGGCTATTCACTTCACTAGGTATATGCGAGGGTTTACAACCACTTTATTTCTTAATGGCACCCCATTAATTCAGCAAAAGCATGTGCGTTCCCAACTGTTAAAAGGTATAGTACCGCACCATGCATTTTGGTAGGGCACGATGTAAAAATCATGCCGGCACCTATTTTGTGTATTTAAAGTGCACAGATCAGCCCATTTAAAAAAAAAAAAAAGAAGACGACCTGCAGATCAGATCAAATAATCAGACGCACCTCCTGGTTTGAACGAGCCCTCATACTGGTATGCCCCAAGATTATGCACATTTGTAACGTGAGCCTTGAGTGAAATTTTGAGAAACTCTGATTTAAAGGAGTTTTTGTACTTTTAATGCTGCGCCTTAAAGCCACATCAAAAGACATCAAAAGACCCACTCCTTATTGAACAACGTTGCATTGGCACAAGTCCTCCATGGCAGTGCCTGCCAACCTATGCCCTCTCCTCACTGAAAACTTGTAAACTGGTTTTGAAAAAGGCCAGGAACACAAGATTTGGTTGCCAAAGAATTTAATGGGGTTTGGTGCTATGCTCGGCTTTAGGAGATATTTTCATGGGTTTGCCGAACTTAGTCACTCATCACCTTATCTTTTAAAAAAAATCCTATATATGACCAACACAGGTACATTGCCTGACCCAAAATAACCCAATGGTTTTAAACCAGAAGCTTTTTTTTCATAGCTTTTTGCATAGCAGACATAGACCATGAACTGCAAATTTATAGTGGTGAGTCAACTTATCTCCCATACTTTGGAGTAGAAGAGTCAATTATTTCTATATAAAAATAAGGAGGCAATACTAACAGTGGGGAAAATAATTTTTTGATCCCCTGCAGATTTTCTAAGTTTTCCAACTTACAAAGAAATAAAGGGTCTATAATTTTTTTAGACCCTAAAACTAAGGCAACTTGAGTTAATGCCAAAAGGGTTCAATTTTAGTCTAATCTGACCACTGGGCTTTTTCCCAATCTGCCTCTGAATCCTTTAGATGTATATTGGCAAGACATAGGAGGATCGGGCTATTATACTATAAAAAGTTTCCCATTGTCATGATTGGAGATTGAAGGCTGTGGATATTGGAGGATTCTTTGAGGTGCTTGGTCCTTGTGAAGGGGTCGTAGCGGTCTCATAACTGCTTTATTCCCGCCATCATCTGGTAAGAGTCTGTGTGTGGTGGCTGGGATTTTCACATTTTCTAGTTGATAAACACCTGGGTGGAGAATACGCTGACCCTATAACCTGCACTTTCAAAGCACTGTATTTGATATGGACTTTTATCCAATGTGCCATGTATTATACTACTAGCGCTACTCTCTTTTTTGCTTATAAGACTGTACATGTGCCTTCTTGAGGAGGAAGAAGAAGAAAAATGCTGACTATGACCCTAAGATCACCTTTTCCTACAGTCAAGCACGGAGGTGGAAACAATGCTTTGGGGCTGTTTCTCTGCTAAAGGTACAGATCGACTTTGCCGCATTGAGGGATCAATGGACGGTGCCATGTATTGTAAAATCTTGGATGAGAACCTTCTTCCCTCAGCCAGATGGCAATGGCAATTATCTAAAACATACCGCCAAGACAAAGGAGTGGCTGAAGAAGGACATTAAGGTCATGGAGTGGCCTAGTCCAGTGGTTCTCAATTCCGGTCCTCGGGACCCACTAACAGGCCAGATTTTAAGTATTACCTTGGGGGATGCAGACTAGAATACTGCAATCACTGAGCAGCAAATGAGATCACCTGTGATGTAATTTAGTTATCTTGCAAACCTGGCCTGTTGGTGGGTCCCGAGGACCGGAATTGAGAACCACTGGCCTAGTCAGTCTCCAGACCCTAATCCTATAGAGAATATATGGAGGGAGCTAAAACCTTGAGTTGCAAATCTGCAGGGGATCTAAAAATTATTTTCCCCACTATACCCACTGTGTGCAATGGTCCCTTACCATAGAGTGGTCCCTTACCTACTCCTCTGGAATCCCCCACCAGCACGCTCTCCTTTTTCTTCCTGCGGGTGCCCCCCCCCCCCCGTATCTGGGCTGTGTGCTTCTATAGACACACAACGCACCAAAAACTCAAGCACCATCTCAATCCTCAAAGGAGTTTGACTGAAAGCAGCAGGAGCCTACGGGCTCTACAAGCAGTGGGGCGTTTTCTACCTTAATACCAAGAATGCATTACGGTAAAAAAAAAAAAAAAAAAACGTTTTAGACTTTAGAACCACTTTCTTTAGTTAAAAGGATTTTTTGTCCCGTTATGGGGAGGGATGAAGAAAGGGGAAAGGGTGTCTCATGCATTGCATGGATTAGGGAAAGGGATGATAAAGAGAAACTTCGCCCTGGGAAAAATATAATAAAATGTCAGTGGCTACATATACTGTAACTGCTGACTTTTATTAAACAAGCACTTACCAGTCTCGGGATCCAGCACTGTCCCCACCTGCGCCGGTTCGCCTCTGCTCTCCAGGTCCCAGACATCGCCAACTTGGATGTGGGAAGCGGTGTACTCTTAATGGACAATGGACCTGCAGCCTCCTGGAGGTTGTGGCAGGAAGCAGGGCCAAACTAGGCGATCCAAGTGGAAGTGGAGTGGGTACCTGTCAGAAATGGGTACCGGCTCCAAAAAAAGAAAAAAACACCACTATCCAAAAGTAGTAGAGTAGTTGCGGAGGAGGTGGAAAGCAGAACTTCACTTTTTAGGTGTAGGTCTACTTTAAATTTTGTTATATCTTGATCTTTACCCTACCACTCATTAAGGTAACTTGTATAATTTAAATCTAATCATCTGCACATCCTAATTCAAATCTTTCCCCTCTGCATACTCTTCAGTCAAGGCACTGGCAATATAGTCAGTGCCTTCCTGCAGCCTTCTGGGGAGGCTTCACTGCCAGATAAAAATCTTGTGAGATCTGCAAATATATGCAGAGGTTTGCTTTTACCCCTCAGCTCTTATTTTTTGATGAGCAATGAAAGAAAAGGGATAACTCTGGATTTTAAACCATTAAAAACAAACTTGGTAATGGCAGTTCAATTCTAATTAGCTTAGAAAGAAAGAGCACCCACACCTACAAAGTAATAATAGAATGGAATGCGGGTGTAGAGGAAATGTATGACCAGAACATTGCTTCCCCCATTGCATTGCTTTCAACAACTGCCCAGTTTACATGCTAAGCATAGTTTAAAACCCACAGCAATACTCTTAATTAAAACATCATTCTACACAGTGATCAACACACCAGCCAAGACCTAGACAATATAAATAAAATAACTCTGGTCTTTTTAGGAGTGTCACAGCTGAAGTGTTTTGGTCTAACTCCAAGACCACAAACAGGCATTTTTTTTCCTAGTATGTCAATAGATCACCCTGATCTCATATACAGTGTTTATGACATAGCAAGGAAGCTGAAGAATTACACAGCAATGTAAACATATTACCAACAGAATGCATGAAAATGTTAATCAGAGCCAAATTCTGTTGCCTATTCCCTTTTGAAAGTGCAGCTGTTGCGACAGTCATGCTGATCCAAAAGACTTCAATAGTTTAGAATTTAGACCCAAAACAAGTACATAGAACAAGAGTTCTGGTTTCATACCAACTTCACTTGTTGCATACTTGTTCCAGCTCAGGCAGGAATTCAGAAACCGCTAGGCAACACAATTTTTATTTGGGGGACATAGAAACATAGAATGTGTCGGCAGATAAGAACCATTTGGCCCATCTAGTCTGCCCAATATATCTGAATCCTATGAATAGTCCCTGGCCCTATCTTATATGAAGGATAGCCTTATGCCTATCCCATGCATGCTTAAACTCCTTCACTGTATTTGCAGCTACCACTTCTGCAGGAAGGTTATTCCATGCATCCACTACTCTCTCAGTAAAGTAATACTTCCTCATATTACTTTTAAACCTTTGCCCCTCTAATTTAAAACTGTGTCCTCTTGTGGTAGTTTTTCTTCTTTTAAATATGCTCTCCTCCTTTACCGAGTTGATTCCCTTTATGTATTTAAAAGTTTCTATCATATCCCCTCTGTCTCTTCTTTCTTCCAAGCTATACATGTTAAGGTCCTTTAACCTTTCCTGGTAAGTTTTTTCCTGCAATCCATGTACTAGTTTAGTAGCTCTTCTCTGAACTCTCTCTAGAGTATCTATATCCTTCTGGAGATATGGCCTCCAGTACTGCGCACAATACTCCAAGTGAGGTCTCACCAGTGTTCTGTACAGCGGCATAAGCACTTCTCTCTTTCTACTGCTTATACCTCTCCCTATACATCCAAGCATTCTGCTGGCATTTCGTGCTGCTCTATTACATTGTCCTCCCACCTTTAAGTCTTCTGAAATAATTACTCCTAAATCCCTTTCCTCAGATACTGAGGTCAGGACTGTGTCAAATATTCTATATTCTGCCCTTGGGTTTTTACGTCCCAGGTGCATTATCTTGCACTTATCCACATTAAATTTCAGTTGCCAGAGTTCTGACCATTTTTCTAGTTTTCCTAAATCCTTTTCCATTTGGCTTTTCCCTCCAGGAACATCAACCCTGTTACATATCTTTGTGTCATCAGCAAAAAGACAAACCTTACCATCGAGGCCTTTTGCAATATCACTTATGAAGATATTAAACAAAATTGGTCCCAGTACAGATCCCTGAGGTACCCCACTGGTAACATGACCTTGTTCTGAATGTTCTCCATTGACTACAACCCTCTGTTGTCTGTCACTCAGCCACTGCCTAATCCACTCAACAATATGGGAGTCCATGCTCAATGACTGCAGTTTATTGATAAGTCTTCTATGTGGGACAGTGTCAAAAGCCTTACTAAAATCTAGATATGCAATGTCTACTGCACCTCCACCGTCTATTATTTTAGTCACCCAGTCAAAAAAGTCTATAAGATTTGTTTGACATGATCTCCCTGAAGTAAACCCATGTTGTTTTTCATCTTGCAATCCATGGGATTTAAGATGTTCCACAATCCTATCCTTTAATAGGGTTTCCATTAATTTGCCTACTATTGATGTCAGACTCACTGGTCTATAGTTGCTCGATTCCTCCCTACTACCTTTCTTGTGAATGGGCACGACATTTGCCAATTTCCAATCTTCCGGGACGACTCCTGTTGCTAATGATTGGTTAAATAAATCTGTTAATGGTTTTGCCAGCTCACCACTAAGCTCTTTTAATAATTTTGGGTGTATCTCATCAGGACCCTGTGACTTATTTGTCTTCACTTTAGACAGCAATCTTAGAACGTCTTCCTCTGTAAAGACACATGCATCAAACGATTCATTAGTCATCCTTTCAAGTGGAGGTCCTTCTCCTTTTTCTTCTGTAAAAACTGAACAGAAGTATTCATTAAGGCAGTCGGCTAGCCCTTTATTCTCTTCTACATACCTTCCGTCCTTTGTTTTTAATTTAGTTATTCCTTGTTTTAATTTCCTTTTTTCATTTATATATCTGAAGAATGTCTTATCCCCCTTTTTCATAGACTGAGCTAGTTTTTCTTCTGCCTGCGCTTTAGAAGTTCTTATAACTTGCTTGGCCTCTTTCTGCCTAATCTTGTAGATTTCCTTATCTTCATTGCTCTGGGTTTTTTTATAATGACAAAAGTCAACAATGGCAGCCATTTTACAACTCATTACAGTACTTCTTTAAAGTAGACTGAAAAAAAGTCCAACTGAATTCAGTGCTGAACTACATCTGTACAGAACTGCAACAGATATGAACATTACACATAGACTGGTATGTCCCGCTAAGTGATTATTGTAAAGCTTTTGTTTTATAAACGTTAGTAAAAAAAAATAGCTATAGGATTCGTCTGCTCGCTCACAGTATCGGACATCCATGAACTTAGTGATCCAGTGGGAAGTTTAAGAATTCTTCAATTTAAAATTTATAAAAAAACATTTACTCATGTTAATGCCTACGCTCCCAATCAGGGGTAGGTCCTTATGTTGGTAGCCCTTCTGAGACAACTCTGTTCATTACGAGTAGATAAGGTAATTTTAGAGGGAGACCTAAATTAAATTCTTAATCTATCCCTACAAACTACTCACACGCTTCATCTTTTTCTCAACGAAACCACCTAAAACGTAGACTACATGAACACCAACTTGTTATGTGTTGAGCGCTACATTCTTTGAAAGAGACTATACCTGCCATTCCTTAACACATTCTACTTACAGCAGAATTTGCATTTTTAGTCTCCCAATGCTTACTGAGCTGGCAGACCCAAGCTACCATCAGATCCCAACTCTGGTTGGATCACCTTCTGATTTTTCACCATACAACTCTCGCAATATATGAAACCCTTTGCCTCCTGGAGGCTTAATAAAGCTCTGCTCAAAGGAGGTACCAACCATAGCAGCTGTGTTATGAAAGGTTTTTCAATTCCTGTCTGACCATGCCTCTGACACAACTGCAGCCCTGATAAAATGGGAGGCCCTAAAATGTGTATTTAGGGGAGCTTCACAACTGAAGAAATCCACCTGAAAAAGGAGCAGTTGGTGAATATTACCGCACTCTAAAGGCCCGTACACACGTACCGATCGTCGGCATACAAACGTCGGTGGACGAAGGATCTGCCGATTGTACGCGTGTTAGTATGGTGCCTCCGACAGATGTCTGCGCACAATCCGCGGACAAAAGTCTTTCGTGCAAACATGAAAATATTTGTATGCCGACACCAGAACGGACGATTGTTCGCCTGTCAGTACACAATTCGGCCGACAGACCGCAGATTTGCAAGACTGGGCATGCTCAGAAAATAGAAAACACAGGGAAAGTTAACCATTACATGACATCACTTCTGCAGTCGGCGGACAAAATTCTTGTGCTGTCCTTGTGCTGTCTTTGCACTTTTCAGCAGACACCGACATCCCGGGGAGAAAAGAGGAACATTTGTAAGCCGACCATCGGTACGTGTGTACGGGGCTTTAGTGAGATTCACATTCTAGAGCAGTGATGGCGAACCTTGGCACCCCAGATGTTTTGGAACTACATTTCCCATCATGCTCAACTACACTGCAGAGTGCATGAGCATGATGGGAAATGTAGTTCTAAAACATCTGGGGTGCCAAGGTTCGCCATCACTGTTCTAGAGCTTCAGCATAAATCTTTAGATGAGGCAGGATTATTTCAGCTTTTAGGACAGACGCGTAAAGTACTCAGGCATACTTACACCACAAAGATTGTGTTTGCCAAACTATTTACAAATTAGGGAACAAAAGCAGTAGACCATTAGCCAGACTGATACAAGCCAAATTTGGGGAGGACCTATGTTCCCAAACTCCACTGTTCTTTTGTTTACAAAATATTTTATTAGAAAGTCATATAAAAATAAAATTTAGATCAATACAACAGTATAGAGATCAGTATGATAACAGTGCTATAGACAGAGCAACGAAATTACGAGTCTTTGAGAGGAAGGTACAAAAGGATTAGGGAAACCCAGGCACGAACAAAATATAAGTAGTGTTGCAAATTAAAATCTTGAACATATGTAAAAGTAGCTTGAGTATATTAAATCTTATCTGGTAATAGCATAGCATTTACAAAAAGCAAAGGACAGTGCCGGTCAAATATCAACAGTTAAGGGTATCCCACACATCCCACTTGGCATGGAAAGTTGGCATGGAGCCTTGTAGAGTAACACTTTCTCAGACAGTTTAATGCTGTCCATTCTGGAAATAACTTGTTGCCAAGAAATAAAATCTGATCTCCAGTTTAGAGCCATCATCCAGTGGATCGAGGACATTAAGGTGTGAAGTAGTTTGGAGTTGTGGGAAGGAGCCCCCAGGATGCGGGCATATAACAGGCATATACTTGGGGTGAGAGAGATACCACGGTCAGTAATGAATGGTAGGAGTTGACCAACTTTACTCCAGATGGTCTGAAGGCGATCACACTTCCAAAAAATGTGTAGAAGTGTACCCTCTTCCGAGCAACCCCTGAAAAACAGGGGGGACACGGAATCATAATAGGAGTGGATCAAGGAGGGGGTCAGGTACCATCTGGTGAATAATTTAATCAGTGGTGGATGATCGTGTGCTTGCACGCATATTTTTTATCACGATTCTCCATTCCAGGATTGAAAAGGAGCAACCTAAATCCTCCTCCCATTTAAGCATGTATTTATGTTTATCTGGTAGAGGGGCGTTATTAAGGTGACTGTATAATAGTGAGATTGAGCCCTTACCTCTGGGGGAGGAGCTACAGATATTTTCGAAGGGGGTGTATTTTCGAAGTGAAGTGAACTCCACTGTTCTAAACAGGGTATAGTACATTTGTCCAAAGCGATAGCCTCAGCATTTCAAACCTCTATCTCTGATCTATACAACAATCACCAACCTCCCCCACCACTCCCTCCAAAACACAGGGTCTTACTCAACTAGGTTACACGTATGGCACTACCGAGAAACAACCAGTCAATGGTAGATACCCAAACAGACCCATTTACTACAGAATTTATACTGCATGTAATAAAGTCCCCACTGCCAGTTAAAAGTTTGGGCCCAGACAGCTTCTCTAACGCCTTCTACAAGCAATTCAAAGAATTCTTGGCACTCATCTTGAACTCCTGCTTAAGTACCATATACGAATCATATCCCTTTCCTCACCAATCCCAGGAAGCACACATCACCCTAATGCCCAAAGACCAAAAAGATCCTGCCCAATGTTTCAGCCATCTCTCAATTTCCCTCATTATTACAACCTTAAGATATATGCAAAACTGCTAGCAGACAGGCTGCAGCCCTTAATTACTTCCAGCATTAACTTGGACAAAGTAAACTTTGTACCAATGTGTGAAGCACAGGATAACACAATTCATTTTTTGTCCCTAACCTCCAACTCACAAAAACAAAATAAATCACTGTGCCTTCTTTCCTTAAGCCTCATACACACTAGTAGTTTTTTTTTTCGTTCAACCCAGCAGGGCTGAACAAAAAAAAAAAAAAAAACTGACAGCTCAGGTCAGAGCCACTGTAAAAAACTATTTGACGTTCATACAGCGATCTCCCCTGCTGTTTTATTGTGTTCTGACAGAGGGATGGCCCCCCGCCAGAACACTCCGGTCAGCGCTCTCAGCCATTGGCTGAAAGCGCTGATCGGGAGCTGATCGTCAAACCTTTTTCGGTCAGGTCTCTTCATCAAAAGCTGGCAGGCTGAATGGCTGGATTCTGTTGGACTGACTCCAGTACACACGGGCTGAATGTCGGACAGTTTTTATTTATTCGGCTGATGCAGCCAGACATTCAGCCCGTATGTACTAGCTTTAGATGCAGAGAAAGACTGAGTGCCTTGATTGAGTGTTCCTACAAGCCTCTTTTTTGCCTTTAAACCAACCATAGCCTTGCAAGTACAAGAGAGAAATTAAAAAATTATGACCAGGTGTTACAGATGCCCAGCCACGATACACAAGAATATTCCATCAATTCCTGACCGATGTGAAGAGCTAATTGGTTTGCAACTTTACCTATCGTGGTCCTGCCCTAGGATTAAACCATTTGGGGAATCTATATTTCAGTTAAAGGGTTACTAAAACCAGGACCCTGAATTCACTATATCTGGTCTCCCACAGGACACAGAACATGAATGCAATAGTTTTAGGAAATATAAACTGCTAAATACCTTTCCTCATCAGCAGTTAAAGCAGTCTAGTGACTTCTATCAGTGTCTGATTAAAGCTTTTTGAAGCTAAAGGAGCTTTATTCTCCTCAGGCTGTTCAATGAGGCTTTAGGACCCCTAACCCTCTGTCTGGACAGTGCTGATTGGCCCTATGCTGATCATATGCACCCTCCCAAATAAAAAAAAAAAAAAAAAACCTCTCTAGCAATACACACCAAACTGACCATGTGCAGCCTGCCCCCAAGACCCTATTTTATCAGAAGTTGGTATGGGGACTGTGGAAGAACGCGAGGATCAGAGAAGACAGGATCAAACATCCTTTTTATACAATGCAGAGGATTAACCCCTTAGGTTCCACAGTGAGTATAACAAACATGCATTACTGCATATAGACGGATTTTACTGTTGTGGGTTTAGTAATTAGTGACCGAATTACATGTATAACAACATGCCCTTAAATGCAAGAAGTGGCACTTCTGTCCATGATACCCAGCTATTAAAAAATAAATAAGGGGCCGTTTAGCTTTTCAGTCCTAGTGTGCAATGCCTTGATCCCTGGATATTGGAAGTCTACCACTGTCCCTGCGATTAGTAAATGGGTAGCTGAACCCAACACTGAGGATGGAGGAGCTACTTGCCAAGGCCCGTGAAAGCTTCATTAAATTCCAGGACTTGTGATATTCATGGATTGACTTCTCTACCTCTCGTCCACCTTGGTCGAACCTCCCTTTGGAGGCCTCAACCTCCCGAGCTCCTTCTTTCCCCTTTCCTTCCCCTCCTTTTTTTGTTCGCTATTCTCTCTCTCCCTCCCCCCCTCCCCTTTCCTGTCCTCTTCGCTATCATTTATCCCTCTTTTTATCTATTCCCTTTCTATAAGTGGCCTCCCTTTGTGGATTTATACCTGTCATACATAGGTATGACACAGTACTGGTGATGATCACCCCTTTCAAACACCTAATGACCTTTCCAGTGCCTGACCTAGCTTCCTTTTGATTAGCATGTTCCTTATTCTATATATTATAACCAAATTGGAGGTGGAGTCATCAAACTAAGTAGGAAGCGATTCCCTCTTATCTGGTGTATGGTTTTGCAGATATCCTGTTTTTTTCAAGGTGGCAATGTGATTGTACCCTCTGCAAGGCGTATATCTATCTATGTACACATTCTAGTGCACGATAAAATAGGAGTGTTTTAAGGTATTTTTTATAAAACCTGTAGCTTTTAACCACTTCCCGCAAACTGACGTACCTGTATGTCGGCTTGAAGAAGTGGTTGTACCGGGGTGATGCCTGCGGTCATAGGCATCAACCCGATACCGTTTTTTAGAGCTAGCGTTTGGCGTTTCTGGTGATAATTGATGTGGCTCAGCAGCAACTCGGCCATTATCCCAGCGAGTGGAAGGGGACATCCCGCCGCCTTCAGTCGCTCTGCCCGGGTCTACCGTCCCACCGGGAGACCCTAGCAAACAGCCGGCACATCCGCCGGCTGGTTAGAGTCCCGAAAAAAGCCGATTTTGCTTTAATTGGGTCTCCGATCAAATAATCCGGAAGCAATGTCCCTTTCGGTTTACTCGGCTGCAAATGGTGTTCATTTAGAGAAAAAAAAAAACTGACAGAATTCAAAAATGCCAATTTTGGCGTTTTGAATACGTTGAAGTGCATTAGAGGGCTTTTGGGTCTTTTAGACCCCCGATCCCAGCATAAAGAGTACCTGTCAATGCCTATTACTGTCACCAGGGATGTTTACATTCCTTGTGACAGCAATAAAAGTGATTTTTTTTTTTTTTTTAAAGGAACATTGTTAAAACAAAAATAAATAAATAAATAGGAAATAAAATGAAAAATGTTAAAAGAACCCCCGTCCCCATGAGCTCAAATGTTATCAGTGTTCAAATCACAAGTGAGGTATTACTGCGATCGTCAGAGTGAGAGCAAAAATTCTAGCAAGACCTCCTCTGTAACTCTAAACTGGTAACCGTTAAAATTGTTTAAAGGTCGCCTACGGAAATTTTTAAGTAGGGTAGTTTGTTGCCATTCCACAAGTGTGCGCAATTTTAAACCCTAACATGTTAGATTACTCGGCGTTACATTATCTTTCACAATATAGAAAAAAAAATGGGCTAACTCCACTGTTTATTTTTTTTTTTTTTACAGTAAAGTGTATTTTTCCCCAAAAAATTGTGTTTAAAAGACCGCTGCACAAATACTGTAGGACAAAACATGTTTCAAAGACCGCCATTTTATTCTCCAGAGTCCTTGCTAAAAAAATATATATATATATATATATATATATATACCCACGGGATAAGACCCCTGGAAAGGGGAAACTACATTGGAACCTGTGAATCGGTTTGAGTTGAAGGTGAGAGCATTCACTGACTGGTGGCGGATCAAGGAGGGCAGGAATCCTCCTAAAGATCCTACAACTCTCTGTGCAGCTGCAGCACCACCTCGTCTCCACCTCCCCTGGGTCTCATTATTCAGCAGACTTCAGCCCTTCTCTGGTCCTCCTCCACCAGACTCTGCACTTCCTGCTTGCCAGTCCAACCCCCAGCTTCCTCCTGGCAGCAGCACAAGGTAAAGGGGGGGGGGGTGCACTGTGATGTAAGGGAGGGTGGGGGAATCATGATGGTGAGAGGGGGGGGGGGTCTCTTGACATCTGATGTAAAAGGTGGGGGTGTGCTCTGGACATTAGTCTAGAAATTAAGTTGGACACCCCTGCATTAGAGGGTTCCACCATTACTGTTAACTTATTGATTAGCAAGGTAGCGCAAACCTTTTACTCAAAATGTTTACCTTCAGTAGTTAATTGTAAATAGTAGCGCAGTGATTACCTAGTATATATTCTAAGTCCCGGTTCACACTAGGGCGACCTGTGAGGAGACCTGGTCGCCTCACAGGTCGCCGCAGGTCGCCTCCCATAGGGAAGCTGCGGACCCATTCTAATAGGAGCGACACAAGTCGCTCCGACTTAGAAAAAGGGTCCGGAGCTTCTTTGGGGCGACCAGGAGGCGACCGCCATAGACTTCAATGTTATGAAGTCCGTGGCGGCCGCTCCGAGGTCGCGGCGCGCTGCTCGCACCGCGACCTTGGAGGTCGCGGTGCGAAGTAGCGTCGCCCCTATGTGAACGGGGCCTAACTCAACCTGTGCTAGCCTGAGCCAGACACCTACAGGATTCACATTTTGAAACACAAAAATGATTGTGTTGCATTACTGTACCTACGGATAATTGCCATTCGTTCTTATTCTGACAAGGATAAAGAATCTGTTTCTGTGCCACAAAACAAATAGAATTATTCTTTAAATAAGTTAGTACAATCTGAACTGCTGCGTTTAGGTACTTTACATCCTTTAACCACTTGCCGACCGCTCACTCGAGCTCTACTGCAGCAAAGTGGTTAGTTCCCGTCCAGCCCTTGTGGGCGGAGCATGCACGCCACTGGAGGCTCGCTCCCGCTGTATTCAGTCACAGCGGGAGTCGGGCCAGGGGAGGAGAGGCGGTGATCACCGCCGCTCTTCCCCAATCGTCGGGGAATCGAGTTTGGAGATCCGCCCACTTGTGTAAACAAAGCGGGCGGATCTCCTAAGTGACAGATTGCAGGGTTCAGCATATCTGAACTTGCAATCTGTCCCTGTGTCACTCAGTCACCTCCCCCCACACATGTCAGTAAGCACCAGGCATACATGAACTCCTTCCTCTCCAATAAAATTAACCCCTTCCCTGCCAGTGTAATTTTTTTACAGTAACAGTGCATATTTATAGCACCGATTACTGTAGTAATGTCACTGGTACCCCCAAAAGTGTCAAAAATGTCAGTCAAGGGTCCGATCTGTCGCAGTCACGCAAAAAAAAAAAAAAAAAAAAAAAAAAAAAAAAAAAAAAAAATCGCAGATCGCCGCCATTACTCGTTAAAAAAAAAAACACCAAAAATAACAGAAATCTTTCCCTTAGTTAGCAAACGCAATAACTTTTGCGCAAACCAATCAAAATACACTTATTGTGATTTTTTTTAACAAACATAGGTAGCAGAAAACAAATTGGCCAAAAATGTAAAAACATTTTGATTTTTACATTTTTTTTGTGGGGGAAATTCATATAAAAAAAAAATTGAAAAATAGTAATTTTTTCAAAATTTACGCTCTTTTTTTGTTTATAGCGCAAAAAGTAAAAATCGCACAGGTGATCAAATACCACCAAAAGAAAGCTCTGTTTGTGAGAAAAAAAGGACATAAATTTCGTTTGGGTACGGCGTCACACGACCGCGCAATTGTCAGTTAAAGTCGCACAGTGCCGAATCACAAAAAGTGGCCTGGACGTAAGACAGCAAAATCCTCCGGTGGTAAAGTGGTTAAGAACACATTTCAGCTTATCCTGCTACATCAATATGGCATACCCCAGCAAAACCTTTCAATGCCATGTGACTATTTAGCATTCAAACTTATTTTCACAGCAGGATGACTTGTACCTCTTACCAGACAGCTATCCCATCTCAGCTGAGCATCACTAACCTCTTACATGCAAGAGGACATGAAAAAGATAGACAACACCTTATCTATCATCCTACCAAAGTTTACTGCAAAGCAAAAGTAAAAATTAAATCCTTGGAATACAACAAAAGCTAAACAAAAAATGAGTAACAATTATATGTTTGCAATTTGTGGGAAAAAAAAAAAAAGGAAAGGATCACACTACATATGCAAATTGTGTTAAACAAGCAACGTGTTCAACAGTCATGTCATTTTTAGCTATAGACTGCCCTCTGCTGGATATTCTGTAAACAAACCATGACAGAAACAGGCAATGTGTAAAGTGAAAATCCCCCAGTCTGCCTCCTCAGTTTTTATGACGACAATTTGCATATACTTCAGAATATTATGAAGAGTGATCACGTGAATTGCAATTTTTTGCAAAGTCCCTCTTTGCCATGAAAATGAACTTAATCCCCCAAAAAAAAAAAAATTCTAACTGCATTTGTGGAGGAGGATTCAGGGTGCCCAAGAAAGTTCAGCAAGTGCCAGGACCATCTCCTACAATTGATTAAGCTGCAGGATCAGGGGCACCACCAGTGCAGAGATTGCTCAGGAATAGCAGCAGGCAGGTGTGAGTACATCTGTATGCACAGTGAGAAGAAGACTTTTGGAAGAGACCAAGGGTCAAGAAGGGCAACAAAGAAGCCACTTCTCTCCAGGAAAATCATCAGGGACGGACTGATATTCTGCAAAAAGTAGAGGGATTGGACTGCTGGACTGAAGTAAAGTAGTTTTCTCTGATGAACCCACTTTCTGACTATTTCGGGAATCCGGAAAAACCTTGTCTGGAGAAGAAAAGGCGAACGCTACAATCAGTCCTGTGTCATGCCAGAAAAGCATCCTGAGACCATTCATAGGTGGGGTTGCTTCTCAGCCATGGGAGTGAGCTCACTTACAATTTTGCCTAAGAACACAGCCATGAATACAAAAATGCTACAAAAATATCCTCCGAGAGCCAACCATCCAAGAACAGTTTGGCGAGGAACAATGCATTTTCTAGCATAGTGATAACTAAGTGGCTTGGAGAACAAAACCTTGAAACTTTGGGTCCACAGGCAGGAAACTCCCCAGACCCTAATCCCATTGAGAACTTGTTGTCAATCCTCAAGAGGCGGATGAACAGAAACATAAAAAAAAAAAAACAACAAAACCCCACAAATTCTGACAAACTTCAAGCATTAATTATGCAAGAATGGGCTGCCATCAGTCAGGATGTGGCCCAGAAGTTGACTGACAGCATGCCAGGACGAATTGCAGAGGTCTTGAAACAGAAGGGTCAACAGTGCAATCGACTCTGCATAAACATAAACGTAATGTAATTTGTCAATAAAAGCCTTTGACACTTATGAAATGCTTGGAATTATACTTCAGGATACCATAGAAACCTCTGATAAAAAGATCTAAAAACACTGAAGCAGCAGACTTTGTGAAAATACGTACAGTTACTCCTCACAATTTCTCAACTCATTTTTGTTATATTTCAAGATATAACCAATCAGGCAAAATGATTTAGTTCATAGCTTTGACCAATCCAAAACCAGGTATAACTCATAGTCAAGAAAAAGCATAAAATTACCTTAAGTCAAGGTAGTTCTTTTTTTGCTTTTGGTGCATGCATGCAGCAAACAGAAATTTGTATTAGGGCTTTTATTATGGGTTAGGTTAGTGTAAGGCTGGCCATTCATTATACAAGTTTCCTTTAGATTTACAAAAACTATATAATATGAAGTCAAACCTAAATAATTTTGATTTGTAGGCAAATTGGGCAAGCCCTCGCACTACATAGGTAAATCTAAAGGAAATTGAATTAGAAAATAGAACAACGTATGGCGAGCCTTAGTGCCGGGTCACACTTGTGCGATGCAACAAGGCTGCGAATTCGCAGCCTGTTCCAGCATCGCAAACGCACATGTGGCAGTTCCCACTGCCATATGCTGGGGGTGTCAATGAAATGTTAACGACACCCCCAGTTTGATCGCATATCGCAGTGCGATCTGACAGTTCGCACAGGATGGGATCGCACAAGTGGGAACCACTGTGCGATCCGATCCTGATGCGGCTGAAAAAAAGGGTCATGTGTGACTTTTGTGCGGGTGCAGTGCAAAGTTAGCCATACAAAGTGTGACTGAATTCGCACTGCACATCCGATCGCATGTAATGAAGGAGCAGTACGCTCCGATATTACATGCGATCGCCGCACTCACTATAGTGTGAACCGGCACGCGAATGATTGTTGGGGATGAAGTTCCTAATCATAAGAGCTCACTTTATACATTTTTTGGGGGAATTGAATTTTGGATTCTAAAATGTCAAGATATAAACAACGTGCTAGGAATGGAGTTAAAAGTAAAAACACACTAAAACAATGGGTTTACTTACGCTTTAATTTCAAAACTGGGCAAAAGTCAAGGCCCCACGCACATCCTGATCCTAGGACCCATGTGCTCCAAAAGATGCATTTACCCCTTCACTTTTGTTATCCTAAGAACACCTTCAACCCAGATTGGATTACTTTAAATTCTAATACTGTTAAACAAAAACAAAACATAAGCAGCTTAAGAAAAAGAAATAAAGAAACAAGGGAGAGAAAGAGAATGTTTTTACGGTGCATTTTGCACAGGCATTTTTGACACGTCTTGCGCTGTTTATGCTTTTTTGTTTTTTGGCCAATTTGTTACGCAGATTAAAAAACCCATCAAAAATGTGTCAAAACCGGACTGCATGCTTTTCTGCAGCGACTCTACTGAAGTTTATTGAACCAAAAAACCATAGGTGTAAACCAGGCCTAACTATGGGTGTGGTGTACCAGGTTACTGAGGCCAGGCTTACACCTATGCATTTTTTAGGTGCTCTTTGCAGAAACACACTACAGTCAATTCAACATGTTTTCCTATGGGACACATTGACATGTATGCTTTTTTCAGCCACTGCGTTTTTGGTTCAATAGACTTCAATGGAGATGCTGCAGAAAAGCATGTAGAGTGTTTTTTACCTGTTTTTGATGCATTTGATGTAGTTTTCATTTTTTTTAACCTGTCCAATAACAAATTGGCCAAAAGAAAACCCCCAAAAAAAAAAAAAAAAAAACACGCATCGAAAACGTGTGCGCAAAAAACACAAAACGCACTGTAAAAAGCACTGCAGAAGCCAACCAAAGGAAACTGCATAGGTGTGAACCATTTCTAGGGTGTAACATGTAACTAAATGAGCAGCCCCAGCACCCAACAACCCCCCTGCTGATCATGGGTACACTGCTCTTCAGGCTCCTAATAAAAATAAATAAATAAATGCACTTTTTTTTTAACCTCAAAACAACGTGCATTTATTAGTTTTAAAAATAGGGAACTTATCCTTTAGTCTAGGTTCACACTGGTCTGATGCGAGAACCAAAACAATTTCTTTGCGGGTTCCCGCATCTGAATCGCAGGCAGTTTACACTGCTCTTTGTGAACCGCTGCGGGTGTCAATACAAAAGGTTAATGACACCTTCAAATCGGTTTGTAGAACACAGCGCAAACTGTGGAATCCAATCACATGGGTCTAAACATCCATGCGATCCAATTCCAGCGCAGACCAAAAAAGGGCCTTGCAACATTTTGGTGCGAAGGCAATGCGATTTTAGCCATAAAAACCGTATGGCTGAACTCGCATTGCACAGACATCGCATGTGATGTGTACAGCAATGCGAAGCACATCCAACCAGTGTGAAGCCAGCCTTAAACATCTGCACTCTTGATGAACAACAACAGTCACACATTCCTCAGTCTCGAAAATTAACCAATCAGGAGGTTTCAAGCCAGCCATAAAGACAAGGCGTGCATAGCGTTCTATGCCAACAGATAGCTGTACCACCTAAAAGCACCGGAGAGTGACTACCTTACAATCTTTGACAGTGTACTCACCAAAATCCTTTTTTATGGCAGTTAAGTATGGTTTCCTGCTACCTACCCGGACCAAACCAAATGGGACTCTACCCCAACAGATATATTTCATCTGGAATTCTGGAAGCCTCCCCTCCAAGCCCATCAGAGCACCTCCAACATATTTTAGTGGTCTGTGCTGGGAAAATTTCCATTACATCTCACAGCACAGAAGAGGGCACCATCATACTAGGACCACCTACAAAACAGAAGTCCCAACTCATACCACTATAAAGTCATACAAGGACCAGTTGCCTATCCCAAACAATGTGGCCTAACAAAATCTCAAAAGAAAAAACATAATAAATGATTCCAGAGAAAAATACAACAGAGAAAGGCTTTGAGACTCTCCGCTCCCATCCTTAACATTTTTACAGAAGAGGAGCCAACAGTGAAAACCAACGCACACAATAGGTCACAGCATGCCACAGACTTAGAGAGACATGAGAAATTCTGGACCTAAAAATCCTCTACATCAGTGGTGTCCAAACTGTGGACCGTGGGCCAGACGTGGCCCTTTATCTGGCCCTTGGGCACTATTCCACCAACTGGCACCAATGATGAACACCATTCCCACTACTGGCACCATCAATGGGGCACTATTCTTCCCACTAAAACCAATGATTTGGCACTGATGCTGGGGCATTTTCTACTCCAGTGGCCAAAGTCTGGCCTCCCTTAAGGCCTGAAGGACGGTAAACTGGCCCTTTGCTTGGAAAGTTTGGAGACCTATGCTCTACTTGGCCACACACCTATGCCCCTTTATATTTTCCCTTAGAGAGAGAGAGAGAGAGAGAGAGAAAAGAGAAAGAGAGAAAGAGAGAGAGAGACTTCCATTAGGCCACTGGCCTGGCCCATTTCTAAAGCAGCCCAAAAAAAAGAAAAAATGGACAATCCCTGTGAGATATTGTATTCTGACTGTGGGAAGACTTCCCCCACCATCAGAATACACTGTTCAGCGCTGCCGGCTTTAGCCAACAGCGCTGATCAAGCAGAACTTTACTGACAGGGAGGCTGTACAGAAATCAATTGGTAGATCGACTTATGTACAAACACTGTCCCCCATACATGGATTGAAGTTAGTCCAGTCTCTGATGAACCAGCTAAATATAAATTAATGTATGGCCGGAATAACTGACTTAATTTGTAGCAATCAGTGTCCCAACATATCTTGTATTTTTTTTTCTTTGAGTTTATCATATTCTTTCCTAATTTAACAGAAAAAAAAAAAAAAACAGAGGACTATGAAGATTTTCTGTGACTAACATTCAGGAAGCCGGAGTCTTCCCAAGGTAGTTTCTATAGAAAATACTGGATATTAAAAAATATAAGGCAAAAACAAATGTCATCATTGGGTCTCATTTATCTTCAGAATGTTTTATGAGAATAACTCCTGAAAGTCTGCTCCACAGCAAATAGATTATCTCTCAAAGTAAAGTGAACATATGATTGGTTGCTGCCGAACACAGACACTATCAAGACATGTTTTCCCAGTACTTTATCTAGTAAAAAAATATTTAAAAAATAAAAAAAAAACAACTGATAAAAGTGCTAGAGTCGACCTATTTCTTCTTGTGGATATGCTGTTACATGTCATCAGCAAGTTGCTTGGTTCCATTATACTGTCAGAAGCAGAATAATAAACAGCGTGTGCTGAATCCTTTCATCTTTCACTGTGGCAAGGCACTCCAAGAAATTTATCTGATAAAGCTATTCAATAAAAGTCACATTTACTGCATATAAAAAAAAACACTGGTACAAGATAAATACAGATGATGTTCGACTTTAAAAAGGCCAGTGACGAGTCAAGGGACAGTTGCATCAGATAGAAAATATTTTCAATGAAGGGAAGGGGAATAGTAAAAAAAATCCAGTTACATGGTTGGATCTTAAAAGAGAAATTAAAATAAGTACACCCCCTTTTAATCAAATTGGGCCGTCATTCAGTTTAGCAAAATTTAGGCTTGTAGGTGTGCCTTAAAGGATAAGTTCACCCAAAAAAAAAATGCACATTTTTTTGCAGGTATTACTTTTTTTTTTCTAAGGAGCCTGCGAAGCACTGCACCCACGATCAGCAGATCAGGGGTGCAATGTCCAGCTCCAGCAGACTCTCAGATTAGCTGTCTGCTCATAACTCGTACAGACAGGCGGTTGCCTGAAAGTAGAAAGATCAATCGACTACGGGGACATTCACCAGAGCCCTCGCAGCTCACTGAAAAGCTACAAGCCGTCAGCTGCAAAAGGCCGACGTTACTTGTAGGCATTCTATCACAGGAAACTTTGAATAACTTATTCGGCCGTGTGGGTGGAGCCCTGCAGGGGCACCCTATTTTTAAATAGTGACAGCGGGTTTAGAGAAAAGATCTCTGGCCCGCTGTCACAGGGAGGGAGCTGTGTATCTGGAACATGTTACATGTTCAACCCTAAAAACAGGTGGAACATGTAACATGCTTCAAAAGTGAACTTCTACTTTATTGTACAGACAATTAAGTGTTGTGTTGCTTTTCAAGCAACCTAGTAAATCAAATGCCAGAAATACTTATCCTAATTTCTCTAAAGCACATGCCTTTAATAACTCTATACACAAAATACTGGTAATCAAAAGTATAGGGGAAGCTTGTGTTACATACAAGGGATCTTTTATTTTATTATGTTTATCACTTAAAGTACAACTAAAAGGCAAAAACCTTTTTTTATTAGGTTTAGTTAGAGTAGAGAGGGATTAGAACATTTGTCGGGTTTTTTATTGCAGTCTGTACCCTGTTAGGGGCGATTCACCTTCTCCAAATGTACTTTTTTACCATTATAAACAAGAGGAATATTGCAAGTTGGGGGTTTTAGTAGGGCAGGAATAGAAGGGGAAAACTTTTAGTGGGGACAACCAAGGATTCCCTCACTTTGGAAAGATTTCTTCTCATATCCTGTTTTAGCTATGGGGCAAGAAGTAAAGACACACAGATGGCAAAAAAAAACAAAAAAAAAAAAAAGGATTTGTCTTTAATTCTACCTGAAAGTAAACTGGTCAAGGAACCTAGTCTTTTAATGTGATAGTGCATCTCAATAACCAATAAAGTGGTTAGAAGGTTGAGCCTAGCTAAACTTTTAAAGGAAATTTTGAGATTTGCATATCATTCCAGGTGACTGTTTCTGCTAACTATACTGTCATGTGGTTTTCACTGTAGGTAAACTGCTTATGCAAAAGCATTCTTATTTATCCCATGGGGCCAACTGTGAGCTAGACTGAGGAGTAACTACATTCCTTGATATCAGCCCCATGAAAGAGCCCTTTATATGTAGAATGCAATATCACGAAGTAAAGATGAACTGGCAAAGCGTCAATGAGTATTCCAATATAGCTCTCAATGGATAACAAAAGAAAATGGAAATACGAGGCTAAATCATAGAACATTCTAGATTTAGTTAACTATAATACAGAGCTGAATTGTATTGGAAAAACATTGTCCTTTAGCAATGCTAAATAAAAAAAAAAAAAAAAAAAAAGAAGATGAGAAATTTTATAAGTAAGAAAAAAAAGGCTACCTTACGGATGAGCTTGGTAACAAAGAAAAAAAAAAACATAAAAACTGTATAAAAACCTAATAGATTTGAGACGATATAGATAGAGATATATATATATATATATATATATATATATATATATATATATATATATATATATATATATATATAAAATATTGGCCTCAATGTGTTACTTTTTTTGTTTCTCCTTACTAGATGTATAAAGTGTGATATATTGGGTAAGGAAATTTGTTTCCCAAACTTATGTGCATCATGTCAGTCTTCAATGAACTTTTCATTAATCTCAATATGTTTGGAAGTGTAAACCATATTGATGTGCATGCTGCATTTTGTAAAACTCTTCATAGAAAAAAGCAAGTAGCACAGTTACCTGTATTCTGCGTGCCGACTCATGTGTGCTTCACCTCTTGCCCACCTATACCCTGGTTCTTCCTGCAGTAAAACAAACTAACAATTAGGCTCCGTTCACATGTAGGCGTTTTGGGGCGTTTTTGGGGCGTTTTTCTGCTCTAGGATCAGCTCTCAAAACGCCCAACAAGACAAATCCTATTCATTTCAATGGCCCCTGTTCACATCTGAGCGTTTTGAAGCTGTATACAAAACGCCCAACGCTCAAAAAAGTACATGAGCTTCTTTTTGGGCAGATTACAGGCGTTTTCCATTGATCTCTATTGAATCTAAAAACGCCTGCACAAAAATCGCGGTAAAAATCGCGGTAAAATCGCGGTAAAAAGGGCGCGAAAAACGCTACGCTCAGGTGTGAATGTAGCCTTAGGGAACAAGATAAATACACATTTTTCCATTTAACACTGGTAACATCAAATGATTACTGTAGCATCCAAGTAAATTTGTCCACTAAACATCTAACGGAAAATGAAGTAACACAGATGTAGACAATTCTATTCACTGTAGAGTAAACCATTGTAGGTTTATTGTTCACCCTATGTATGAAAGGATTTGTGAATTTACAAAACACCTACCAAATGACAAAACCAGATTTGGGTTTAAAAAGTAGCAACAGTTTTTAAAAATGCTAAAATATCCAGATAGTAGACACCAGATAGTATGCAACCCAATTACATATATGCAAAATATACTTTTTATAGCCCATTGCTTACATTGTTTCATGGTTAAAAAGACTAAACAGCTCACAACTTTTGAACTCGCACGAAGCAATTTAGTGCTTTCAGGTCCAGGATTGGAGGCACCTTGCCTTCCTTCCTGGGAACCTTGAACAGATTTGAATAAAAGCCCTGAAATTGTTCCCCACACGCAACCGGAACTATTACCCCCTGTTGCACCAGGTCCTTAACTGCCCCAGAGAGCGTCAGCAAGCGATCCAGGGATAGTCACATTGGAAGGGAAAAACCCTACTGGAGGGACTGATCGAAACTCAATCTTGTAACCAGACTGTATGACCTCCTGAACCCATTTGTCTGGTATCCAGGATAGCCACAGAGCCGTGAACTGGCAAAGACGTCCCCCCACGCCAGATACGGGTGAAGGCGCACCTTCGGGCCGAGGAGGTCTTGTCCACAGGTCTGGAGAAACAAGACTTTTGTTAGCCAGACCAGGGTTCACTTGGACCCCGCCCGAGGGAGTCTTGAAGGGCTTCACCTTAATCAACTGATCCCGAGGCACGAAAAAACTTTGTGCGCAGAGAAGGAGGGACCCCGTCTGCAACGAGGGTTCTTACCCTTGTTAGCCTGTGGAAGATAGTTACTCTTCCCCTCTGTGAGACCCATAATGTCATCCAGGGCAGCTCCAAACAGGCGATATCCTTGAAAAGGTAGATCAGCCAAGGCCTTCTTGGAAATCTGATCTGCAGACCAGCACTTCAGCCAAAGCATACGTTGAAGGACCACTGCCGAAACCGACAGTCGGCCCAATATGGGAGCAGTGTCCAGCGCGGCATGGCAAACAAATTTCAGCCCCTGCACCAGCTGGTCCAACACCTCCTCGAAGTCAGAGGAAACGGTTTTCCCCTTCAAGTCATGGCGCAGTAACTTAGCCTATTCAGGCAACGTGTGCATGACAAGGGCAACCGTAAACACCGGTCTCAGTGCAGACCCCGACAGGGAGTACATATTGCGGGCCACAGCCTCCGCCTTCCTATCCTCTGGATCCTTAAAGGATGGGGAATCCTCCAATGGGATAACGGTAGCCTTATTCAGTCTTCAGACCAGAGGGTCCACCGTAGGTGGCACAGTCCACTTCATTAGAAGGGACTCCACAAAAGGATAGTGTCTAGCAATCCGCTTAGGCACCCCAGGGGAACGTTTTAGGCGGTCCCATTCTTTTTTGAGCATGTTGTCAAAATTTGCAGGAAAGAAAAAAACCTTTGGCACTCACAAGCCATCCAGAGCGGCAAACGTAACCTGTGCCCCAGTTGCAGCTGCCTCCTCCATTTTCAGGGTCTCACACACAGAAACCACTAGTGCGTCCACCTGCGCCTTTTTTTTGCGTGGCAGCGGAGGTAGAAAGGTCATCCTCACTGTCAGAGGAGACAGGGCGCGAGGTAGCAGACCTGGCAGGGAGACTCGTGACCGCGGTGGCTGAGTCAAACTCAGAACCTGAGCCATCAGATGAGGAAGGAGTAGGCAGAGGGCATTTCTTAGCACCTCGCCCTTTAAAGACTACCTCCACCCGGGACACAAATGCTTCCAGGACCGCCAAAATTGCATCGGTAGACAGCTGGGATCCGGAGGGCCCTGCGGCCTCCCTGAGGGGGGGGGTCAGGTAGGGACACATGATCTGTAGGGTCCGTGTTGCACCAGGGGAACCCGTCAGCAAAAAGCTGAAAAAGTGACAGTAAATTTTTTTTTTTTTCTTAGTCCCACTGCGCTGCAGAGCCCCCCGAAGGTCAGGCAATCAAACTGGAGACCCCCAGCAGAGAGAGAGAGAGAGAGAGAGAGAGAGAGAGAAAGAGAGATCCCCAGACTCCCTGTACCAAGATGCAGCAGAAGGCCCCAGAATGTCTGCAAGTGTCAGTAGCAAGCTCGATCCAAAAAGAAATGAGCTGAGAAACAGCCCAGGGTATAGGGAGGGGCTCCACCCACAGAACAAAGCCTCCAGGAACTTCCATACAAATTCCTAGCAGAAGAATCCACCGCAAAATGGCCGTGCTGTGTGTACCAAGATGGCCGCCAATCTCCTCCGCACATGTGGCTTCAAGAAAATGGCGGCCTGCAGAGTAAACCTCTCAGGGGGACCCCCAGACTCCACAGCGGGATCGATCAGCAGGTGGGCCCTGGAGGTACACACCGACACCACCAACCGACCCCCCCCAGCACAATTGCTTGACCCTACATTGGGCCTGGAAACGCGGTCTCAGCCCCAGGGAATAGGCCCAACAGCCCCCAGCGTTGGGGGGCAGGTAACAGAAGGTGTGCCTGACAGGACAGAGGGGAATCAAGGATTGTTAGGGTCCGAGGAGCCCGCGTCCACCCCAAAATCAGTCAGGGGAAGAGGGGGGAACATTTACTCACCGTACCAGGAACACAGGCGGGTGCCATCTCCTGACAGAACCCCTTTCTTCCGAAGTGGGGGGGGCAGTCGGCCGAATAGAACTGCTGCGACTCAAGCCTAGACCCGGCCATACGTGACCTGGTGAGATGTTAAACTCACAGGGCCAGTACCCGTCCAGTGGGACTATGTCATGGCCAACCCAGCGTGAGCTAAGGCCTGCGCACGCTCATTGGCCGGCTGGGGTGACCACTGGATCTATACATCCAGCCCGTCGCCCAGATCCAGCATAGTTGCTTGTAGATCTCACAGGAAAAAATCCGGAGAAAAAGCTAACAAAAAAAAAATAACTAGAAAAAAAAAAAAAAAAAAACTTTGCCAGAACCAGAGATCCCAGCAGGGAACTGGGTCCCTACTCCTGACTAGACAGATTAAAACAAACATCCTATGCAGGAAGGGAGAGGATGTACCCACTGGGACTGCCCAAAACTTTTTTTCTGTCTAGTGTCCTACTCCTGTAGAGAGCAGTATAACCCTACTGATATGCATCAGGAACTGCATCCATCAATGAAGGATAGACAAATGTGGAAAAGACTCCCTTAAGAGGTGGTTCTGGCTAGCTCAGTAGATCGCTTTAAGAAAGACCTGGATTCTTTTTTATATACACATAAAAAAACTGGATGCTAATAATGATAGGTAAAGTTGATCCAGGAAACAACTGATTGCCTCTTGGGGGATAAGGAAGGAATTTTTTATTAAAGGAACACTATTTAATCAGAGTACAGCATAAAGTCAGGTAAACTCCTGAGATATTGATCTGGTAAGTTAAGTAGCGGAGGGGTTTTGTTAATCAGTTTCAGCTGCTTTGGTGTCACTGAAATTAACAGGTGCACTAGATAGGCACAATGAGACAACCCCCAAAACAGGAATGGTTTTACAGGTGGAGGCCACTGAATTTTTTCCCCTACTCATTTTTTCGAACTGTTTTTCACTAGTTTTGCATTTGGCTAGGGTCAGTGACACTACTGATAGCATGAGGCGATACCTGGACCCTATAGAAGTTGCACAGGCAGTCCAACTCCTCTAGGATGGCACATCAATACATGACATGGCCAGAAGGTTTTCTGTGTCTCTCAGCAGTCTCAAGAGCATGGAGGAGATTCCAGGAGACAGGCAGTTACTCTAGAAGAGCTGGACGGGGCCTTACAAGGTCCTTAACCCATCAGCAGGACTAGGATCTGTTTATTTGTGCACCAAGGAAAAAGGATGATCACTGCCAGAGCCCTACAAAATGATCTCCAGCAGGCCACTGGCGTGAATGTCTCTGATCAAACAATAAGAAACAGATTTCATTCATTTGCCATTAAACACCAGAATTGGCAGGTCTTCCACTGGCACCCTGTGCTTTTCACAGATGAGTGTAGGTTCACCCTGAGCACCTGACAGACTTGAAAGGGTCTGGAGAGGCTGTGGAGAACATCATTCAGCACGACCAGTTTGGTGGTAGGTAATTGATGGTCTGGGGAGGCATATCCATGGAGGAACGCACAGATCTCTACAGGCTAGACAATGGCACCCTGATTGCCATTAGGAATCGGGATGAAATTCTTGGACCCATTGTCAAATCCTACACTGGTGCAGTGGGTCCTTGGTTCCTCCTGGTGCACGACAATGCCCAGCCTTATGTGGCTAGAGTATGTAGCCAGTTCCTGGAGAAAGATACCCCAGGACACCATCCATCGTATCACAAGGAGCATGCCCCAACGTTGTCAGGCATGCATACAAGCATGTGGGGTCCATAAAAACGACTGAGTACCATTTTGAGTCGATTCAATAAAATTTCAGCAAAATGGACTAGCCTGCTGCATCATTTTTTCACTTTAATTTTTGGGGTGTCTTTGAATTTAGCCCTTTTACGCACACACAACCAAAAGTATTGGGACACCTGCCTTTACACGCACATAAACATTATTAGCATCCCAGTCTTAGTCCGTAGGGTTCAATATTGAGTTTGCCCACCCTTTGCAGCTACAACTCTTCAGGGAAGGCTGTCCCCAAGGGTTTAGGAGTGTATCTATGGAAATGTTTGACCATTCTTCCAGAAGTGTATTTGTGAGGTTAGGCACCGATGTTGGGCGAGAAGGCTAGGCTCGCAGTCTCCATTCAAATTCACCCCAAAGGTGTTCTATCGGGTTGAGGTCAGGACTCGGTGCAGGCCAGTCGAGTTCCTCCAATCCAAACTCACTCATCCATGTCTTTATGGACCTTGCTTTGTGCACTGGTCCAAATCATTTGGTGGAGGGAGGATTATGGTGTGGTGTTACTCTTCAGGGATGGGGCCTGGCCCCTTAGTTCCAGTGAAGGGAACTCTTAAGGCGTCAGCATACCAAGACATTCTGGACAGTTTCATGCTCCCAACTTTGTGGCAACAGTTTGGGGATGGCCCCTTCCTGTTCCAAAATGACTGCGCACCAATACACAAAGCAAGGTCCATAAAGACAAGGATAGGTGAGTTTGGAGTGGACTGAGCAATAGGCAAAACAGAAAGAGTCCCCGGAAGACTCACAGAGTTGTCACTATATTGGATAACCGAGACACCAGTCACTTTCTTTATTCTTTGCATGGTGTTGGGATTTCACACAGATTTGAATCCAGAATCTACAATTGTCTTCACTGGTTAGACACTGAATAGATATAACCTACTTAGTTGGACTCCCTTCAGAAGCAGTCAAACTCATTATCGCTAGTTACAAAACCCACAATTAGTCATAAATTAGTGGAGGCAATTAGAGGCAGTATAAATTAGTGGAGGCAAGTAAAATGCTGAAAACGTGCTCTAGTCAAATCAAACACATACCCCTCTATATGGTCCACCTTTTCTTTCATAAGCATGGCTTTCTTCATAATCTCTGTACTCTGGATCACCATATTCTTCATATCGATGATATCCTTCCTCCTCTGGCCTTCGGACTAGATTTACCACTCTGTGATATTCACCCTTAACATAAGCAAAATAAAAATAAATATAATTAAAAACAATAGAATTACAAATAGATAAAAAACTAAAAAGGGCACACAGATACAAGCCAAAAAAAACGTATGAAATAAAAGTAAAATCTAAGTTTGTCAATGTTTCACCTACGTACAACTTTTAGCATTAGTTATTCCCCATTTTGCTAGTGCACACATTATTAAGCTTAGATATACGGTATTTGGTACTTATCTCGACACATTTTTCTCTTTTACAATTAAAGTCTAACACAGTACTAGACTTAATTTTGTGAATGGCCAGAAGTGGGAGATGGAAAAAAAACTAAGCTAGATATTACAGAATGAGATTTACTACCCTGGCATGTAAAGTAGATTTGTTAGATGTAGAAGAAAGTCTGCATGATCGTAAAGGGAGGGGAAGGGGTGCTATTGTGGCAAAAGGAATGTTTAACTTCTTTAACACTGGTAAAGTTATTTTGTATAGAGCTGGGCATTTTTAAAAAAATAACAGAATCAGTGTGTTTGCGTGCATCAAAATAAAAAATTATATAATATATAGCTCTAAAATACAGTGCCTTGCGAAAGTATTAAGCCACCTTGAACTTTGCGACCTTTTGCTAAATTTCAGGCTTCAAACAAAGATATAAAACTGTAATTTTTTGCGCACAATCAACAAGTGGGACACAATCATGAAGTGGAACGAAATTTATTGGATATTTCAAACTTTAATAAAAAAAAAAAACTGAAAAATTGGGCGTGCAAAATTATTCAGCCCCTTTACTTTCAGTGCAGCAAACTCTCTCCAGAAGTTCAGTGAGGATCTCTGAATGATCCAATGTTGACCTAAATGACTAATGATGATAAATAGAATCCACCTGTGTGTAATCAAGTCTCCGTATAAATGCACCTGCACTGTGATAGTCTCAGAGGTCCGTTTAAAGCGCAGAGAGCATCATGAAGAACAAGGAACACACCAGGCAGGTCCGAGATACTGTTGTGGAGAAGTTTAAAACCGGATTTGGATACAAAAAGATTTCCCAAGCTTTAAACACTGTGCAAGCGATAATATTGAAATTGGAGTATCAGACCACTGCAAATCTACGAAGACCTGGCCGTCCCTCTAAACTTTCAGCTCATACAAGGAGAAGACTGATCAGAGATGCAGCCAAGAGGCCCATGATCACTCTGGATGAACTGCAGAGATCTACAGCTGAGGTGGGAGACTCTGTCCATAGGACAACAATCAGTCGTATACTGCACAAATCAAAGGCCAGAGTGGCAAGAAGAAAGGCATTTCTTAAAGATATCCATAAAAAGTGTTGTTTAAAGTTTGCCACAAGCCACCTGGGAGACACACCAAACATGTGGAAGAAGGTGCTCTGGTCAGATGAATCCAAAATAAACTTTTTGGCAACAATGCAAAACGTTATGTTTGGCGTAAAAGCAACACAGCTCATCACCCTGAACACACCATCCCCACTGTCAAACATGGTGGTGGCAGCATCATGGTTTGGACCTGCTTTTCTTCAGCAGGGACAGGAAGATGGTTAAAATTGATGGGAAGATGGATGGAGCCAAATACAGGACCATTCTGGAAGAAAACCTGATGGAGTCTGCAAAAGACCTGAGACTGAGACGGAGATTTGTCTACCAACAAGACAATGATCCAAAACATAAAGCAAAATTCAAAGTCCAGACCTGAATCCAATCGAGAATCTGTGGAAAGAACTGAAAACTGCTGTTCACAAACGCTCTCCATCCAACCTCACTGAGCTCGAGCTGTTTTGCAAGGAGGAATGGGCAAAAATTTCAGTCTCTCGATGTGCAAAACTGATAGAGACATACCCCAAGCGACTTACAGCTGTAATCGCAGCAAAAGGTGGCGCTACAAAGTATTAACTTAAGGGGGCTGAATAATTTTGCACGCCCAATTTTTCAGTTTTTTATTTGTTAAAAAAAGTTTGAAATATCCAATAAATTTCGTTCCACTTCATGATTGTGTCCCACTTGTTGTTGATTCTTCACAAAAAATTACAGTTTTATATCTTTATGTTTGAAGCCTGAAATGTGGCAAAAGGTAGCAAAGTTCAAGGGGCACTGTATATATTACATACATATACTATTAAAACCACTAAAACCTGGAGCTCTTTAAAGCGGTAGTATCCAGCTTTTTGGCACTTTAACCTACAGGTAAGCCTATAATAAGGCTTACCTGCAGGTACAAATAATATCTCCTAAACCAGCACGGTTTAGGAGATATTTACAGTGCATGCAGCCGCTCGCGCGAGCGGCGCATGCGCTCTGAAGGTCCGGGGGGACCTTCAATTAATTTGCCGGGAGCTTGCCGGAAAAATCACTCCCGCGCGCATGCGCGGGAGTGACGTCATCGCGGCTCCGGCCAATCATCGCGCCGGAGCCGTCTCTTCTGGCCAATCACCGCGCCAGAGCCGCCGAACCCGGAAGAGACGGCGAGGGATCATGGCAGCGCCCGCAGCGATGTCCGGGGGTCTGTGTCGGGGCTTCGTTCTAAGGTAAGTTACACATAATGGGCTAGTATGCGATGCATACTAGCTCATTATGCCTTTGTCTTGCAGGTTTTTTTTTTTTTTTTTTTTTTTTATGTTTTAGGGTTTACAACCGCTTTAAGCTTTCCAAAATCTAGAACCAGTGTGTAACGGTTAATTCCATTTTTCTGATATGGTTTCTTGCTACACATTTTTAAGGTAGAATATAAAACATGGTGCTATTCTGCAGCCACCCCCTGGTCTGCCGTACCTCTGGGTGGACCTGGGACTGGAGGAGGAGTCTGCAGGAGCTTGTGCATTTCAAACACAGTCTACTGATTACAAATTGCAATGCTTTGCAGGCTCCAATGCAACAAAAATAAATGCACATTTTCTTCTTTTTGCAACATGCTAGCATTTATTTTTTTACAAAAGGTGGCATATTCCCTAATGCATCAATCCCTATTGGAACTTAGCCCCTCTCTCCTCCATTCAACTGTCAAAACTTCGGAGGACACTAAAGCCTCTGGCATTAGGTAGTTTAACAGATCAGCGCTTCATTTTTAAGTTTAGTATATCATATGTAGTTGTACTGCAGAAAGCAGAGGTAGCAAAGTATAATTTTATGGAACAGTATGTAAAACATATGGAGACTAGTCCAAAAAATACTCACATCTGGAGGAATTTCACGCGGAGGAAGGCGGTGTCTAGGAACCCTCTCATATTCATATCGACCTTCAGCCCACAGATCATCTTTTCTGTACTCCACTAAACAAAGATGTATAATTTTATTAACAAACAGATTTCAATTGGATAAACCCAGAGTGAATGACATTCTCCTCCATTAAGTGCATTGAGATAAAAAGCCTTCTGTGTGTAGCAGCCTCCCCAGCACCCCCTAATACCTACCTGAGCCCATTTCTTTCCAGCAATGTCCATGAGTCCCTCGGCCATCTGGAACTCTCCCTCCTGATTGGCTGAGACACAGCAGCGGTGCCACTGGCTAACTGACTTTGATTGGGAGCCAATCAGGAGAGATAGGGGGCGGGCCAAACGGCAGCTCCGTGTTTGAAAGGACACACGGAGCTGCAGCTTGGCTCAGGTGCCCCCATAGCAAGCTGCTTGCTGTGGGAGGGGCACTCAACAGGAGGGAGGGGACAGGAGCAGCAACGAGGGACCAGAGAAAAGGAGGATCCGGGCTGCTCTGTGCAAAAACCAACTACACAGAGGATGTAAATATAATATGTTCGTCTTTTTTTTTTTTTTAAACAACGAGACTTTACAACCACGTTAAGGTCTGTGTTAGGATTTATAGGGGAAAGGGTGAAGGGCGCATTTGGCCCACATGACGAAACTGCATGTATCCTTTAATCTGAGGCTACTGCCTTGTTTCTGGCACATTCATTTCAATGTATTGGAGAATGAAAATATGGCAAACAAAAACTGTAATCAATCAGCAGCAAGAGATAATACCATCCTACTAAACCAGTTCAAGAACATTCCTACTATTTATAATTATCTTGAGAACATTTTAGTAGCCTGCGGAAGAAAAGTACTCTTCCGCCCGTGAGACCTTTATTGAGGTCATCCAGGATAGCTCCAAACAGGCGATCTCCTTGGAAAGGAAGATCAGTCAAGGCCTTTTTTAAGTCTGATCCGCAGACCAGCAGTTGAGCCAAAAGACACGCCGAAGGACCACTGCCAAAACAGAGAGGCCATCAGGGGAGCCGCATTCAAAGAGGCATCACGGATAAACTCCAGCCCCAGGACCAGCTGGTCCGCCAGCTCGGCAAAGGCAGGGGGAGCTGATCTCCCTCCAGGTCACGACGTAAGAATCAGATTCAAGATCTGATGAGACAGATGAGGCAGGGGAAGGAGGAGGGCCCTTTTTGCTAGCCCCTCGCCCAACGATCACCTCCACCCGAGACACAAAGGACTCCAGGACCACAGTCAGTGCATCAATGGATGGTTGGGAGCCACAGCCTCAGAAATGGGATCAGGTGGGAAAATGTGCTCTAATAAACTCCATGAAACACCAAGGGGACCCCACAAAAGGTGTATTACACGAAGGGAAAACCCCCACCAGGCACAAAGCACCAAGCAATCCTCAGCAGAGAGGGAGAGGACCCAACCAGACTCACCAACCGCAGAAACAAGAGCCTGCAGCCACCAGGATAATGCGCTGCACATGCGGGGATAAGGAAGTAAAATCATCCAGGCGTCAGCACCAGGGGATGAGGAGGAGCTCCCACCGCCAAAAATCGCTGCCCACAGAGCTCCATGGTCATGTTTGTCGCTATTTTCAATGTCAAATCACAGCAAAATGGCCGCTAGACTACACAAATCTGGCCGCTGTGCATGGGAATACACAGGCTACAACAAAATGGCGGCACCACAAGGCATACAGGGAGCCAGGAGGGAGACCAGGCCTCAAGGGCAGACTAAGGCAGGATGGGGGAGGCCCTGGCAGGAGCCCCCACGAAGTAGAAAACCCCCCCCAGCACAGTCGATTGGTCACCGGCGGCGCACCCCCCCCCCCCCCCCCGGCCCCTTTGCTGGTAAGCGACCTGTCCCCACCACAGGGACATTGGCCAGACCACCCAAACAGCCCCAGCATATGTAGAGGGAGGGGCAGGTAAGAGACTCGGCAAGGGGGGGGGGGGTGCATGCGGGAAGGAGGGGCCTATGTCCACCCCAAAACTCTCCAGGGGGAGAGGTGGGAGAGCTACTCACCATACCAGGAATTAGGCGGGCAGCGCTCCAGACAGAACCCCTCTCCATTGAAATGGGGGGGCTGTTGGCCAGGAAGAACGATGCGACCTCGCGAGGCGTTTAACTCGCAGGCCAGCCCCCCCGTCTGATTGAGGCGATGTCACGGCCGACCTAGCACGGAGCTGAGGTCTGCGAATGCTTGCTGGCCAGACTGGAGTGACCACTGGATCTAGATAATCCAGCCCTTCGCCCAGTCCGGCAGTTGATTGTAGATCTCACAGGAAAAATCCAGGAAAAAAGATTTCTATCGAAAAAAATTAAAATTTGCCAGGACCAAAGATTCCAGCTAGGAACTAGGTCCTTACTCCTGACTAAGCAGAAAAAAAAAAAAACTGAGTGGCTATAGCAGAGAGAGGGAGTATACCCCCTGGGACTGCCCATGGGTGTAGCCAGAATTATTTTCTGCCTAGTGTCCTACTCCTGTAAGGGGCAGTATAACCAATGGTTATGAATACCAGGAGCTGTGTCTGTCAATGAACGAAATAGAAAAGCCAGGCTTTAATAAAAGACATTGCATATAAAGGGCAGTATAAAAGTTATACTTACTTGTATCAAGCTTTTGTTATTCGTCAACAATTTCCCACATTCAAAACAGATTTCTGTGAGAGAAATAAAAAGTTATTATAATCAAAGAACAGTACAGATAGCAAAAATACAAGCTGTAAACAAATATTGGTATGAGAAACAAAAACATACCATTAAAACAGAATTAAACCTTTACAAAAAAAAAAAAAAAAAAAAAAAAAAAAAGGAAGAAGAGCAGGTGCTAACCTCTAAAGCCCCGTACACACGTACTGATCGTCGGCCGAACGATCGGCCGTCTTTTGTCCGGTGCTGTCCTGTCTGTTGAAAACTGCAAAAGACTGCACATGAATTTTGTCGGCCAACAACAGCCGACTGCAGAAGTGATGTCATGTAATGGTTAACTTTCCTTGTCTTTTTTCTTTTCTGAGCATGCCCAGTCTTGCTCATCGGCTGTCTGTCGGCGGAAATCTGTACTGACTGGCGAACAATCGGCCGTTCTGGTGTTGGCCAACAAAAATTTTAATGCCTGCACGACAGATTCTCTTCGGCCGAAAATGCGCTGTCGGAAGCATCATACTAACAAGCCTACAATCGGCCGATCGGTCGTCGGCCGAATATTTACGGCCGACAATCGGTACGTGTGTACGGGGCTTTACTGTCTGTGCTATAGCCGAAAGACGGCTACAGCGCGGACCTTAATTGCTGGGGGGCGTCCATGTACGTCCTCCCATGCATGAGCTGCCTGCACGCTCCCTGCAGAACGCGCGTGGCTCGCTTTGTGATCAGCGAGTCCATGAGAATTGGCTGATCACAAATCTGAGTAAAGGGGCCGGTCCCGGCCCCTTACCACGTGATCACCTGTCAGCCAATGACAGCTGATCACGTGATGTAAAGGCTATTAGCGTGAGGAGAAAAAAAAAGCCAATTGCCGGCTGCTGCTAGAGGGACATCGGTCCTGAAGAGGAGACAATAATCTGTGCTCCAGTGCCACCTACCAGTGCCCATTAATACCACCTACCTGTACAGGTCAGTACCACCTGCCAGTGCCACCTATCAACGCCCACCAGTGCCACCTATTAGTGCCCGATCATCAGTGCTGAATCATTGTCCCCTACCAGTGCCTAGCAGAGCCAACAGTCAACACTGTACATTAGGACAGCGAGTACCTGCCCACAACCTGAAGCATTGAAGAGAAACCCGCCCAAATCTTGTGCATAGGGAGCCCCACTGCAAGGGCAGATTTTTCTCAAATTCTGGAGCTCAGCTTTAATATAGTGTTCCTTTGCTGTTTATTCAAGTCCCTGGCGCTCATTAAAATCCTAAACTAGAAATTTTATGCACTGCGATAAAATGTGGCATATCTGCATCTTAGAGCTAGGTGGTATTGCAGTGTGAATGGGACACATAGAAACAATCTGTTACTGCAGCGTTACAGAGGAAACGACGTTTTACATACAGTAAAAGGTCTGTCACTGCATTCAGTGTGATATATTCAAACAATGTGCCAAGCTTCTAATAAAAATGTGTAATAAAATCGAATTCCCTAATAACATACATTCAATCAGTGATAAGTTAAATAACCAGTTCTGGACCGGAAAGGATTTGCCCCTTAATGACCAGGCCATTTTGTGTGATTCGGCACTGCGTTACTTTAATGGAAAATTGCGCAGTCGTGCGACACTGTACCGAAATAAAATTGATGTCCTTTTTTCCCACAAATAGAGCTTTCTTTTGGTGGTATTTGATCACCTCTGCAATTTTTATTTTTTGCGCTATAAACAAAAGAAAGAGCAACAATTCTGAAAAAAAAAAAAACAATATATTTCACATTCTGCTATAAAACATTCCCCAAAAAAAAAAATGTATTGAAAATCAAATTTTTTCATTATTTTAGGCCAATTTGTATTCTTCTACATTTTTTTTTTTCCAAAAAATATTGCAAAAAGCGTATTTTGATTTGTTTACGCAAAATTTATCACATCTACAAACTAGGAGAAAGATTTATGTCATTTTTATTTTTTTTTACTAGTAATGGCAGTATCTGCGATTTTTAACAGAACTGCGACATTGCGGCAGACAGATCAGACCCCTAACTGACCTTTTTGACACTTTTGGGGGGACCAGTGACATTAATACAGTAATCAGTGGTAAAAATATGCACTGTTACTGTAATAATGACACTGGCAGGGAAGGGGTTAAGTGGGTGATCAAAGGGTTAAATGTAAGCCTAGGGGAGTGTTTACTAACTGTGGGGGGAGAGGCTTGTGAAATGACCATAGAGACCTGTAATCCTATATAGAAGGATCACAGGCACTCTGTGATCATTTCAGAGAGAAGAACGGTTGGCTAAGTTTACAACAGCTGACCGTTCTTCTCTCTCAGCGGGGAGCGATCACGGGTGGCCGGCGGCAAATCGGTGCTGCCAGCCCCATGCATCAGCATCCCCGCTGCCTAGTGGGGGTGGGAGTGTGCCACCAGCTGCACGCGCTCGCGCCCCCCCAGCACCACGCGAGTGACTGTTGTAGTACTAAGACGGTTCGCGCAGCCGAGCCAGCCTGCTGCAGTAAAACGGCGGCGGGAGGTCGGCCAGTTGTTAACTAAGGTAACACTAGATAATATCAACGCAAAATAATGCCAAATTACCACCTCCTTACCACCAAAATCCATCCAACCTGCTAAATCAATTGATTCAAATTTGCTGATAATAAATCATGATGCAAAAAACATACATACTAAATACATTATAACGTACCGTGCAATTAAATGGATATACAATAGTGCAACACGACAAATTCGTGTATGTATCCAGCAAATTTGAATCAATTGATTTAGCAGATTGGATGGATTTTGGTGGTAAGGAATTATTGCATTAGCATTGGCACAATAATTTGGCATTATTTTACTTGATTTTATCTAGTGTGAACTTTGTTAATTCACTTATATCACTGATTGAATACATGTTATAAGGGATTTAGATTCCAATACACAGTTTTATTAGAAGCGCGGCACATTGTTTAAACATATTTGTCACACACTAATAGGGATGTAACGATATTGACGATATCGCGATATCGTATCATCGTGGTCGTCTCGATATCGTCGTATGGTTGGGTTACAATATTAAAAGGACAGGTGTCCGTCAAAAAGCAAGAGGAATAAACACAGTCCCGCGGAACAAATCATTGTTAACTACATAGACCAGAGTTTAAGGATTTTTTTTTACTGTTTTTTTTTTTTTTTTTCTTGCAATGTAGATATTTTGATCTTTCTGATGAAAAACGTGAACATAAGCTAAATGATAGGTCAGTGTTTTTTTTAAAGGCTTTTTGACTGACTATTTTATTTAAGTTTAAGTTATGTTCCTAAATACCAGTTTTAAAAGGCTGCCTTTATTTGCCTTGCACATTTAAACCTGACTTAACTTGATCTTTGTTTGCACTTAAAGGGAATTGCCTATTGTTTGTTTACAATTGTTCTAGCTGCTTCTTAACTTGAACATTGCACAGAAGAATCAGTTATTGCAACCAAATATTACTATACAGAATATTGATGTTCCTGACTACAACTTGCACTTTAAAAGCACTATGTGATCAGTGTTTTATGTTGTCATGGATCCATAAATACAACAATAAATTGCCTGTTGACTGGCAAAAGCAGAATAAATGTCGGTATTTTTTCGCTATTATCATCACAAACACTATCATGAGCTATTTAACAATACTGTGAGCTTTTCCACAATATCGCAATAAATATCGTACCGTGAGGTCAATATCAAAATCGTATCGTACCGTGAGATTTTGATATCGTTACATCCCTACACACTAATACGGGAATGTGTTAAGTGCAGTCCGCTTAAATATTACATAAATATTAATTGCTCGCAAGAGTTTAATTATTGCATACAATGTGAATTGGCCCTCAGTGATGACATTCACTGGCACAAGTAGAGGGGGTGATTTTCTCTACAAGGACACAGACTGCAATTAAATCCTGACAGGGGTTCTAATCCCACTACACTACAGGGAGCGCAGAATTATTAGGCAAATGAGTATTTTGAGGATTAATTTTATTATTGAACAACAACCATGTTCTCAATGAACCCAAAAAACTCATTAATATCAAAGCTGACTATTTTTGGAAGTAGTTTTTAGTTTTAGCTATTTTAGGGGGATATCTGTGTGTGCAGGTGACTATTACTGTGCATAATTATTAGGCAACTTAACAAAAATCAAATATACAGTATACCCATTTCAATTATTTATTTTTACGCTGTGGCACTCGGCACTCTGCACTCATTGCGGGGCACGCTGTGGCACTCTGCACTCATTGCGGGGCACGCTGTGGCACTCTGCACTCATTGCGGGGCACGCTGTGGCACTCTGCACTCATTGCGGGGCACGCTGTGGCACTCTGCACTCATTGCGGGGCACGCTGTGGCACTCTGCACTCATTGCGGGGCACGCTGTGGCACTCTGCACTCATTGCGGGGCACGCTGTGGCACTCTGCACTCATTGCGGGGCACGCTGTGGCACTCTGCACTCATTGCGGGGCACGCTGTGGCACTCCGCACTCATTGCGGGGCACGCTGTGGCACTCCGCACTCATTGCGGGGCACGCTGTGGCACTCCGCACTCATTGCGGGGCACGCTGTGGCACTCCGCACTCATTGCGGGGCACGCTGTGGCACTCCGCACTCATTGCGGGGCACGCTGTGGCACTCTGCACTCATTGCGGGGCACGCTGTGGCACTCTGAATTTACACCCCCCCCCCCTCTCCCCTCAGCGGGCCACGGAAAAATTATCAAACGTTGACCGGTCCCCGGCGATACAAAGGTTGGGGAGCACTGCTATAGAGGGATATGCTTTGTTTATATTTCATGTATGAGGTTTGCAATGTCACTAGCATTGTATCTTCATTTGTGCTCTAGGGACCAGCAAGTTATGTAAAGGACACAAGTCCTAGATCAGAGGTCCCCTGCCTTCTACTAATCATGCAGCGAAGAATCAGAATGAGACTTGTAGAAGGGCTTCCCCTTCCCCCTTGTATAACACAAGAGCTGCTGGTGCAGAGTGGAGATGCGTAGAACATGTGGCCCCAGGGTCAGTCTGGAGAGTAGAATAATAGAACGCCTGGCTGGGCCCCGTTCTCACACCCTGGGGGGGTCCTCCGTCCTACACAGAGCCGCTGTGCAC
Source organism: Pelophylax lessonae (assembly GCF_965119305.1). Classification (NCBI taxonomy): domain Eukaryota; kingdom Metazoa; phylum Chordata; class Amphibia; order Anura; family Ranidae; genus Pelophylax; species Pelophylax lessonae. The sequence continues at coordinate 241,584,020 of NC_138771.1, read as the reverse complement.
ACTAATAAAGCCAGGACACCCCCATGAACCACTCACCCCAGCAGCAGGTGCAGCCTCTTCCTCCTTTTCTTCTCTTTTCAAGTCTTCCTGCTCTCCGGATCGTACACAACTTCCCGTGTTACCTTACGTCGGTCACGTGATGCCAAAACGTCAAGACGATCTACGGAGACTCATCTGGGACAATCCTCCTCAATGGGCGAATCACCCCTCTGGTTGCTATGACAACCCCGTTCAAAGCTTAGTGCTGCTCTTTCATTGTGCTGATAAAACGCCATATGGTCTATGGATGGCATTGGGGGACAAAGAAGAATCTTCTGTTGCACACATTTTGCAAGACATTATTTAAAGTATAACTAAAGGCAAACCTTTATTAACTGCTTCAGCCTCGGAAGGTTTACCCCCCTTCATGACCAGGACATTTTTTGCGATAAGGCACTGCGTCATTTTAACCTCTTGCCTACCGATCACTTTCACCCCCTTCCTGCCCAGGCCAATTTTAAGCTTTCAGCGCTCTCACACTTTGAATGACAATTGCGCGATCATGCAACACTGTACCCATATGAATTCACACCGGAACCGCAGCCAAAAACGCACCGCGGCTGCCCCGGACATGTGTGAACCGCCTCTATTGGGAGCCGGTCACATTCACATGATATGAGAATTGGATGCAGTTAAAAATTCCAATTTGCATATATGTGTCAGCCTCAAGCTGAATTAACCACTTGCCTACTGGGCATTTTTACCCCTTTTATGCCCAGGCCAAGCTATTAGCGCTGTCGCACTTTGAATGACAGTTGCAACACTGTACCCATATGACATTTTTATCAAATTTTTTTCACACAAATAGAGCTTTCTTTTGGTGGTATTTAATCACTGCTGGGATTTTTATTTTTTACTAAAAAAAAAAAAGCCGAAAATTTTGAAAAAAAAAAAAAAGGTTTTCTTCATTTCTGTCAGTAAATTTTGTAAATAAGTAATTTTCCAGCTTCACTGATGGACACTGAAAGGCTGCACTAATAGTGACGAGGCATCTTTTTTTTTTTTTTTTTAAGATTTCGTGTATTTCTATACAAACCTACATATTATACATTTACAGGTAATTCTTTGGCTTTAAGCTCCTGATAAGTGGACAGGGAATCCATGAAATGTGTAGAGCTACTTAGATGCATAGATGCAACATTTAGCGATGACCATGTACTTTTTTACTGAATATATCTTATTACTATTATAAGAATGTCTTTACTATATGTATTTTTTTTCGTGTCAGCCGTTTTTGTATACATGTCTGCATCATATTTGTAACTGATGTCAACATTTGTATCAATTACTGTTTGTATATTAAATTATTACGTTCAGATTCTATTTCTGTATATCTTAGTTCGTGACCTGCCTCATTTAGCCCCGGTTCACACTAGGGCGACCTGTGAGGCGACCTGGTCGCCTCACAGGTCGCCGCAGGTCGCCTCCCATAGGGAAGCTACAGACCCGTTCTAATAGGAGCGACACAAGTCGCTCCGACCTAGAAAAAGGGTCCGGAGCTTCTTTGGGGCGACCAGGAGGCGACCGCCATAGACTTCAATGTTATGAAGTCTGTGGCGGCCGCTCCGAGGTCGCGGCGCGCTGCTCGCACCGCGATCTCGGAGGTCGCCCCTGAAAGTAGCGTCGCGCCAGTGTGAACCGGCGCTTAAAGTCCCACGACCTCTGTTTTCTGTTTGCATTAACCATTAGGGATGGAGGCACGTCACTTTGTTTGCTTCGGATTATATTCCTCTATCTTTGATTTTGGAGAGATTACTTTTCAATTCCTGTTTTGGCTACAGTTAGGGCACGCAGCTGACACTTCCTACATGCTCCCCATTACCTCGTTGGGGTGCCAAGTGTAGATCACAAAGAAGGCCTACCCCGGGTGGGTTCTTTGGGCTACAGCAGGCGTTGAACGAGCTCACTTCATTCTAGCACAGGGGTAAAACCTTGACCGAAGATGTGTTCATCCAATACCTAGGTAATAGAAAATCCCAAATTTTGGGGTGTTACCAGAACAGGAATAGAGGGGAAATCTTGTAATGGGTACACTAGTTCTGGTGACCCTGTTCACCCAGGAGGGATTTCCTTTCACTTTCTGTTTTGGCTATGGGACAGAAAGGGAAATCTTCCCAATGATCACATATGGCAAAAAAAAAACTGACAGGGTTAATAACCTCCCTTTACTCCATCCAAAATGAAAAAATGGGTTTGCCTTCAGTTCCAGACTAATTAAAGAAGAAGTATGGCTTAAAAAAAAAAAATCAAGCAAACATCCATAATTGTCTCTATGTTACAGCATTGGTGTAATACTGCAGCTGCCTCACGTTAGCTCACGTGATCGCTTAATTTTTGGCCTGCTCCAAGCAGACAGCAGTGATGTTTGGGTGTCATTCATTTTCCATGGCGGTGCAATTTTGCCACGATAACTCACGCAGCAATCGTGGCAAACCTCAGCATGCGAAGACTGTCGCCCATAAAGGAGCTGGAGCTTCATCTGGAGGACAAGCTTCATGAATTGCAGTTTGCCACGATTGCTGCGTGATTTACCATGCAATAATTGCGGCAAAACTGGACCGCATTTTAGGTGCCATTGAACATGAATGGCGATTCTGCCCAGGATCCCAAAATGTCAGATTTAAATGGAGCCTTAGGGCTTGTTTTTACTGATGGCAAACAGGGCAGTTTTTTTAGTGTTTATTTTTACATCTGACATGCCCAAAAACTGTATTAAAAGGACAAGTTAAAAAAAAAAACAGCACAGAGACATGACTTAGTGTTAATCCAATGTGTAGCTTGTGCTGCTGGCTGCTGCATTCCTTGATGTATTCCTCCCCTGATACCCCCCCCCATTTTGTCACTGCAGAGGCTACCAGACCTAAGGGAGCTGGGACCGACACCCTTCAAGAATGCCCAACTATGCCCGTCCTTTTTGTCTCCCTCCTCAAATCAGAGAAGCCATTCTTCTGTTTTTTATGAATGAACAACAAACTATGAATGGAGGGGTGGAATGGAGGGGTGGGACCTTTAAAAAAACCCAGATCAACTGCCTGTTTTTATTGCCCCTTTGCAGCTCGTGTGAAATGGCCCTTCTAGGACACCATCATTTCCCAATTTTCCTGTAATGTGCCAGTTTTTTTCTAAAAAATGTCCAACATAGTGGTGCACCGAAATGAAAATTCCCACGCCGAAACCGAAACGGAAAATTCTGGATGCACTTGGCCAAAACCGAAATTGACGATTTTAAAAAATGTATATATTTCTATAAATAATTGTATTATATTCGACTGTTTAATTAACATCATGAAATTAAATAAATTAATTATTTGTCGGCCATTATCGGCACCTTTTGAAGTTGTGTTAAAAATCCTGCTTGCTACAATTTTGGTGCATATTTGGTCAGCACCTCCCCATTGAAATGCATTTAAAACGCAGCAAGAGCCCATCAAAAATTCATCCGCTTTGTGTTTTTGATGCAATTTTCGAGTCACATGACCTATGAAAAAAACACCATAAGCAGGTCAAATCGGGGGAAAATCGTGGGAATTTTCGGCAGCCATTATCGCCACCTTTTTGGCTTTCAGCACAACACTGAAAACCCTATTTTTGGCAGTCAACATTTTGGTGGATCACTAGTCCAGCGCCATGAAGGCAAGGGTCACACTAGTGTAGCGCCCACATTCCCTTTTTCAGTGTGATTTTCTAGTGCGGCATTGTCCATTTTTAATGCATTTCGACACATTTTTAATGTTTCATGTGTTTTTTTTGTAGGAGAAGGACACTGTATTTTATTCACAAAAACTCTGCCAAAAATGCACTAAAACTCATGTACATGCATTTTATATGTGGTTTTAGTGCGTTTTCATTGAAGTCTAAATTGTGTTGCAACAGCACCAAAGTAGCACCTGTACCTTTTCAAAAATTCACGGCAGCTGCACTTTTGCACCATTGAAAATAATGTGATTTCCATTGTCAAGTGATTCTGTGCCACAGAAGTCACATCTGAAATCGCACCTGTGTGAACCAGGCCAAACTAATAGTAAGACATAGTATGTCTCTTCTGCATTCAAGCTGGATATACACTATGAGAAAATCTAAAGAAAAATTCTATACGAGGAACGATCATTCGATTTTCCTATAGTTTTCACACATTTTTTCTATATGCGATTCAGACTTTTCCAAACAAAAATTTCTGAAGGAACAAACTCCAAAATGTTTCTTGTACGTGGACAGAACAAAAGATTTTTGCCCAATGTTTACGGTTTTCGTACAAAAAAATATAAGATACGATAGATTGCACACGATCAGAAACAATAAACAACAACAAAAAAAGCCTTTGAGCCGGTCCACACTAGCGCGACTTGTCAGGCAACTTGTCAGCCTGACAAGTCGCGCTCCATTGACCGCTACAGGACCCGTTCTAATAGGAGCCCCGACTTAGAAAAAGGGTCCTGTACTACTTCGGGGCGACCTCGGAGAGACTTGCATAGACTTCCATTATGTGAAGTCCATGCAAGTCGCTCCGAAGTCGTGGTGCATGGGAATGCACAAGTCGCCCCCGAAGTAGTACAGAGTCGTGTCGCCCCAGTGTGAACCAACTCTTTCTTGTACGAGAATTTTTGTATATCATTTCCTTCCTTGGTTCCGAATTGCTGTGAAACATCAGGAGGATGGTTTGCCTGATTTTCTCATTGTTTGTACCCAGCTCCACACTTGGCGATTTGGGAGGACGTCAATAGAGGCCCTCCCTGCAAAGTAAGCCTGCGCTGTAGCTGTCATTCTGCTGATAAGGTGGCACTGATAACGTGGCACTGGTGGTTACTGATAGGTGGCACTGATAGGTGGCACCGATAGGCACTGGTAGGTGGCACTGAGGGGCACTAATAGGTGGCACTGATAGGTGGCACTCATGGGCACTAATAGGTGGCACTGGTGGGCACTGATAGGTGGCACTGGTAGGTGCCACTGACCTGCACTGGTAGGTGGCGCTGGTGGGCACTGGTGGGTGGCACTGATGGGCACAGATGATCCTCTCCTTTTCGGGACTGATGTCCCTCTGACAGCAGTTGGCGATCAGGCTTTTGAGAAAAAAAAGCTGATCTCCGGCTGCTGTTTAAATCACGTGATAGGTGGCACTGAAGGGCACTAATAGGTGGCACTCATGGGCACAAATAGGTGGCACCGATGGGCACTGATAGGTGGTACTGATGGGTGGCACTGATGATGGGCAATGATAGGCACTGGTAGGTGGCACTGATAGGCAGCACCGATGATGGGGCACTGATTGGTGGCACTGGTGGGCACTGATAGGTGGCACTGGTAGGTGCCACTGACCTGCACTGGTAGGTGGCGCTGGTGGGTTGCACTGATGGGCACAGATGATCCTCTCCTTTTCGGGACCAATGTCCCTCTGACAGCAGTTGGCGATCAGCTTTTTGAGGAAAAAAAAGCTGATCTCCGGCTGCTGTTTAAATCACGTGATCAGCTGTCATTGACTGACAGCTGATCACGTGGTAAGGGGCAAGGATTTGGCCCCTTACTCAGATCTGTGATCAGCCGAGTCTCATGGACTCGCTGATCACAGAGCGAGCCGTGCGCGCTCTGCAGGGAGCGTGCAGGCAGCTCATGCATGGGAGGACATACATGGACACCCTCCCTTCAATTAAGGTCGTCGCTGTAGCTGTCTTTTGGTTATAGCAAGGATGGATAGTGGTTAATAATGCTTGAGGCTGGGTTTACATATATGCGCATTAGATGTGTTTTTAACCACATCCAATTCATATAACATGTCCAGGGTAGCCGCAGTGCAGTTTTGAAAGGGGTCCTGTGCGTTTTTGGGTCCGGTTCAGGGGCAAATTCAGGCAAAAATTCGCACCTGAAGAGGTGAACAGCAATGCACTGGACTCCGGACTGCAAACCGCAGCCAGACATGTGTGAACCCAGCCTTAGGGCTCATTCACACGTGCAGCAGAGACTAACGCTCACTTCGCTTTTCAGAGGTGTTCGACGCGCGGTGAGAAGGCCATGTGTCGCCCTCTTACTGCCAGAGTTAGCTTTTAAATGCAGCGCTACTATGCTGCAATCGCATGCATTGCACACGATTGCAGGGTGGCCCCATTGAACTGCATTAGTTGCGCTCAGCAGCGGTACGGCCTGCCAAAAGGGGGCATGCTGTATATCTCTTCAGCTGCACGCGTATAGCTGACCAGCTGTATGTTTAGTGTTCAGGCGGGGGCGGCCACCGGCTCAACCACCTAGTTTTACTGCCCATCGGCTGTATGTGTGAAGCACCTTTGAAGAAAACATTAGGATAAATAATAAAATAATATAATGTGTTTGAAACTTTTGTGCTGTGTAAGGACTGAAGGACACGTTAATTCATTCATTCCTTCTCCATTGCACCTCTACTACCTCGTTCCCTCACATTACACTCAGCTAGGTTCTAGCCTGACCAGCCGGAGATGCACAAAGCGCCCCCTTGTGGCCCATACTATCAGCCATTTTCTTGGAGACCGCTGTCGTCTATAAATGGAACTAAAGGAAAATGGCTCCTGTACTGCAGACGGAAAATAAAGCTGCGTGTAATCCTTAGAAGCGCGGCTCGCTGAAGAACAGGGTTGTGTTGCAGGAAGGCAAAGAGTAAAATAATGATGGTGCAGGAGTGAGCCTTGCATGGTGGAGAGCTTGTGGTAGAAACACCGGTAAGTGCTCACAGGTTTGAGGATTAGTAGGAGGTAGGAGGTAGGAGGGAGGAGGAGGAGGAGGGGGGGGGGGGGGATAGAAATGTTCTGCATCTTGTATGCCCATGTGAAATCAATCCTCGATCACAAGCAGAGAGGATGCAAATACTATTGATGTTTACCTGATTGTTCTCTGTTCTGTGAAAGATAGTTCAAATCAAAATCAAAAAGATCTGTCAAATAATAGTCCACCTTCTGCACAAATGTCATAAATGCCCCCTCCATTAATAAAGAAAATCGCATGCATTTAATAAATTATTGCAACCGTGATCAGTGCGTCTTGGCTTCTGCGCACAGGCTGCGGCATTGTTTATGTCTCGGATCCCTATGGCGGTATGCTCCTTTGGGGCTGGAGGATGTAAACCATGGACTGCAATGCTGAATTGGAATCAGAGCCCCTCTGCTGCAGTGACTGTAGCTATTTTAGGGAGGGGGGTCCGGGAATGTGACCATTGTTCATATAACACCCTAAAGGTAAGGCAGCCCATACATTCATATATTTATTTATTTTTGTTCAGCGGATTCAAATGAAAAAAATGATCTGATTCCCCCATCCACACATCGATGCGGATGGGGAAATCCTCCCTGCTGTACTATTGTGTTCTGACAGCAGGGAGACTTCCGCTGTCATCAGCATACACTGACAAGTGCTGCCAGATATAGCCGGCTGGTGTCCAGTAACCTACAAGTTGCAATGTGAGTTAGAAAATGTTTATTAAAAATCGCAACAGGTACATCGAGCCAACGTGTTTCGGGGTGAACAGGGACTCCGCACCCTTCTTCAGGGTTGTTTCTGCATGTTGATAACTGGGAAAGGTTCCCAAATAGGTGTGTCAATGACAAAAAAAATCAGAGGGATAACTGTCAGCCCTGGTTCACACTTGATCCTGTGCGTTTACCGCATCGCATTGCAAACTGCTGCGGGTGTCGATGTTGAATTAATGACCACCCCCCCCCCCCCCCGAAACAGATTGAAAAAAGCTGTACAATTGCATTGTGTGGAAAAAAAAAAAAAAAGGGTCCTGCACCATTTTGGTGTGGATGCAATGCGATCTGAGCCATACAAAAAAAAAAATGTATGCTCAAATCACACCGCACAGACATAGCAGGTGATGTGCAAAGGAATGTGGTGCGACTCCTGTGTGAATCAAATGCAGTATCTGCATCGCACATGTGTAACCCAGGCTCAGTGTCTGCCTGCCTCTGCAAACTCAGCTGACCCTTTGACAGTTATCCCTCTGATTTTTTTTTGCCTTTGACACACCTATTTGGGAACCTTTCCCAGTTATCAACATGCAGCAACTGCCCTGAAGAAGGGGGAGTCCCTGCCCCCCCCCCCCCCCCAAAATGCGTTGGCTCAATGTATCTGTTGCTATTTTTAATAAACCCTTTCTAACTCGCATTCCAACTTATATATTACTTGACACTGGGCGCTCCTTTTCAATTTCCAAGTCTACATGTGGATGCCCCGTAGGAAGCAGCCCGAGCCCTAAGAGCGTTCACCGTGACCACCCTTAAATTGGGTGCAAACTACCAGTTTATCACCCACTCTCGACCAGTGACTGACGAAGTTAGTCCAGCGCGGTCTCCAACCCTAACAGACTATAGCCGGCTGCACTGATTGATTGGGAGAAAAATAGACAACCTGGTTGTACAGAAGTTGATCTGTGTACAGTTGCCCATGCATAGATCAAAATTTTGCCAGTCCTTGCTGAACCGGTCGCATTTTAACCTACAGTGTCTCACAAAAGTGAGTACACCCTTCACATTTTTGTAAATATTTTATTACATCTTTTCATGTGACAACACTGAAGAAATTACACTTTGCTATAATGTAAAGTAGTGAGTGTACAGCTCGTATAACAGTGTAAATTTTCTGTCCCCTCAAAATAACTCAACACACAGCCATTAATGTCTAAACTGCTGGCAACAAAAGTGAGTACACCCCTAAGTGTAAATGTCCAAATCGGGCCCAATTAGCCATTTTCCCTCCACAGTGTCATGTGACTTGTTAGTGTTACAAGGTCTCAGCTGTGAATGGGAAGCAGCTGTGTTAAATTTGGTGTTATCGCTCTAACTCTCTCATACTGGTCCCTGGAAGTTCAACATGGCACCTCAGAGTTCTTTTCCATGAGGATCTTAAAAAAAAAAAAAAAAAATTGTTGCTCTACATAAAGATGGCCTAGGCTATAAGATTGCCAAGAAGATCCTGAAACTGAGCTGCAGCACAGTGGCCAAGACCAAACAGCAGTTTAACAGGACAGGTTCCACTCAGAACAGGCGTCGCCATGGTAGACCAAAGAAGCTGAGTGCACATGCTCAGTGTCCTATCCAGAGGTTGCCTTTGGGAAATAGATAAATGATTACTTCCAGCATTGCTGTGGAGGTTGAAAGGGGTGGGGGGGTCAGCCTGTCAGTGCTCACACCATATGCCACACACTGCATCAAATTGGTCCGCATGGCTGTCGTCCCAGAAGGAAGCCTCTTCTAATGATGATACACAAGAAAGCCCGCAAACAGTTTGCTTAAGACAAGCAGACTAAGGACATGGATTACTGGAATCATGTCCTGTGGTCTGATGAGACCAAGATAAACTTATTTGGTTCAGATGGTGTCAAGCGTGTGTGGAGGCAACCAGGTGAGGAGTACAAAGACAAGTGTGTCCTGCCTACAGTCAAGCATGGTGGTGGGAGTGTCATGGTTTGGGGCTGCATGAGTGCTGCCTTCACTGGGGAGCTACAGTTCATTGAGGGAACCATGAATGCCAACATGTACTGTGAAATACTGAAGCAGAGCATGATCCCCTCCCTTTGGAGAATGGGCCGCAGGACAGTATTCCAACATAACGGCCCCAAACACACCTCCAAGACAACCACTGCCTTACTAAAGAAGCTGAGGGTAAGGGTGATGGACTGGCCAAGCATGTCTCCAGACCTAAACCCTATTAAACATATGTGGGGCATCCTCAAACGGAAGGTGGAGGAGCGCAAGGTCTCTAACATCCACCAGCTCCGTGATGTCGTCATGGAGGAGTGGAGGAGGACTTCAGTGGAAACCTGTGAAGCTCTGGTGAACTCCATGCCCAAGAGGATTAAGGCAGTGCTGGAAAATAATGGTGGCCACACAAAATATTGACACTTTGGGCCCAATTTGGACATTTTTACTTAGGGGTGTACTCACTTTTGTTCCCAGCAGTTTAGACATTAATGGCTGTGTTGTTATTTTGAGGGGACAGCGAATTAACACTGTTATACAAGCTGTACACTCACTACTTTACATTGTAGCAAAGTGTCATTTCTTCAGTGTTGTCACATGAAAAGGTATAATAAAATATTTACAAAAATGTGAGGGGTTTACTCACTTTTGTGAGATAATGTATGTATGGCTGGCTGAAGTTTACACTTGCAAAAAATTCTAACGCTGACACTAACACGAATCAACGTGCCTATACTATTAATGCATGTTTTTTGAAACATTTACGGTGCATTAAGGCTGCAATAAAAATTCACCCCTCTCTTTTTTTATTTTTTTTATACATTTTTTTTTTTTAGGGGGGGGGGGTGTGTTTTTTACCTACCTCACTTGTCAAACGCTCTGTAAGGGTGCTGTAAATGTTACAGGCACCTTTACGGCATATGGAAGGAGTTCACAAGCTTCAACTCCTAGACTTGCTTCATTTATGTCACACGCAGCACAGCTACACAAACGTTACATGTTTTTCAAATGTGAACAGCTCTGTGCGATGTTTGTTATCTGCCATAAGCTACTTTGCTAGCCATTCAGAAAGTGGCAAAAATACACCCCAAACACAGTGGCTAAGTGGTTGGCGCTTCCGCAGCACTAGGGTCCTCGGATTGAACCCCAACCATGGCACTATCCGCTTGGAGTTTGCATGTTCTTTCGGTGCCTGCGTGAGTTTCCTCCCACAGTTCAAAGACATGCTTGTAGTGTAATTGGCTTCTGTTTAAATTGGTCCTAGTATGTCTATGTATGAATGCGAGTTAGGGAACTTAGATTGTAAGCTCCTTGAAGGGAATGTACGATATACTGTATATATGTAAAGCGCTCTGTAAATTGAGAGTGCTTTAGAAGTACCTGTAATATATCAATAAACTCCTATTTATAATGTTAGTGTGAATAGGGCCTAAATATGGTTTAAACCAGTGCTTTAAGTGGGCCGGTACGCACCGGTACTCAGTACCGCAACTTCCAAATGTGGCTCTTGAGCATACTGCCACCTCTCCGTGCGCCTTAGCATACCAGTACGCTCATTTCCCACTCCAGAGCCAGACCAGTCACCACCAGTGAATCCCCCTGCTCCGGAGTCCCAGCTCAGGCCAGGAGCAGCGGCAGAGCTGCCACGTTGCTGGCCTGTACTGCAGTGCACTGGTTGCTATCGCTGCCCGGCGTCTAGCAACCAGTGATGTCATCTGAGGAGGAGGAGAGCGAGGCCCCAGCATACACTGTGGAGCCTCCTTCCTCCTCTGCTGCACACCGAGTGGAGTGTTGGCTCCACCCACCTCCTCCCTCCAGCTACTCCAGGCCAGCACAGCACAGTGAGTCTCGTGTGTCAGCCTCAGCCTAAAAACATGAGTAGGAGCAGTTCTGGGGACCCTGATGTGGGATGGGATGGGGGGGCTCTGTGGGGACCCTAATGTGAGGGGGGGGTGCTCTGTGGGCACCCTGATATGGGATGGGGGGCTCTGTGGGGACCCTAATGTGAGGAGGGGGTGCTCTGTGGGGACCCTGATGTCGAATTGGGATGGGATGGGGGGCTCTGTGGGAACCCTAATGTGAGGAGGGGGGTGCTCTGTGTGGACCCTGATGTGGGATGGGCTGGGGGGGGCTCTGTGGGGACCCTAATGTGAGGAGGGGGATGCTCTGTGGGGACCCTGATATGGGATGGGGGGGCTCTGTGGGGACCCTAATGTGAGGAGGGGGGGTGCTCTGTGGGGACCCTGATGTGGGGTGGGGGGGCGCTCTGTGGGGACCCTGATGTGGGGGGGGCGCTCTGTGGGGGCCTTGATATAAAAAAAATGTATAGGCTATAATAAGAGTACTGGCACCTCTTTTGGGCAACTTAAAGCACTGGTTATAACATAAAATATATTTAAATTAAGTGCTGCGCAAAATATATCCAAATCCACCATGTGCAAAAAGAACTATTAATATCCTTATTTCATGTGCAAAAAACTTCCCATGAATGCAGTAAATATTCCTAATGATATATGAGAATACAATAATTCAATCAGAGGCAATAATGGTGTGCTTTAAATAAAAAATGAAAAAATGTCCGTGGTTAAAAAAACAAACATCCGTGATCATAAGATAATAAAGCGAATCCCAAACACCAGTGCTCATAATATAAATGAAAGTCCGTGAAATTTTTGTTTTCGAGGATATTAGTTTATGTGCCACCTCCACACTTGTGGTCCCCTCTCAGGGTGGGTGGGGGTATCTTGCCTTAAGGTGTGTGACCTCGCAGCTAAGCTCGGTCAAATAGTGCCTCAAGCAATCCCTACGGATGCTGGATAAGATCTCTCCTTCACTGTTCTGGCTCCCAGCTTGTCTGCTTTAATGCTTTATCCACTCACATATATGGGGAGAAACCTATTTCCATAGTGCGAGTATCCGTTTCACCGATGTGGACTTCGCCCCTCCCCTACACCTGATGACACAAGGGACTACGTGTCTTCCTCAGGGAGATGTATCTGATTATGATTGCAAGGGTGGACTAAAGCCTTATTTACACTTTCACTGTCAAACTTGCTTTTATATGTGTTCAGAGAACATTTCTAATGATGTAATGATTTTCCAATAAGTGTTTACCTGTATTTGGGTGCAGTCAGTTTAGCTGTGCTTGGAGGAAATAGAATTCCGTGCATCCAGGATTATATTTGACACTCTAAAGTGGCTAAATGCATGCAAAAGCAGCTAAACCTGCATGGACGCATTTTCTCGCTATGAGATCATGCGGAAAATGCACATCAAAAGTACTCAAGTTTTAGATGCCTACAACATTTAGATGTGTTTAATTCTTGCTGAAGTCAAAGGAATGGATACTAATTTATGCATGTACACATTTGCTAGGCAGGTAAAATATAGTTTGCTCTGTCTGCTTATCAGGGAAGCCTGATTGTTAGTTTTGCCTGTTGCATGTGGCCATGTGTGATTCATCTGGTCAGTTGGACAGTAAAGGAAACCCAGCCAGTGACACACAGGCTTTTGTAGCTGTCCCAGTGGGTTGGCACAGACAGTGGTGCATCCTGGGATAGGCTATAAACGTCAAGGGCACATGTGGCACGGCGTCTTTGGGCAGGAAGCCAAGTCCCAGAAGGAGGGTGACGGCTGTGAAAGATGGTCACAGGCAGTCGGCCTGGTGAACCTGAAGGTGTGGCTGAACCCAGAGGTCCAGTAGATGCTGACAAGTGGAGTTGGAGGCAACGGTGACTCTGGAAAAACAGTGTCTGTGAGTACAGAGGAAATTGCCCGGGGGTCTGCCAAGAAGCTGATCACTCCAGAAGCTAAGGTCAACAGAAGGGTGTCAGCACACGGGCATTGAGAGAAAAGGGGGTGGCAGTTTCAGAACCCTGAAGAGAATATTTACACAGGAACATTTAAAGTACCTTCATTTAGTGGCAAAGTGAAGCAGCAGCCTTGCCGCATTCTACAGTAAGCTGTCCCTCAGATTGTGAATAGTTAATAGTTGGAGTATCCCACTCATCCCTTCTCCTATCCAGATTCTCAATAAAATCACAAAAAGCAACATCCCCTGGATTGATTGACTGAGCCAAGAACTTTTAATGCTGTTATCTGCTGTGGGTAACCCAGGGGAATCCAGAGGGTGTAATTCTCAGCAGTCCTCTAGGGGGCAGTGCTACATTTATATGCAAAGGATTGTAAAATTAGCAGATTTGTGCTGCCCTGGATGCAGAGGTGTCATACTTTTTTCTGCACAGTTAAACGCAGCATACATTTTTGCAGGCAGGCAGGCACAGCTATGTGCATGGGCTCATTGTTTACTATAGCGCTGCATTTAGATGCTCATAAAGCTATGCACGGTGCGCATCTAAGCTCTGCGTTTTTGTTTCCACCTATGTAAATGTGCCCTTAAAGTGGTTATAAGGGTAAAAGGTTTTGTACCTTTAATACTTATTGCATTCTCTGCGTTAAGGTCAAAAACCTTTTTATTAGTAACTTCCCTGCAAACCCCCTTCCCTCCCTGAGCCTTTAAGTGAAGGTTGATGTTGCTCTCTTCTTGCTAGTTACCTGATCCATTGGATTTAATACCTACTGATGGGCTGACCAGAATCCAGTTTGCAGGTTGGATAGTATGCCCCTGCACAGACCTCCAATGCAGCATAGACCCACTGTCCCATACTGCATGGGGCAGTGTTCACATCTGTTGGTCAGTCAGGTACTAGGGCTGCAGCACACATGTTCAGCCAGAAAACACAATTTTTTATATATGGTGATCCAACAACATCAATGTAGTCCAGTTAGGGTTTACATCTACTCTCTTCGGAAATGTTGCTCAAGAATGGCCTACCTGCAGTAGAAAACTGTATATACCTAACCGTTTTGGTGGCTGAATGCTGCTCTGATCATGGGAAATTGTCCACTGCCAACACTTCTGTGATTGTTCATCTTCTGGGTTCCTCACATCTCTTACTGGTTTATCCTGCTGATCTCCATGTCATTACTGTCTCCTGTGGTGATGTGAAGGTCATCAGGAGGAACAAGTGATATCTTTTTGGGACCCAGAAGATTGATACTCCCGGAAGTGTCATCCCTTTTTTTTTTTTTTTTTTTTTTTTTTTTTTTTTCAGTAGACCTTTTCTCAAGATTGAAGTGACTTGGCAGGGGTAAAAGGGAACATATTTACAGTCTTCTTACGCCTCGCTTGAATACATTTTCTATAGCAAGATGGTCATTTCAAGTCATCTGCAGACAAAGTGTGATGCAGGATTTAATAACTTTGTATAGGATTATCTCAAAGCTGGTATCTCTGCAGCCCCAAGCTTAAATTGTTTGCAAACCTCAGACATGAATAGAGCATATCCTTATATAGTTTTTTACTTGTCTCAATTAAGAGCACTAAGTGTTATTTCTGTCTGCTGCTTTGTTCCTCTGCTATCAGCATGGAACACTTCTGAAAAGGTTTCCTAACACCAAGAGAAAAATGGTGACTGGAAAGGCACCTCCAGCAGATTGACAGCCAGCTGTGTTTTGGTGGGGGTTGTCTTATCCCTCCAATCAACTCTCAGACCTCTCCTCACTGAGCTCTACAGAGTGTAACTTCAGCTCTCTGTCCACTTTTTTCTGAACTCTCAAAAAAGCTTTAAAATTCAGCATCTGGATGTTGAGAAGAGAATACTGCAGATAACCAGGTAAAACAATATGTAGGAGGATTTCGGTGTATCACCTGAGGCCAGTCACTTCCCTGGGCATATGGAAGGGTTTACAACCACTTAAAAATGAATTTGACTTGCATTTGAAAGCGCAAACGCCTGTGAAGTAGGTTGTAAACGTACAATGGACTGCAAACATTTTGGGGGTAAAATGTATTTTTTGTATATGCTTTAGTTTTGTAAAAACATTTCTACAGTTTCTTAAGCTGCATTTTTTTTTTTTTTTGTCTTTTTGTAGGTACAATGAGTGGTGGTCTTGCGCCTAGTAAGAGTACTGTGTATGTATCTAATCTGCCATTCTCTCTCACCAACAATGATCTACACAGGGTAAGTTTACTACCTGTGCTTGTTTGGTATAAATATCACTGGGGTTAAACGCAAATGTATCACCTGGTTTTCCTTTTTTTTTTTTCCAGATATTTTCAAAGTATGGAAGTGTAGTAAAGTAAGTATTTTTTACTATTAAAATTGTGTAAACCGAGGGAATTGTCGGTGTCCAATTCCATTTTTTTTTTTTTTTTTTTTTTTAAGATTGCCAATAACATTACAATCTCAAGAAGCACAACTTGAGGTTGAGACTAATGCTGGCCATACACGTATAGATTTTTGGACGAGAATATTCATAGAACATTTGTACGATAATTCTTTGAACATTCTTTGAATAGACGAATGTCGTTCGAAAATTGTCTTTTGCTTTTAACATTTATTTTAAAATGAATGTAATTTCTGAACGATAACTACATACACTGCCCGAAAATTCGTTGATCGAGAAAAGTTTTCCCTTCTGCCCCTACGAATTTTCCCGTCGCTGCAGCCGAAAAGGGACATCGATTTAACCCCACTAACGATTAGAAAATCAAACGAATTTTCTTGAAACGAAAATTTCCGGATGAAAATCTATACGTGTATGGCCAGCATAAGACTGGCTATACACGTATAGATTTTCATCCGGAAATTTTCATTTCAAGAAAATTTGTTTGATTTTCTAATCGTTAGTGGGGTTAAACTGATGTCCCTTTTCGACTGCAGCGACGGGAAAATTTGTGGGGGCAGAAGGGAAAACTTTTCTCGATCAACGAATTTTCGGGCAGTGTATGTGCTTATCGTTCAGAAATTACATTCATTTTAAAATTAAATGTTAAAAGCAAAAGACAATTTTCGAACAACATTCGTCTATTCAACAAATGTTCAAAGAATTGTCGTACGAATGTTCTACGAATATTCTCGTCCAAAAATCTATACGTGTATGGCCAGCATAAGGCAGCCCATTGTGAGGAGGTTCTTACATTTTTATGCATGTATTGGATCTTGAGGGATCTGGTGATACCTATATGCAGAGCATTTTACTGAACCTCATGCATGAGAAGACATTCACAGGCCAACAATTCTCAGAGATTCATTTAATTACCATTGCTCCTTTCAAGATAAGCTGGTTCCCCTGCTGTAAGCTTGCCCTCTTCTCAACTTCTGTTCACATGCTTGCTTAGGTGTATTGGGGTGACGTAAGCATGCATGTATGTTCTTGAAAAAGGAAATAACAAAGGTTAAGGCAACTGGAAAACTAATCAATTCTTGTGGTACCCAATACATCACTCACCGATTAAGTGTTGTCATTATAGCCAAACATATTGCAGAAAAAAGAAAATATCCCCTGTATCAAGAGTTAGAGGAATAAAGTAGCGATTTTATTGACAAAACATCCCCTGATTGGGTATCAAACTTTGAGTATTGATATTTAGAAGTTAAAATTGTCACAGATTTCTTTCTATATTGAGAAAAGGGAGGAATTGCACATCCACTGCATGAATCGCTTCAGCTTCCATTGCCCATGCTCACATCAATTGGGGCTGCACTGTAAATGGAATCATGTGACGCTGGTGACGTCAACGCTTTTTACAATGAAGTAGCGTAGCTTTGTCTGGACATTGGACGTTTCACCAACTGTTCCTTTTGACGGCGTTTCCACCTCGGTTGAACATGCCCCTCACTCATTTTTTTAAAGGAACAAAACCGTTTTAATAAATGAGTGAGGGGTGGGTTCAACCGAGGAAGAAATGCAGTCAAAACTAACAGTCAGTGAACTATCCGACAACTGGCTTTTTCTGCATTTTCTTGAAACGGGGTCCAGAAAAACTGAGGGAGAGTGACCCGTTTTAGAAATTGGGTCTGCAGGAGTTGAACTGTCCCAGCATATGCCAACTTATACTTAGGCGATTGGGAGGCGTGGCTATTTGCGGGTGAGGCGTCACCGGTGTGCCTGTCCAGGGTATTGTCCAGGTACATCGACGTCCTTATGTTTTGGTCTTTAACACCTGAGGAAATTGAGGACTTGATGATCGAACTATAGGTGAACCCTTATAACTTTCATATTCATCAGCGACTGGCACTGTAAAAGGGTGACGTTTTTGGATTTGACAATTGAACTTACCGACTAACAGAAAGTAAAACTAAACTATATAGGAAATTTACAGCCACCAATAGCTTGCTTCATGCAGGCAGCTTCCATCCGCAGTCTTTAGTTCAGGGCATTCAGACTGGCCAATATCCTAGGGCACAAAGGAATTGCTCCGACCAGAATGACTGAGTTGGAGGAGAGGGAAATACAGTATAGAGTTCGAAATAAAGAATACAAGGACAAATAGTTAAATACAGCTTATAAACGAGCTATACAAAGCAGTCATAATGCCCTGCTTTTTAGACCAGGAAAAAGGGAAATTTGGGACAAAACGGTTCGCCTGTGTCTAGAGTACACAAAACTGACTAACAGTGAGTAATGTTTGTATGGCTCACTGGCCTCTATTGACCAGTGATCCGACTGTGGACAAATTTGTTCCCAATAATCCAAAAATTGTATATTGGAAGACAAAATCATTGCGAGACTTGTTGCACAAGCGTTGGAATGCAGAAATGTGGAACATGTGATTATTATTCCTATATAATAGATGATGATAGGGTGGTCCTGCCCACTGGAAGGACCCTTAGGTGCAATCAATGAGTGACATGTAATACTATGGGGGTGATATGTTAGTCTATGCACCTGTGGGTCCTTCTATATTGGGAAGACTGTCTGCCAACATTCACAGGATCACATTTATGAAATTTCAACGTATCCTTTAAAAGCCCCAACTGCTCATCATGTCTACTTGCAACAAAATAGGGACCCCAGATGCATTCTTGAGCTAGTGGAGGTGGTTCCCTGCAGCAGCAGAGGGGTTGATTTATGATTGTTAATTATTGCAACATGAGGCCAGGTGGATTTGGGAGCTGGAAGCGACCAAGCCACCTGGCCTTAATGAGAGCTTAAGTTTTTTTCTCCATTTTTACCATGACTCCTTTTTTTCTTCCTCGCATAATTCTCAGGTATAAATAATATTTTTTAGGTATAATAGAAATAGGTGTGAGGGAGATGATGGGAAATTCATGAATATGGACATACTCTAATATGTTGCCTCCTCTAGACCACAATAGAGGAATCCAGCTATATTCATCACAAAACTAGTATTTGAATGCATTGCTTTGGAAAATCATAAATGCAGTTCTTCACCAGTTCCTTTGGGATGCCATAAAGTCAAGGATTAACAACGCATATACAAAGTGCCCATCTACTCAAGGTGGACCCAGGACAGGCCCACACCTTAAATGTTGAACTGTAATTTACATCTTCCAGATCAGGGGTCTTCAAACTATGGCCCTCCAGTTGTTCAGGAACTACAATTCCCATCATGCCTAGTCATGTCTGTGAATGTCAGAGTTTTCCAATGTCTCATTGGATGTGTAGTTCCGCAACAGCTGGAGGGCTGTAGCTTGGGGATCCCTGTTCCAGATGTTTGTTGCTTGGCTCTCACATTGAAGTACCAAAATATGTGTGGTTCTCTTTACTTACTAAATAATATAATATAGAAATACGTGTATGTCACTTTTTTTTTCTTTTTTTCTTCTTTTTATGGGTTTTAAAGAATTAAGTGGCACAAAACGGAGCCTTTGGGCATTCCCCGGCTCGAGGTAATCAACAAAACATCTCTAGTTATCTCCACTCGGCTCTGTTAGGCGTTCACCGTTAAGAAATAACTTTTGAAATAAAGAAAAATAGAAGGGCCTCTGCAATATCCCCAATACCCATGGTGCAGCACATTACAAACATGTATCGTGAATATTAGTACATTCATTTCCCCAGATACCCATGGAGAGTTCTCAGATCACCTTTGTTCTGAAATAGTAGATGCAATCACCCAATAACTATAACCTTAGATACTATGTGGCTGTGAATTGAGAATCTAGTCATAAGTCCCACACCTTGTTGAACTTAGGAGACCACCCACAAGATTCATAAGTTGTTTTTTAAAGGGGTATTACCTTATTTACCTGGATTTTCCAAAATAAAAAGCCAGGGGCCTTCTTAGACTTCCACTTCAAGGTAATGGCCTTATGGGCATAAAAAAGCAGTCGACTGACAAGGGTCCTAAGAGCTTGATGGGGGACCAATGCGCCCACCAACCAAAGCAAATATACATCAACAGTGGTGAGCTGTGTGACGAAACCAGCAATCTCAGACCAAAAAGTTTTAATATTTGCGCAAGTCCAGAAAATGTGGTGAAAATCCACATTGTCACCCACGCATTTCCAACACTGAGAGGAGCGTATTTCACTTTTTAAGAAGTTTGGTATATATTAACGGGTGGAGCTAGGACAGCAGGATATTTTTTTAGTATAGTCCTGTGTTTTGTTTTGAGTGTGTACCATTTGCGTACTTTAATTTATAGAATAAAGATATTTATTTTAAGTTTGGGAGTAGTTGGGAGTTATACGGTTGGGAGTTGTCCTACATCCACATATTTTCAGGTCTTCAACTTTTTCACTAAATAAGCCTAACCTTTTCCAATACATAGAATTTGCAATTAAGATAAATTAAGAAAGAGTTGAGCCCATATCCATTGACTGGAGTTTTTGTAGGAGTAGTGTGCCTTGTCTCTATGCCAAAAAATTCTCAATTTTTAACGCAAGAATTTCTGTGTTTTTCTCCATCTACTAGAGTCACCATTTTGAAAGAGAAGGAAACCCGGAGAAGTAAAGGAGTTGCATTTGTCTTATTTTTAGATAAGGAAGGTGCACAAAACTGTGCTAGAGCATTAAACAATAAACAGGTAAATGTCTGGATGATAATGCCATATATAAGTGCTAGTTGCCTTGCCTGATCTAGACTGTATATATGTACTTGTCATGCAGCTGTTCGGCAGAGTACTGAAAGCAAGCATTGCTATAGACAATGGCAGAGCAGCAGAGTTCATCCGGCGGCGAAATTACACTGACAAGTCTAGGTGTTATGAATGTGGAGTAAGTAAAATCTGAACAATATAGTATAATAAAGATGTGCTTGAAATTAAAACACAAATATTCACTGCGCTAAATGTCCCTACAGTAATAATGTTTATACACTGACTGATATTTTTTTAATTGTACTAAAGGATTCAGGTCACTTGAGCTATGCATGTCCCAAAAATATGTTAGGTGATCGTGAGCCTCCGCAGAAGAAGGAAAAGAAGAAACGGAAGAAAGTAGTTGAAGTGGAAGAACTGTATGTATTTTCATCATGTCATTTGACTAAATGTACTATAAATATTATTATATTGCATGCATTTTACTTAGGAAACACATTACATTTCAGACCTGAAGAGGAAGAGGAAGAGAGTGAGGATGAAGGTGAAGATCCAGCTCTTGACAGCCTTAGTCAAGCAATAGCTTTCCAGGTACGTGTTGTTGTTCTTATACAGGATTTATATTGCGCAGCGCATTTTCAATACAGGAGGAATCCAAAGGCCCTGCCCATTGGAGTTTACAATCAAAAAGGAACAGTCAACTGATACAAAATGTAACTGTGGGAGTTTTGACTAGTAACGCATCAAAAAAAAGACAGGTTGAGGATTAGGATTTTAAGGTGCAATACATGGTGTTTGTTGAGTTTTCAGTTTGAGAAAGGGATATCTGGTTAACTGATGCATTCTCACTGTAAACAAGTAATGATTATGGAGAATAGTTTCTTTTACCAGAAAAAGGTGCCATTAAAGTGGAACTTTTACCTACCCCACCCCATTTTTTTCTTTTTTGTTAAGCCTTACCTAACTAGTGGTGAGTTCTGCTAAATTTTGATACCCACTCACATAGCAGATCCAGCTCTGTTCAGCTAAGAGACTTCTCTTCAGGCAGCACCGGTCCCATTGTGCTGTGTTTCCCCGTTACATTGTCACTAGGCTTCTGGCTGTTGCATGTTCAGCCGGCACGCCTCCCAAAGATGTGCGGACAGACCCACCCCCCTTCCTCCTTTCTTTAGTGAAAGCCTATGCCTCCTAGGATTTGTGACTTTCATATCCCGGGAGGCACAGCGTGCAGTGATCACGTCATTCACCCAAGGAGGGTGACGTGCATGAGCAGGCGGGGTGGAAAGGCGGGATCGTCCTCGGGAGCCTTTAGATCCGCTTTAAGCATCACCAGGCCTGGGATCCCTATCCAGTTATACCACTGTTATGCAAAAAAAACAACAATCACCAGCACATAGAAGTCTTTAAAAATATGGTCCAAAAAGAGATCAAAGAATTAGATATTTGGAAAAACAGATCAACTAAAAAAAACAAGGGAAGCCATAAAGAAGATAGAAGAAAGAAAAGATTTAATCATCAGACCCGCTGACAAAGGGGGAGGACTAGTTCTACTGAAGAAAAAAGAATATGACAGAGAACTAAATATGATTTTAAGTGATGAAATCACATACAAAAAATTGATGCAAGAAGACTCCACAAAGAAACTGAAGAGAACTAGAAACATGGATCAAGAAAGGTACAGACATGGGCATATTAAAAAAAAAAAAAAAAAAAGCCAAATATCTAAATCTCAAAGCACCTAGAATACCGGTAATATACCAGGTACAGAAAATTCATAAGAATCTAAATCAACTACCAGGACAACCCATGATAAGTGGGATCAACTCACTTTATGCAAGGGTAGGTGAATAATTAGATGTATTCCTACAACCGTTGGCAAGCAGGGGAAAATCCTTCCTCAAAGATTCAAAAGATGTAATAAAATCAATTCAAAACATAAGCGTAGAAGAACAAACTATACTTTCTACCGCAGACATAGAATCTTTGTATACAAACATCAAACAAACAGATGTGTTGAAAGCAGTAAAATGGGCACTTATGGAACAGACGGCCATCCCCATAACCCAAATAGAATTCTTACTAGAAGGATTAGAAATGGCGATGGTAAATAACTACTTTTGACACAATAATGAATTCTACAATCAGATAAAAGGGGTGGCAATGGGGGCTAAGTACGCCCCCAACGTAGCAAATATATTCTTACAAAAATCGGATTATGAGGAGATATACAATCAACACATCCCACAGCTGAAATACTACAGGCGCTTCATAGATGACATTATGTTAATCTAGGAAGGAACTGAAAAGAGTTTTGAAACATTCATGGAATACCTGAACATCTATGATATAAAACTAACAGGAAACTGGAATACTAGCACTATACAATTTCTAGACCTAGAGTTATATAAAAAAAGTAACCAGTTTAAAACAAAAACCCACTTTAAAACCGTAGATAGGAATGGCTACATATCAACTAGAAGCTGCCATCACCCGATGTTGACAAAAGCAATTCCAAAAGGCAAGTTAACAAGAATTCTGTGAAATTGTGATGAAGATAAATACTTTTTTGCACAAACAGACATTTTAATAAGATTTGAAGAAAAGGGTCAGATAGACGAGCACTATTAAGCACAAGGGACCAAATAAGCAAAATGGAGAAGTCATGCTGAAGGACAAACCAAAAAAACAGAATAAAAAGGATACAGCATTCATCACTGGGTACAATACACAACATAAAGCAGTAGAAAAAAAGCATTAAAAAATACTGGCCCATTTTACTCAGAGACCACACCCTAAAAGGAATAATACCCGAGAAACCTACATTTATTTATAGAAAAGCTACTGGATTAAGAAACATGAACAACGGGATGGATTCTACAAATGCGGAAAGTGCCAAGGTTGTAAACTTACAAAAGGGAATAAAAAAGTGACAACATTTGCGGGTACAGATGGGTTGGAGTATAAAATCAAAGAATTCATCACATGCCAAACTAAATATGTCACCTCTCTGTTAACCTGCCCCTGTGGTTTGAAATACGTAGGAAGAACCACTAGGTGCCTATACAAAAGAATCAATGAGCACATCTACAAAATCAAAACAGGCTTCAAAAATCACAGCGTGTCCAGGCATTTTAGAGACTTGCACAATAGAGACCCATCTTTATTAAATTTCCATGGGATAGCTAGGGTTAAACATTAATGGAGGGGCTGCAATATGAGAAACCCAAGTATCCAAGAACGAAACATACTGGATATATAAATTAAATACCCTCAGCCCACTAGGTTTGAACATGGAGATAGACCTTAATTGTTTTATCAGTGACTTTTAAACATTAAATTAATTTTGAACATCAAAAGAATTTTAAATACATTTTCCATAACTTGTAATTAAATATCAATCATCTTAAATATATATATTTACATTTTTTACACTTCAATTTATACTAGTGTTCACTTTACGAATATATGCATCGTCTTCCCTTTCAAAAAAGCATACTGTGTATAATATAATATGAAGTCTATTGAGCCTATAATTAATACAAAGTCTGAGGTCACATGAGGTCACTTAATATCATTTTAAATAAAACATTTTTGGTACCAAATATTTTAATTACCCTTCTGAGATAAGAGGCTGTCAGTAACTCTCTTTAAAATCCTTTATTGCATATTCATATTCTAAGTAAACTGGAGAAAGTAAGTAGTTACCCTAAAGCACACTAGATGGCACCAAACGGAATACCATACAAAATTTAACAGTCCTTATATATATATATATATATATATATATATATATATATATATATATATATATATATATATATATATATATATATATATATATACACACACACACATTTTTTATCCATATAAATTTTAAATGTTCATGTTTATCCTGTATGTTATAAATAAAATAAAATGTTGTTTGTTATTTTAATTTTAAACAAATCAAGGTCATGGAGTATATAGGAAACTGTGTATCCACTTTGCAGGGAAACACATGGAATCGGGGGTGCCATAATAAATTGATAGGCAAAAGTTTTATTAATAGCAACAATAATATCGGCCCGTTTTGAAATAATGAGACATTTTAAATACAGCAATAAACATAGACGGGGTAAAAATCTGGCCATAACCATTGTCATCCAATCAGAATGAAGTAGGAAGTATAAGAACATTAGCATGATGTCCGCAGGGTAACTTCTTGAAGACGCCATATCCGTTGAAATGCATTGAGGTTAATCCTGCGGCATCCCTTCCGGGCGAGGTGGAACAGTTGAAACGTACGCTACGCGAGCGGCGTTTCCTGGTTACTATATACTGGCGATTTGAAGTTAGTGCTACTGGAAAAGCACTAATAAATGTGAGTTTCACTACCTTATTTGTACTCTGCATTAATAATTTAATAAATACGTCTGCGCAATGAAAATTATTATCTGTTGGATATCCCTGAGTTCCAACTACATCTTGGTGAAACCTATCAGAAGGGGCTTGTTACATCCACATCCACCAAACTGATCCAGATCCAGTCAGGTTCATTATCAGCTCTATAGGTCCTGGGGGCCTGAGTAGTTCTGGTGGGTTGCCTATACTTATTAAAGCAGAAGTATCTTCGCTTTTTTACCTACAGGTAAGCCTATAATAAGGCTTACCTGTAGGTAAAATGAATATCTCGTAAACCTGTAAAGGTTTAGGAGATATTCTCCCTGCATGCAGCCGCTGAAAGCAGCAGCGCATGCGTTCTGAAGGTCTGGCGGACCTTTAGAGCTCTTTGCCAGCTCCTTACCAGAAAGTGACTCCCACGTGGCTCCGGCCACTCACAGTGCCGGAGCCGCTGAACCCGGAAGAGACGCCGAGGGAACATGACGGCTCCCTCAGCAGTGTTGGGGCGACCGCGTCGGGGCTTCGTTTTAAGGTAAGTATTTCATAATGAGCTAGTATGTGATGCATACTAGCTCATTATGCCTTTGTCCTGCAGGTTTTTTTTTTTGTTACAAGGATACAACCGCTTTAAGGTGGAAGAGCACGGATCACCTACCAATAGCACAACTCCTGGAGCACAGATCAATTTAAAAGGGGAAGAAGCTTTCACACCCCAATTGGTCCTAAGCAATTATGAACTATTCATACACACCAACATTCCTTTGAAGTCACATCATTTATTGCACCTTTTAAATTTTTATTTTTTATCATTTTTATTTTTTTCTAATATTTGTGAAAATCTACTTAAGACGCACAATTTATAGTTTGAGCACCTTGGAATATATTGCACTTTGTAGTTTTGCACTCACAATTGCAAAACTGGTTTAATATATATGAATTTATGCATATGTCCATTAGCACTTTAAATATGTATTTGAATGTATGAGTAGTTCATTGGAATATAAAACTGCTATGCTTTATTGGAAGTGGGTATAGTGGTAGTCATTCATTGCAATGCTCCCTTAGTGACATTATACACTGCCATTGGACAGGTGCTATCTTTGCCTGTGCTCTGTGTCAAGAATCTTTTGGCCCATATAATTTAGGATTTTGCAAAGCTGCTAGGGTGGGAGGAGGAGAACTGCATATATGGCTGCTTTATGGGGGAGAGGGTTGACAACTGCATATGTTTGATCAAAGTCCAAATATGGTTTGGACCTGGGTTTGACGCTAGATTCACACTAGAAATTATTACTTTTTTTTTTTTTTTTTTTTTGTTTAACCCAGCAGCTGACTGAAAAAAAAAAACGGAAGGGTGGCCCTATTAAGTGATGTTAATGCGGCGATCTCCCCCTGATGTGCTATTGTTCTTACAGGGGGACTGCTCACCCCCACCAGAACACAATGATCAGGCTGCAAGCATTGATTGGATGTTGGTTTTTCAGCATGCCTGTCCAACAGACAATCAATAGACCAGCTTCTGTCAGACAGGCTGCTGTAAAACACTGGCTGAATGTCAGATGGTTTCTGTTAAATGGGCCGATACCTGCCGATATTCGACTGTGTACTAGCTTTTAGAGTTTGGAAAGAATTGTCCAAGCCAGTAGCATGAGATGTGCACGAGGAAGGTAAATTTTTACATTTGTTGTATCCCTTTGTCATCCAAGTTTGCTCTATTAGTAGATTAAAATATTCAGAAAGGTATCATTTCAATGCTGCATCCCAATGTAAGTAAGATAATGAGCTACTCTCATGTAATACTTTTACTGTTTTGTGTACAATGCACAAAAGAAAAAAAAAAAAACCTAATGAGCAGACTTTACTGGTACCACAAATTTTAACATATCGTTTTATTAATATAATTTAGAAACATTTTGAACCAACAATGGCCCTACAGTATCACAAGTTATTACATATTATAAATACATGTAAGGCCTCTTTCACACGGGTTTTCCGATCAGGTCCACCTGTCAGTTTTTTCAGGTGGACCTGATCGGATGCTCCATGCACCTTTTATGGGGCAGCGGATGTCAGTGGTGACATCTCTGCTGACACCCGCTGCTCTTCGATCCGATCCGGTCTGTGAAATCTAGACGGATGTAAACAATATTTTCCATCCGTCTGGAGGATCGGATAAAAACGGACAGGTGGTCCTTTTTCATCCGATTCCCCCATAGAGGAGAGCGGAGATCTAACAAGTCTGTCTCTGCACACACAGCAGACGGAGCTGTCATCCGCCTGCTCAGCGGATTGATTGAGCAAAACTGAGTCCGCCGGGCGCAAAGCCCGTGTGAAAGGACCTTAGTTGCATTCCAAAAGGAGAGCCTTTATCTTTCTCAAACTAAACATACATTGCAGTTTTAAAGCCACACAATTGGCAACCCAGCATATGTTGCTTAGAGCATTAGTAAACGATGGAAAAGCTTTCCATAAGATTGAGTTTTTTTCGCAGATAGTCCACTTCCTCAGGATTGAACGGTATTGTGGTAGACGAAATTAAACAATACACAAATGAATATAATGTATTACCAACAGAGTATGAAAAAAATCCTAAACAAATAGTTATTACATTACAAAAGCGCAGATACATATGTGTTTACATGTCCTATCGTGTGTGCATAAAACAACCAGTGCAGGATTACGATACTCCCTGGACAGACACAGGTGTAGAGAGAGGACTACTAACTAATGGGGATAGGGACCTAAAGCAAAAATGTGCCACTCCAGGTTAGAAGTATAATGGCAGCAGGTAAGTATAGGCCACCAATAATATGACAACCACACAAACGCTATACCCATATCCATTGTGGTCTATATTTGCAGTTTCAGGGACTTGCAACTTCAGAACACAGTTATTACTAATGATCACTCCTGCCAGTAATTAGTGCTACAATAAAAGTTACAGGATATGTACAAGTGTGTTGCATTCCTAGTTTATTTAAATGGCAATTCCATGTTTGACTAAATTGCACGTCCTAATACTGTAATGCCACATATTCCTTATATATAATTTCCACAACACACACCAAGGTTTTTTTTTTTTTGTTTTTTTTTCCCCTCTTCATTTTAGCAAGCAAAAATAGAAGAAGAAGCAAATAAATACAGACCGACCACAGGGGACGCCTCTACATCTGATGATTCAAGAAAACCTAGAATAAAAAAGAGCGCATACTTCAGTGATGAAGAAGAACTGAGTGACTGAATTGGTGTACATTTTATTGTGTAAATATTTTTTACTATATAAAGGCATTAAATAGGCCTTCTTGAACATGACTTTATTTAAAGAAAAGCAGATTTGTCTACATTTTAGCTGTTTTGCATCCACAGATTTGGGGACATGTTTAGGTGTTATTTATTCATGGATGACACTGCTGTCTGCTTTTATAGATATTGGACATAACCCAGTTTTCATATTTCCAGTGTCATCTATGAAACTAAAACAAATATCTGGCTCTTTTGGGCAACATCACACTTTGGTCAGTTACTTTTTTTTTTTTCTATTTTTTTATACCCAGTATTGTATAATCCAGATTTAGAAACTGTAATATGGATTATATTAAAGTGTTTTGTACAGTATATCCCAACAAAGAACTTTGTGCCTTTTTTGTTCTGATGAATACATATACATTGGATATAAAGTCTACACACCCCTGTTAAAATGTCAGGTTTCTGTGATGTTAAAAAATGAAACAAAGATAAATCATTTCAGAACTTTTTTTAATGTGAACTATAAACTGCACAATGCAATTGAAAAACAAACTGAAATCTTTTATGGTGGGAAAGTAAAAATAAAAAACTAAAAAAATGTGGTTGCATAAGTGTGCACACCCTCTTATAATTGGAGATGTAGCTGTGTTCAGAATTAAACTATCACATTCAAACTCAAGTTAAATAGGAGTCAGTACACACCTGCCATAATTTTAAAGCTCCTCAGATTACACCCCCCCCCCCCCAATAAAGCAATAAAGTTCAATTGTTCTATTAGGTCTTTTCTGACATTTCCTTAGTCTCATCCTATAGCAAAAGCCATGGTCTGCAGAGCGCTTCCAAAGCATCAGAGGGATCTCATTGTTAAAGCGGTTGTATCCCGCTTTTTGACACATTTACCTACAGGTAAGCCTATAATAAGGCTTACCTGTAGGTACAAATAATATCTCCTAAACCGGCACGGTTTAGGAGATATTTACAGTGCATGCAGCTGCTCGCGCGAGCGGCGCATGCGCTCTGAAGGTCCGGGGGGACCTTCAATTAACTTGCCGGGAGCTTGCCGGAAAAATCACTCCCGCGCGCATGCGCGGGAGTGACGTCATCGCGGCTCCGGCCAATCAGCGCGCTGGAGCCGTCTCTTCCGGCCAATCAGCGCGCCGGAGCCGCCGAACCCGGAAGAGACGACGAGGGATCATGGCAGCGCCCGCATCGATGTCCGGGGGTCCGTGTCGGGGCTTCGTTTTAAGGTAAGTTAAACATAATGGGCTAGTATGCGATGCATACTAGCTCATTATGCCTTTGTCTTGCAGGTTTTTTTTGTTCATAGGGTTTACAACCGCTTTAAAAGGTATCAGTCAAGAGAAGGGTACAAAAGAATTTCCAAGGCATTAGATATACCATAGAACACATGAAAGAGTCCTTATCAAGTGGAGAAAATATAGTACAACAGTGACATTAGCAAGAACTTTATGTCCCTCCAAAATTGATGAAAAGATGAGCAGAAAACTGGTCAGGGAGGCTGCCAAGAGGCCTACAGCAACATTAAAGGAGCTTTAGGAATATCTGGTAAGTACTGGCTGTGTGGTACATGTGATAATCTCCTGTATTCTTCATATGTCTAGGCTATGGGGTAGAGTGGCAAGATGGAAGCCTTTTCTTACAAAGGAAAACATTCAAGCCTGGCTACATTTTGCAAAAACACATCGGAAGTCTCCCAAAAGCATGTGGGAAAATGTGTTCTGGTCTGATGAAACCAAGGTTGAACTTTATGGCCATAATTCCAAAAGACGAGTTTGGCGCAAAAACAACACTGCACTTGACCTGTTGTCCCTTGTTTTGTTCTAGTGCTGCCTTGTGTGGCATGGTGCTGTATTTGTCTGTTTTGTTTTGTTGGAAAACTTTAATAAACACAAATTTTCAAAAAAAACAACACTGCACATCATCAAAAGAATACCATACCCACAGTGCAGCATAGTGAACCTGCTCTCATCTGTGAAAAGTAAAGGGCTCCTGTGGCGGACCTGCCAATTCTGGTGTTCAGTGAAAAATTCCAATCAAACTCCACGGTGCCAGGCAGTGAGAACAGGGTCCACTAGTGGATGTCAGGCCTTTAGGTAACCCTAAAGTTGGTTTCTGATTGTTTGGTCAGAGACATTTACACTAGTGGCCTGCTGGAGGTCATTTTGTAGGGCTCTGGCAGTGATCATCCTGCTCCTTGCAAAAAAGAGGTGGATACTGGTCCTGCTGATAGGTTAAGGACCTTCTACGGCCTCTGCTAAAGTAACTGTACATCTCTCTTAAAGTAACTGCCTGTCTCCTGGAATCTTCTACATGCTCTTGAGATTCTGCTGGGAGGCACTGCAAACTTTCTGGCAATGGCATGTTTAAATGTGCCATCCTGGAGGGGATGGACTGCCTGTGCAACCTCTATAGTGTCCAGGTACTGACTCATGCTACTAGTACAAACACTGACTCTAGCCAAATGCAAAACTAGTGAAAAACAGTCAGAAAAGATGAGTATGGAAAAATGTCAGTGGCTTCCACCTATAAACCATTCCTGTTTTGGAGGTTGTCTCATTTTTTGCCCATCTAGTGCTCCTGGTAATTTCATTACCACTAAAGCAGCTGAAACGGATAAACCACCCCCTCTGCTACTTAACCGACCATATCAATATCCCAGGAGTTTTATTGAATTGATGCTATACTCTGATTAAAAAGTGATCCTTTAATTTTTTTGAGCAGTGCATTAGTTTAGTTTAAGGGTGTGCACACTTATGCACCCATATTATTTTCGGTTTCTATTTCCCCCCCCCCCCCCCCCAAAAAAAATCTTTTAGTATGTTGTTCAACTGAGTGGTACGGTGTATAGGTCACATTAAAGGTGGACAAAGTTTGGAGATGATTTATCTTTGTCTCATTTTTTTTTACATCACAGAAATCTGACATTTTTTTAGTGTGTGTACGCTTTTTATAATAAACTTTTTGTATTGTAATATTGATAGGATTTTGTTATATCTATTCAGGAAGTACAAAAAAATACCTGTTGATCTTAAAATTCATGGCTGTCTGACTTCTGCTTCTAAAGCAGTCTTCTCTTCCCCTGAGTTTACAGGATGCCCTACATATGTTATGGAGATATGGAGGCATTCTGTAGTCCTAACACACTTGTCCTAAGGAAAATTGATGCTCCCTCATATTTAAGTATTTTTACTTTCGGACGAGAAGTGTGTAATTGGCAGGATGACCAGCTGAAAAGAAAGGAAAAAGAGCAACCATGACTAAAAATTAATACGCTGAAATACATGAAATTACTATGTATGTAATAACGCCTGAATGCAGACTTTGGGGTGCTTTTTCCATAGGGTGCAGTGATTGATGTCGTCCTAGGAAATTTCATTATCACTCCACAACCCTATTTTCCCCAATCATCTTCCAGGACAGCCAAATGAGAGATGGTTCTTCTCTCAAGCCAATAGATTAAAAAGTCCCTCCTGCCCCTCATCCCTCGGTTTAGTGTGCTTTTCTTAACGTCCAGGAGTACATTAAAATGTTTTTCTAGTAGCAGTAGTAGAGATGTTAAGGCCTTGAAAAAGCAGAAAAAATTGGGAAAATTTATTCATTTTTTTTTTCATTTGTTTTGTTTTTCCCCAGAAAAATTGGAAAAAACTGTTATTTGACAATAATAATATATCTATGACATGGTATTCAAACGATATGACATAAAGACCGTAATAAAATATTTCTGAGACTTTATGTAAAGTCTTTAATTATTGCAAGTTCTCTTAGCTGAAGGCAAGAGTTTTGCGTAGGGCGGGGCAAGGACGCTGACGTCATCACGCATGCCTATATCGTACTTGCGGTGTGGAGTACACGCTCAAGCGTTGTTACCCTAGTGTCTGGAAATTAGTGGTTTGAATCATTTTAAATAAAGCCTGTTTTTAGACTTGCTTACACTATGGAAGCCTTCTTTCTTCTATCCTCCTCTCATCTGTGATTGTAATGTACACAAGAAGCATCACTGTGAGGAACCCTGTCTTTCGCAAGCAAAGAACCATTGGGGAGATCAGCTTTTTTGCATATTAGCTGGTTTATAATCTGACCAGCCATTTTTTCTGGCGAGTCCTTTTAGTGTGATTGGTTTACATACAGTGGCAGAAGGAACTCTTTTAAGAAGCTGACACAACACTGGATTGGATTGTTTTTGGGACTTTTTTCTTTCTGAATATTACAGACCTTTTTATATCATATTGGTTGGATATATGAAATTTATTTTCACGAAGAATTAAGTTGCACAATATTTACACGTTTGCAGTTTTTGATATAGCATTTGCACACTTTATGCATACCAGCACTTTTTTAATATATATATTTTGGATATTATATGTGTGATGAGATTATTTCAATGTTTGCACTAGCACTTTGAATATTTGATTGTGAAGAAGTATAATATTGTAAATAGGTAGAGACAGATCAGCGCTAACTACTCAATCACTTTGCATTCTGGCTATGGACCTTTTTTCTCAGGATGTTGCCCCAAAAGAGTGGGGTGACTCCTGAAGCCCCAACATTTTCTCTTGTGTGGATCCTGTCACCACTGGATTTTTGTGGAGGACAGGTCTGATATATTTTTTGTTTCCCTTTGGTCCTGGTATTGCTTTGGCACCAGTTTGTGGGGTGCCACATGGGACCTTGGCTGGCCTATTGAGTCCGGTAACTGTTCCCAGTATGGACATCGGTTACAGCGGAAGTGAGTGGTGGTGGCATCAGTTCTGGTACCAGTCTACAGTACGAGTCAGGGGAGTCAGGTACGCTGTGAGTCCAGAAGGGGCTGAGCATAAAAGCTGGATCTGAGTCCTGAGCCTTGGATATGGCCTGGGCACCAAGGCCAGATCTGGGGGGGGGGGGTGACCATCCCCCCCAAATGTCAGTTGTACCTCCTAACCACCCCAGATGCTGTGCCCAATTGCTAAGCTTCTTTCCCATCCTATCACACAGCTCCTCCTCCCCACATTTTCTACAGTTTAGATCATTCCTTTGCACACAGCCACAATCTGCACAGGT
The DNA here is from genome assembly GCF_965119305.1 of Pelophylax lessonae. Lineage (NCBI taxonomy): Eukaryota > Metazoa > Chordata > Amphibia > Anura > Ranidae > Pelophylax > Pelophylax lessonae. The sequence goes on along the minus strand of NC_138771.1, from coordinate 241,551,008 downwards.
TATAGTTGGCTACTGCAGCTACACTGCCGTTCCGACCAGGGAATTTGACAGGTCAGAACTGGCAGCAGTTCATGGCTGTGTGTAAAGGGAAGGGATCTCAGCTGTGTGTAGTGTGAGGAGAAGGATCTGTGTGCTGTGCTTGGATGGGAATGGAGCTCTGTCAAGTTCCCTGCCAGTGGTGATCCCGGTGTCCTGCCCTGCCAGTGCTCACCCATCCTCTGCCCCTTCAGCGGTGAACCCTGTCCTCTGCCCTGCCAGCAGTCACTACTGTCTTCTGCCTCTCTAGTGGTTATCCTGTCCTTGGCTCTGCTGACCCTGGTCCATTGCCCTGCTGACCTCATGTATACTGCCCTACCAATTCCTGTGCAATCCCCTGCTGACCTTCAATCCTTTGCCCTGCTGACCCACTGTACACTGGCCTAAAAAGCAGTAGTCACTGCACACTGCTCTACAAACTGCTGACCTTCCATCCTCTGCCCCCCTGACATTTTTACTGCACCTCTACATCAAACATGCTAGATCTGGCCCTGGTGGGCACATAAGACTGATGCATTTTGAACGCAATGACCCATATTGAAGGCTGGGTTGCTCTTTTTGGATAGCAGACCAGCGGACCTCAAAAAGTTGTTGGGATCTGATAGAGAGAGGGGTTCTCCCAGACCCTACAAGGCAGAATGCAGGGACAGACTGGAAGCTGCTTACAGGAGCAGATTGGAACCCAGTAAGTACTGTTTACCATTTTGTTCTTATGGTCTGCCTTAGCTGTTTTGGAGGCTACAAGTGTATTTTTTCTACGAAGCAGAAGAGAATCAAATACATCATCGGTTAAGACTCACGCCAACCTAACTTGGGCAGAAAGAGCAGGAACATCTGTGGAACTAACTTGCAGAGCTGCCACTTGGTTGAGACATCTTCATCAAGGATTATATGTCCCACCCTAAGTTATGAGCTAGTTTTTTTGATTATCCTCCCCAGAAAATTCCCCATTAGTCTTACCGGTAACAATATTTCTAGGAATATTCCAGGACAGTATTCCTAGTTCTCTATATAAGCGCTGTATGTTACTGTTACTTTGCAACAGCCCGTTTAAAGTAGGCCAGAGAATATAGTGGAGTTTCTGGAAAATATTGAGATATGGCTTCTTTGCATGAATGAACATCACCTCACATTTTTGGTTAACACGGCGAACTGTATTCACAGACCGTGATTTGTGGAAGTATTACTGAGCCCATACATTAAAGTCCATCACATAATCATGCCTGTTTTTAATGCAGTGCTGGCTGAGGGCCCAAAACCCTCACAAATGCTTTTCTGGAAGAATGGTAAAAAAAACAGACACACTCCTAAACCTTGTGGACAGCCTTCCCAGAAGAGTTGAAGCTGTTATAGCTGCAAAGGGTGGGCCAACTCAATTTAGAACTCTATGGACTAAGACTGGGATGCCATTAAAGTTCATGTGCGTTTAAAGGCAGGTGTCACTATACTTTTGGTAGTGTTGTGCATGTACATGAAAGGTCACCAGCTTTCCATTGTACAAGGAAAAATAGGTCAGAAGGAGGAAATGGATATTTGATCAAGCAAAAGGGTTAGGGGTCTGGGGATAAAGCAGGGATGAGTGACGAGGTGGGAGAACAAATAGAAGACAATGGGGAAGGTGGGAAAGGGAGGCATGATAGAAGGGCACAACAGACAGAAGAAAGTTGTGACCCCCCCCCCCCCCAGCTCCACCCTACCCCCACCGTGCTTGAAAAAAATGCCTTTCTCTTTCGTTCATTGACACAGTTCCTGATCTTCTTAGATATTGGGCTATACTGCCCCCTACAGGAGTAGGCTACTAGGCAGAAAAAAGGTCTGGCTACTCCTATGGCCAGTCCCAGGGGGTATACAGGGAGTGCAGAATTATTAGGCAAATGAGTATTTTTGAGGATTAATTTTATTATTGAACAACAACCATGTTCTCAATTAACCCAAAAAACTCATTAATATCAAAGCTGACTATTTTTGGAAGTAGTTTTTAGTTTGTTTTTAGTTTTAGCTATTTTAGGGGGATATCTGTGTGTGCAGGTGACTATTACTGTGCATAATTATAAGGCAACTTAACAAAAATCAAATATACAGTATACCCATTTCAATTATTTATTTTTACCAGTGAAACCAATATAACATCTCAACATTCACAAATATACATTTCTGACATTCAAAAACAAAACAAAAACAAATCAGTGACCAATATAGCCACCTTTCTTTGCAAGGACACTCAAAAGCCTGCCATCCCATGGATTCTGTCAGTGTTTTAATCTGTTCACCATCAACATTGCGTGCAGCAGCAACCACAGCCTCCCAGACACTGTTCAGAGAGGTGTACTGTTTTCCCTCCTTGTAAATCTCACATTTGATAATGGACCACAGGTTCTCAATGGGGTTCAGATCAGGTGAACAAGGAGGCCATGTCATTAGCTTTTCTTCTTTTATACCCTTTCTTGCCAGCCACGCTGTGGAGTACTTGGACGCGTGTGATAGAGCATTGTCCTGCATGAAAATCATGTTTTTCTTGAAGGATGCAGACTTCTTCCTGTACCGCTGCTTGAAGAAGGTGTCTTCCAGAAACTGGCAGTAGGACTGGGAGTTGAGCTTGACTCCATCCTCAACCCGAAAAGGCCCCACAAGCTCATCTTTGATGATACCAGCCCAAACCAGTACTCCACCTTGCTGGCGTCTGAGTCGGATTGGAGCTCTCTGCCCTTTACCAATCCAGCCACGGGCCCATCCATCTGGCCCATCAAGACTCACTCTCATTTCATCAGTCCATAAAACCTTTGAAAAATCAGTCTTGAGATATTTCCTGGCCCAGTCTTGATGTTTCAGCTTGTGTGTCTTGTTCAGTGGTGGTCATCTTTCAGCCTTTCTTACCTTGGCCATGTCTCTGAGTATTGCACACCTTGTGCTTTTGGGCACTCCAGTGATGTTGCAGCTCTGAAATATGGCCAAACTGGTGGCAAGTGGCATCTTGGCAGCTGCACGCTTGACTTTTCTCAGTTCATGGGCTGTTATTTTGCGCCTTGGTTTTTCCACACGCTTGACTGTTGACTATTTTGAATGAAATGCTTGATTGTTCGATGATCACGCTTCAGAAGCTTTGCAATTTTAAGAGTGCTGCATCCCTCTGCAAGATATCTCACTATTTTTGACTTTTCTGAGCCTGTCAAGTCCTTCTTTTGACCCATTTTGCCCAAGGAAAGGAAGTTGCCTAATAATTATGCACACCTGATATAGGGTGTTGATGTCATTAGACCACACCCCTTCTCATTACAGTATGCTTAATTGGTAGTAGGCTTTCGAGCCTATACAGCTTGGAGTAAAACAACATGCATAAAGAGGATGATGTGGTCAAAATACTCATTTGCCTAATAATTCTGCACTCCCTGTACTACCCTCTCTCTGCATTGGGTACTCAGTTTTTTTCTGCCTAGTCGGTGGTAAGGACTTAGTGCCTTGCTGGGATCTCTGGTGCTGGCAATTTTTTCTTTTTAGATAGATTTTGTTTCTCCTGTTTTTTTTTTTCCTGTGAGATCTACAATCAACTGCCGGACTGGGCGACAGGCTGGATAATCTAGATCTAGTCGTTAGCCCAGTCTGGCCTGCGATCGCATGCAGACCTCCACTCTGCGCTAGGTTGGCCGTGACATAGCCCCATCGGACGGGGGCTTGCCTGCAAGTTAAATACCTTGCAAGGTCGCACACGACCGGGTCTCGGCCCGAGTTGCAGTGTTCCTCCTGGCCGACAGCCCCCTCCATTTCGTTGGTGAGGAGGTTATGTTTGGAGCGATGCCCGTCCTGGTATGGTAAGTAACTATCCCCCTTCTCCCCTGGAGGGTTTTAGGGTGGACGTGGCTCCCTCCATGGGACTGTCGGTCCCCTGGGTTCCCCTCCTTCCCGTTAGGCACCCCTATCGGTCTGGTGGTCCCTGTGGGCCATAGCACCCCCCCCTCCTTTACTATGCTGGGGCTGTGGGGTGGTTTGATCTACCTACCTCCTGGGGTGGGGACAGGGTGCTGTGCTAGCGATTGGGGGGGGGTTGTACCTGCTTGGGACTCCTGCCAGGGCCCCCCTTCCTGCCTGTGCCATTTTCTGAGGCCTAGGGATCCCTCCTGAGTCCCTAGGAGCCTCGTGGGGCTGCCATTTTCTTGTAACCTGTGTGCTGTATGCACGGCGGCCATGTTTGTGTAGTCTGGGCCATTTTGTAGTGGTTTGCCATTGAAAATAGCAGTGGCCATGAGAGTGGAGCCCTCTGGGCAGCGATTTTGGCAGTGGGAGCCCCTCCTCATCCCCTGGTGCTAACGTGGAGTGCAGATTATCCTGGCTGCAGATGCCTATTTCTGCTGGGTGGTAAATCTGGTGGAGTCCACTCCCTCTCTGCTGAGGATCAATTGTTACTGGTGACCTGGTGGTGCTGCCGGAGCGGTGGGGGTGTCCCTTAGCAGTGTTTTTACACCTTTTTTTTCTGGGGTCTCCCTATTGACTGATGGAGTCCTTGAAACACATCTCCCCACCTGATCCCCTCTCAGAGGCTGCAGGGCCTTCAAGGTCCCAACCATCCATTGATGCACTGACAGCGGTCCTGGAGTCCTTTGTGTCCCAGGTGGAGCTGGTTTTTGGGCGACGGCTAGCTAAAAGCTCCCCTGCCTCCTCTGTTTCCTCAGATCCTGAATCTGATTCGGCTGCCGTGGACATGTCACTCTGCTGGGTCTGCGACCATGCGCCCTGAGTTCTCAGATAATGAGGATGATTCCTCCATTCCTGTAGCCGTGCACGAAAAGGCGCTGGTGGATGTGACTTTAAAGATAGAGAACGCAGCTGAAGCTGTGACAGAGGCTTCAGTTCGCTTTGGCACTCGCAAGCCATCAAGAGCGGCAAAGGTGTTTCCTTTCCCCTCATATTTTGACAGAATTGTCGCTAAAGAGTGGAAATGACCAAAATGTCCCTTTGTGGTCTCTAAGCGATTTTCTATGCGGTACCCCTATGAGGAGTCCCTTCTTAAAAAGTGGAGTGTTCCACTAATAGTGGACCCTCGGGTTTCCAGATTGAACAAGGAAACCATGATTCCAGGTAAAGAGTCTCCAACCTTTAAGGACCTGGCTGACAGGAAGGCGGAGGCTGTGGCTCGCAATATGTACACTGTGGCTGGTTCGGCACTGAGGCCAGTATTCACCATTGCTCCCCCCTGCCTTTCCTGAGCTTGCGGACCAGTTGGTCCAGGGGCTGCAAGTTATCTGTGATGCCTCTTTGGATGCGGCTCCCCTAGTGGCTCAGCTCCCTGTTTTGGCAGTGGTCCTTCGGCGTGTCTTTTTGCTGAAGTGCTGGTCTGCGGATCAGAAAAAAGGCCTTGACGGATCTTCTTTTTCAAGGAGATCGCTTGTTTGGAGCTACCCTGGATGACATTATTATAAAGGTCCCACAGGGGAAAGAGTACCTTACCGCAGGCTAGTAAGGGCAAGGACCCTCATCGTAGACTCGGGCCATCTTTCTCAACTTGTAAGAAATATTTTCTTCCCTCAGGGGCGACTGACAAGGGATCAAAACCTTTCAGGACCTCCTCTGGTGGATCCAAGCCAACTTGGTCTGGTAAGTCGAGAGCGGGCTTTTCCAGACCCGCGGACAAGGCTCCTTCAGCATGAAAGTGCGCCCTCACTTCCTATTCCAACTTAGCAAAGTTTTCAGGGTTTCTACTCAAACCTGTTCACAGTCCCCAGGAAGGAAGGCAAAGTGCGGATGCAAAAATTCAGAATGGAGTCCATTCACACGGTGGCGAAAACTTCCACTGCAATGTGCGATGACACAAATGTGCCTCTTACCAGATGGTATGTATCATAGCGCAGAGAAAATGCTCCTGAATGAATGTCCCCTCTCCTAGGTAGCCACGCTTGCTCCGGCCAATGGGTGAGGAAGGTCCTAGAAGGGCCGCCTGGATCATAGAGAAGCTTCTCAGCTGCAGCCTTCTTCTCTACTCATGCCGAGCCGCTCTTCATTCATCAGATTTTCTACTCAAACCTGTTCACAGTCCCCAGGAAGGAAGGCAAACTGCGGATGCAAAAGTTCAGAATGGAGTCCATTCACACGGTGGTGTCATCCCTGCATCAGGGGGATTTTCTTGTCTCTATTGGGGATGCTTGCCTTCACATTCCAATATGCGCTGGTCACCAGTGCTTCCTCTGCTTTGCCGTGGGAGAGATGACAAAAACAGTAAATAAGCTGGCGCTCTGGGTAGTTACAGAGAGGTCAGTATGACCAGCGTATGGTAAGCAATAAACTAAAAATGTCAGAAATACAAATGACAGTGGTGCAAGTGTGCATGGGACATACTGTGGAGATATGGAAGTCCATCAACGACTGTAACGAAGGGCTAGCTCCACAACACAGGGAAGTCAAGGCGCAGTGGAAAGGACGAAAAGAGGGAGACGGAGCGCTTCTAAGTGCAGTATGATTCACACTTAAAAAAAGAGCGCACATGCCCGCTGGGAGCTTGGCGCATGCTCTGAAACGCGTCGTGTTCTCCATCTGACTTTGGTGACGTCACGCGGCTTTACGCTGCGCTGCGTTCCAGCCTGACACACGGAAGTACCGGATCCCGGAAGACAACGGCCGGCCTAGTTTGTCCTCCTGCTCTATCCATTAGCCTCCGTTTGCACTCCATCTTCGGTCACTGGATTCCACTACCATCACCATCATTGGGCCTTACATTATTGTACCCCATGTGAGTTTTTTAAATCTTGTATGTATTCTTGGACTAAAACATACTGCACTTAGAGGCGCTCCGTCTCCCTCTTTTTGCCGTGGGAGAGAGGAGCATTATCAGTTTGTGGCAATACCCTTTGGTCTCGCCTCCACTCCTCGGGTCTTCACAAAAGTGATGGCCCCGGTGCTAGCTTTGTTACGTCAGCAGGAGATCGCAGTACTGGGCTACTTGGATGATCTCCTTCTGCGAGCAGTCTCCTACTGCTCTGGTGAAGAACCTAGAAATCGCCATACAAACTCTGAGGGAGAATGGCTGGATTCTGAATTTTCAAAACTCTGCTCCTGGTTCCTTCCACAAAGCTGGACTATCGGGGTCTGACTCTGGACTCGGCCTTGGCCAAAGTGCTCCTTCCTCTGGACAAACTCCTGAAACTGCAGGCTGCAATTCCTCCCCTGCTGTCCAGCAGATGGTCATCCCTCCGGACTTGCATGTGGGTGCTAGGCCTGATGGTGTCTACCTTCGAGGTGGTTCCATTTGCACAGTTCCATATGAGGTCCCTGCCAAGGGAGATTCTGGGCAAATGGGACAAGAATCCGCGGTACCGGGACAATCAGATCCGTCTGAGCCGGGATTGAAGGGGTCCCTGATATGGTGGCTTAGTGCTCTAGAGCTTCGGCTGGGCAAATCCTTCTTCCCCTTGTATTGAACAGTGGTCACCACAGATGCCAGCCTGTCCGGCTGGGGAGGCGTTTTCTGCAAAAAATCTGCTCAGGGGGTCTGGACACTGGAAGAGTCCAGATTACCGATCATTGTCCTGGAACTCCAAACGATCAGACTGGAACATTGGACGGATAATCTTCAGGAATGTCCAGTGTGCATTCTATCGGACAATGCCATGGCGGTGGCCTATGTCAATCACCGGGGGGCACAAGAAGTGTCCTGGCGGCTCTGAAGGTAGCAGGCATTCTAAGGTGGGAGGGTTCAATCCAGCCCTCTCTGCCGTACACATTCCGGGTGTGGAAAACTGGTAGGCGGATTACTTCAGTCTGCAGGCATTGGACCAAGAGGAGTGGTCCCTTCATCCCGAGGTGTTTCATCAGTTTTGTCTTTGGTTAGGCATCCACCCGGTGGATTTGTCGGCATCTCAGCTCAACAGAAAGGTGCTGAGGTTTGTAGCACAGTCACGGGGTTGTCTGGTGGACGACACAGACATGCTAATGGCCCAGTGGGGTCAGTATTGTCTGATTTAAGCTTTCCCTCCTCAAGCTTCTGCAAGTCTTCTACACAGGATCGAGGCAAAAGGGACCCTGGTCATCGTGGTGGCCCTTGAATGGCCTCGCTGGGTTTGGTCTTGATCTGGTGCGGCTGGTCGCCGACGTCTTGGAAGCTTCCTCTCAGGAAGAATCTGCTGTCCCAAGGGCCAATCTTCCATCCTGCTTTACAGTCACTAGCTTTGACTGCTTGGCTGCTGAACGCAAGGTGCTGAAGGATAGGGGTTTGTCTGAGTTGGTGATTTCAAAGCTGTTAAAAGCTAGGAAATCTATTTCTAGGAAGACCTACCATTGTATGCAGAAAACATACAGCGCATGGTGTAAATCTCTTGGGGTTCACCTTCGCTCCTTTTCAGTGGCTCGGATCTTGACCTTCCTTGAACAGGGGGGGGGGGTTTAACAGAAACTGGCCTTGAGTACTATCAAGGGCCAGATGTCAGCCTTGGCAGTCGTCTTTCACCGGCCCTGGTCACACACTCCCTGGTGCATACTTTTCTTCAGGGAGTTCGGCACGTAGCTCCTCCAGTGCAGTCTCTGTTGCCACCTTGGGGCCTCAATTTGGTGCTCTCAGTCCTCCAGAAGCCTCCTTTTGAGAATCTTTGGGAGATTCCCCTGCTCATGCTGTCTCAGAAGGTGGCCTTTTTGGTAACTATAACTTCTGTGTGCAGGGTGACGGAATTGGCAGCATTATCGTTCACCTTGGTGGTTCTTCGCCCGTCTGTCATTCCTTCTAAAGGTTGTCTCTGATTTTAATTTGAATAAAGGCTTCCCTGTGCCCCAGGCCAAAACATCCGAAGGAAATTGCTTTGCATGCCTTGGATGTGGTCCGGGCAATTAGGGTGTATCTGGCAGCTACAGAGTTTTTAGGAAGTCAGACTCACTATTTGTGTTCGCAGATGGACCTTGGAAAGGGTTGTCTGCTTCATCTGCGACCATTTCCAGTAAGATCAGACAGACTTCAGGCCTATTCCATTAACCACTTCTGGACCGGAAGGATTTGCCCCCTTAATGACCAGGCCATTTTTTGCTATTCAGCACTGCGTTAGTTTAACAGACAATTGCGCGGACGTGCGACGCTGTACCCAAATAAAATTGATGTCCTTTTTTCCCACAATTAGAGCTTTCTTTTGGTGGTATTTGATCACCTGTGCGATTTTTTTTTTTTTTTTTTTTCCTGAAAAAAAAAAAAAATTCAGTTTCTGCTATATAACATTCCCAAAAAAAAAATTTAGAAATCAAAATTTTTGTAACATTTTAGGCAATTTTTTTTCAGCTACATATTTTTGGGGAAAAAATTGCAATAAGCGTATTTTGATTGGTTTGCGCAAAAGTTATCGCGTCTACTAACTACGGGAAAGATTAATGTCATTTTTTATTGTTTTGTTTTTTTTTAACTAGTATGGCGGCAGAAAGATTGGACCCCCTAACTGATATTTTTGACACTTTTGCGGGGACCAGTGACATATAATAATCAATAATCAGTGCTAAAAATATGCAATTACTGTAATAATGACACTGGCAGGGAAGGGGTTAACACAGTAAGTGATCAAGGGGATAAATGTGTACCTAGGGGCTTGTTTCTAACTGTATGGGGGCGGGGCTTGAGAAATGATCACAGAGACCTGTGATCTTACATAGAAGGATCACAGGCACTCTGTAATCATTCCAGAGAGAACGGTCAGCTGTGTTTTACAGCTGATTGTTCTCTCTTTCAATGGGGAGCAATCACGGGTTGCAGGTGACAATTGGAGCCGCCTGCCTTGTGCATCAGCATACCTGCTGATGAGTGGTGGCGGGAGCATGCCCCCTAACTGCAGGCGCGTGACCGACGTAGACCTACATCAGTTCGCAGGAGGGGCTGCCTGCCGCAGTAAAAGGGTCAAGTTCCTCCTTTCCCTGTCAAGGCGCACTCTACTCGGGTGCTCAGTGCCTCCTGGGCTTTCCGTCATCAGGTGTCAGTGACTCAGGTTTGCAAGGGGGCCACCTGGTCGTCGCTGCACACTTTTACAAAGTTCTTTAAAGTGGATGTGTTGGCATCTGTGGGATGCTTCTTTTGGTAACAAGCTTTTGCAGGCTGCTGTTTAGAGGACTAGATACTCTTTTTTTTTTATTTTTTTTTTTTTAATAAACACTTTATTGAAAGTTTTATAAGCATACAAGTAAGGTTACAAAAATCCAAGACCAAGTGGTAACAAACAACCTTAGTTAGGACAATAACAGGAACCGAATGACATGTAATATATGGCTAGTAAACAGGAAAAGGTCAGTTGGGGAAAACGCAAAAGCGAGAAGAGACCCAGGAATAGGGCATGTTGTGCATGGAAAGCAGCGCTCGAGTACCAGTAAGTGTCTGAACTGAATGCTATAGTTCTCCCATTAGAAAAGTGAACCCCCGGAACCCCTCGGCCGGGTCACGGTGTAACGCTTCTGCGTTTCTTATATGGTGTGGATTTTCAGCTGCAGAAATAGTTCCACGTCAGTAGTCATGTAAGAGATATGCTGAGATACCATTGCCAACCTCAATGACTCATCATGTGTGGAAGGTCTTATTTCAGCCAGTAAATACACACAATTAGCAAGCTGGTTCCTAGTGTGACTTTATGTATGTGGTAACACAATGATGAGGGTTTGAGGGATAGGTTGAGTGAAGGTGGTAGGTGATAGACACTTGAAGGTGAGACAGTAGCAGATGGATGCAGGAAGGTTTAGCAGTCATGTATGGTAGCAGATGACAGAGTAGCAGGTGGACATACAAGAGTGATCAACCCAGTGCAGGAAAGTAGCAGTAGCCTCAAGAGCTAGCAATCTAGTTATGCAGATGTGATAAACAGTCTTTACTATGCAGAGCTAGATAGTGTAAGCTTAGTATAAGTTTATAGAGAATTCCCCTGCGGGGTACTTAGCACTATTAGCGATACAGCCGAAGGGTGGTTCAGGAGAGGCGGATGATCCAGTAGCGGGATACAGGGATCAGCGCAGCGAGGTTCCGTCAGCGAGGTGAGCTTGCAAGCATGGAAGCTTCAAGCAAGGTTAGCATCCAGGTAAGGGTGTTTGAACGAACACATGTGAGTGAGAACCGGCGCTTTAAATAGCCATCTAGTCCGGCGCTGGGTGATGACAGCTCCAGTCTTAAAGGTGTATGCGCACCTTTCCAAAAGTAAATGGTGGGGCGCATACACTTGTGGAAAGTGTAATTTAGGGTACCAAAGGTACCGGAACATTACAATACCCCCCCCCCCCCTTAAGGCCTGCTCCTGAAGGCCTCTGGAGCTGGTTTGTCTGGGTATCTCGCATGAAAATTGCGGATTAATCTAGGGGCATGTATGTCAGAGGTGTTTAGCCAGGTGTCGTCTTGGGGCCCATAGTTCTTCCATCTAACCAAGTACTGAAGTCTTCTTCTGTAGATACGAGATTCCAGAATCTCTTTTATCTCGTATTCTTCTCCACCTTCAACTTGTACAGGAGGGGGAGGTGGAATATTAGGCCTTATTCCTTGGTCCGGAACATGGGGTTTTAGTAGCGACACATGGAAAATGGGATGGATTTTTAGGTCCATTGGCAATGTAAGCTGCACTGCAGCTTTTCCAATAAGTTTCTTGATTGGGAAAGGTCCCAAGAACAGAGGTCCAAGCTTTTTGCTAGGGATCTTCAGTCTCAAGTTTTTTTTGAGAGCCAAACGAGGTCCCCGATAGTATACTGTGGAGAAGGTCTTCTACGAAGATCATAGTACTTCTTTTGTTGACTGTGAGCGTGTGCAATGGTAGTATTTAGTAAACCCAGAGAATCCTTTATTTGGGTAAGATAGTCTGAGGCTACTGGGTTATTTGAAGGAAGGATGCGTGGAGGGAGAATAGAGGGATGGAACCCATAGTTCAAGTAGAACGGACTCTGCTTGGTTGTACTGTGAGTTGCGTTGTTGTAGGCAAATTCTGCCAGGGGGAGAAGATCCAACCAATCATCCTGTTGGTAAGAAGTGTAACAACGTAAATACTGCTCGATGCATTGGTTGACTCTTTCAGTCTGTCCGTTGGTCTGCGGATGGTAAGGAGAAGTGAGCTTCCGCTCAATCCGTAGTATGTGACATAGTTCTTGCCAGAATTTAGAAATAAATTGGGATCCACGGTCAGACAAAAGAGTTTTTGGGATACCATGTAATCTGAAGACATGTTTCATCAGGAGTTCTGCCGTTTGTTTGGACGAAGGTAATCTGCGAATAGCAATGAAATGTGCCATCTTTGTCAGATGGTCCACTGACACCAAGATGGTATTAAATCCTTTGGAAGGAGGCAATTCTACGATGAAGTCCAATGACAAAACCTTCCATGGAGTTTGGGGTATTGGTAGACTGCATAGAAGACCGGATGGTCTCGTAGTGTCAATTTTGGACCTGGCACAGACATTGCATGAAGAGACGAATTTTTGTATAGATGTTTTCATGTCAGGCCACCAGAATTGCCGAGAAATCAAATTGAAAGTCTTTGTCATACCCATATGTCCTGCCATAGGCACATCATGCGATAATTCCAAGATCTTGGTGCGTAGGGTAGGTGGTATGTAAAGTTTGTCGTTGTAGTAGAGGAAGCCTTCTGCATCGGTATTTAGTTGTGGTGGGGGTGAATCCAACCTTATACCATGCAGAACCTCTTCCTTCAAGGAACGGACAACTCCAATAATGCGTTTGTGAGGTATTATAGGAACGGAAGGAATTTCAAAGTAGTTTTCTTCAGTTAGTCGTGATAGTGCATCCGCCTTTTTGTTCTTATCTGCAGGTGTGTAGGTCACTAGGAAGTTAAACCTTAGAAAGAATAGTGACCATCGTACCTGTCGATGCGAGAGAGTTTTGCTAGTCTGAAGATATTGGAGGTTTTTATGGTTCGTGTATATAATTATTGGTAATTGGGTGCCTTCGAGTAAATGTCGCCAATTCTCCAGAGCCAATTTTATAGCAAGCAGTTCCTTTTCACCCACGGGGTAATTTATCTCGGGACTGCTCAGGGATTTAGAAAAAAAAGCGACTGGATGAAGTGGTGAAGTGGGGGTAGGTCGTTGGGAGAGTATTGCTCCTACTGCCATGTTTGACGCATCTACCTCCAGAATGTATTGGAGGGATGGGTCTGGATGGCGTAATATGGGAGCGGAAGTAAACCTTGTCTTTAACAAGTGGAAAGCCTTATTTGCTTCTTCTGACCATTTAAATGGTATTTTTATGCTAGTGAGCTGTGTGAGGGGTCTCACAATAGCAGAAAAGTTTTTTATGAACTTCCTGTAGAAATTTGAAAATCCCAGGAATCGCTGTAGCGCCTTGCGTGTAGTTGGTGTAGGCCAATCCTGAATGCAGGATATTTTACTCATGTCCATCTCGATTCCTGTTTTGGATATGATGTAGCCTAGAAAGAGTACCTCATCTTTATGGAACAAGCATTTCTTCAGCTTCACATAAAGATTATGTGCAAGCAATCTCGATAATACAAGTCTTACATGTCTTATGTGTTCAGACAGGGTCCGTGAATATATAAGTATATCGTCCAGATATACCACAACACAGACATCTAGTAAGTCTTTAAAAATATTGTTTATAAATCGTTGGAAAACTGCAGGGGCATTGCATAGGCCAAATGGCATCACAAGATATTCGAACAATCCGTATCTAGTTCTGAATGCAGTCTTCCACTCGTGTCCATCACGGATTCGAATGAGATTGTATGCTCCTTTCAGGTCTAATTTTGAAAAATAGGTAGCTCCACGCACCTGCTCAATGAGCTCAGGGATAAGCGGTAGAGGATAGCGATCTTTTATTGTGATAGCATTCAATTTCCTGTAGTCGATGATAGGTCTGAGACTTGAATCTTTATTGCAAACAAAAAAGAGTCCTGCTGCTGTGGAAGAATTGGAAGGTCTAATAAAACCTTTTTCCAAGTTCTCATCCAAATAGGTTTTGAGATGGGCAAGTTCATCCTGTGAAAGAGGATAAACATGACCGAACGGCAATTTACTATTTGGGAGTAGATCAATGCTACAATCATAGTCTCGATGAGGAGGTAATGCTTGAGCATTTTTCTCAAGAAAAACCTCAGAAAGATCCTGATAACATAGTGGTGCAATCTCATCTGTCACCACAGACAGAATCTTCCCGGAAAACGGGAGGTTACACGTTTCCTCGCAATAACAAGAAGGGAAGGTCAAGGACCGTTTCTTCCAATCTATGGTTGGTTGGTGTGTGTGCAACCAGGGAAGTCCCAACACAATAGGAAAGTGGGGTGATGGTATTAAATCGAAGGTAGAAGTCTCCCTATGAGACTCGTTAATAGTGACTAGAAGTGCTTGTGTCTGATCGGTGATCGGACCAGAGGATAACGGAACACCGGTAATAAGACTTACTGAGACAGGTTTGGGTTTAGAAATAATAGGAATTTTATTTAAAGCAGCAAAACATATATCCATATAATTTCCACAAGATCCTGTGTCAATCATGGCCTTAGTAGTAATCCTGTTCTGGTCCCACTGTAATGTCAAAAAAACAGAAATGTAGGGGTTAGTGAATGAAGTTGTCAATCCTCCTAGGGAGACATGTGAACACTCACCCTTCTTTTTGTTGACTAGGGGACAGACGTTTATCTTGTGATCCGGGGATGCACAGTACAAGCAGAGATTTTCATTTCGTCTTTTGGCTTTTTCCATAGTTGATAGCGGTGGGCGTATGGTTCCTATCTCCATAGGAACGGGGTCAACGGCCAGACTCCGAGAGGAAACGGATAATGGCATTCCCATCTTTTCAGCCTTTCTTTCTTGTAGTCTTCTATCTATGGTAATACTGAGTTGTATTAATGCATCCAGGGTTTTTGGCAGATCCGCTCGGGCGAGCTCGTCCTTAACGGCTTCTGATAGGCCAAGCCTAAATTGGGTTTTCAGAGATGCATCATTCCATTCTGAATCAAGGGTCCATCTCTTGAACTCTGCGACAAAGTCTTCTACAGGCCTCCTTCCTTGTTTCAAGGATCTTAACTGAAGATCAGCAGTACTCTGCCTATTGGGGTCATCATATAGGCTAGTGAGCTCTGCCAGGAACAAGGCATAGGAGTTGAGAAGCTGGTCGTTTTTCTCAAAAAGAGAATCTGCCCAGGCTCGAGGATCGCTTGATAGGTAAGAAATAATAGTACAAACCTTAATGTGATCAGTAAGGTAGGTACGAGGTTTTAGCAAAAAAAGTAACTCACATGCGTTTTTAAATTCGCGAAATTTTTTGCGATCGCCTGTAAATACCAAAGGGGGATTTATCTTGGGTTCAGGGGACTGAGCAGAGGTAAGTTGTGTCAGTCTAATTACCTGCTGCGACAGAGCCTGATTGTCTTCTTTTAATTCAGCAAGTGCGTGTATTAACGCAGATACTTGCTGTTTTAATTGTGTCACCTGAGTGGTTATTTCTGCTGAATCCATTTTTTGGTTCGTTCAATCTGTAACGCTTCTGCGTTTCTTATATGGTGTGGATTTTCAGCTGCAGAAATAGTTCCACGTCAGTAGTCATGTAAGAGATATGCTGAGATACCATTGCCAACCTCAATGACTCATCATGTGTGGAAGGTCTTATTTCAGCCAGTAAATACACACAATTAGCAAGCTGGTTCCTAGTGTGACTTTATGTATGTGGTAACACAATGATGAGGGTTTGAGGGATAGGTTGAGTGAAGGTGGTAGGTGATAGACACTTGAAGGTGAGACAGTAGCAGATGGATGCAGGAAGGTTTAGCAGTCATGTATGGTAGCAGATGACAGAGTAGCAGGTGGACATACAAGAGTGATCAACCCAGTGCAGGAAAGTAGCAGTAGCCTCAAGAGCTAGCAATCTAGTTATGCAGATGTGATAAACAGTCTTTACTATGCAGAGCTAGATAGTGTAAGCTTAGTATAAGTTTATAGAGAATTCCCCTGCAGGGTACTTAGCACTATTAGCGATACAGCCGAAGGGTGGTTCAGGAGAGGCGGATGATCCAGTAGCGGGATACAGGGATCAGCGCAGCGAGGTTCCGTCAGCGAGGTGAGCTTGCAAGCATGGAAGCTTCAAGCAAGGTTAGCATCCAGGTAAGGGTGTTTGAACGAACACATGTGAGTGAGAACCGGCGCTTTAAATAGCCATCTAGTCCGGCGCTGGGTGATGGCAGCTCCAGTCTTAAAGGTGTATGCGCACCTTTCCAAAAGTAAATGGTGGGGCGCATACACTTGTGGAAAGTGTAATTTAGGGTACCAAAGGTACCGGAACATTACACACGGTCGAGAAGCGGATCCTGCAAATGAAACCAGGGGGGCCCCCCGGGCACACGATCGGGGGGTCGGGCACCCCCAAGGGGAGCACACTGTGCCCAAGACCCCCGAGCATGCACCAGAGGAGGTTGGATGAGGACCAGATTAGGGGCACAATGAGCGGGGAGGGGGGGTTATGCCGATAATTAAGCCGGGGAGAGCTGGTTCACAGGTAAGGGCAAATGGTAAACTGGTATCTCCTCTTACCAAGGTACCACGCTGTTACAGGAGGTAAGGGAGAGGTAGAAGGGGAGGACGTTGGGATAAGGATGACGAAACAAGGACAATACACTGGGAGAGAAGGAGAAAGAGAAGAGGAAAAAAAAAAGGGGGGGAAGAAGAAAAGGCAAAGGAAGAAGAAGAAAGAGAAGAGAGAGAAGAAAAAAAAAAAAGGGGGGGGGGGGAAGAACAATGAGGGCCCGCCACATCCATGGCGAAAAGAAGGGGACGCAGCCAATTAGCCTATTTAGCCTGAAGCTCCCATTAATTCACCATATTTGGAGGAAAGGGAAAAATGAAGCCACGTGGCCCACGTGGTGTAAAATTTGTCAGGGGAGTCGTGGGCTTGGTGGGTCAGGTCTTCCATCTCCGCCACCCTCTTCACTCTACGGAGCCAGTCCGCAACAGTGGAAGGGGAGGGAGAGAGCCAGCGACAAGGGACGCACATTCTCGCAGCATTAATGAGGTGTAGGGTCAACGATTGTCTGTAAGCTTTTTGAGGTATAGACGTGTGATGGAGGAGGTATTGAGCCGGGGAGAAGGCAGGGGAGTAGGTTGTGATGTACTTGATAAGAGAATGGACCTCCTGCCAAAAGGATTTCATAAGGGGACATTCCCACCAGATGTGGAGTAAAGTACCGGTGTGACTATTACACCGCCAGCACATAGGGGAGGCTGCAGACGAAAACTTGTGTAGGGTATCGGGGGTCCTGTACCATTTGGAGAAGAGTTTAAAGCCACTTTCTTGCACAAATACATTTCTGGAGCCCTTGTGCATGTGTGTGAAGATTCTATCCCAGTCTTCGCCACTAAGAGAGATGTCAAGGTCCTCTTCCCAACGTTCGCAGATACGAGTGATCCTAGGGGGAAGACTTGGCAATAGGAGGGTGTATAAGCAAGAGATCAAATGTCGCTGGGGCGACGTACGGGTGCAAAGGTCCTCTAGGGGGGTAGTGTCCCTATGCCAGGCATTGAGGTCCTCGGTGTGTAGTAGGAAGTCTCTAATCTGCAAGTAGTTGAAGAAGGGGATTTTGCATTTGGGAAATCTCCTGGAAAGATCCGAGTGTGTAAGTAGGGAGCCACCCCGAAAAAAGTGTACCGCCCAATGCGGGACGTCCGACAAGGGTACAAGCGGATCAAGGCGAACCACACCCGGAAGAAAGTCCGGGTTGTGGCAAAGGGGGACCATCGGGCCCGGTCTCGAAGATATGTCCAGAGTCTTACAGAGCTGGCGAAAAATGAGTAGAGTAGGGTGCGTGAGAGGGTGTTTCGCGCACGTCGCCGGAGTGGAGTCGGGGCTAGACCACGGTAGGAAGTGTATGGGGTAAGGGGACATAGAGTCTTCAAGGTTCACCCAGTCCTTCGTAAGGCGACCATTGTGCCAGTCCACAATCCTAGATAAGTGACAGGCCCAGTAGTATCTTTGTAAGTGAGGTAGGCCCAACCCCCCGGACGATTTCGGCGCGGTTAGGAGATCCCAAGACAGCCTAGGGCGCTTAGAGCGCCAAATAAAGGCGGAGCATATCCGTCGATAAGTTTTAAAAAACACAGGGGGGATCTTGATGGGAATCGTTTGAAGGACATATAGCAGCCTGGGGAGGATATTCATTTTTATGATGGCCACTCTACCGAACCACGAGAAGGACCCGCGCTCACATTTATTCAAATCAGACTTAACGGCCGTAAGTATGGGGGTGAAATTCTTTGCGTATAGGTCTGAAAGCTTGGCAGGGATCTGAATGCCCAAATAGGTGATGGCCTGAGACTCCCACCGGAAAGGGAAGTTGTGCTGGCAGAGAGATAAAAGGTGCGCCGGTAAGGAGACATTCAGAGCCTCAGATTTTGTGTAGTTTATCTTGAGGTTTGAAAGAGCTTGGAACGTGTCCAGGTCCCTCAGGAGGTTCGGTAGAGTGGTAGTTGGTCGTGTGAGAAAAAGAAGGATATCGTCGGCGTAGGCCGCGAGTTTGTAAGATTTGGCTCCGACAGTCACACCACTAATGTCTGGGTTTGAGTTGAGTTTGCGAAGTAGGGGTTCAAGGGTAAGGATAAAAATGAGGGGGGATAAGGGGCAACCCTGACGCGTGCCATTCGACACAGAGAAGGCATCCGACAGGTGATCATTAACTCGCACTCTTGCCGTGGGACCAGAGTAAAGGGCCCGAATAAAGTCCAGCATCTTGCCAGAGATACCTATGGCCTCCAATGTTGCAATCATATAGTCCCACGCCACCCTGTCGAATGCCTTCTCTGCGTCGAGCGACAGGAGGAAGCCCGGTGTTTGAGAGGAGGTGAGCCAATGGTGGATATTGAGGGCCTTAATGGTGTTGTCCCTGGCCTCGCGACCAGGGACAAACCCGAGGACTAGATACTCTTTGAGGGTGTATTGTTTTTTTCAGGTGGGTTTCAGTTTTGGTTGAGCTACTGTTTTACCTGGTTGGCCATAGTTTAGCCTTGGGAATACTTTTTTGCTGTTCCCACCCCTCGTGTTTAACACTGCCCATAGGCATAGCCAGACTTTTTTTCTGCCTAATGTCCTACTCCTGTAGGGGGCAGTATAACCAAATAGTTAAATAGATCAGGAGCTCTGTCCATCAATGAACATCACAGAAATTGATTTTACGGTAAGTCAAAAATCCCCTTTCTTTTTTTTTTCTTTTTATTATAAATGTCTAAAAACATTCACAGAGTATAAAAAATAGGCTTGATTGTCATAATCCACCTACTCCATCCTTAAACCCAACATTATATAAGAAGACTTCTTACTGCAAAATACTGTAAGTACAGGTGGGGTATTGAGGGTATTCTGTGTGGTAGGTATTGTCTGTAAGGAAAATGTAGAACAATCAAGCCTAAATTATTTTTGCATGTGCATGGAAATCCCTTCAGCACAGCACAGAACAATATCTGCAGCATAAATACACTCTGAGCTATCCATGCACAGCTCTCAGTACATTACTGATGACAGGCAAGGGGCAGCATTTATGGGTCTCTTCTGTGAATAAAACCCTGCCTAACAGCAGTTTTTAAAATTTTGAGTGCGGTGCTGATTTAAGTTTTTTTGTAGCAGCTAGAAAGTCCAAAATGAAAACAACATAGCTGTACCTTTGGTGTAAATGAGGGATGTGGTATTATGACCAAACAGGTCAGTCCAGATGAACAATCATTATCTAGTTTTATGCTTTTTGAGAGTTGATCCTGCCCATTGTAACCTGGGGTAGCTTTGGAATGACTGCCAGCCAGTTTGATGAAAGCAAATTTATTTTAATCACAGCTAAAGAAAAGACAGCTTACTTCAGCCGAAGTAAACAAACACTCCTAATCCTGGTATTGGTAATTAACCACTTTACCATTAGAGCATTTTGCTGTCTTACGTCTGGGCCACTTTTTGCGATTCTGCGCTGTGCGACTTTAACTGACAATTGCGCGGACGTGCAATGCCATACCCAAACGAAATTTACGTCATTTTTTTCCCACAAACAGAGCTTTCTTTTGGTGGTATTTGATCACCTGTGCGATTTTTACTTTTTGTGCTATAAACAAATAAATAGCATACATTTTGAAAAAACAACAATATTTTTCACTTTTTTTTTTATATGAAATTCCCCCCCAAAAAATGTAAAAATCAAAATTTTTTTACATTTTTGGCCAATTTGTTTTCTGCTACCTATGTTTGGTAAAAAAAAACACAATAAGCGTATTTTGATTGGTTTGCGCAAAAGTTATTGCGTTTACTAACAAAGGGAAAGATTTCTGTCATTTTTGGTGTTTTTTTTTAACGCGTAATGGCGGCGATCTGCGTTTTTTTTTTTGCGGGACTGCGACATTGCGGCGGACAGATCGGACCCTTGACTGACATTTTTGACACTTTTGGGGGTACCAGTGACATTACTGCAGTAATCAGTGCTATATATATGCACTGTTACTGTAAAAATGACACTGGCAGGTAAGGGGTTAATTTTATTGGAGAGGGAGGGGTTAATGTATGCCTGGTGCTTACTGACGTGTGGGGGGGGGGGGAGGTGACTGTGTGACACAAGGACAGATCCAGGGTTCAGCTATGCTGAACCCTGCAATCTGACCCTGCCTGTCACTTGGGAGATCCGCCCGCTTGTGTTTACACAGGCGGGCGGATCTCCACACTAGATCCCCGACGATCGGGGAAGTGCAGAGGCGATCGCCGCTGCTCCTCCCCTGGCCCGACTCCCGCTGTGACTGAAAACAGCGGGAGCGAGCCTCCAGTGGCGCGCGAGCGCCTCCCACAAGGGGAGTGTCTGACGACGTAGTACTACGTCATCAGACGATAACGAGACACTTTGCCGCAGTAGTACTACGGTACTCAGCGGTAAAGTGGTTAAGCATCATGCTCACTGCTAGTCTTCAGTCCCATACAGGGGTTAGGCTCCAAAGTAAGGGTGCCAGGCAGGCCACACGGGGGTTAGCAGCCTGTGTCTCAGCTTGTCTGAGAGCTTCCACTTGCTACATAGCTAGCGGGTCTCTCTCTTCCACTCACTCCCTTGATACAGGTTCTGATTTCCCTCTGCTGCCTTAAAAGCCTCCCTCGCCTGGGACTTAACCCCTTCAGGATCAAAGTCCTGGTAGTCAGGGTTTGAAAGGCCTCCAAGTCTCTTTGAACCTTCAAAATCCTGGGTCCCTAATATAAACGTAGCAATCTAGAGAGTCCTGGAAGTCAGTCCTCTCCAGCCAAACTTAACCTGGGACACCTCGCCCCGCTTGGGTGAGAACCCCTGAGTACCACAAAAGCTCTGCAACTGGCCCCATTAAAGAGACCACAACTCAAATATCGGGGGAATTTACAGTACCTGCCATCCAGGACACATTTCCGGTGTCCTGTACACGACACATTTTGTACAATAGATAATAGCCTTATAGTAAACATAAACTTAAAGGCAAGACAGCTATAACAATGTAAACGTGGCCATACATAGGAAGAAGCAGACTATCAGTCCTTAGATGTAATGGCTGCAATAGATTTCCCTTTTCAGTTTTGGAACATTTTCACCATGCACAGAATATGCCCACTGATTTTGCTGGAAATGCAGTATCCTTGTCATTTTTTGTGAGCTGACTTGAAAGCATCAGCATTGAAATCAAGCAGCAGGTTCACCGCTAGTCTTTAGTCCCATACTGGGGTTAGGCTCCTCCAAAATAAGGGTGCCAGGCCGGCCAGGTTAGCAGCCCATGTCTCAGCTTGTCTGAGAGCTTCCATTTGCTACACAGATAGCGAGTCTCTCTCTTCCACTCACTCCCTTGATACAGGTTCTGATTTCCCTCTGCTGCCTTTCAAGCCTCCCTCACCTGGGACTTAACCCCTTCAGGACCAAAGTCCTGGTAGACAGGGTTTGAACTACTCCCCCCAAGTCTCTTTGAACCTTCGAAATCCTGGGTCCCTGATATAAACTTAGCAATCCAGAGAGTCCTGGATGTCAGTCCTCTCCAGCCAAACCTAACCGCCGGGGACACTTCACCCTGCATGGGTGAGAACCCCTGAGTACCACAAAAGCTCTGCAACTGTCCCCATTAAAAGGGACCACAGCTCAAATATCGGGGGATATACCTGCCATCCAGGACACATTCCCAGTGTCCTGTACACCATACATTTGTACAATAGATAATAGCCTTATAGTAAACATAAACTTAAAGACAAGACAGCTATAACAATGTAAACGTGGCCATACATAGGAAGATGCAGACTACCAGTCATTAAATGTGATGGCTGCAATAGATTTCCCTTTTTAGTTTAGGAACATTTTCACCATGCACAGAATATGCCCACTGATCTTGCTGGAAATGCAGTATCCTTGTCATTTTTTGTGAGCTGACTTGAAAGCATACACTGTATACTGTATGCTCATTCATACACACAGTTAAAACAGTCAATGGATTACTGTGGCTGCAAACAACTGCCATGGTTGTCCACTGCTGTTCACGTGTCTGTAAAAAAATGAGACAAAGATAAATGATTTCAGAACTTTTTCCACCTTTAATTTGATCTATATAAACTGTACAACTCAGTTGAACATCAAACTAAAATCTTTTAGGTGGAAGTAGAAATAAAAAACTAAAATAATATGGTTGCATAAGTGTGCACACCCTTAAACTAATACTTTGTTGAAGCACTTTTGATTTTAATTCAGCACTCTGGGTATGAGTCTATCAGCATGGCACATCTTGACTTGGCAATATTTGCCTTCTTCTTTGAAAAAACACTCCAAATCTGTCAAATTGCGAGGGCATCTCCTGTTCACAGCCCTTTCAGATCACCCCACAGATTTTCAATCAGATTCAGGTCTGGGCTCTGGCTGGGCCATTCCAAAACTTTAATCTTCTTCTGGTGAAGCCATTCCTTTGGTGTTGATTTGGATGTATGATTTTGGTCATTTTCATGCTGAAAGATGAAGTTCCTCTTTATGTTTAGCTTTCTAGCAGAAGTCTGAAGGTTTTGTGCCAATATTGACTGGTTTTTGTAACTGTTCAAAATGTCCTCTTCCTTGAGTAAGGCCCTTGTTTCAGCTGAAGAAAAACAGCCCCAAAGCATGATACTGCCACCACCATGCTTCACTGTGGGTATGGTGTTCTTTTGGTGATGTGCAGTGTTGTTTTTGCGCCAAACATATCTTTTGGAATTATGGCCAAAAAGTTAAATCTTGGTGTCATCAGACCAGAACACATTTTCCTACATGCTTTTGGGAGACTTCAGATGTGTTTTCACAAAATTTAGCCAGGCTTGGATGTTTTTCTTCATAACAAAAGGCTTCCGCCTTGCCACTCTACCCCATAGCTCAGACATATGAAGAATATGGGAGATTGTTGTCACATGCACCACACAGCCAGTACTTGCCAGATATTCCTGCAGCTACTTTGATGTTATTGTATGCCTCTTGGCAGCCTCCCTGACCAGTTTTCTTCTCGTCTTTTCATCAATTTTGGAGAGACATCCAGTTATTAGTAATGTCACTGTTGTGCCATATTTTCTCCACTTGATGAGGACTGTCTTCACTGTGTTCCATGGTATACCTAATGCCTTGGAAATTCTTTTGTACCCTTCTCCTGACTGATACCTTTTAACAATGAGATCCCTCTAATGCTTTGGAAGCTCTTAGCGGACCATGGCTTTTGCTGTAGGATGCGACTAAGAAAACGTCAGGAAAGACCTACTAGAACAGCTGAACTTTATTTTGTGTTAATCAGAGGCACTTTAAATGATGGCAGTACTGACTCCTATTTAACATGAGTTTGATTACTGTGATAGCAAAGGAGGGCAAAGACCCCCCTCCTCTGCCAGAGTTACAGGCCCATCTCGCTCCTCAATGTGGACCTGAAACTATTTACCAAAATCTTGGCCTCCTGCCTGGCCCCTTTGCTCCTGCAGTTGATCCACGATGACCAGGTGGGGTTTGTGCCTTCTAGAGAGGCCAGGGACAACACCACGAAGGCCCTGGACTTGTTACATTTGGCGTGTGCTCGGAAGACTCCTATGTTATTTCTCTCGACGGACGCCGAAAAGGCGTTCGATCGGGTGAACTGGGACTTCCTTCTTGGTACTATGGAGCATATTGGCCTGGGGCAGCGTATGCTGTCATGGATCCGGGCGATTTACTCTCGCCCATCGGCTTGTGTTAAGATCAATGGCCTGCTATCCAGCCCACTAGAGATCTTCAATGGGACTCGGCAGGGGCGCCCCCTGTCTCCCCTGATTTTCGTTTTGACACTGGAACCATTTCTGCGGTCTGTTAGGGCCAACGCAGACATAACTGGACTGAACATCTCCCCGCCGCTCGCACCAAAGGTAGTGGCCTATGCCGATGACCTCCTCTTTTTCCTTACTAAACCGCTTCTATCCTTGCCTAATCTTAAGAAAGAGTTCCGTGAATACGAAACCTTATCCTCTTATAAGATTAATCATCAGAAGTTGGAGGCCCTACCTGCTGCGATGCCTTCAGCTCTGTTGAACCTCCTCAGGACGGACTTCCCTTTTAAGTGGAGTTCCTCCCATATCAAATACTTGGGTATTTTCCTCCCCAACTGTCCCGACCGCATCTTTGAATGCAATTTCCCTCCTCTTCTCTCTCGTATTCGGAAAGATTTGGAGTGATGGCAGAAGAGGATGTTCTCCTGGTTTGGGCGTTGTAACATTATCAAGATGAATGTCATGCCTCGTCTGCTCTATGTACTGCAAGCCCTTCCAATCGCTGCTCCTCCGGTCTTCCTGCGTAAAATAAACTAAACCTTTCGCAGGTTTCTCTGGGTGAGAGCCCCCCCCCGCCTTGCGCTGAAGGTTCTCCATATGCCCAAGCTCAGTGGCGGCATTGCCTTCCCGGATGCGACCATGTACTACGCTGCCTGTCACCTCACCAGGATTGTAGACTGGCACGTTCATGGCCACCTGAAGCAGTGGATCAGGATTGAACAGAGTCCGGGGGACTCTCCTCCGGAATCCCTCTTCTGGGGCGCTTCCGATTTACCGAAACACGTGTCTGACCACCCGATCGTTGGGGCTACCCTGAAATTGGGACGTAGGATATGCGAGGAGGGCCTGATTGCCTCTCTACCTTCTCCTTTGTTCCCGGTAATTGAAAACCAGAACTTCTCCCCAGGTCGGATGGACCAGGGTTTTCGCACCCTGAAGTTAAGAGGTCTCCACCAGGCTAGACACTTTGTTGTTGGAGGGAGGTGAGTTTCTCTGCAAACCCTCTTCTCCAGTGGTTCCTATGCGGCTTTGTCCTTGTGGCAAAAAGTGCAGCTGGCCCACTTTCTGCAGTCCCTGCCACCTGCAGCCTCATTTGATAGACGCCTCATGCCTTTCGAGGAGCTATGTGTCTCGTTGTAACGCTCCTTGCGTTTCTTATAAGGTGTGGATTTTCAGCTGCAGAAGTAGTTCCACGTCAGTAGTCATGTAGGAGATATGCTGAGATACCAATCCCAACCTCAATGACTCATCATGTATGGAAGGTCTTATTTCAGCCAGTAAATACACACAGTAATTAAGCTGGTTCCTAGTGTGACTTTATATACATGTGGTGAGACAATGATAAAGGTCTTAGGGATAGGTTTGAGTGGAAGTGGTAGGTGACAGACACTTGAGGTGAGACAGTGCAGATGGATGCAGGAAGGGTTAGCGATCATGTATGATAACAGATGACTGAGTAGCAGGTGCATACAGGAGAGATCAACCCAGTGCAGGAAATAGTAGCAGTAGCCTCAAGAGCTAGCAATCTAGTTATGCAGATGTAAAAGACAGTCCTTGCTATGCAGAGCTAAATAGTGTAAGCCTAGTACAAGTCTATAGAGATTTCCCCTGTGGGGTACTTAGCACTAATAGCGATAGCCGAAGGATCGCTCAGGAGATGCGGATGATCCAGTAGCAGGATGCAGGGATCAGCGCAGCGAGGTTCGTCAGCGAGGAGAGCTTGCAAGCATGGAAGCTTCAAGCAAGATTAGTATCCAGGTACTGGTGTTTGAACGAACACATGTGAGTGAGAACCGACGCCCTAAATAGCCATCTAGTCCGGCGCTGGGTGATGACAGCTTCAGCCTTAAAGGGAAACACACCTATATGTGTTTCTTCTGTCTAGGTAGATGGAAATCACCCGGAATAAATGTGATAGGAGGCACTGAGAGTGCCAGAACCTTACACTCGTACTCTCCATTACGACATACCATATCTTTGATCTATCGTCTTCTGACGGGACCTGATCCTTCCTCCCGGCCCCTTTATCTCACCCGTTGGGAGCGTGACCTGGGCCTTTCTTTTTCGGACCACCAAGTTGAACGTATTTTCTTTTTCACTTATAAAACTTCCACCTGTTCCAAATATCAGGAGGCGGGGTATACGTTTTTGGCCAGGTGGTACTACACCCCAGCCAGGTTGCGCAGGATGTTCCCATCTTGCTCTGACCTTTGCTGGCGATGCGGAGAGGAGGTGGGCTCCCTTCTCAACAACTTTTTGGTCCTGCAGCCGTCTGCAGCCATTTTGGGCTCAGGTATTACGCATCGCACAAAAGTTCACGGACCATGCTCTCGCTTTGTGTCCTGCGCTTTTTCTCCTCCACCACAATAGCTTTCCGCGAGCGTCCTATAGAAAATCAATCCTGACGCTCCTTTTCACGGCAGCCAAGAGCTGTATCCCTCTTCTCTGAAAACAGTCGCAACCTCCCACAGTAGCTATGTGGCTACGGAAAATGGCCAGCATAAACAAAATGGAAGATCTTGTGGCTACTGACCGGGGCACAAGGGAAAGGTTCCTTAAAAGATGGTACTACTGGCATGAGTTCAGTTTTTCCGCAGAATACAAAGACTTGGTGGCCTAGTTCGGCATCTGCGGTCTGGGTGTCTGTCCCCCCCCCCCCATTCCCTCCTTCTTACCTCCCCCTCTCTGGTTCCCCTCCCCCTTCTTTTTTTTCCCCCCTCAATCTGTGGGTCCTACCCCACTTCCGCACAAAAGAGGTGAAAGGGAGGTGAAGGGGGTAGACAATCACTCTGTTTCTCTCGTTTTTACCTCTTCCCAGGGGCATACATACGCATGTTCTCTCTGGATGACTGCTGGGGGCTTGGCTCGCACGGTTTGGTTCCCTCCGCCTCCGCACACCGGCCATGTGAAGATGCCGGTGGGGGGTGAGGCCTCTCCAGGGACCTGGCTTCCTGCAGCAATTTTTCTCTGACATTTTGTGTAATGCATTTTACTATATGGTATTATGTACTTCAATTGCTGGTATTCACTCTTGAGGTTTTCATTGTTTATAATTTTGTCTATTGACCGGTACTGTCGCTCTTGCCTGTTTTGTATGCCTTTTCATCTCCTAATAAACATTGAATTTATAAAAAAAAAAAACATGAGTTTGAATTTGATTGCTTAATTCTGAACACAGCTACATCCCCAGTTATAAGAGGCTGTGCACACTTCTGCAACCATATTTTAGTTTTTTATTTTTAAATCCCCCTCTAAAAGATTTCAGTTTGTTTTTTAATTGAGTTGTACAGTTTATAGATCACATTAAAGGTGGAAAAAGTTCTGAAATGATCTATCTTTGTCTCATTTTTTTACATCACAGAAACCTGACATTTTAACAGGGGTGTGAGGACCTTTTATATACACTGTACATCTGGCTGCCTTTTCAGCTTACAGCGGAGTTCCACCCATTTCTTCAAGTTCCTTTAAACACAATGCCCACACGTAGAACAGTCTGTAATGGCAAGTCAATAATCTTTTGATTTATTTTTTTCTAAATACCTTTTTTTTTCTTTATACAGTCTGTACTTAGCGCCGGTTCACACTACTCCGACTTGTCCTGACGACTTGGTCGCCTGACAAGTCGTGCTCCAATCTGTGCAATGGGAACCGTTCTAATAGGAGCGACTCAAGACGCTCCGACTTAGAAAAAGGTTCCTGCACTACTTTTGGCCGAAGTCGGAGCGACTTGCATTGACTTCCATTATGTGAAGTCAGTGCAAGCCGCGCCGAATTCGCAGTGCACGGTGACTTGTTCAAGTCGCCTCAAAGTCATGTCGCCAAAGTGTGAACTCCTACAGGCCCGGGCGCCTAGGCGGTTTCGTCATTAGGCAATGTGCTAGGACTCCTGGGATGTCTGCGTCATCTATCCCAGGAGTCTTTGAACAGCACTTGACTTCCTTCCAGGTTCTGTCTTGATTGACAGGTAGCCATAGCAACAGGGGAAGGACTTCCGTTGCCATTTGTTATGGCAACCTGTAAACAACACAGTGCTCCGCGCTGCATCCTTACTGTGCAGGCGAGAGTTGGGGATGTGCATGCTGGGTAGCCAGCTGCAGGGAGTCCCGGAAGCAAGCGGGAGCGGGCTTCAGATGCCTATACTTATAATGACCGCTGCCTGTCTGCCGGGAACCTGTTATAAATATCATAATTATAAGTAAGAAGAAGATATACACTTATACCAGTATCCTGGTTAGGTTGTGCAAATAAAGAAAATCACAGGGGTCCTTTTTTGGAGAAAACTGAAAAGGAGACAGGAACTCCACTTTTAGGGGGGCAGTAAAACAATGGCTCAACTGCCCATTTTTACTGACACTTGACCACTAGGGCTTGTTTACACTTGTGTTACCCTCTGAAAAGCAATCTGGAGTGGATTACTTTCTAAAAGCATTTGACAGGCAGCAGCGAGGTGATTTGTGGCCTTCTTCCTGGCTGTTTTAACCCTGTAAAGCAAACACTACAACCATGTGCATTACAGAGCAGTTGTCATTCACTTAACTAGGTTGTGTTCAGTGGCACTATTGTCTGCTGAATGTGAAAGGGGTATAATTTTTGTTCTGGATTAGGTACAACTTCCTCCTACTGCTGTGTTAGATTTAAGTTGGCAGCATTCGGATGGAAATTTGGGCAGTTCAGCACAAATGTGCCAAATTTTGATCCATCTATGAATAGGCTGGGTGTATCAGTGGAGTACCCAGTGTATCCTAGCCACAGGAATCAGTATAAGACCCAGCATATCCTGGCAGTAGGAATCCGTATAGTACTACCCAGGATATGTCGGCCGCAGGAATCGGTGGACTGCCCAGTGTATTTTTCAGCTGAAGGAATCAGGAGAGTACCCAGCATATCCAGGCCACAGGAATCAGTAGATTACTCAGTGTTTCCCAGTTGCAGGAATCATGAAAGTGCCCAGTGTATTCCAGCTGCAGAAATCAGGAAAGTACCCACTATATTGCAGCTGCAGGAATCAGTGGATTGCCCACTGTATCCCAGCTGCAAAAATCGGCGGAGTACCCAGCACATCCTGTCCACAGAAATCAGCAGAGTACCCAGAGTATCCCGGGGCGCAGGAATCGGCAGAGTACCCAGCGTATCCCGGGGCGCAGGAATCGGCAGAGTACCCAGTGTATCCTGGGACGCAGGAATCAGCAGAGTACCCAGCGTATCCTGGGGCGCAGGAATTGACAGTACTCAGCGTATTCTGGGCGCAGAAATCTGCGGAGTACCCAGTGTATTCCGGGTTTAGGAATGGGCGTAGTACCCAGGGTATTCCGGGCTCAGGAATGGGTGGAGTACCCAGCGTATTCTGGGCACAGGAATGGGCGGAGTACCCAGTGTATTCTGGGCACAGGAATGGGCGGAGTACCCAGCGTCTTCCGGGCACAAGAATTGGCGGAGTACCCAGCGTATTCTGGGCACAAGAATCCGCGGAGTACCCAGGGTATTCTGGGCACAGGAATCGGCAGAGTTCCCGACGTATTCTGGGCACAGGAATCGGCAGAGTTCCCGACGTATTCTGGGCACAGGAATCAGCAGAGTTCCCGACGTATTCTGGGCACAGGAATCGGCAGAGTTCCCGACGTATTCCGGGCACAAGAATTGGCGGAGTACCCAGCATATTCTGGGCACAGGAACGGCGGAGTACCCTGCATATTCTTGGTGCAGGAACGGGCGGAGTACCCAGCGTATTCTGGGCACAGGAACGGGCAGAGTACCCAGCGTATTCTGGGCGCAGGAATGGGCGGAGTACCCAGCATATTCTGGGCGCAGGAATGGGCGGAGTACCCAGCGTATTCCGGGTACAGGAATGAGCGGAGTACCCAGCGTATTCTGGGCACAGGAACGGGCGGAGTACCCAGCATATGGGAATGGCAGGGAAGATGTACACCTTACATAAATAAATTACCTACACATAATAAATATAATTAAATAAATAAATAAAAACGCCAGACATCGTTTGGAGATAAAAGACCGCGGCTGCTTTAATTAATGGCTTAAATTACAATAAATAAAAACTTCAGACTTTGTTGACATTAAAACTTCAGATCACATAAAAATAGCAACCCAGCCATACGGCTCGGGTTGACAACCTGACTTAAACTTTATAGCCATTATCCACATGACCTAAATAACACATTAAAATAACTTTCATCCACCTTAGCACTTAGCTAGGGCGATCGAGATAGCCAAATAATTAATAGCGGGCCGCGACAACCAAAAAGGGGAGGGAGGGAGGGGGATCTTGACAGAAGGTCCTGAGGTAAGAAAGTGACCTGGAGCCCCGCGGCCACCTGTATAAATAGCCCTACTGGAACCAGAACAGACTGGATTTCTGGCCAAAGAGCGGGCTAATTGAGCGGGAGATGACCCTCCACGCGCTAAACTGCCCAGAGATAGCTAGAAAAATGCGGGAAGGACCCCTACTAGTTCAAAACTGCCTGGATACACACTAAGAGTACAGGCGGGAAGTTCAAAACCCAATGACCTTGTTTAAAAGTTTTTTTTTTAAATTGTCTCTCTATACCCTTGCCACCATCCCATAAAGAAGTGGGGTTCATGAAGCACCCCCTTTCTTATTATTCTGGGCACAGGAACGGGCGGAGTACCCAGCGTATTCTAGGCACAGGAATGGGCGGAGTACCCAGCGTATTCTAGGCACAGGAACGGGCGGAGTACCCAGCGTATTCTAGGCACAGGAATGGGCGGAGTACCCAGCGTATTCTGGGCACAGGAATGAGTACCCAGCATATTCTATGCACAGGAACGGGCGGAGTACCCAGCGTATTCTAGGCACAGGAATGGGCGGAGTACCCAGCGTATTCTGGGCACAGGAATGAGTACCCAGCATATTCTGGGCACAGGAACGGGCGGAGTACCCAGCGTATTCTAGGCACAGGAATGGGCGGAGTACCCAGCGTATTCTGGGCACAGGAATGAGTACCCAGCATATTCTGGGCACAGGAACGGGCGGAGTACCCAGCGTATTCTAGGCACAGGAATGAGCGAAGTACCCAGCATATTCTGGGCACAGGAATGAGCGAAGTACCCAGCATATTCTGGGCACAGGAATGAGTACCCAGCATATTCTGGGCACAGGAACGGGCAGAGTACCCAGCGTATTCTAGGCACAGGAATGGGCGGAGTACCCAGCGTATTCTGGGCACAGGAATGAGCGAAGTACCCAGCATATTCTGGGCACAGGAATGAGCGAAGTACCCAGCATATTCTGGGCACAGGAATGAGTACCAAGCCCCTACCTAAGCGTAAACTAGGCCCTATAAGCTAGCACCACCTCTAATCAGGGCCGCTGATAGGCCAGTACAACCGGCCCTGTTGTACCGGGCCCGGAGTCCTCAGCTCAGTAGGGGGGCCCGGTGAAATCTCTAAACAGCGCAAAAAAAAAAAAAAAAAGCCTTACTGCATGCATCTTAGGCTGCGCCTGTGTGTGTGTGTTTTTTTTTCTTTCTATGGCCCCTCTGCGATGTTGTGTGCTGGGGGGAGTCTGGGACTATTTTTTCTATTTCGGGCGCCGGCGCATCATGTCATCAGCCCCGCGCCGCGTTCTACGCTGACGGAGGGCGCCGTCCGGCTCAAGTCCCGGCCGCCTGTCTGCACTTTCACTTTGCCTTGAATGCCTATACCTTCTCTGGCGGAGGGATCTATTATCCTCCGCGGCTCCGCCCACGGCCGGCACTAAGCTCTGCTCTGCTCTCCACTCATCCTGCGACGAGAGACAGAGGCTGCCTGTGCTGTGTGAGACTCGTGATTGTGAGTGACTCAGTGAGTGACAGCCCAACTCAGCTTAGAAGCTACAGCGGTGTAGACTGTAGTAGGCTGTGTAGCAATCAGAGGAGGAGGCAGCTGCTTTTTAAAGTGTGAGTTCAGCAGTCCAGACAGGAGGAGGACGCAAGTGTTTTACAACAGGTGTGTGCTTGGGGGATGGCTTTGGCATGAGGGGGGAGCGGGAGGGCACTGTCTCTAGCTGCAGCGCCAGCACATACATGGCATGGGGGGGGGGGGGCATTGTCTCTGACAGAGACAGTGCCCCCCCCCATGCCATGTATGTGCTGCAGTCAGAGACAGTGCCCTCCCCCCATGCCATGTATGATGCATGGCATGGGGGGCACTGTCTCTGACTGCAGCTCATACATGGCATGGGGTGGGGGCACTGTCTCTGATGCACATACATGACATTTGCATGGGGGGGCACTGTCTCTGCAGCACATATATCATGTATGTGCCGCAGAGACAGTGCCCCCCCCATGCCAATTCCATGTATGATACATGGCATTGGAAGGGGGGGCACTGTTTCTGCGGCGCATACATGGCATTAGCATGGGGGGACTGTCTCTGCAGCATATACATGGCATTGGAAGGGCACAGTCTCTGCAGCACATACATTGCATCGGCATGGATGGCACTGTCTGCTGGCATTCATGCCGATGCAATGTAAGTGCTGCAGAGACCGTGCCATCCATGACGATGCAATGTAAGTGCTGCAGAGACAGTGGCATTCATGCCGATGCAATGTATGTGCTGCAGAGACCGTGCCATCCATGCCAATCCAATGTATGTGCTGCAGAGACCATGCCATCCATGCCGATGCCATGTATGTGCTGCAGAGACAGTGTCATTCATGCCAATGCCATGTAGGTGCTCTACAGCGGATGGCATGGTCTCTGCAGCACATACATTGGATTGGCATGGATGGCACGGTCTCTGCAGCACATACATGGCATCGGCATGAATGCCACTGTCTCTGCAGCACATACATTGCATCGACATGGATGGCACCATCTCTGCAGCACATGCATTATGGCATTGCATCAATGGCATGGATGGCACTGTCTCTGAAGCACAATATGGCATGGATGTTACCATACACACGACAGAGTTATCATAATGCTGATGATCTTAACCAGTTGCTGACTGCCCCGTAGCAGATTTACTGCTACAGGGCCTTCGCGCTGCACAGGATCATATATATATATATATGAGATTCTACATTTCCGGGTATTGGAGCCGATCACAGACATCCCAAGTCTCTCGCGACTTGCGGGAGTCTCCCACCTTTGGCTGGTGGCTCACGGACACCCGCAACTGCCGTGCGATCTCCCAGCTGCCGCAGGAGACTTAGGATGTCTGCCGAAGGAGAGACCGACGGCGATGGAGCCGAACACTGCAGCCGGAGGATGACGTCACCGCTGTGAGCCGACCGACACTCTGGTGGTATGGGATGGCTTTGTCCAAGCATCACACGGCCTTCAGTAGCCGAGTGCGGCCTGTCCCATACCATCGGATTGTCGGTCGGCTCACAGCGGTGACGTCATCCTCCAGCTGCAGTGTTCGGCTCCATCGCCATTGATCTCCCCTCCACCTCTTTGCCTGGACAGAGCCCTTTGTGTGTCTACAAGCGGACCGCTGGAAGTCCCCCATGGTATGTTACACAGTCCACTGGGGTTAGCATTACAAGGAACAGGTTGTCCTTTTTCTCCCAGCACTCCCAGCCTTTTTTAGACAGCTGCAGGATTGGCTCCTATTCGGCTCTATCCACTGACCAGAACACTCGGCTTGTCTTAAAGGGTCAGTGAAGCAGAAAGCACATGACAGTATTATTATTTTAACTGTTTCCCTTGTTCATCTTAATAAACAGTAAGTTGTTTTACTTTATTTGCAATGGCATTAGTATTTTTCATCACAGCCCCAAGCGTCTCCTGGTGAGACTCCCAAGCGACTCTTTTGTGTGCATTTTCCTAGCATCCTCACGGTCCCTAGGTTGATCCTCTCTGGCAGCTATAGGCACATGATTATCACAGCGCTTAGTCTCTTTTTTTTGGTTTTAGATACAGGAAGCAGCAGCTCTGCTCTCTACTGCAGCCGCTGCTTCTTCCAGAGTACCCGCATGACCAGCATTACCCGCAAGCAGTAACCACCAGCATTACCCGCCTGCAGTAACCGACAGCAGTCTTAGAAAAGGTATGTGCATTAGCGTGTGTCAATTGTTACAATATGTTTTTTAATAACTAGTTGTGTTTTGTCATAATATGTCATGTCCTTGTTCATACACGTATGAATAAGGACGACATGACATGTTCTAGCTACCTAAGTCACAGGTACTAGGGGTGCAACTATCCCCCAGCACATAACTGTAAATATCCCAGCATGTGCAGTGTATCTGACTCCTACCACCATCACCACTTCAGATCACTGAAGTGGTCGTGGTGGTTAGAGTGTTCCTTTAATATCTCTCAGAAAAAGTAAACCTCTGTATACTGATTCCATTTCATTTGAAGTAACCCAAAACTGTCTGGAGGAAGGTAAATATCACTTGAAGACAAAACTGCACTTTGTTTAAAGGCGGGGCCTAGGGTGGGGCCGGGGGTGGGGCTGGGATGTGACCAGGGGCGGGGTTGGGGTGGGGCCATGGGTGGGGCTTAAGGGGGCCCCGTCAGCTAGGCTGTACGGGGCCCCATGATTTCTATCAGCGGCCCTGCCTCTAATGACAGGGAAAGTTTAATACAGTTCAGGATGGATTTGGGGGAATGGATGCACATTGACTGTAATAGAACACATCCATATAACCTGGTTGAGATCTCCCTGCTATATACACACATTGTTTGCTCAGAGGAGAGAAGTGGGTTATGTGTACATTATGTATAGACCTCTCCATATCGTACAATACAGCGCTCCCCATTGACAGACATGTGAGCATGCACCGTCCCATGTCTCACACAGCACACTGAACCTCTCTCTCTCTATCTAGGCTATGTCAGGTCTCTCCTCTTTACCCCCCACATTCATTCTCTCACTCCTCGCACTGACTGCGCTTCGTCCGCCGCTCTCAATTAGCAGCCTCCCCGGCTGTCCTGGCTCAGCGATGGGCGCCCTGTGATTGGCCGAACTGGGTCACGTGCGGCGGCGGCGGACAGCTGGCTGCGGGGGATCGCGGTCGGCGCAGCCGCTTGCTCCCGCCTCGCTGTCCGGGCCTCAGCGCTGGGCCTCCGGCTCTCCTCGTCCGTCACAGCATGGGAGACAAAAAGAGCCCTACCAGGTGAGCGGTGCCAGAGGACTCGGCGGGCGTCCCGGGGAAGGGGGCGGCGTGGCGGAGCGGCTGGCAGACGAGGAAAGGCCTTGTTTTGTGCTGTGTGTGTATATGTGACCTGTGTGTGTATCTGTCTCCCCGCAGACCGAAGCGGCAGCCGAAGCCCTCCTCAGACGAAGGCTACTGGGACTGCAGTGTTTGCACCTTCAAGAATAGCGCCGAGGCCTTCAAGTGCCTGATGTGTGATGTGCGTAAGGGGACCTCCACTCGGTGAGTCTCACTTCTCCTGCCTCCATCTTCCTGTACTCTATATTGTAGGCTTGCTGTGTATATGTATTACCTGTATGACCGATCCTCAGCCATGAACACCCATAACCACAGGTACACCATCATCATTACAAGTCTATAACATTGAAGATCCCATGACAATGGCACCTAAAAGTGGATCGGAGGTAGTAGACAGCAAGTGAACATGTTGTTCCTGAAGTTGAAAGCAGGAACAATGGGCAAGCGCAAGGATATGAGTGATCTAAAAGAGAAGTACAGCCAAAGCTGGTTTGGCTGTACTTTTCCTGTGGATCACAGGAGTGTATGTCATTCAGCACTCCTGTGACCGTTCTACGCAGACAGCGGGCTGAAGTTCGCTGACGTCCCAAAAGCTGATCCAGGCTGGGGCAAGATCGGGACAATGAAGTTGGGATCTGCCCACATGCCTGGACCGGTACCCTCCACAGCCCCCAGCGCTCTAATAAGGGAGGGGGGCCCAGCACACAGTGGTGACTTATGCCCCATACACACGTACCGATTGTCGGCCGAACGATCGGTCGTCTTTTGTCCAGGGCTGTCGTGTCTGTTGAAAACTGCAAAAGACTGCGCACGAATTTTGTCGGCCAACAACAGCCGACTGCAGAAGTGATGTCATGTGATGGTTAACTTTCCTTGTCTTTTTTTCTTTTCTGAGCATGCCCAGTCTTGCTAATCTGCTGTCTGTCGGCTGAAATCTGTACTGACTGACGCACAATCGGCCGTTCTGTTGTCGGCGTACAAAAATTTTAATGCTTGCACGACAGATTCTTTTCGGCCGAAAGTGCGCTGTCGGAAGCATCATACTAACAAGCCTACAATCGGTCGTCGGCCGAATATTTACGGCCAACAATCGGTACGTGTGTACGAGGCATTAGTCACCAGCTCTGCTCATGGAGCCCTGAAAACCAAGCGATCTGCGGTATTTGATTACTCGGTTCTCAGCCTTAGAACTGGCAGGGGACAGATGCTGCGTCCACCAAGTAAGTATGATTCGGGGGGGGGGGGGATCTTTTTTTTAGGGCCAGTTAACACCATAGAAACACAGTTCAGATGCGTTTCTGATGCTTTTCTGCATTGGCATGGGGTGGGGGGATCTTTTTTAGGTCCAGTTCACACCATAGAAACACAGTTCAGATGTGTTTCTAATGCTTTTCTGCGTTGACGTTTTGGCGTAGTCCAGTGCATTTTTATCCTCCTCTTTTTTTCTTAAAGTGATTGAAGCGGAGTTCCGGCCAGAAAATCATGCCTTTACATTTTATGGCATCCGCTTCCTTATCCTTCCATGGGCCAGAATTGGATATTCCCGGCGTTTTTTTTTTTTGTACTTACCTTTTTACAGGGGATAATATACTCACCTTTACATCCACTTCTTCCTTCCGCGGCCCACGCCGTCACTTCCTGTCCCGCAATGCGTCCTGGGAGCTCTTACTCGTCGATCCCAGGATGCAATGGGCAGTGACGTAGGTGGCCGGCCGCTCCTCTCATCGCGTTATTTGCAAACAGGAAATAACGCGATGATAGGCATCCCTATACTATGCCGATCGCATAGTAGTGGGAATGCCCGAGATTTCATGCTGGATTAATCGGTCTCCGCCCACTACAACCAGGAAGCAGGGCAGGCATTTCCCCACAGCGGACTCCGTGAACCAGCACAAAGATGGCGGCGCTCTGCAGAAATTTTATAAAGTAAGATTTTATGCTTGGAAAACTATTATTCCACTGTATAAAACAGGATTAGCAGATATATAGAGGTCGGAGGGTCACTGTCTGGGGGACATACAAAAAAAAAAAAAAAAAAAAAAAAAAAAAAAAGATTCTGTGGCCGGAACTCCGCTTTAAGTCTTTTTTTTTTTTTTTTTTTCTTTATAAACAAATATGTTATACTTACCTACGCCGTGAAGTGGTTTTGCACAGAGCAGCCCAGACCCTCCTCTTCTCAGGTCCTTCTTTGGCTCTCCTGGCCCCTCCCTTCTGTTGCGTGCAGCTTGCTATGGGGGCACCTGAGCCGAGTCATATCTCCCTGGTAACATTCAGACACTGAGCTGCAACCCCTCTCTGCCCCCTTTCTCTCCTGATTGGCTGAATGATTTTGATTGACAGCAGCGGGAGCCAAGCATACCACATTGCTGTCTAAGCCAATGAGGAGGGGAGTCCTAGGCAGCTTTGACTGTCCTGCAACATCACTGGATAAAGACAGGCTCAGGTAAGTATTAGGGGGGCAGAAGGGGACTGCTGCACACAAAGTTCATTTATCCTAATGCATTAAGATGTAAAGCCAGAAGGTTTTTTTTAAATTTCCATTAACCTTAAATAAGGAAATGTGTGTTCCTGTGCATTTTTGATGCATTTTACCGCTTTAGAGTACAGTCCAGTGCATAAAAAAGGTTTGTTCTACTGTTTTTTTTTTTTTTCTGGGACTGACCATACTGGTGTGAACTATACCATTAAAAACCATTTAACCTACTATCTATGCGTTCTTGATGGAGAAATAAAGTGCACTGGACTGCATGTGGCGTGAGCTGGCCATTAAAGTGGTGAGTACCCAGCATATTCTGGGCATAAAGTGGTTCTAAAGGCTGAAGTTTTTTTTTTTTTGCCTTTCGTGCAGTCTATGCATGAAGATAAAAAACCTTTTGTGTGCGGCTTACCTGAGCTCCATCTAATCCATCGATGTGCATGGGAGCCTCAGCTGTCCCAAGACTCTCCCTCCTCATTGGCTGAGACAGCAGCGGGAACCCATTGGCTCCCACTGCTGTCAATCAAAGCCAGTGAGCCAATGAGGAGAGAGCAGGGGGAGGGCAAGGCCGATTTGACACTCTCTCTCTTTTGGACGCATAGAGCAGTTGTTAGGAAGCGAGCACGCAGTAGTGTCCCCAGGGGCACTGCTCGAGGGGGAGGAGCCAGGAGCACTAGCGGGGGACCTGAAAAGAAGAGGGTCGGAGCTGCACAGAGTAGGCAAGTATAACATTTAAAAAAAAAAAAAGTGCTTGATCGAAAATGTGTCCAGTTCAGCAGGAATGAGCCACATTTCAATCTGTCTATGGGCAGGCTGGTTGTTCTAAAGTAAATCCATTTATTAACTCCAGTACAACAAGCCTCCCAGTCACTGCAGGCGGCTATAGCAGCCAGCAGTGATCATTGTGTTCCGGCATGGAGAACACAATAGTGCTCTGGGAGGGATTCCCCCAACACTAGCTGTGGTGATGGAATCAAGCAATTTTCTTTCCTGAAACCTGTGGTTGAAGGAAAGAGAAGTTTGCATAATGTAAAGCCTGCCTTGTTGTTCAATCATTTAGTCGTGTCTGACTCTTCGTGACCTCATGAACTATAGCACACCAGGCTTTTCTGTCCTCCGCTGCCTCCCAGAGCCTGCTTAACTTTGTTCGTTGTTTCGATGATGCTATCTAGCCATCTTGTTTTCTGTCGTCCTCTTCTCCTTTTTCCTTCCATGTTTCCCAGCATCAGGGTCTTTTCCAATGAGTCCTCTCTTTGTATTAGGTGGCTAAAGCATTCAAGTTTCAGCTTTATGATCTGTCCTTCCAGTGAATATTCGGGGGTTTTATTTCCTTCAGGATTGACTAGTTTGATCTTTTTGCCATCCAAGGGACTTTCAAGAGTCTTCTCACAACGCCATAGTTCAAAAGCATAAATTTTTCGGCGTTCAGCCTTAGAATATAAACAAGGATAAAAGTGTAATGGCTAGAGAACTGGGTCAGAGCAATGGCAAAACTGCAGCTGTTGTGGGATGTTCAGGACCAATCAAAAGTGGTCCAAGGAAGGAAAACTGGCAACAGGCTCATTGGGGTACATAAGGAGTGAAGGCTGGCCTGTGTAGATTCATCCAATAGAAGAGCTACTTTATCTCAAATTGCTTAAAAGTTAAAGTAGCAGAGTGATGCCTGCAGCTAGAGGCATTACCCCGGTACTGGCGTCCATAGCCGACGATCGGCTGTCATTACAAGGAGCGGGAGGAGATGCCCCCCCCCTCTGCCTTACGCGGCTTGCCCGGGTCTCCCGTCCCACCGGGAGATCTGGGCAACCAGCCTGCACGGCCGCCGAAGGCCCAATCAAAGCCATATTTGGCTCTGATCAGGTCTCCATGCAAAAACCCGGAAGTGATGTCATGATGTTACACCCTGTATATGGGTGTAAGGTTTTACAAGAGGTAAACTTATCCTTAAAGTGATTGTAAGGTGGTCCTTCTTTTTATAGAAAAAAAAATAACAAACCTGTTTATCCTTACCTGCCCTGTGCAATGATTTTGCACAGGGCAGCCCAGATCCTCCTCTTCTTGGGTCCCTCTTCGGTGCTCCTAGCCTCTCCCTCCTGTCAAGTGCCCCCACAGCAAGTGACTGGTTTCATGCAGGAGGATAAAATACCACCCCACTCCCAGTAACTGTTCAGCACCTGTCAGAAGCATTAGCGCCACACACTTGCCGATCTTCACTATATATCGTACCTACTTTGTGGAAGTCGGCACACGCTCATGGTATCTTCTCCACAAGGACTGCCTAGTGGTGTTACCCACACCTGTGTACATTCACAATTTTGATGCTCGATCCCCAGGTGGTGCGAGATGGGATGTATGTTTAGCACATACGCCACATCCAAGATTTTTAAGATATTACCATCATTGATACGGAAGATATATTCAGCCGGATGAACTCTCCTATTGGGGACACACTAGTCCAGCTTACCATTGAGAGGATCACATGGTCAGGAACATCCAGTGACAAGGCATTTGCCGTAGTAATTAGAGTTCCACAGTCACTAGAGGGGTTCCGACACTATTTATGGTTCCCGTATTGTGCTTACCCATATTGATCAGTCACTTGCTCTCATAGCTCGAGCTCCCAGGGGTCCACACAAGGGGAATTCCACATTCACTACTAATTTGATAGGATACAGACACGCCGTGGTTGCCGGTGGAAATCCTCCTGTGTGGCATTATTCCTGGCGTCCGGACGGTCCACTTTGTTCTGTGTTGTATTGAGTCCTGTTTTTTTATTTTTTTTTTATTTATGTGAGTCTGGTCACAGGTATTGATGTGGTTTTGGTATTTTCCTTCTGCGGGATATTTTTGATGCTTCCTTTTTTTAAAGAAATGTTTCCATCGCATAAAATAAGAGTACTTTGCAAATATATTTTTACAAATAGTATCCCTCTGCTACTTTGTTTGTCAACATAATAGCCTATTTTTTCCTGTGCCTATACAGGATACATTTTTTTGTACTAAGGGCAAGGAACCTTGTCGTAGACGTGGGCCTTCCTTCTCAGCTCATAAGGAGTTTTTTTTTTTTTTCTGTCCCTCAGGGTCGACTGACAAGGGCTCGAAGCCTTTCAGAGCCTCTTCAGAAGGAGCCAACGAACCTGTTCTGGCAAGCCAAGATCAGGCTTCTCTAGACCCATGGATAAGGCTCCTTCAGTAGGAAGGTGCACCCTCACCCGTATCGGGTGTGGACGGACGTCTTCGCTGGTTTCCGGATCTGTGGTCTTCCCTGGTGCAAGACAAGTAGGTCCACAAAGTAATTTGGTCCGGCTCCAAAAACGAGTTGTCCCCCGGCAAGGTTTTTTCCTTCCAACTTGTGCCTGTTTTCAGACCACAAATGGCGCTTTTCCACTGCATGGAACCGTACCGGTTCGGCACCCTTTTGTGCTTTTCCACTGCGGTACCGCATGGTATAGGGTCGGAACGGTTCGGTTTTCCACTGCATGGAACCGAACGGTACGGTACGGTACGGCCCTGAAAAAACAGTACCTACTCGATTGTGGTTCCAACAGGTACCAAACTGGTACCATATCCCACAATCCTTTGCATGCAGTCACTACTAGCCACTGATTGGTCAGAGAATCCCACCCACCCCGTTGTTATCCCACCCACTTAACTTTAGTACTGCTTTAGTGGAAAAGCAAACCTATACCGTACCGAACCGTTCCGACCCTATACCATGCGGTACCAGCAGTGGAAAAGCAAACCAGGCCAAGCAGGGCCGAGTAGAGCCGAGCCGGTACTTGCAGTGGAAAAGTGCCATTACAGGGCCTGTTTGGGGCAGTAAAAGACCCGGTCCTTCAAGGGGTGATTGTCCCTGTTCCGACTTCGGAAAGTTTTCAGGGTTTTTACTCAAACCTGTTCACAGTCCCAGGGAAGAAAGGCAAAGTGCGTCCAATACTGGACCTCAAGGCGCTCAACTGCTTTGTCGGGTACAGAAGTTAAGAATGGAATCCATTCGAACGTTGGTGCTATCCCTGCATCAGGGAGATTTCCTCACCACTATCAATATCAAGGATGCCTACCTTTATATTCCAATATGTGCCAGTCACCAGCGTTTTCTCCGCTTTGCTGTGGGATTGGAGCATTATCAGTTTGTGGCGTTACCCTTTGGTCTTGTCTCTGCTTTTCAGGCTCTCACAATAGTGTTAGTCCTGGTGCTAGCTTTGCTACGCGAACGGGGGATCCCAGGACTGGGCTACTGTTTACAAGAAAAACATTTTTTACTAGAAAATTACTTTGAATCCCA
Organism: Pelophylax lessonae; assembly: GCF_965119305.1. NCBI lineage: Eukaryota > Metazoa > Chordata > Amphibia > Anura > Ranidae > Pelophylax > Pelophylax lessonae. The sequence continues at coordinate 241,508,878 of NC_138771.1, read as the reverse complement.
AAACATTATATATTTTTTAAAGCAAACATCCTACAGAACAAAATGGTGGGTGTTGCAATTTTTTTTGTTACTCGGTATTTGCGCATTTTCCAAATGCAATTTTTTGGGGAAAAAAACACTTTTTTAAAAATTTAATGCACAAATACACTATATATTGCCCAATTGTTTGATAAAGTATAACAGATGATCTTATGCCGAGTACATAGTAACACTTGACATGCTTTAAAATTGCGCAAGCCCGTGTGGTGGCAACAAACCACGTTCATTTATAAAAGCATTTACACGTTACCACTTTAAATTTACAGAGGAGGTCTACTGCAAGAATTACTGCCCTCGATCTGACATTTGCGGCGATACCTCGCAAGCTGCAATTGCTGTTAACATATGACACTAGACCGATGCTTGTGTTTGCCTTTGCGCACAAATACGGGGGGACAGAGGTGCTTGAATTTTTTTAAATTTTATTTTGAGAGCTTCTTTTTTTTTTTTTTTTTTTTTTTTACCTTTTTTTTTTTTTTTTTTTTATTATCACTGAGAATTTAAATATCCCCCTGTGATAGCAATAAGTAGTGACAGGTACTCCTTTTTTTAAAAACAATTGGGGTCTATTAGACTCTAGATCTCTCCTCTGCCCTTAAAGCATATGACCACATCAAGATTGGTGTGATAAGATGCTTTCCCAATTTTTCATGGATCTCTGCAGTCTCCTGTTATCTCCTCCGCTCCCATCCAGTCCCCTTCTTCATCATTGCAGCTCTCATTGGCTCTCCTGTGACTCACCCCTCCTCCCTTGCTGGCAAACTCTCACGAGAGTGAGAGAGAGCTGTGCATTATGTCATTAGCCTAGGGCTAATGACCAGACAAGAAAGAGGAAGTGGGCTGTATAAAGTATTTACTGGCAGAAAAAAAAATGTTTTACTATTCAATCTGGCTGATCAGGTACCCTGGGTTCATATTGTCTGTGTGGGGCATTGAATCTGACATGCATTCTCTTTTCTCACAGTACACACACACACACACACACACACACACACACACACACACACACACACACTAGCAATCTAACAAATTTTTAAACATGCTCAGACCTAAAGTGATTGTAAAACGTGTTTTATTTTAGAATAAAATAACAAAACACATTATACTTGCTTTCTCTGTGCAATGGTATTGCACATAACAGCCCCAAGCCTCCTCTTCTGGGGTTGGCGATTTTGGCTTCTCCTCTTCTATGCCTGCCCCCATAGCAAGCCGCTTGCTTTGGGGGTAGACATGCAGGCCCGATTCCAAGCCAGGCTGTGTGTGTCTGTAGACAAAGAGCCCAGCTAGGCCCCATCCGTGCTCCCTCAAAGGATCTGACTGACAGCAGGAGCTAATGGCTCCCGCTGCTGCCGAGACTCCTGTGTGAAGAGAGAGCAAAGGAGAAGACCTGCTGCAGATGGGCACAGTGCTGGATTGAGATTGAGCTCAGGTAAGTTTTAGGGGTGGGGGAGGCACAGACTCCTGAAGGGTTTTTACCTTAATGCAGAATATGCATTAAGGTAAAAAAAATGTTTTGCCTTTTAGAACTACTTTTAACCTTTCCATGAGACAGCAGGACAGAGTCGGCTGATACTGTCTGTGCACAAGACCTACTCCTCAAATATAGTTACTGCCTCTGTAATAAACCAGCCTGTTGCAGCCTGTTTCTGTTGCAGTTCATCCCTGTAAACTGTTTATATTTGTTTAGCCTAGGGCTTGACAAACCCCAGGCACCAGGTTGCCATTGCCGGCATAGCGGATTCCACCGGGTAGAGGGGGGAGGGTGGAAAGCAGGCACACGTCCCCTCTCTTCCCCTTTCTAGCTGACCCAGAAGTGAAAAATGTATAAAAAAATAAAATCAATTTATTGTAAAAAAATTAGTTACACCCAGGCACATAAAAATCCCCCCCCCTCCCCCCCCCCAAAAAAAAGCCCCCCCCCATCAAAAACACAGGTACAAACGTAAATACACGTATGTGTGCAGCATACCTGAAAAACGTTGATTGCGATACATGTTGCATATTGCCACACATGCCGGAATGAGAGCAATGATTCTAGCACCAGACCTCCTTTCTTATGCTAAACTGATGACTTATAGGAGGGTTTTAAAGCATTGCATATGGAAAATCTAGGGTACTGACATGTTGGGCATCTATTTACTTGGTGCAACCTCTGCCTTTTTATATTTTATCAAAAATATTGGGTAATTTAATTGCATTTTTGTGCCTTAAAATTAACTTTTAAAGTGTGTTTTTTTTTTTTTTTTTTTCTTTATTTACTGAAATTTTTTTCTTTCTAGACCTTTTGCGTGTGACATAAAAAAATGGAACTACCACTATTTTATTATCTACGGTGTCTGCTTTCAGAAAGGATAAAACTGCCCTGGCAGCGAAAGGGTTAAAAGAGAAGTTCACCTTCGGGAACATGTTTCATTTCCCACCCGTAAGGTTGGTTAGGTAAAAAAAAAAAACTGGCTCCTAACTTTTTTAGCTGGCTTCTAGATTCAAAGCAAAATTGTCAAGCCCTGGTTTAGCCTACTGTTGACTAGCTAGTGGAAATAATTTGTGCAGCAGTAAAGCCACCTGATTACTTCCATACATGTGCCCTGCAAAGTGCAGAAATAAAAAATTGCAGGCAGGTTCTTTGCTAGGTCTCTTTTGCAATACAACAAACTTATCTGCCCGTTCAGTCTTCTTTAGAATGTGCACTGAGCTACACATGTACAGGATCAGAATTATTTTCAGACTTCTAGTTCTGCTTTACATTACACTAGGGCAGAAAAGCCATTTTGTAAAAACTTGCCTAAAAAAAATAACTAGAGTACTAGACCCATGTCACACTGGCAATTTTGTAGTAGTGATCTTCTTGCTTTCTTTTTTTTTTTTTTTTTTTTTTAAATTATAACAATGTAGCATTAGTTGACCCCTAGCGGTGATAAATCGCTTCTTGGCAACAAATCACCAGTGCATGTGTTTTTTTCACTAGCTACAAATTGCTGCTGTTAGATTTTTATCAGCAATTTGTTATCTGTCTGGCATGGCCATTAAAATGTAGACCTTTCTGAACGATGTATGAATTAGTCCAGTACTTACATGATGCAAAAAAAAAAAAAAAAAAAAACCCTAATGCTTTTTAGCAGTTATAGCAACTTTTTTTTTCTTTTTGTCCCATAACAAACTTTTGGCTAGACGATTTGGCCAACTGTTATAAGAAATGTGACAAATGTGAAAAAACATAAATTCAATTAGCACAGTGATTTCCATCTATAGTCCTCAAGTACCCCCAACAGGTCATGTTTTCAGAATTTCCTTCACCTTTCACAGCTACTTTAAACTAAATAGCTAAATAGCTTGGTGTTTATGACAACTATTTTATCCAATTTTATCCATATTCCCAAAACATGGCCCATTAGGGGTAATTGAGAACTGAGATTGGGACCGTAAAGGGTAAAACTAGCAAATAAAAAAATAAATATAATGTATACAGTTGCGATGCAAGTTGCATTGTAAATGAATGTTCCTAAAAATGACCTTTTCTTTTTAATCTGCATTGCAGTAATTTTCTGTAAAAGGCAATGCTATATGGCAACCTGGAGGTGTTCTTTACACAGATGTTGTACATAATGCCCCCCAGAATAACGCCCCCCAGAATGTTATTTCCTGTTTGTGTGATTGGCTCACTGATTTTCCCGGAGGTTTTCCCTAAGATATAAGTCACATTTTGGGCATTCTCTGCAGCATAAAATGTATTTTTGTGAGATCCTTTCAAAGGGAAACCACGTCTAAGGGCCAGTTCAGACTGATCCGACGTGCTCTGACTTTTAGAGCACAAGTCGCATGACATGTCAAAGTCCATGGATCCCTATGAGAGCCGGCTTAACTGGTCCGACTTTGAAAATGTTTCGTGCACTATGTTGGTCCGACTTGGGCATGATTTCAGCCCATTGATTTGAACAGGGCTTGATAAATTTGCTTTGAATCTAGGAGCCAGCTAAAAAAGTTAGGAGCCAGTTTTTTTTTTTTTTGTTTTTTTTTTACTAACCAGGCTTTTTTTTTTTTTTTTTAGACACCGGAGATGGCAGATCTTGAATTTGCACATGGATGGGGACTGGAGCCGGGCATGCTTTTGGGTTGAGCGGTTTTCACACTAGGTGGTTTAAGGGGATGCGTGCGTGTCCCTTTGGGGCTCTCAGGGTGTGGGGACTTGAAGTTGTTGGGGCTGAGGTTTTTGATGTGCCTGTTGTGTTGTGTGGCATTCTGCGTGGCCTGGGCTCTGCTCACCTCCCTGTTTGTCTATAGCATATGCACGGGGGAATGGCGGGAAGGAGGAGGGGTGGGCCACAGTGCACACGGATTGGCTGGTGGAGAGGGGAGTATGGGGGTCTTTTCTGCACAGTGGTGGCGGGTCTGCTGGTTGAGGGAGCGGAGGGTGCACGGTGTGTGGAGAGAAACTTTGGCTCTGCTGCAGTGCTATGACAAGGCCATTTGCTGCCCGGGGTGAAAATGCCAAACTGGGCCACTCCAAAAAAAAGCTTTTTCTCTTGCGTCCTCCGACAGTCGCCGCCCACTCATACAGTCTTCACCAATGGCTATTGACCTCTTATCCATAGGAGCAAGCTAGGCATAAGACTTGTTAAAAACAAAGCATTTACATAGACACCTATGGGGGCTGTCCCACTGGTCCAATACACCCCTGCAATCAGCCATCCCAACTCAGTTTGTCTTCTGCCTAGTTAGGAGTGAGATAGGCTCTCCCTGTGCTGGGGCTAGAGTCTCAGCCTTCTTCTTTTTTCTTTATGATTTTATTTCAGGGAATGTTTTTTTTCTTCACATTTACTAGCTATTTATTTCTCAGCTTTTTAGTTTGTCAGTTCTTCAAGATGATGACGGCGTTGTGGAGCTGCGAGTCGGACTGGTCGTCCTAGGTTTCCAGGACAGAGGGCCTGATGGAATCCTAGCCCGCCATCGAGCATTTAGCAGGCTATGTGTTCACCCTGGCCTCGCAAACGACCCATCCCTGTCCTCAGGGATGCAAGCCTGCGAGGTGGCTACCTCACCTGGACGTCTTCCGACGGTTCTCCGTGCACTGTTAGCGTCCTACGTTTGTGGCTGACGGCACCCCTGCCATCTGAGGGTGGGCGGTTTCCCGTCGATGAGAGGCACCCCACGCCATCGGGTACAGTTAAGTACATCCTGTGTGGGGCCTCTGTCTGGGGCTGGCAGTCCTGTGTGTCTGTGTTATCACCTCATGTCTGTGCGTTTTTGGGCTCCCTGATCCCGGTCCCTGCGGGGGGTTTTTTCTCACAGCCTGTGCGCTGTGTGGGTTTGTGGGGGTCCCTCTCCTGTGTCACTTTAGGGTGCTTTTTGGAGGTACAGACACGTGTGGCGACCCCTGCGGGGTTAAACACTTGTGTGTGGCAAAACGTTCGTTCCGAGCACATGTCGGAGGCCATTTTCCCAAAGTCTCCCCTTCCTTTTTATAGGCAACCATTTTTCCATGGCCTGCAGTCTCAGTTCAGTCTCTTGCGGTGACATCACTTCCTCCTTCGGCTCAGAAGAGATCGGCTGCGGTGGTAACACTTGTGGGGGTCTGTCTGCTGTCCTTTTTTTTGTGTGCAAATACTTCTGGCTATCAGTTTATCCTGCTCAGGGGTCTGTTTGTCACAGTCTTGTAGCGGTGTGCTGCGGGGGTCCGCGGCGTGTTTAAAGGGCCAGTACCTTTAAAAAAAAAAAAGAAACTTTTTTACTATGGATTCTCACGACCGCAAATTTCCCACAGCCCTAGTGGGGGATTCAGGTTCCTCTGAATCTTCTGCTCTGTCTACTTTGTCTGCTGCAGTGGCGACTTTGGTGTCCAAAGTGGATATTCTGATGACTGAACGTGCTGACAGAAAAAAGCCTAGTTTTTCCTTGTCTTCGGATTCTGAATCTGATATGGTTGCCGTAGGTGGCGTGCCCCTTGAAGGGTCTCGCTCTTCTCTGTCTGAGGGGGAGCAGGAGGTTGCAGGGGTGGATGATTCCCCCCCTGGGACGGTCTAGGCCCACGCAGCTATGGATGCGCTAATTCTTACCATTAAGGAAACACATTTAGAGGATGAGCCCAATCCTCCGGGCATTGTGTCCTCTTTTGGTACGCACAGGACCCGCAAGGCGGCGCAGGTGTTCCCTTGCCCCGCTGAGTTTCACGCTACTGTGAATGATCAATGGTGTCATTTAAAACGCACCTTTGTGGTGGCTAAGAGGTTTCAACTCCTTTATCCCTTTGCGTCTCCTACAGATTCGCGCTGGTGTGTGGCCCCTCAGGTGGATTACACTGTGGCCAGAATAAACAAGGCCACTCTGGTACCCTCCGAAGATTTTCCGGCGTTTATGGATCCTACAGATAGGAGGATGGAATCCCTTGCCCACCATGCCTACATGGTGGCGGGTTCCCTGCTAAAGCCTATTTTCACCTCTGTCATGGCGGCTCAGGCTGTGGCGGATTGGACCAAGGTGCTAAGACGCACCCTCGTGGCAGATTCTGCTCCCCCTACTACCGTGGCGATCGTGGACCAGATCTATCAAGGAGTCATGTATTTGTGCGATGCAGCCTTGAATGAGGCCCCATTAGCTGCGCGCCTGTCCATTGTCGTGGTGATTAACCATCGCCTGATATGGTTGAAAAGCTGGTCGGCTGACCAGACTTCAAGGAAAACGGTGGCTGACATCCCCTATGCGTGGTCTCGCCTGTTTGGGGAATCCCTGGATGAATTGGTGAAAGGGGTCACTGGGGGCAAGAGCACTCTGCTGCCCCAGAATCCTAAGGGCAAGTTTTTCCGCGGTAAGCGGGGCCCCCCCTTTAAACTAAATCAGGGGTCCTTTCGTGCCTTCAAGCCACAGAACAAGGGGAAACCCTTCAAGGGCCAGGGTGGCCAGAGAAAGCCCTGGGCGGGCAAACCTAAATCCGGCCAAACTGGTGCGGCGGCCCAGTCCGCCTCTGCCTGATGGGGCGCCCTCACCCGTTTCAGGGGTGGGGGGACGTTTGCGCGTTTTCCTCCAACCTTGGCTGCTCCGAATTCCGGACAGGTGGGTTCAGGAAATCATTCGATCAGGTTACAAGATCGAATTCCTTTTGCGGCCGGCGGACAGATTCTTTCCCTCAAATCTTCATTTGACCACAGGGCGGTTTCACGATCTGCATCAGGCGGTGCAAGATCTCCTCGCCCAGGGTGTGATCGTCCCGCTGCCTCATCGGGACAGGTTTCGGGGTTTTACTCAAATCTGTTCACTGTACTCAGAAAGGAGGGCAAGGTGCGTCCTATTCTGGACTTAAAAGCTTTGAACCGATTTGTACACGTTCGGAAGTTCCGCATGGAATCGCTTCGCTCGGTGGTAGCCTCCCTGAGTCCAGGCGAATTCCTGGCCTCTATCGACCTGAAGGATGCGTATCTACACACCCCCATTTTCGAGGGGGAATCAGAGGTACCTCCAATTTCGCAATCGTGGAAGAACATTATCAGTTTGTGGCGTTACCTTTCGGTCTCGCTTCGGCTCCAAGGGTGTTTACCAAAGTGCTGGCTCCTGTTCTGGGCTTGTTACGGGCACAGGGCACTGCGGTTTGGGATATCTGGACGATCTCCTGTTAAGATCGAGTGCCAGCCAGAGCCTGCTGCTCGATCTGTCCACTACAGTTCAGACGCTTCAGGAGTTCGGATGGACCATCAACGTGCAGAAGTGGACCTTGTCTCCTTCAGTTCGTCTCCCATATTTGGGAATGGTTCTGGACTCTGCTCAGGCGAAGGTGTTCCTGCCGGAGGACAAGCTCCGGACCCTACAGAACGAGGTCAGGGCCCTCAGGGAAAACGAATCCTCGTCACTCAGGACCTGTATGCGGTCCCTGGGGTTGATGGTGTCAACCTTCGAGGCGATGCCCTTTGCACAGTTTCACACGAGGTCTCTCCAAGTGGAGATCCTGGCCAGATGGGACTAGGCTTGTGACGGTATCAGATTTTCATGCTGCGATTAATTGATTAAGGTTTTGCCACGGTATACGGTATTATCACGGTATTCAATTATTAAATTTAAATTATTAAATTTCCACCTCACTTCAATTTCATTGCTGAATTTAGGGGCTTTGGTTCACTTATGCACATTATTATAGTCAGTCAGTACAGACTCTGTGAACCAGGCCTAAAATAGGTCATCAAGCAGTGTCTGGCCTAACTGGTGATAACTGGTCCTGGCGCTCGGCTCCGATCCGATGGCCTGGTCATTAAGAGGGCAAATCCTTGTGGTCAAGAAGTGGTTAAACCTGAAGGAGGTGTTGTTTATAAATTACTTTACTATTGCTTTAGGCCTGGTTCACATGTATGCGGGTTGGCGGTTCACATGTATGCGGGTTGGCGGCCCACATTTGCACAGGCATAGCAGCTCATTGATTTGAACGGGCTGCTATGCCCTCATTTTCCGCAGAAAAAAGGTGCATGCAGCATTTTTTTAAAATTCAGTGGCCTTGAAATCCATCCTGCTTTTGCACCATGCGACTAACCTGCAGTTCCTGCTCTGGCAAGCTTTCTGCATTTTTTGTATACGTGGGCACGGCATTTAAAAACAGTTTGCGTGTGCAGCAACTGCAGGTAAGTCGCATGGTGCAAAAGAAGGATGGATTTCATGGCCACTGCATTTTTTTAAATTCTGCATGCACCTTTTTTCAGCTGAAAACGCAGGCATAGCAGCTCAAGCCCATTCACATCAATGGGCTGCTATGCCTGTGCAAATGTGGGCCCCCAACCCGCATACATGTGAACCACCAACCCGCATACATGTGAACCAGGCCTAAAGCAATAGTAAAGTCATTAATTGGTTAAACCTGCAGGAGGACCGGTGTTTTTATCTATTAATGACTTTACTATTGCTTTAGGCCTGGTTCACATGTATGCGGGTTGGTGGTTCACATGTATGCGGGTTGGGGGCCCACATTTGCACAGGCATAGCAGCCCATTGATGTGAATGGGCTTGAGCTGCTATGCCTGCGTTTTCAGCTGAAAAAAGGTGCATGCAGAATTTAAAAAAATGCAGTGGCCATGAAATCCATCCTTCTTTTGCACCATGCGACTTACCTGCCGTTGCTGCACACGCAAACTGTTTATTTTTAAATGCCGTGCCCACGTATACAAAAAATGCAGAAAGCTTGCCAGAGCAGGAACTGCAGGTTAGTCGCATGGTGCAAAAGCAGGATGGATTTCAAGGCCACTGAATTTAAAAAAAATGCTGCATGCACCTTTTTTCTGCGGAAAATGAGGGCATAGCAGCCCGTTCAAATCAATGGGCTGCTATGCCTGTGCAAATGTGGGCCGCCAACCCGCATACATGTGAACCGCCAACCCACATACATGTGAACCAGGCCTAAAGCAATAGTAAAGTCATTAATAGATAAAAACACCGGTCCTCCTGCAGGTTTAACCACTTCTGGATCGCAAGGATTTGCCCCTTTAAAGACCAGGCCATCGGATCAGAGCGCCAGGACCAGTCATCACCAGGTAGGCCAGACACTGCTTGATGGCTATATAATAATGTAATGTGGGCTGCTAGGCGTGTGTGTGTATATATATATATATATATATATATTAGAGCTGCACGATTCTGGCCAAAATGAGAATCACGATTTTTTAGCTTGGAATAAAGATCACGATTCTCTGTGTAACAAAAAAAAAAAAATTGGGATAACTTTACTGTTACGTTTTTTTTTTTTTTTATTATTCATTAAAGTCTAATCATTGCGTTTGAAAGACTGCTGCGCAAATACAGTGTGACATAAAATATTACAACAATCGCCATTTTATTCTGTAGGGTCTCTGCTAAAAAAATATATAAAATGTTTGGGGGTTCTAAGTACTTTTCTAGCAAAAAAAAAACTGATTTTAACTTGCAAGCAGCAAGTGTCAGAAAAAGATCCAGTCTTTAAGAGGTTAAACTTCCTTTCTCCCTGGCAGAGGGAAGGAAAAGATACAAATGTAATCATTTTTGTTTATAGTTAGGAGACTTAATGCTGAAAGGGGTTAGCTGTGTGAGTGAATGAGTCATCCAGCTCACTGAAATGTATCAATTCACAAGTCAGGCAGACTTGACAGAGAAACTCGGTATTTTAAAAATGCCACAATAACAATACCGTGGCTATGCAATACCGCGATATATCGAATTACCGAAAACCGGCATATGTCTAGATGGGACAGGCTCCCTCAGTCCTTGGACCTGAGAGTGTCTCTGAGTCACCAAACCAGTATGGATCTTCTGTGGTGGCTTCAGTCCCCGGCTGTGGCGAACGGAAAATCCTTCCGGCCGTTACTGTGGACAGTACTTACCACGGATGCCAGCCTGTCGGGCTGGGGTGGAGTCCTGGGCAACCTGTCTGCCCAGGGCACTTGGTCCTCACTCCCCATAAACATTGGAACTGAGAGCGATCAGGTTGTGCCTGCTCCATTGGTCAGATCGTCTTCAAGGCCGCCCTGCACGGGTGCAGACGGACAATGCCACTGCGGTGGCTTACATCAATCACCAAGGGGGCACCAGGAGTGCCCGGGCGGCCCAGGAAGTGACCAGTATTCTGTCTTGGGCCGAGACTCATGTCCCGGCAATATCGGCAGTTCACATTCCGGGTGTATAGAATTGGCAGGCCGATTATCTGAGCCGCCAGACCCTGGACCAGGGGGAATGGTCACTGCACCCAGAGGTATGTGTGCGAAATGGGGATCCCCGGATGTGGATCTGTTCGCGTCTCGGCTAAACCACAAGGTGGAAAGGTTAGTTGCAAGAACGCGCGATCCTCTGGCAGATGCCTCGGATGCGCTGGTGGTGCCTTGTCATCAGTATCATCTGATATTTGCCTTTCCTCCGATTTCAGTTGTTGTCCAGGTTCCTTCACAGGTTGGCCTCGGAAACAACATTGGTGATTCTGGTGGCGCTGGACTGGCCAACGCCGGTCCTGGTACGCGGACATCGTTCACCTGGCCGTCGAGCCTCCATGGCGGCTACCAATGTGAGAAGATCTACTGTCTCGGGGACCGATCTTCCATCCTGCTTTACAGTCGCTGGCTTTAACGGCATGGCTGTTGAAAGCCAGGTCCTGAGAGACAGGGGTCTCTCCTCAGAGGTCATTCCTACCTTACTCGAGGTTAGGAAAGCCTCGTCTGGTAAGATTTATTACCGTACATTGAAAGCTTATTTTGCCTGGTGTGAGTCCAGGGGCTTCTCTCCTCGTTCATACTCGTGGCGAGAGTGTTGGCTTTCCTTCAGTCTGGTGTGGACCAGCGCCTTGCGTTGGCCACAATTAAGGGCCAGGTGTCTGCACTGGCTGCCCTTTTCCAGCGCCCCGTGGTGTCTGATTCTTTGATTCGCACCTTCATTCAAGGTGTGCGTCACTTGGCCCCTCCTCGAAGGGAGCCCTTACCTCCATGGGACTTGAACTTGGTTCTGTCCGTGTTACAACGTTCCCCGTTTGAAAACATCAGGGAAATCTCGTTAACTCTGCTGTCTAAAAAGGTTGCCTTTCTTGTGGCGATCACTTCTGCTCGCAGAGTGTCAGAGTTAGCGGCCTTGTCTTGCCGCTCTCCTTACCTGGTGGTTCATAGGGATAAGGTGGTCTTGCGACCTAATCTGTCCTTTCTTCCAAAGGTGGTTTCTGATTTTCACCTTTAATAAGGGCATTGTTTTGCCTTCGCTCTGTGCGAATCCTAAGGAGGTTGCTTTGCATTCCTTGGATGTTGTCAGGGTGATCAGGGTTTACCTGTCGTTGACTGAATCCTTTCGGAAATCGGATTCTCTCTTTGTCCTTCCTGAGGGACCTCGGAAGGGTATGGCTGCGTCTGCGGCGACCATTTCAAAGTGGAACAGACAGACAATTGTACAGGCCTATTCGTTGAAGGAACAGGTACCACCCTTCCGTGTCAAGGCGCACTCTACCAGAGCGTTGAGTGCGTCCTGGGCCTTCCGGCATCAGGCTTCGGTGGCCCAGGTGTGTAAGGCTGCGACTTGGTCGTCAGTGCACACCTTTTCTAAATAATACAAAATTGATGTTCTGGCATCAGCTGATGCCTCCTTTGTCCGCAAGGTTCTCTGTGCGACAGTACCGTAAGGGGACCCTGGTTTTATTGCGGGTCCCTGGCTGTTGGGGTTGTTTATCCCCTTGGTTATTTGCTTTCCTGGGTTGTTTGCTCCTGTTGAGCTTTTTTGTTACCCAGAGTGTCACCTTTCTGTTCATGTAAGGTTCCTTTCTCTGTTGTGGGTACTGCGTTGCCTTTCTGACGGTTGCGTTTCCCACCCCTCATGTCTACACTGCTTTGGGACATCCCATTGGTGAAGACTGTATGAGTGGGCGGCGACTGTCGGAGGACGTAAGAGAAAACTGAATTTTTGTAAAATGTTACCGTAAAATTCCTTTCTCTGAGTCCTCCGACAGTTGCCGCCCCCGCCCCTCCTTTTTGGGGTTCTTTGGACTTTATAACTGCTTGCTACCAAACTGAGTTGGGATGGCTGATTTGCAGGGGGGTATTGGACCAGTGGGACAGCCCCCTGTAGGTGTGTCTTATGTAAATGCTTTGTTTTTAACAAGTCTTATGCCTAGCTTGCTCTTATGGATAAGAGGTCAATACCCATTGGTGAAGACTGTATGAGTGGGCGGCGACTGTCGGAGGACTCGTAGAAAGGAATTTTACGGTAAGATTTTACAAAAATTCCGTTTTTTGTACATCATAAATCATACCTAAAATCCAAACCATTTGGGTTTATGTTTCAGAGGCATGATAGGTTTAGCTGCACCCTCAAAAAATCCTACATGCTGCAGTTTTAGCATCTTGCTCAGTCTGCCCAGGACTTCCCTAGGAACAAAACGGAGCTCTAGGTTGTATATGACTTGAAGTCTTTTGTCGGAAAAGTGTCAACCCATAAACACTAGCTGAGCATTTTTGCATGAAACAGTAAACACAGCAACCTCTTTCATGTACCTTACATCCAATACAATCCACTCCCACACCGCACTGCTCTCTCTCTCTGGCCCGGGAATATCAACTTAGAGGGGTGGGCTGAAACGGACTTTCACCTGTCGGGCAGAGACAGCTCTGCCTGACTAGTACAGCTTTCAGGCTTCTTCTTGCACCCAGTGCAGGATTGCACAGAGGGCACAGTCAGCACTGCTTCCATGCTGCTATATCTCCCTGGCCTGGGAATGACATCTTAGAAGGGCGGGCTGGTACTGACGTTCACCTCTCCTGTGGAGATAATTTGGCCTGACAAGCAAGTGTTAGACATCAGGGCAGATGGCAGACTTTAGCAGCATACGTGACGGAGTGCCGGTGGTGAATGGGCTGGCGGAAGCCCAGGCGCCAGGACCCGGTTTCTGGTCACCATGGTGACCTGGCGGCACCTGGGGTTTGTCGAGCCCTGGATTTGAATATAATTCAGGATCAACATTTTAACTGATTTGACTTGTGGCATGTGACTTGTGTTCTGAGGATCATAAAGGGGAACCCCCACGCCAGAAAAAAAAAATACCAGGCTCTTTGAGTCTGGTATGGATTTCGAGGGGAAACCCCATGCCAAAAAACCCCAGAAAAGGTGTGGGGGCCCCCCTCAAAATCCATACCAGAACCTTATCTGAGCATGCAGCCTGGCCGGCCAGGAAAGGGGGGGGGGGGGGGGAGACAAGCGAGCGGGGAGAAAACTGGAGGAAGAAGACACCTTGGAGCTACATCAGGAACATTCTTCAATTATTAAAGGACTTCTTTGTTTTTTGTAACACTAACCTTCTTTGTTTGGGTGAATGGGCTTCCAGATTCTGATAAGCCCCCTGCCAGCAGACCCCCACAACCACCACCCAGGGTTTTTGAGAAAAGACCCTTGTCCCCATCAACAGAGGCATAGAGCCCCTGCCCCCATATGTTGAGGGCATGTGGCCTGGTATGGTCCAGGAGGAAGGGGGGTCGCTCGCTTGTTAACCCCCCCCCCCCCCCAGGTATGGTTTCCTCCATACCAGAAGCAAAGGAGATGTTTTGATTGGTCAAAGGACATGTCTCAATCATCTCAAATTCGTATCCCATTCATTGAAGTCGCATGAAAGTTGGACATGAAGTCGCAGATCAAAGTCTGATCAGAAGTCATACGAGTTTCATGTTGGATCAGTGTGAACATAGCCTAAAAGGATGCAGACCCAATAAAACTTTGCAAGTGTAGCAAACTGATAATTACACTGAACAAAATTATAAACTTAACACTTTTGTTTTTGCCCCCATTTTTCAAGAGCTAAACTCAAAGATCGAAAACTTTTTCTATGTACACAAAAGGCCTATTTCTTTCAATACTGTTAACAAATCTGTCTAAATCTGTGTTAGTGAGCACTTCTCACTTCAATACTGTTAACAAATCTGTCTAAATCTGTGTTAGTGAGCCCTTCTCCTTTGCCGAGATAATCCATCCATCTCACAGGTGCGGCATATCAAGATGCTGATTAGATAGCATGATTATTTCATAGGTGTGCCTTAGGCTGGCCTCAATAATCGGCCACTCTAAAATTATGCAGTTTTACTGTATTGGGGGGGTCCGAAAATCAGTTAATATCTGGTGTGACCACCATTTACCTCACGCAGTGCAATACATCTCCTTCACGTAGAGTTGATCAGGTTGTTTGTTGTGGCCTGTGGAATGTTGGTCCACTCCTCTTCAATGGCTGTGCGAAGTTGCTGGATATTGGCAGGACCTGGAACACACTGTCATACGCCGATCCAGAACATCCCTAACATGCTCAATGGGTGACATGTCCGGTGAGTATGTTGGCCATGCAAGAACTGGGATGTTTTCAGCTTCCAGGAATTGTGTACAGATCCTTGCAACATGGGGCCGTGCATTATCATGCTGCAATATGAGGTGATGATCGTGGATGAATGGCACAACAATGGGATCTCATCACGGTATCTCTGTGCATTCAAAATACCATCAATAAAATGCACCTGTGTTCATTGTTCATAACCTATGCCTGCCCATGCCATAACCCCGCCGCCACCATGGGCAACTCGACCCACAGCGTTGACATGAGCAAACCACTCACCCACACGATGCCATACACGCTGTCTGCCATCTGCCCTGTACATTAAAAACCGGGATTCATGCGTGAATAGAACAACTCTCCAAAGTGCCTGACGCCATTGAATGTGAGAATTTGCGCACTCAAGTTGGTTACGACGATGAACTGCAGTCACGTCGTGCCCCCGATGAGGGCGACGAGCATTCAGATGAGCTTCCCTGAGATGGTTTCTGACAGTTTGTGCAGGAATTCTTTGGTTATGCAAACTGATTGTTGCAGCAGCCGTCCATCGGACTGGTCTCAGATGATCTTGGAGGTGAAGATGCTGGATGTGGGGGGCTTCTGGGCTGGCGGGGTTACACGTGGTCTCCGGTTGAGAGGCTGGTTGGATGTACTGCCAAATTCTCTGATACGCCTTTGGAGACGGCTTATGGTAGAGAAATGAACATTCAATCCATGGGCAACAGCTCTGGTGGACATTCCTGTAGTCAGCATGCCAATTGCACATTTGCGACATCTGTGGCATTGTGCTGTGTAATAACTGCACATTTTAGAGTGGTCTTTTATTGTGGCCGGCTTAAGGCACACCTGTGCAATAATTATGTTGTCTAATCAGTATCTTGATATGCCACACCTGTGAGGTGGATGGATTATCTAGGCAAAGGAGAAGGGCTCACTAACACAGATTTAGACAGATGTGTGAACAATATTGAGAGAAATAGGCCTTTTGTGTATGTAGAAAAGGTTTTAGATCTTTGAGTTTAGCTCATGAAAAAATGGGGGCATAAACAATAGTGTTGCGTTTTTTATGATTTTGTTCAGTGTATAAAAACACTCCCATAGAGATTCACTTTGCACATGTGCACAGGCAAACCACTATTTCTTCAGAATAACAAAGTTATTCTGAAGGATTAAAGGTTCAAAGTTTGCTAAATCCCTGCAGTGTACATCTATCAAACGGGAATGTTTTTTTTTTGGTCACCAAAAGTGGAGTTACTCTTTAATCATCAAATTGTAATTTAGTACATTGGTGTGTGGTCCTGGGAAACATTTGTTCCTATATCATCACATCTGTGGCTGCAAAGCATGGGTGTACAGGTTTGCATATTTGTTCCTTTTCTTGCTTAGCACGTACCAGCTGATTAGATCTCAAGCTGCAAAGAAGCTTGATGTCACGATGCAGCGAAAGTTTGCCAATGTGCTATTCTGTCAGCTGCCTTGATATAGTTGGAGGGAGATTCAGACATATTTGAGCTGTTAATGAGATAGCATGCAGTGACTGTTTGCCAAGTAAAAGTATCACATAGCAGATAGCAGCCAATTGGGTTCATTTGTAGTGTGGTAATTGAAGCTTATTACCTGCCACAGCATTGCTATTCTGTTTATGCTGTTGGGTAGGAGTGTCTGGATGATAAGATTGGCTAACCATGACCTGGATCTGCAGTGCAATAGCAGAAAAACTTGCTATAACACATAGCTTGCTAATTGATCACATTAGGAACTGTAGTACACTCATGTCATAGGTTATTTCATTATTAGACTGACAGCAGGAATATATTGTTCCAGCCTAAGTTCTGCTGTGAGATTAGTTGCATAAAGCTGCTAGAAATTGAGATACATTTGTTTTTCACAAAAATAATTAAGTTTTTTTATATATGCCTGTAACATGAATTCCAGGTATAGATTACTAGCACATTCTGGTAACTAGTGCACTAGTAGATTTCCAAAGGAACATTCATACGATAATTTTGTGTACATTAGAAGACTGTAAGAATGTTCGAACGTGTTCAAAATGTAAAAGTTTTGGAATGAATACCAAATTAAAGCCACATCCAGGGTTTGTTCGAGAGAACATTTCCATCCTGCTCCAAGTTTTGAAATCCCTGTGACTGAAAACAAATGTAATTTTGACCCCACCAACGATTAGAAAATCAAATGAACTTTGAAAGGAAATTCTACCAATGTATATCCAGCAGTGTTTATCTGTCATGCCTGTGGCACCAGAAAATATTGAAGTAGGCACCGCTACTACAGCGATCGCTAATTTCTTTCAGAGTCAAGGGATAACTTGCCGCATAGTGGGGTCACGGGCTCGCTGCAGGCACTTTTCACAGAACGCCTTGCATTTTTCCTCAATGAAGGTGTACTTTGATTAGATGGTGTGCAGAGGCGGAATGGTGACATCAGCCTCTCCACCTCATACAATCAGAGAATTCATTGCAGTCATTGAGAAAAATGCAAGGAGTTCTGTAAATTGCACCCTTGCCAAGCCGCTAAGCATGGGACCTGGAAGACAGCGGAATTCACTGCAGTAGTGGTAACTTCTACAGTGATTCCCCACTTCCAAAGAGAATCCCTCAGGTAAACTCCAGCTTCTCCTCCCCAAAACAACAAATGCATCGTGCTTGTAAATCATTCACAACCCCAGTGTCTATATAGTTTATCTATATATTACCTACTTTAGCTGTATACAGCAGGTTTCTGTGTCTCTGATGTCACTCCTCCTGGCTGAATTTCAAAGTTCTCTGATTTCATGTTTCCTTTCCTGTCCTGTTATAATACTACATGTCCCATCATGCTTTGAGCCTCTGTAGTTTCAGGGAGGGTTCAGGCACCGAGAGGGTGTAATCTGTGAAATGGGATGTGGGAGGTTTGGACTCTTCCTGTAGGTGTGACTGGGCGAGATTGAATTCTAATTAGGATGTATTCCATCCCACCCACCATCAGAGCTGTGAAGGAAATTACATTCTTTGCACAGTCTAAAAGACTGCAGAAAGGGTGTGTTCTAGGCCAGAGATGCTGCAGAAAGTGGCTGTGGAAGACTGGCTACAAAGATCTTTACAGAATGTCACATGGTACAAAGCTTAAACCCAGAATATCAGAGGATCTGCAGACATCAGAGCAACATGGTACAGAGGTATGATCTATGCTGGGGCTGATAATTCCATTCAGTTTTGGTAAAGAAAGTTGGAGTTCAGCTTTAACTGCCTACAGCAAAGTGACGTATGGGTACGTCTGCAAACTTTGCGGTGTTATACCGGGGTGATGCCTTGTTTAGAGCCGGCGGTTGGCTTTCCGGCGGTAATGAGCCGGAGCCGCTTGATCGTTACCCTGGCAAACGGGAGGGGACGTTCCCCCCCCCCTCTCCCACCGCCTTCCTCAGCTTTGCCCGGGTCTCCCGTCCCACCAGGAGACCCGAGAACCGGAAGCGGCTTCGATCGTGTCTCAGATGACGTAACCCGGAGGCGGCGTCTATGACGTTACGTCCGGGTTACTCTGCTGCTAAAGGCGGCAGATTAAAAAAACGAGCGTATTCAAAAAATGCCGTTTTCGGCGTTTTGAATACATGGAAGTGTAGTGGAGGGGTCTAGGGTCTTTTAGACCCTCGATCCCCCCATAAAGAGTACCTATCACTTTTATTGCTGTCACAAGGGATGTTTACATTGCTTGTGACAGCAATAAAAGTGATCAGATTTTTTTTTTTTTTAAAAAAACCTGTGATAAAGTTAAAAAAAAAAAAAGGGAAAAATACATTTTTTTTTTTTTAGCCGCCTTTGTCGCCGTTAGCTCACGCACGAAAGAAAACGTATATGGAAGTCGGGCTGCGAATTAAATCGCTGTTCAAACCACACATGTGAGGTATCGCCGCGATCGGCATGGCGTGAGCAGTAATTAAAAAAAAAAGAGCTACACTCTAACTCTAAACTGGCAACCTTTAAAAAAATTTAAAACGTTGCCTATTGAGATTTCTATTGACCGTAGTTTGTCGCCATTCCACGGGTGTGTGCATTTTTAAACCGTTACATGTTGTGTATCTATTTACTTGGTGTGACATCATCTTTCACAATATACAAAAAAAATGGGCTAACTTTACTGTTTAGTTTTTTTTTTTTTTAATGCAGTGAAATGTGAATTTTTGTAATTTTTCCGAAAAAATGGCGTTTTAAAGACTAAAGACCGCTGCGCAAATACTGTGTGACAAAAAATATTGCAATGACCGCCATTTTATTCTCCAGAGTCTTTGCTAAAAAATATATATATATATATATATATATATATATATATATAATGTTTGGGGATTCTAAGTAGTTTTCTAGGAAAAAATACTGATTTTAACTTGTAAACAAAAAGTGTCCGAAATAGGCCTGGGGCTTAAGTGGTTAACATTGGTCCAAGTTAGGCCAATGTAACCATGCAGCTTTAGGTAGATTAGAATGACGTGTGATTTTATGGATGGGCAAATGGTGGAACTGACTGGAGAAGTGTCAGAATTGAAATAATAAACTAAGATGCTGTAACATTTCAGCAGTTTTTGATCTTGAAAGTGTATGTTAAGTATAGGAAATAACCACATTTGTTTTTTAAAATTGCTAAATGTCTAAAGCCAAGCCGTACACAAATCGAAATTCAGCCAGTTCATCAGGGACTGGCTGAATTTTGATCCATGTATGGGCAGGCTAAATGTGCCTAAGTTGATCCACCAATCGACTTGGGTATAACCAGCCTGTCGGATTGTTTACTTTCATTTTACTGCTGTCGGCTATAGCTGCTATGAGTAATCATTGTGTTCTGCCAGCCAGGATGAGAGCTATCAACCTCCCCCCGGCGCCAGAACACAATAGTGCTGAGGGGAGGCATTCCCACATCAACACTGACTGTGTTGAATGTGGAATCCAGCAATATTCTTCCCTTCCACCTTTGGGGGGGGGGGGGGGTGAAGGGGGTGGGATGGAGAGAGAAGATCGAATCATCTAAGGGCTGCCTATTTGGCCTATCTCCTTCTCTTCTTGTTTTGCAATGATCTATATTGTGGATTTAGAAAAACAATGTATATATGTTTTCACCGGGGTACTAGGTATCCAGTCCTTGTTATATGAGGGGTCGCTGATAAGTGATAAGTATTGAGCCTTACCCAGAAAAATTTGAGCTAGGAAACCGTTACTGCCACACTATTCTGCATATCTCCCTAGGAAGTCAATGCACTTGCGACATCTGTCCTGCAGCTTTTTAACCACTTAAGCCCCGGAAGATTTTACCCCCTTCCTGACCAGGGTCTATTTTGCGATTGGGCACTGCGTGACTTTAACGGACAATTGCGCGGTCGTGCGATGCTGTACCCAAATGAAATTGAAGTCCTTTTTTTCCCACAAACAGAGCTTTCTTTTGGTGGTATTTGATCACCTGTGCGATTTTTTTTTTTTTTTTTTTTTTTTTCTCCTGGACTGCGACATTGCGGCGGACAGATCGGACCATTGAAAACATTTTTTACTTTTGGGGTTACCAGTGACATTACTACAGTAATCAGTGCTATACATATGCACTGTTACTGTAAAAATGACACTGGCAGTGAAGGGGTTAACTTTATTTGAGAGGGAGGGGTTATGTATGTCCCTAGGGGCGTGTTTCTTACTGTGATTTGTTGTGGCTAGTGGTGTAACAGCACAGATCAGCGGTCCTACATAGCAGGACCGTATGATCTGTTCTGTTACACAGGGGAGAATGGCAGGCTGCCTTTCTCCCTCTGTAACCAACGATCGCGAGTGACTGGCGGACATCGGGTCCGCTGGTCACTCGTGCGGGGGGGGGGTCTGTGAGCCAGCGGGAGCGCGCCTCCAGCGGCGTGCGCTCGCTCCCTAGACCCTCACAGGCTAGTGACAGAGACCTACGTTGCTTTGCCTGTGAGGGGCTGACTGCCGACGTAAATCGTCATTAGGAAAGTGGTTAAGTCCCTGCAAATACAATTCTTCTGACTGCTGGTGTAACCACTCATTTGCAGCATTAGTTGCCTCCGGAACACTCCCAAATTGTTGTCCTTTTTAGGTGTTTTTTTGAGATTGGGGAACAGGCGATAGGAGTCAGGTCGGACAAATTGGGTGGATGGGGCATCACTTGAAAGCCAAAGGAGGTCTGTTTTGCCTGCAGTGTGTGACGAGCTGTTGTCATGCAACAGGATGACACTTTTGGAGAGCTTTCCTCTGCGTTTTTCCTTGATAGTTTGCCTCAGATTTGTTAATAAAGCACAGTAATATGTTGCATTGATGGTTGAACCCTTTTGGAGGTAGTCCACCAGCAGAACTCCCTTCTTATCCCACAAAACAGTTGCTTTTTGATTCTGCACTGACCTTTGCACACGGAACTTCTTTGGCCTGGGGTAACCACAGTGCCTCCATTCCTTAGACTGTTCCTATGTCTCAGGATCATAACAGTAGATCCATGTCTCATCACCAGTTTGTCCAGGAAATCTGACTCCTTTCTTGCAAAATGTTCCAAAACAGCCACCGATGTCTCCACACATTTCCGCTTTTGATCGGTTGTCAAAGGTTTTGGGATCCACTTTGCTGCAAGCTTTCTCATTTCCAAGTCATCGGGGATAATGGCACCAACTCTCACCTGATATTCCCAGATATGTAGCAATACTTTGGGCTGATATTTGGCGGTCCTCCGTGATCATGTCATGGATGGCTTTCACAGAGACAGAAACTGGGTTTTTCACTTTCAACACTGAAATGACCAGTTTTAAAATTGACAACCCGATGTTAAACTGATGCATCTGAGGGGCCACTGTCACCCAAAGTTTGTGACATTTCATTATGGATCTGCTTCGCACCTTTCCCTTGGAGAAACAGGAACTTGATTATGGTCTTATGCTCTTCCACGTTGATTTTTTTCTGGAGGTGCTGCCATGTTCGCTTTGGACCTGAAAAAGAAAGATAAATTCAAATTGAATACAGACAAATTGGCCAGTACACCCTGCAATTTACAGCTTCCTAGCTCAATTTCCTCTGGGTAATGCTCGATACTAATCAGCAACCCCTCGTAAATCAACAAATGACAACGTTAATGTTTAGTATTTGTATTCATGCAGAAAACCTCGACCTGTTTCCCAGCTGGTGTCACAGCAAGTAACACAGCAGTTTGTACCACCCATGCAGACCAAGAAAGAAAAAAAAGATAAAATTGAGAAGGAAAAGAGTGAAAAAGAAGCACCCATTAAAAAGAACAGTAATAAGAAAACAAGGTATGATTTACTCTTCCTAAAATGAGTGAAAAATATGTATTTTTGTTCTTGGTAGGACTACTCTCTAATTGCTATTAGACCACTCCTCCCAGAAGTCCTACATGTTGTTCCAAAGCTTTGCTGGAGTCGTGTAGGAACTTTATGCATTGTAAAGATTTATAGAAATATTTTAATCAAAAACCACCTTTCCGACTGCCTTCTGTCTATTAATGAAAATGCCACCTTTCTTCTGTCTGCTCTAGGCCCCGGTTGAAAAATGTGGATAGAAGTAGTGCACAGCATTTGGAGGTCACTGTGGGGGACCTAACCGTGATTATTACAGACTTTAAGGAAAAAACAAAATCCCCACCTGCATCCAGTGCCACATTAGTGGATCAGCACAGTCAAAGTGGATCTGGCTCTGAAAACACAGAGAGAGGAATATCCAGGTCATCTTCGCCCAGAGGAGAAACATCATCAGTAAATGGGGAATCACATTAAAGTTCTCTTCACCTTTTCTAGTCATTAACTGATATTGTGACAAACATCTTCTGCCAATAGTCTCCACAGTTACATAGGGAAAATCTAATGCTAATCTTATATTTTTCTGAAGAAAAATGGTTAGGTATGCACTTATTTTTTTAGTCTACATTTGTAAGTGCACATTGGAAGATGCAGCTTTCAGGTAAGTGACACCAAATCATGAGACGGGTTCCTATAAAATAAAAGCTTGCGTACTCCTGCTCTGATCTTGGCAAGATTTTGACTTGTTTAACTTTACAAAAATGGTTCAATATATATAACTTGTTTACTGGATGCTGTAGCCAAGAGCCAAGCAATAGCAATACAGGCTTATATAAAGAGCTGATAAAATTCAGGGTCACCATCACTGGATGTGTATGTTTTACACTCTTGAATAATCTTTGGTTCTAAGAATATATTGCTTTCTGTATATACCATTTTACACAACAGCAATTTCGTTAGTGGTCAAATTTCTGTAAACCTGTTGGGTAATGTCTGTGACTCCTTAACACAAGGTCTGCTCCAGACTCCTAAAGATGGCCAAACACGTAGAAGGAATGTCAAATAATTCTGTCCCGTTGCTGGATATTCTGTCTGTTGAGGCTGCTTTGGCAGTTTTGCCATTGGGAACGTCTTAAAATTCATCAAATTGCAGGCAAACTGTATGATTACAGTGTGAAGGGTTATCAAAAGGGCTTGTCTAATATTACCAGACAGAGGCAACAAATGTGAATGTACAAGTTTGGGGATGTGTTGTGAGTAATCTTCTGCAATGGAAGTGTTTGCAATAATGCTTGATGTCATCTGTTCATACACACACACGCACACTTATATGTGTGTGTGTGTGTATATACATAAAACCTTGGCAGTTTTTCTTCATATAAAAGCTTACGTTCGCAAATAACCTCAGCTTCCTTTAACCTCAGCTCTCACTTTACATCTGGGAGCATATGTGTTTGCACAACATCATTGTCCGTTAGCAAATTAAACGAGTTTTGTTTATGTCACTTTAAATTATTTCTTTTGGATAGTAGCCTGGAAAACAAACATTCAATGTCCCAGCTATTTGTTTTCAGACCACCTCATACTACGATGTATGGTCACCTTTAAAGTTCAACTTTAGGAGCATGGTACATCCATATTTATGGTGTAACATGCTCCCATGCACCCACCGCCAGTGCTTCCCTCTCTGTGACAGCAGGTGGAGGAGCCACACCCCGCACCCACTGTCACTTTTTGTAAACAGCTTGGCTATGCGGGGCAGCACCCACACAGTCACATTATTTATACACAGATTGCTGTGGATAAAAAAAAAATGACAAGTACCGTCTTCCACCACGCCACACATACTTGTAGTTTGAATGGGCTGTGAGTGTTCTGCTCAGCACGCTTGTAGTTCATTCAGTCTTCCTCTAGCTTTGCAACTGAAAGCCCGTATGGGGATGCCGGCACAAAGCCAGAAGAAGAATGCAGGAATGCTCTGCAGGCTCCAGTAAAAAATAAATAATTGCGCAAAAAATATGTGCATTTTTTATTTTTTTGAAAGTAGACCTTGGCCTTTAATGCTGGTTCTCAAAAACAGATATTTGAGAAATGTAGTCACTACTTTTGCTAGCATTTTGCCTGAGTCAGAAAATGTAACAAAAAATGCATGACAACACATCCAGCATAAGAAACCCTGATACAAATGTTTTATTCTTGTAAAAAGCTCAGCATCTATCTACTTGAAACTGAGAATTAAAAGTTATAGAAGCCCTCCCATTTTTAGGTGTTGCTAACCGTTTAAGATGAAATACTACTGTGCGTATATATAAATGTTTAGAGTACTTTCCAACCATTCTTTCTTACATTACGTGCTTGTAATACATAAAAAAAACACACACCACTAATAATCTGGATGGGACCCTGAATATTGCTTAGAGCCCAACCCCAGCCAAGATTTTTTTATTTAGATTTAGCTAGACCTATGGAGGGTTAGAACCCATGCTAGGTTTTTTTATTGTTGTGTGTGTCCTCATTGAGTTGATTTATCCTCCTATCTTTTATGGGGAATCTCTGCAATAGGGATGCACAGAAACATCAAAATTTAAATTGAGTGGGGAAGGGATAGACAGTGTTTTTATTACTGTCCTTGGTGCCTTCCTGTCCCAGTTCCTCTCATTTTATGTATAGTTTTCTCAGAGATGGGAAGAGAGGAAATATCCCCAGTGGGTCACAGTATGAAAACTAATCTTCCTCCCTCACTCTCATTATAACAAAAAAAATAAAAAATTGGCTGGAGTTAGGCTATAACCTAAAACAGTGGTTTCGCTAACCATCAGATTGGACTTTAGAAAGTTCTAAGAAACAAAACATGTCTGCTGTCTTATAGATATGAATTGGTTGAGCTGCAGTTTAGAAGAAACCTGTGCAGTGGTAAGCATTTAGGCTGCCACTGTAACCGCCTTATGAAACTGCTGGTTGCTGGGCTTTCCCTTACTTTAATGCTGTGAGTTAAAAAGTATACAGCTGGTGAAGTAAGGATACTTGATCAGTGCACTTGTTTCATGTAAGCTACTGGAGGAGTATCAAAGCCATAAGAGCTGGAAAGTAATATAGCAACCTATGAATTTTCTGTCAGCGCAGGTTTTGTTGAAGATGCCAACAGCTAAATCGAGATTATAAACCGTAAAAATGCAGTTACACACAGAACAAATAGCCTAAATACACACCACTTGCCCTTCTGGTATTACAGATTTAAAATAGTTGTAAATCCTCACATGTAGCCAGTAAAAGGACTATCCTCAGATGATACACAGAGATGAAACAAATCCACCTACATAAATTGTAAAGTTTTATCTGTTTATCTGCAGTATTCTCTTCTATACATCCATTCAAAGTGCTTAATTTTGTAAGCATGTCTAAGAGTTCAGAAAAAAGGGGACGGAGAGCTGAAGTTAAACTCTGTAGAGTGCAGTGTGAAGAGGTCTGAGACTTGATTGGAGGGAAGAGAGATGCTTACCTTCACACAGCTTGCAGCAACAGAGCTGAAACTGTCACTCCGATCACCATTTTTCTCTTGGTGTCAGGAAAACTTTTCGGAAGTGAATAATGCTGATAGCAAAGGAACAAAGCAGCAGACAAAAATGACTTATAAGCCCCGTACACACGTACCGATTGTCGGCCGTAAATATTCGGCCGACGACCGATCAGCCGATTGTAGGCTTGTTAGTATGATGCTTCCGACAGCGCACTTTCGGCCGAAAAGAATCTGTCGTGCAGGCATTAAAATTTTTGTATGCCGACACCAGAGCGGCTGATTGTTCGCCAGTCCGTACAGAATTCGGCCGACAATCAGCAGATTTGCAAGACTGGGAATGCTCAGAGAAGAAAAAACACAGGGAAAGTTAACCATCACAAGACATCACTTTTGCAGTCGGCGGACAAAATTCTTGTGCAGTCTTTTGCACTTTTCAGCGGACAGGACAGCCCTGGACAAAAGACGGCCGATCGGTCGGCCGACGATCGGTACGTGTGTACGAGGCATTACTCTTAATTGAGAGAAGTACACACTATAGAAGGGTATGCTTTGTTCATATTTAATGTCTGAGGTTTACAACCACTTTAAGGTTTAGTCATGTTTTTGATCAGAACAAGTGGATTATTGGTTCCTGTACATAACTGCAGCTCCACTTTAAAGTCAGCTGATATTGGTGAACTAGTATCTCTCCCTGAATTATAGGGCATAGGTGAGAGGGATACACCACCCCCTTGATTTCAAACTGTATTCAATATCAAAGTGAAGTATTGTCACATCCTACTGTAAATATGATTTTTTTTTTTTGCAAAATTTAAAAAATGAACTAAGCTTGTGAAAAGGTTGAGATGGTGAAAAATAATATAAGCACTAAAATAGTTTCCCCATAAATTGTGTGGTTTGTTTTATGCTTTTAGCTAATGATGCAAATGAACTGCTACCTGACTGTCATAAACACACAAGAAATGAAAAGGGGATGAAATCACGCACCAAATTAAGGGATATTTCTTGAACATACATAAGTTTAAAAAATGGTATTCAATGTGGAGGTGAAGGAGAACTATATTTTCCTTTATTATGACTGTTTACATGAGTCCCTTTTTATTGGTGATATACACTAGAGCCCTCTGTGTACTAAATATTTTCAGGCACAAAAGGTTTGAGCACACATTTGTAGTCTTAAATGTTACAAATTAATGTTGAAGTGCCATGGAGATGTGGTTGATCATTTTGTTATGCAGTGTTATTAGTAATTCCATCTTCACTTTTAGGTTAGTCAGTACTAACACTTCTTGAATAGATTTTTACAGGCATGTTTAAAAAAAAAAAATATATATAGTTCAAGCTGCATAAATATGTATTATTTGGTTGGAAAATTGTGATGCATAGTTTTATGTATACAGCTCAACAAATGAATTTAGTTAACTTTTACTGCTACAGGAATCTCAAAGTAACTATTTTAAATGCACCTGCTGGTACTTGGTGTGATTTAAATAGGAAAAATATAAATAAAGCCTTTGTATGAAATGTTGCCATTTATTTTCTTTTTCTAAGTGTATTTTGGGCAACTGTTACTTTGGATTTTGTGGATGGCTGTAACAAGTTGCCATGTATTACAATGCTGGATGGTTTGTTTTTGTTTGCTTTGCTGTTTTTTTTTTTTATGTTTTGTGTGTGTGTTATGGTCAAATCAAAGTTTTGCATTTCAAGTTATTATCTGTCTTCAGCTGAGTAACAATTTTAGTATCATTTATTTTAACTCCTGTTTGTTTTTTTGTTTTTTACCCAAAGCTGTGTAGTTTGTATGTTATGTTTTTACTTCATAACTTTAACGCTATGAAACTTTACACATCAGGGAAAAGGAACTGAATTTTTATATATATATATATTTTGTTTTGCTTTTATACTGCCATTTACTATCTGACATACTAGAAGCAGGGCACAGACATGTCTGTGAAATGAACCTATGGCGCCATAGCCTGGTTCTTTAAAATTAGTAACAGGTCTAATAGTTTAATATATATTTTGGTCCAGCTTTTTCTTACTTTAGTTTATACAGGATACCACAATATGTAAAGAACACCTCCCCAGTTCATTTTTAGGGGCCAGTAACCATTGTGATATTAAAGAGTAATAATTTAGGCTATTATAGCAGTTCTGAAATTTAATGGTGCTATAAAAAAAGTGCATTCACTTCTGATTTTGTTCAACATATAATGGTTCTCCAGGATAAATCAATACTTTCCAGATGCTACCTATTGACTATTCCAGCAAGTAGTAGAGAGCGTTACCCCACTCAGTCAGCCCTTCTTAAAGTTGAGAGTAGGAGAGACCAAACAATAAACCTGTTTTAAAATGTTGCCTCCCCAATGCTCTGCATACATTTTAGCTTTAATTGCAATGCAAGTTTAAGTGGAGTTCCACCCATTTTTGGAACTTTAGATCTATGTAATCCCCTTTAAAATGGCTTTTACCAATGGAAACTTTTTTTTTTTTTGCTAGTAAATACCTTAATTTCGGCTTTATTCCTCCTCTCCTCACTTCCTGGTCCGATCGGCGATGACGTCATTCGGCGATCCGCAGTGTCTGCTGGGATGTATTCTATTCCAGAAATCTCGCAGTAGCTGTATCTGTACTGAGCCGTGCCTGCCCCGCCTCCGCCTCGCCTCCTCTAATTGAGTTGCATTGTATGAATGTATTAAGGCTGTTCTCTGCCCCGCCTCCGCCCCGCCTCCTCTCATTGAGTTGCATTGTATGAATGTATTAAGGCTGTTCTCTGCCCCGCCTCTGCCCCGCCTCCTCTCATTGATTTGTAAGAGGAGGCGGGGCCGAGGCGGGGCAGAGAACGGCCTTAATACATTCATACAATGCAACTCAATGAGAGGAGGCGGGGCAGGCACAGCTCAGTACAGATACAGCTACTCCGAGATTTCTGGAATTGAATACATCCCAGCAGACACTGCGGATTGCCGAATGATGTCATCGCCGATCGGACCAGGAAGTGAGGAGAGGAGCAATAATGCCGAAATTAAGGTACTTACTAGCAAAAAAAAAAAAAAAAAAAAGTTTCCATTGGTAAAAGCCGTTTTAAAGGGGATTACATACAGCTATGTATTCCAACCTATTAAAAATGGGTGGAACTCCGCTTTAAAGTGGTATGGAAGGTTTGACCTAAAAAAAAAACAAAAAAAAAACATACTTATCTGCTCTATGCAATGGCTTTACACAGAGCAGCCCCAATACTACTCTTCTCTGTTCAACCCACCGGCGCTCCTGGTTCCTCCCTTGACCAGTGTCCCCAATAGCAAGCCGCTTGCTCTGGAGACACTGGAGTCCCACTCTCTGCGTCCATAAGACACAGAGCCACGGCTCAGCCCCACTTTCTTCTTAGTGGCTCACTGGCCAGTGGCTCCAGCTGCTGTCTCAGCCAACGAGGTAAGGGAGTCTCGGGACAGCTGAGGCTCTTGTGTACATCGGTGGATTGAGAGGGGGTTCAGTAGAGTATTAGGGTGCTGTGGGGAAGGGGGGGTGCAAAAAAGTTTACCTTCATACATAGAATGCATGAGTGTAAAAAACTTTAAGCCTTTACAACCACTTAAGCTGGCTAATACACTAGTAAAAATTTTTTCCAAATTTTTCCATTTCGGATCGATCAAATCAATGTTTTTCTCTTTTGTTCATTGACGGACACATCTCTTCTTAACCATTGGATTATACTGCCCCCTACAGGAGTAGGACACTAGGCAGGAGTAGGGAGCTAGTCAGGAGTAGGGACCTAGTTCCTTGCTGGGTTCTCTGATCCTGGCAATTTTTTTTATTTTTTTTTAGATGGAATTTTTTTTCTACCTTTTTGTTGTTCTTTTGTTCCTGTGAGAATCTACAATCAATTGCCGGACTGGGCGACAAACTGGATGATCCAGAGGGTTACCCCAGTCTGGCTAGCCAGCGCGTGCAGACCGCAGCTCCACTCTGGGTCGGCCACAACATAGCCCCACTGGACGGGGGCTGGCATGCGAGTAAACGTCTCGCGAGGATGCATACGACCTGGCCTCAGCCTGAGTCGAGCGTTTCTCCTGGCCGACAGCACCCACGTTACGATGGAGCGGTGGTCTGTCCGTAGCAGTGTCCACCCTTTTCCTGGTATGGTAAGTAGCTGTCCCCCCTGTACTCCTGGAGGGTTTTGGGGTGGACGTGGGCCACTTCTTCCCCCAGCCCCTCTAAAATTTCATAGTCCTTGTGGGTCTTTTGCCCCCCTCCCTGGCTGAGGTTATGAGCTGGCTGTCGCCACATGCTCTTAAGGGGGTCAGGTTGGAGTTGCTGCTGACAGTGTTTTTCCTGGTGTGCAACATGGGGGGGGGGGGGTTGAGCAGGGTTCCCTGTCGCCCTGGGGGTTGGTGACTGGGGCAGGGATGTCCTCTGTCCTCCCTGCGGCGGTTGTTGGGCTGGGGGAACGCATAGTTTAGCATCCGCCCTCCCCTCCGCTGCCCCTGGGTGGTACTCTCGGCAGGGGCTCGCATCCAAGCACAAAAATTTAGGCCGTGGCTGAGTCGGGCGCCTCCCTTGGGGGGTGGCCCCAGTGTGTTTAGCTGAAGCCCCCACTATTCCTTTGGTCATCTGCTCAGTGGGACACTGTGCACTTACGGGTGGGCCTTCGCAAAAATGTTGGCCGTGGCCTGCTAGGCCATGTGGTCAGCTTGGTGCTTCCCTTGTAAGAGCATTATTGTGTGGAGTAACTGCCCCTTTTTGGGTTGCGGGACCATCGGGGTACCATGCCTGGGCATCCGCGTCACTGCGGGTGGCCCCCTTTTAAGGGGGCTATTTCTTATTATGCCCTCCTATCTAGA
The DNA here is from genome assembly GCF_965119305.1 of Pelophylax lessonae. Classification (NCBI taxonomy): domain Eukaryota; kingdom Metazoa; phylum Chordata; class Amphibia; order Anura; family Ranidae; genus Pelophylax; species Pelophylax lessonae. Next base: position 241,478,432 of record NC_138771.1, on the reverse strand, counting down.
GAGACCCCCTTGGTTTTTTTTTTTTTTTTGCGGTGTCCAGTAGGTGGTCCATTTGTGGGCCCTTGGTTGGCGTCCCCTTTGCGGAATCGCAGTTGGTGAGCCTCCCCTGATTATTTTTTTCCGGGTGAGCTTAGTATATAGCGACCCTACTGGGTCTGTGTCCACGCATCTGGAGTGCTCAGATAGTGAGGTTGAGTCCCCTGCTCCTCTAGCTGCGCATGAGAAGGCGCTGGTGGATGCACTGTTTGTGTCAGTGCGTGACATTTTAAAAATGGAGGTTGCAGCTTATGCTGCATCGAAGGTGCTGGTCCCTTTTGGCACCCACAGGCCCTCCAAAGGGTCTAGGATGTTCCCTTTTTGGCTTACTTTGACAACATTGTCACAAACAGTGGGGATGTCCAAAATGCAGTGGTTCCTAAGCGCTTTTTGCTTGCAGTGTCCATATAAGGATTAACTGAGGTAAAGGTGGATGGTCCCACCTGTAGTGGACTTGTTAGTTTCCAGGTTAAATAAAGCTACCTTCATTCCGGTTGAGGAGTCCCCGGCCTTTAAATATCCTGCTGATAGGAGGGTGGAGGCTCTTGCCCGCCATATGTCCGCTGTGGCTGGTTCGACACTTAGGTCAGTATTTACTATTGCCTTGGAGTAATAAGGTCTGACCGAGTGGGCTGAACTTTTACGCCCAAACCTGGAGGGGAAACCGCTTCCCCCCCTGCAGCTCCTTTGATTTCTAGGCTGTTTGTATCAGCAGTGATCTTTCGGCATATTATCTGGCAGAAATACTGGTCTGCGGACCAGACTTCTAAGAAGGCCTTATCTGATTTCCCTCTTGTAGGGGATTGCCTGTTTGGCGCTTCCTTGGATGACATTGTTAAGGGTCTCACAGGGGGGAAGAGTACTCCTCTTCCGCAGGCTACCAAGGATCCCCGTTGTAGGTGTGGGCCATTCTCCTCAGCTCATAAGAGGTTTTTTTTGTCCCTCGGGGTCTCAAGACAAGGGATCAAAAGTCAGGGCCTCCACCGGAGGTTCCAAGAGGACCTGGTCTGGCAAGCTCTTCCAGACCTGCAGACAAGGCTGCCTCTGCATGAAGGGGCGCCCTCACCCGTATCTGGGGTGGGGGGAACGGTTTTGCTGGTTCCTGGATTCATGGACCTCCCTGGTATAGGACACGTGGGTCCACAAAGTTATTCGGTCAGGTTATGAGATCGAGTACAGTCTTGTCCTCAGGAGAAGTTCTTCCCTTCCAACCTGCACTTGTCCCCGGATCACTTGTTCCTTCAAGGGGAGATTGTTCTGATTTCAAACCACTTTACAGTTCCCAGAAAGGAAGACAAGGTACGTCCAATTCTGGACCACACCCCACCTACATCAGGGGGATTTCTTCTCGCTTCTATCGACTTCAAGGACGCCTACCTGCACATTCTAATATGCGCTGGTCAGCAACGCTTTCTCCATTTTGCCGTGGGCGAGGAGCATTATCGGTTTGGGGCGTGCACCTTTTTGGTCTTGCCTGCTCTCCTCGGGTCCTCACAAAAGTGTTTGCCCCGGTGCTGGCATTGTTTGTTTGAGTCAGCGGGGGATTGCGGTACTGGGCTACCTGGACGATCTTCTGCAAGCAGAGTCTCTGACGGACAACTGTAGATTGCTCTGCGAACTCTGAGGGAGTTCGGTTGGGTTCTGAACCTTCAGGAGTCTGCTTTTGGTTCTGTCCACCAAAACTGGACTATCTGAGTCTGACTCTGGACTCGGCCTCAGCCAGCATTTCTTCCTCTGAAAAAACTCCCAGACATTGCAGGAGGCAATTCAGCTTTTGTTGTTCAGCAGATGGTCATCCCTCCGGGCTTGCATGCGGGTGCTGGGCCTGATGGTGTCCACCATCGAGGTGGTCTGTTTGCACAGTTCCACACAAGATCTCTGCTAAAGATTCTGGTGAAATGGGACAAGGATCCACGGTCTCTAGAGGTGGCTTCATTCTCTGGCACTTCGACAGGGAAAATCCTTTCTCCCCTTTGTACTGGACTGTTGTCACCACAGATGGCAGCCTGTCTGGGTTGGGAGGTGTCCTCGGCACAGATGTGCTCAGGGGGACTGGACTCTGGCAGAGTCCAGACTGATGATTTAATGTTCTGGAATTCCAAGCGAACAGTCTTTGTCTGGCTCATAGGGCAATTTGTCTTAATTAATTTGGAAAATACCACGGCCATGGTCTGTCAATCACTAAGGGGGCACAAGTAATGTCCTGGTGGCTCGGTAAGTAGCCGGCATTCTAAGGTGGGCTGAGCAATTCGTTACAGCCCTCTAAATATTCTGCCGCGACTCCTGTGCAGGTTCAAAGAGGAAAGGATTCCATCAAGACTGACCTCACCGGTTTTGGTACGCTGATCTGGTACAGTTGGTTGCCGATGCTCCTTGGAGACTACCTCTCAGGGAGGATCTGCTGTCCCAAGGACCAATCTTCCATCCTGCTTTTACAGTTGCTGGCTTTGATGGCTTGGCTGTTGAGTGCCAGGTGCTGAAGGATGGAAGTTTGTCTGAGTCAGGGATTCCTATGCTGTTAAAAGCTAGGAAATGTACTTCCAGGAAGATCTACCATCATAAGTGGAAGACGTACATTGCGTGGTGCGAGTCTCTTGGGGTTCACCCATGCTCCTTCTCGGTGGCTTGGATTTTGACCTTTCTTTTAATGGGGGGTTTAACCGAAATTGACCTTGAGTACCATCAAGGGCCAGGTATAGGCTTTGGTGGTCTTTTTCAAAGACCTTTGGCCTCACACTCTCTGGTGCATACCTTTTTTTATTCAGGGTGTCCGACATTTGGTTCCTTCAGTGCGAGCTCCGCCTTGGGATCTTATTGTGGTGCTTTCAGCTCTACAGAAGCCTCTCTTTGAAAATATCGGGAAGTTTCCCTGCTTGCGCTGCCCCAGAAGGTGGCCTTTTTTGACTGGCTGTCACCTGGCGGCGTTATCCTGTTGTTCACCTTTATTGGTGATTCACAAGGATAAGGTGGTGCTTCGCCCCTGTCCGCTATTCCTTCCTAAGGTGGTCTCTGCCTGTCATTTGAATGAAGACATTGTGTTGCCTTCCCTATGTCCCAGGCAAAACATCCAAAGGAAATTGCTTTGCATGCCTTGAAAGTGGTCTGGGCAATAAGGGTGTACTTGGCAGCTACGGAGTCTTTTAGGAAGTCAGACTCGAATTGTGCTCATGGAAGGACCTCACAAATGGGTTGTCCGCTTATTCTGCGACCATTTCCAAGTGGATCAGACTGAAGGTGGTTAAGGCCTATTGCTTTAGGGGTCAGGTTCCTACTTTCCCTGTCAAGGAGCACTCTACTAGGGTGCTTAGTGTCTCCTGTGCTTTTCGTCATTAAGCATCAGTGATGCAAGTTTGCAAGGCGGCCACCTGGTTGTCGGTGCACATTTTGAAACCTTTTTTAAAGGGTGGATGTGTTGGCATCTGTGGATGCCTCTTTTGGCTGCAAGGTTTTGCTGGCTGCTGCTTAGAGGACCTGGTCCTCTTTGAGGGTGTATTGTTTTTTTCAGGTGAACTCAGTTGTTTATGGTTGAGCTCTGTTAGCTGGTTGGCTATGGTTAGCCTTACAAATTTTTTCCTTTTCTCCCACCCCTCATGTTTAACAATGCTTTGGGATGTCCCAATGGTATAAAGAATCAGCTGTGTGTGTCCGTCAACGATTGAAAGAAAAAAAAAACTGGATTTTTGACTCCATTTATCTGACGCTCACAGCACGCACCCCTCTGTGGTGTTGGCTTTCTGCTGACTCAGCTTGTAACAAAACTGAGTGCCTATAGCTGAAAGTGGGTGTATACCCCCCTGGGACTTGCCCATAGGCATTTTTCCTGCCTAGTGTCCTGCTCCTGTAGGGGGCAGTATAACCCAAAGGTTACGGAAAATCAGAAGCTGTGTGTGTCAATGAACATCATAGAAATGGATTTTACGGTAAGTCAAAAATCCCATTTTTTTTTTTTTTTTGGCCAGTGATGAGAAAATTTGAAGAAGCAGGATGAAAAATGTTTCTTGAACAAATTTTCTAAAAGTATTTGTGGTTTTCTTTTAGGAAATTTGCATTTATTCCAAAATCAAATGTTCAAAAAAGGGAAAAAAAATACTTTCAGATGACATATGTACAAAGAATTTTTGTACCAAAGTTTATTTGAACCTAGTAAATCTACCAGTGTATAGCCAGCTTCATGTGGAATCCTGACAACAAGGTTCAGTCACCTAGAGCAGTGACCTCACTGCTGTCCGCAGTGAAGATATTTTTCAGCACACCACAGATCTTCAAGTTGAGCCCAAATTATTTTTTTATTGAACCATGATCACATCACATAAAGGCAGTGCACCCTTTCTGAGTCACACAGGACTCCTTTGTCAGGCATGGTTGCCACAGCACCCAATACCCTAGAGTTTTCTCCAGGACTGTGTACAATGGAAATATGGATTGTCAATGCAGTCCACTTCTCCATGAGTCATCAGAAAGAGGACATGTTGCTTTCCACCACCTGTAGGAGGCACACAGCATAGAGAAGCTGCTGTTTGGTCACATAACGGCATAGAAAAACATGGGGGGGGGGGAAAAAAAGCTCTTTACAAATCAACTTCTGCTAAAATGTTTTCAGGGCAATACAGAGACATTTAAAAGTGGGTTTTTTTAAGGCCTTCTAACTCTGCTGAGCTTTTGATGCATTGCTATTGACCTACATTGGAGGGTGCCTTTTTGGTGCGCTTTTGAAAAACTGCACCAAAGATGCAGCATGCAGGACTTTTCAAAGCACAGCATAGCTGCAGGGTAAAGAGTTACGAAGGATTTACAACCCTTTCAGATGGGTGGACTCCACTGGTGGATCTGCCTGCTCAGCAGGGAATCTGGCCACTGAGCATTCGGATGACAGGTCAGTTTTAGCTCCGCTTATGCCTTTCCATTTCCATCTGATCCGCCAGACAGTTGGGGAATGGATCCCCATCTGTCTGTCTTTTAGCGGATTAGATCGAATCTGGTGTCAATGGATACATGTTCGTACACATCCGCTGCTCTATAGAGGGCAGTGGATGGTTTGATCGGGTCCGCCTAAAAAAACTGACAGACCGACCCACCCAATCGTTCCACCTGTGTGAAAGTTGCCTAAATAGGGAATAGTTTCCATGCACTTTTTTTTCATCCTCAGTGTCAAAAGCAGACCATTGTGAACGAGGCTTGGTCTTCCCTTCTAGTCCTGAAGTCTGTGAAATGTCTAAATGTTCTCCTCTTCAAATGGAGCCTCTGGTGCTATGTGCCTGCTGTTTCTGTTATTAAATAGACTGGTCGGTATCAAATGGAAATTGTTTTGCTTATGCTAGAGAACTTCTTTAAGATACATTAAAGTCATAATTTACCTTGGAATTTATAATTGTATACTTTTTTTAATGTGAGTATGAATTGCTGAAACCTAAATTGTGCTTCCTTTTTATTTTGTGCTTACTATCAAAGGAAATCAGATGGTTCAATTGAATGTACAGTAATTGCTTACTATTTGTTTACACACTGTTTTCACACCTGTTTGGTGAGTTCAGATGAATTATTGGTCCACATTGTTAATTCACTATAATGCCTGTCCCAAGCCCTATGCAGATATGCTATTTTAAAGGCTGTGGTTGCCTGGTACTGTGATTATTAGCTCCAGTGTCAATATCCATTTTAATGTAAATCAAAACAAATTTTCATTGTTTGTTTCAATGTTTCCCAGGGTGATAAAATGACTAAAATCCAGGCTAGTATCCAGTACATGTTCCAATAAAATATTTTTATGTATACAGGTTTTGCATTTTTGTTTACAACCACCTAAAATAAAAAGGTAACATTGTCTGGTTGATGTCTTTTGTATTTCCTGGCATTTGTGATGTGTGTATGCTTGTAGTAATACAGTATCTCACAGAAGTGAGTACACCCCTTACATTTTTGTAAATATTTTATCTTTTCATGTGACCACACTGGAGAAATGACACTTTGCTACACTGTAAAGTAGTGAGTGTACAGCTTGTATAACAGTGTAAATTTGCTGTCCCTACAAAATAACTCAACACAGCCATTAATGTCTAAGCCGCTGGCAACAAAAGTGAGTACACCCCTAAGTTAAAATGTCCAAAATGGACCTAATGAGCCATTTCCCTCCCTGGTGGCATGTGACTTGTTAGGGCTCTTTCACAAAGGCGGACCGTTCAGATCCACCTGTCAGTTTTTTTTGGCGGATCTGAACGGTCCCCCCATGCATCCCTATGGGTCATCGGATGTCAGCTGAGACATGTCCACTGACATCCGATCCGTCAAATCTGGACGGATGGAAACCCTATTTTCCATCCGTCCAGCGGATGGGATTGGATGAGAACGGACCGATGGTCGTTAACCATCCGATTCCCCCATAGAGATGTATGGGGAACTGACAGCTGTGTCTCCGCACATAGTGCAGAGACACAGCTGTCATTCTACTGCTCAGCGGGGGATTGGCGGTTCGATCCCCCGCTGAGATAAACGGAATCTGTCCAATGGACGGACAGTGTGAAAGAGCCCTTAGTGTTACAAGGTCTCAGGTGTGAATGGGGAGCAGGTGTCTTAAATTTAGTGTTACCGCTCTATCTCTCATACTGGTCACTGGAAGTTCAACATGGTTTCATTGCAAAGCGCTCTCTGAGGATCAGAAAAAAAGAACTGTTGCTCTACATAAAAATGGCATAGGCTATAAAAAGATTGCTAAGACCCTGAAACTGAGCTGCACCACGGTGGCAAAAACCATACAGTAGTTAAAAAGGACAGGTTCCACTCGGAACAGGCTTTACCATGGTCGACCGAAGATGTTGAGTGCACGTGCTCAGCGTCCTATCCAGAGGTTGTCTTTTGGAAATGGACCTATGCGTGCTGCCAGCATTGCTGCAGAGGTTGAAGGGGTGGGAGGTCAGTCTGTCAGTGCTCAGACCATGCGCCACAAACTGCATTAAATTGGTCTTTATGGCTGTTGTCTCAGAAGGAAGCCGCTTCTAAATATGATGCACAAGAAAGCCCGCAAACAGTTTGCTGAAGACAAGCAGATTAAGGACATGGAACACTGGAACCATATCCTGTGGTCTGATGAGACCAAGATAAACTTGTTTGGTTCAGATGGTGTCAAGCGTGTGTGGCAGCAACCAGGTGAGGAGTACAAAGACAAGTGTCTTGCCTACAGTCAAGCATGGTGGTGGGAGTGTCATGGTCTGGGGCTGCACGAGTGCTGCCTGCACTGGGGAGCTTCAGTTTGAGGGAACCATGAATGCCAACATGTACTGTGACATACTGAAGCAGAGCATGATCCCCTCTTTTTGGAGACTGGGCTGCAGGACAGTATTCCAACATACCGACCCCCAAACACACCTCCAAGACGACCACTGCCTTGCTAATGAAGCTGAGGGTAAAGGGGATGTACTGGCCAAGCATTTCTCTAGACCTAAACCCAATTGATCATTTGTGGGGCATCTGCAAATGGAAGGTGGAGGAGCGCAAGGTCTCTAACATCCACCAGCTCCGTGATGTCGCCATGGAGGAGTGGAAGAGGACTCCAGTGGCAACCTGTGAAGCTCTGGTGAACTCCATGCCCAGGAGGGTTAAGGCAATGCTGGAAAATAATGGTGGCCACACAAAATATTGAGACTTTGGGTCCATTTTGGACATTTTCACTTAGGGGTGTACTCACTTTTGTTGGCAGCGGTTTAGACATTAATGGCTGTGTGCCGTTATTTTGAGGGGACAGCAAATTTGCACTGTTATAGAAGCTGTACACTCACTACTTTACATTGTAGCAAAGGGTAATTTCTTCAGTGTTGTTACATGAAAAGATATAATAAAATATTTACAAAAATGTGAGGGATGTTCTCACTTTTGTAAGATACTGTATACTTATAATACTTTATTTAAGCACTTTGAAAAAACGTACAGACCATAGTACTGAGCTTCTATCAAATTCAGATAAAACAAAATTCTATTGTGGTTAGGTATAGAAGGTACTGTATGTCATGCATTGCTTCCTACTGGCCTTTTTCAAAGGGAAGTTGAAATGTGGGGGTAAGGATCAAAACAAAGTTATATGATATTGGGAAAAAGGGCACCTGTAAGTCTATATGCCACCTTAGCAGTGCTCTTTAGCTCATTCTGCTGCCCAACAAGTTTCCTGAAATAGAGCTGTATCAGACTTAACCACTTGCCGACTGCCTAACGCCGATCTACGTCGGCAGTCAGCCCCTCACAGGCAAAGTGACGTAGGGCTACGTCACTAGCTTGTGAGGGTCTAGGGAGCGAGCGCGCGCCCCCGGAGGCGCGCTCCCGCGTGGTCACGGACCCCCCCGCGCGTGTGACCGGCGGACCCGATGTCCGCCGGTCACTCGGCGATCGGCGGGGGAGAGGGAGAATGTCAGGCAGCTTGTGTAAACAAGCTGCCTGTCATTCTCCTTGCTGTTAGGATACTGATCACTCGGATCTAGTATGTAGATCCGTTGATCAGTGTCCATACAGCTCAAGCCCCAGCCAATCACAGTAGAAAGCACGCCCCTAGGGATACACACAGCCCCTCCCTCCCAAATAAAGTTAACCCCTTCACTACCAGTGTATTTTTACAGTAACAGTGCATATATATATAGCACTGATTACTGTAGAAATGTCACTGGTAACCCCAAAAGTGTCAAAAATGTCAGTCAAGGGTCCGATCTGTCCGCCCCAATGTCGCAGTACCGCAAAAAAAATCGCAGATCGCCGCCATTACACGTTAAAAAAAAAACAACAAAAATGACAGAAATCTTTCCCTTTGTTAGTAAACGCGATAACTTTTGCGCAAACCAATCAAAATACGCTTTTTGCGATTTTTTTTTTACCAAACATAGGTAGCATAAAACAAATTGGCCGAAAAAGTAAAAAAATTTTGATTTTTAAATTTTTTTTTTGGGGAATTTCATATAAAAAAATGTGAAAAATATTGCTATTTTTGCAAAATTGACGCTCTTTTTTTGTTTATAGCGCGTGATCAAAAAATCGCACAGGTGATCAAATACCACCAAAAGAAAGCTCTGTTTGTGGGAAAAAAAGGACGCCAAATTCGCTTAGGTACAGCGTCGCACGACCGCGCAATTGTCCGTTAAAGTCACGCAGTGCCGAATCGCAAAATACCCCCTGGTCGGAATGGGGGTAAAATCTTCTGGGGCTTAAGTGGTTAATATCCACTCAAGGACAAGTGACGTACCCGTATGTCGCTTGATTTTCGGTGGTTATAACTGGAGGATGCCTGCAGCTGTAGGCATCATCCTGGTACGTTTTTTTTAAGAGCCGGCAGTCGACTCATCTGTAAAAGAAATCCTAGTGGCTAACTAGCCGCTGATTAGCTTTTACAAGCCGTGTAAGGGGGTGTCTCCCCCCCCCCCGCCTTCTGGGGCTTGCTCGGGCTGTCCCGTCCCACCGGGAGACCTGAGCTACCAGCCAGCGCATCCACGGGCTGACTGGACAGCTGAACAAAGTCAGGATCGGCGTTCCACTATAGTACCCCCGGAAGCAATGACCTGGCATCACTTCCAGTTTACCCAGATGTCAATGGCGCCATTTTTGAAAAATCTAAAGTATTCAAAAACACCAATATTGGGTGTTTTGAATATTTTTGAGGGCAGAGGAGGGATTTGGAGTCTTATAGACCCCAGTTCTTTCCATAAAAAGCACCTGCCACATGCTTATTGCTGTCGAAAAGGACAGCAATAAAAGTGACAAAAATAAATAAATTTAAAGCAGTAGTGTAAAAATAAAAACCCGTACCACCCCACCACCAGACCTATCTTTGTATAATGTTTACATTTGCCAGAGCCTGAAGCGACGTCGCTGCTGGCCTCCGAGAGTCATAGAGCTCTATGGTAAACCGCCGCTGCTGGCGGATTTATTCTCCGACTCCCCGATTGCACAGGAGAGACTGGAGGGCGGCGAGAGGGGGCCTTCCCCTCCCACTGCCTGTAAATGCAATCAAGCAGCTAAACAGACGCTAAGATGGTTTTTACATATAAGGAAATCTCTGGCTGAAAAAAAGATATCTGGATGATGCCTGTAACTGTATCGGATATCTCCATTAAAAGTCCAGGATGTCGTATAACATCTTACGGGCGGGAAGTGGTTACAGTATGACATGTTTGCTATCTATTTACTCGGCATAACATCATCTCTTAAATTTTACAAAAAATTGGGTTATGTATTGTTTTTTGCATTAAAATTTAAGAAAATTGTGTTTAAAAAACTGCTGCGCAAATACCGTGTGCATAAAGATTTGCAACACTCACCAATTTATTCTCCGGGGCCTCTGCATTTAAAAAAATATATAATGTTTGGGGTTTTTAGCAAAAAATACAGATTTTTATTTGTAGACAAAAAAAGTGTCAGAAACAGGCCCGTAGCTGAAGTGGATATTCCCCCCCAAAAAAATGGAGATCAATAAAAAAGCAAAAGAATTACTTCACTGGCCCAAGGACTTGTTGGCACTATAAGATGCAATGCATGGTCACGCACTATAGCCGCGTGCTGTAATGTAATGTAATGTAGTTTACATCCCAACATGCACCTAGACCTAGAGTGTTACCTGCATTATAATACACTGCAACATATAGATGCATATTGTATTCTCTGTGCATTATGTTCTGCATTGAAAATAATTGTACATGACCTATTTTTTCAGGAACTTGTTTAATGCATTCCTCTGTGGCTCCAGGGAAAAAACTCTGATGGAGAGCAGTGTGGGTATAACACATGTTTTATAGTAAATCTATTTACTATAAGGTCAATCTATTAAAAAGAAAGGGAAGTAAAACTGCACACCTAAAATTAGAAGATAAAGTAGGCTTTATGAATTTAGATGTTTCTTAATATCTGAGTTCTAGGACATTTAAATCCTCATTAATGCTAATTATCATCCTTAAAGTGATTGTAAAGTCTTTAAAAAAAAAAAAAAATACTAAACATGTTCTACATACCTGCCTTGTGAAGTCGTTTTGCACAGGGCAGCCTGGATCCTCCTCTTATTGGGTCCCTCTTTGCTGATCCTGGCCCTTGCCTTCATTCGAGTGCCCCCACGGCAAGCAGCTTGCTATGGGGGCACCCGAGCTGAGCTGCAGCTCGTGTGTCCATTCAGATGCAGAGCTGCTGTTCGGCCCCGCCCCCCTCTCCTGATTCGCTGACTGACTTTGACATCCGCCGGAGCCAATGGTGCCGCTGCTGTTTCTCAGCCAATCAGAAGGTAGAGTCACGGATGGCTAAGCGACTCGTGGACATTGCTGGATAGTAATGGGGTTTAGGTAATTATGAGGGGGTGCTGGGGAGGCTGCTACACACAGGCTTTTTATCTTAATGCACAGAATGCATTAAAAAAAAAAAAAAAACTTCTGCCTTTACAACTCCTTTAAGTGCTTGGTTTGGCCTGATTGTGTTTACCTACTTATAAAACGAAATACTAAGATGTCCTATGTAGTCACGTTATAAACAGGGTGTATTGCTGAATTTATTTTACATTTAGGGCCCACCCTTGAATCACTGAAAATGTTTTTCCTTGATCATACATCCCAACACATGGGTTGGTAATTCATTCACCAATGTGTTAAGAAGCTACCTTAAGGTGATTGCACACTGGCAAAACTGGATGGACAGCCCAGTCTAACCCCTCCCACTCCCAACACGCCTTCAGTTTTTTTTTTTTTTTCCGCTAGTGACCTTGGGTGATGGATGCCTTCTCTCCCTCTGTGACAATGTTTTTCCTTTCTTCTCATTTGATTTCTTCTAGCTGCTACATTGCCACTGCAACTTTTGTTTAGCATTCCAGATATGTTTACTCCTCAAGCAGTGCTGTAGGGGGTGCCATGGCCCTCCTAAAGGAAGATGAACTTTGCTTTTGAGCACTGGATCCTGCGTTTGGCCCTCACCTTGACACAATGTGCACCACATTGTTAGCTGCAGGGTGCTGTACAGGTCCACTCCAGGGCTGTGATCCTTCTGGTAGTAGATCCCTAGTCTGCTGTATAGGTTAAGGTTAAAGTAATTGTAACCCTAAAAAATATTCTGTTCCCTTTTATAGCAGGTTGAACAGCACAGTGCTTGACCTGTCAGAAACAAACGGAAATGAGGTATTTACAGGTACAATTTATTACAAACATGTACATGATAGTATACAGCTTAGTAGAACAGAGGGGCTGGCAGTAATCTTTGTTTGACTTTATAACCACTTTAAGATCTGGATAGGGCTTGTCCCCTTTAGAATCACCATCATCCTGTGGTAGTCTTTTCCCCTGGATTCAGTCAAGTTTGGGCTTATGCCCTGTTGCCCAGTGTGCTGTTACACTCTGGTTTATCAGGGGTTAATCCAGAGTGCTGACCGTGATCCGCAGTAAAATAGCCTAGAACGATTTGTTTACTAGTGTAAATTTTCTGCACTCGAGCTGCGGCCTGGAAGCAATGGGGTGTCTCTCTCCCAGTAATCTGTTCCGTGCATGCACGCCCAATTTTGTCTGTTTTCCTGCACACTTCCAACAGATCTCTTCTCCCTGCATCCACATAGAACAACACAAAGCAATCTTTGTATGCACTACAGGCTCCCAACCAAAGGTGACTAGGCACACACTCCCAACTATAGAATCTGTGGTAAACACCAATAAACGGATTCCCCAGATGGGGGATCTGAAACACAGGGGGAGTGGAGCTTGGGGACCTGCCAAATCTAGTTCTGCTAGCAGCCAAGATAGCGTCTCTTATGGCGCTTTTCCACTGCATGGAACCGAACAGTTTGGCTCGCTTTTGTGCTTTTCCACTGCTGGTACCGCATGGTATGGTGTAGGAACGGTACGGTACGGCGGAGCTTTTCCACTGCATGGAACCGAACGGTACGGCTCTCAAAAACAGTACCTACTTGATTGTGGTTCCAAGAGGTACCATACCCGGTACCATATCCCACAATCCTTTGCATGCAGTCACTACTAGCCACTGATTGGTCAGAGAATCCCACCCACCCCGTTGTTATCCCACCCACTTAACTTTAGTACTACTTTAGTGGAAAAGCAAACCATACCGTGTCGTACCGAACCGTTCCAACACCGTACCATGCGGTACCAGCAGTGGAAAAGCAAACCGGGCCAAGCAGGGCCGAGTAGAGCCGAGCCGGTACTTGCAGTGGAAAAGTGCCATTAGAGCCCTCTCTAGAAATCCTGACCGTGTCAGTCTGGAACGATGCACCTTTCCTGGATCTTTCTGTACCTTGGGGTCCACCTCAGCCCCTTTAGGAGCACTTTCTCCTAATTATATCTTTGTACACAAGCCCCTCATCCTCTTCTCCAGTCTCCCTCTGATCTTCCTCTTGCTTTCCCTTGAGCTACGTTACAAGGATTAGGAGGATGGTGCTTCATCCAGTTCTGAGAACACTAGATGAGGACCTGTTGACAGGTATTTCCTCATTACACAGATGTTTAAAGCAGCAGTTACCTGCCTCGATCTAGCCAAAGATCATTTGTATATGGGTTTTTTACAGAGACCCTGTTCTGAAAATATTTGTCCCACACACTTACTGTATGGTGACTATTCTCACCCTGGTAAGACCTTTGCCCCACCAAATGTTTTGCTCAACAATAACTTGTTGAGGGGTTCTTAGGCTTGATTCCAGTGGAGGCTGGTGCTCAAAAAAATTTTTTTTGGGGGGGGGGGGGGGCGCAAACAGAAAAATGTAATAGGCATTGCTTTGTGGCAAAAAACGCTGTAAAAAATTGCGTGACTTTGAGGTCGCAAAAGTGTGAAAGGGGCCTTCAGTAAATAAGGTATAGTGTGCCCCCTTTCAATGCAGAGAGACCAGCGTGTCCCCTTTCAATGCAGAGAGACCAGCGTGCCCCCTTTCAATGCAGAGAGACCAGCGTGCCCCCTTTCAATGCACAGTGACCAGCGTGCCCCCTTTCAATGCACCGTGACCAGCGTGGCCCCTTTCAATGCAGTGACCAGCGTACATGCCCCCTTTCAATGCAGTGACCAGCGTACATGCCCCTTTCAATGCAGTGACCAGCATACATGCCCCCTTTTAATGCAGTGACCAGCATACATGCCCCCTTTCAATGCAGTGACCAGCATACATGCCCCCTTTCAATGCAGTGACCAGCGTACATGCCCCCTTCAATGCAGTGACCAGCGTACATGACCCCTTTCAATGCAGTGACCAGCGTACGTGCCCCCTTTCAATGCAGTGACCAGCATACATGCCCCCTTTCAATGCAGTGACCAGCATACATGCCCCCTTTCAATGCAGTAACCAGCATTCATGCCCCCTTTCAATGCAGTGACCAGCGTACATGCCCCCTTTCAATGCAGTGACCAGCGTACGTGCCCCCTTTCAATGCAGTGACCAGCGTACGTGCCCCCTTTCAATGCAGTGACCAGCATACATGCCCCCTTCAATGCAGTGACCAGCATACATTCCCCCAATGCAGAGATCAGCGTGCGTGCCCCCTTCAATGCAGTGACCAGCATACATTCCGCCAATGCAGAGATCAGCGTGCGTGCCCCCTTACTTACCTGGAGCAGCGGCGGCGGGCGGCTTCTCATCAGTGTCCCGGCGTCGGCTTCTCCTCAGTCCCGGCGGCGCGTCTCTGAGTCCTCCCACTCCCGCCTCCTCCTCGGCCAATGGCATGCGGTTTGCCTTGTGGCCAATCAGGAAGCGTGTATCGGACGTGCTTCCTGATTGGCCAGGAGGAGGATCGGTGTGACAATAGCGAATTTTCATTCGCTATTGTCACACAATGGGTGGGCTCTGGGTGCACCGCTCTGCGCCCCGGCTCCACCCTTTGCATCACCCTATTAGAGCCTCTGGCTCTAATCAGGTGATTAAAAAAAAAAAAAACCCATTAAGCTCCATGCGTTCGGAGCCCCTGCATGCAGATTATGGGGCCGGACGCATGGATGGGGGGCGGCGCCCCTGCGCCCTCATTACACTGGCCGCCACTGCTTGTTTCACTGGAACTTCAGCTTGTATAAGAGCAGTGTGAACAGCAAACTTTGACAAAGCATTTGCAGGTCTTTCAGCAAGCTTTGTTGTAACTTTTAACCACTTAAGCCCCAAGCCTATTTCGGACACTTTTTGTTTACAAGTTAAAATCAGTTTTTTTTCCTGAAAAACTACTTAGAACCCCCAAACATATATATATATATATATATATATATATATATATTTTTAGCAAAGGCTCTGGAGAATAAAGTGGCGGTCATTGCAATATTTTTTGTCATGCGGTATTTGCGCAGCGGTCTTTAACCACTTTACCACTAGAGGATTTTGCTGTCTTACGTCTGGGCCACTTTTTGCGATTCGGCGCTGTGCGACTTTAACTGACAATTGCGCGGTCGTGCGACGCCATACCCAAACAAAATTTATGTCCTTTTTTTCTCCACAAACAGAGCTTTCTTTTGATGGTATTTGATCACCTGTGCGATTTTTTACTTTTTGCGCTATAAACAAAAAAAGAGCGTAAATTTTGAAAAAACAATATTTCTCTTACGTCCTCCGACAGTCGCCGCCTCTTCATATTCGTCACATATGGGGTATTAGACTTTGCTCCGAAGGAGTAGCTAGGCAACAGAATATGTTAACAATAAAGCTTTAACATATCCCACCCTCAAGGGGTGGTCCCCTCAGTCAATACCCTCCTACTTCCTGCAACCATATCTCAGTTTTAATGTCTAGCTTGTCAGGAGTGGCTGGCTCTCTTTGTGCTGGGACTTTTTGTCCCAGACTCTTTCTTCTTTTTGATATTTTGTTTGAGTTTTCTCTCTACCTTTACTTAGCTGTTATTTTTGTCAGCATTAGTTAGTTCTTCGGACGAAGAGGATCATGCGGACTGGGTCTCGGGCTGATCCCCCTGGTCGCAGGTCGTGGGTCAGTGGCTTCCCAGTCTGCCATCGAGCGTTCAGCCAGGTAACGCTCCTGGCACAGTGAACGACCCATCCCTGTTCGGTGCAGGGATGATTGGTGAGGTGGCTACCTCACCGGACGCTGTGCGGTTTCTGAACCGCCATTGTGTGCGTCTTGAATTGCGACTCTCCCTGCCTCATGTGCAGCGGCTTGTTCGCCTGTGCGGGTTCCCCACGCCATGTGAGGTAAGTGTATCTATGTGGGGACCTGTCTGTCTGGGGGGGGTCTCAGTCTGGGACTGTGTAACCTGCCTTTAATCACACTGCTTGTCTCCCTATCTCTCGGCTGCATGCTGTGGGCTGCAAGGGGGGGGGGGAGCTGTATGACACTGAGTATGTCAGGCTGGGCAGTGTGAGGAGCTGTGTGCTGTGGGGCATGTTTTTAATGGCATGTTGGGGCATATACAGCGATCGCTGCGGCGATCTAACATGTATCCATATAATGGGATAATATTGTGTGTGATTTTATGCACTGTGGAGCGGCGATTTCGGCGCCAAACGACGCCATTTTACCGGCGCCCGCTCCGGCCGCATGGTTTACATGCACGGCGGCCATTTTCTTGTAGCCTCCATAGGCTTACATAGAGCGCCCTGGCAGCATCACTTCCTCTCTCCTGGAAGCACCGATCGAGGCAGCAGCAGCAGCGGAGTCTCCTCAGGTTTTATCCTTCTATTCCTGTGTTCCATTGCCTGTATTCAGTCTGTATATTCCCTGTGGGGGTCTCATTGTGCCTGAGTGTGGTGCGGTGGGCTGCGCTTGCCGCGCTTGCTGTAAGGGGGCAGTTAACCCTTGGTTGTCTGGCATACAGGGGCAATGGATTCTCAGGAGGGCAAGTTTCCCACAGTATTGGTGGAAAGCCAGGGGACCGCTGTTTCCCCCCCAGGGGGGGATTTAGCCACTATTGTGGCTGGCCTTGCTGCACAGGTGCAAATGCTGGTGGCTGCTCAATCTACTAAACGGCCCAGAGTTGCTCTGTCCTCTGATTCTGAGGGTGAAGGTGATGGGGCTGTTCTGGCGGGGACCCCCCTATCGGGGTCCCGCTCCTCTCTTGATCTAGTGGGGTCTGAGGTAGAGGCTGAAGTTGAGGGGGTTGATAATTCTCCCCCTGGCTCGCCTGAAGAGCTTGCAATCATGGATGAGTTGATTGCTTCCATTAAGCAGACGCTACGTTTGCAGGACGAGGTGTGTCCCCCAGCTGCCTTGGCGGCTTATGGGACGCAGAGAAAACGCAGGACGCCGCAGGTTTTTCCCTGCAATGCTGATTTTCAGCGCGCTGTTAAGGACCAATGGCGCGATTTGCGCAAGCCTTTTGCGGTACCAAGTAAATTTAAGCTGCGTTATCCTTTCTCGCCTGCCACTGATGAACGGTGGTGTGTGCCTCCGCCAGTGGATCATGCTATTGCGGTTTTGAACAAAGCCACTGCGATCCCTGCAGAGGGATCCCCTGTTTTCCGTGATGCCACGGATAGGAGACTGGAGTCTCTTGCCCGTCATACTTATTCTGTTACGGGTTCTATGCTTAAGGCTCTGTTTGCTTCTCTCATGGCGGCCCAGGCGATCGCAAGTTGGACGCAGATGCTTAGGCGCGTCCTAGTGGCCGATTCGGCCTCGGCGGCGACCCTGGATATGGTGGATCAGATCCACCAGGGTGTCATGTATCTGTGTGATGCGGACCTGGACCTGATTCCGTTGGCCGCGCGTGTGCACAGCGTGGCGGTGTTGTCTCGCCGCCTGGTTTGGTTGAAATGTTGGTCGGTGGACCAATCTTCACGTAAAACCTTAGCCAATCTGCCTTATGATGGGTCTCGCCTTTTTGGGGAGTCCCTGGATGTGTTGATTAAGGGGATTACCGGGGGTAAGAGCACTCTCTTGCCCCATTTCCCCAAGGCTAAGGGGGCTTCTGGGAAGAAGCATGCTCATTTTCGGCCCCCTCAGGGGTCCTTTCGTGCCTTTCGGCCGCACTACAAGGGCAAACCGTTCAAGGGCCAAGGCTCTCAGAAGAAGCCCTGGTCTGGGAAACAGAAGTCCGGTCAATCCGGACCTGCGGCCCATAACAGTTCGGCCTGAAGGGGCGCCCTCACCCAGTTTTGGGGTGGGGGGACGCTTGCTCGGTTTTCTTCAGCCCTGGTTGGCCCGTGTGAGGGACAGATGGGTTCTGGAAATCGTTCGATCTGGTTACAAGATCGAGTTTCTCTCTCGGCCGGAGAGCAGATTTTTTCCCTCAAATCTTCAACTGTCTCCAGAGCGCCTGCGGGATCTGCACCTGGCGGTGCGGGACCTGAGGGCTCAGGGAGTGGTGGTTCCGGTGCCTCATCGGGACAGATTTCGGGCGTTTTATTCCAATCTGTTCACCGTGCCCAGGAAGGAGGGCAAGGTTCGTCCGATTCTGGACTTGAAAGCTCTGAACCGCTCTGTGCGAGTTCGCAAGTTCCGCATGGAATCCCTGCGCTCGGTGGTGGCTGCCCTGGTTCCGGGGGAATTCATGGCCTCCATCGATTTGAAGGATGCGTACCTTCACATCCCCATATTCGAGGGTCATCAGAAGTACCTTCGATTTGCCATTGCGGAGGATCACTACCAGTTTGTGGCGTTGCCCTTTGGGCTCGCCTCGGCTCCGCGGGTCTTCACCAAGGTGCTTGCACCGGTTCTGGCATTATTGAGAGCCCAGGGCATTTCTGTCCTGGGGTATCTGGACGACATTCTGGTTCGGTCTGCGACCAGACAGGGTCTGGAGAAGGACCTGTCTGTCACAATGCAAACTCTGCAGGAGTTCGGTTGGACGATAAATGTTCCAAAGTCGACACTGAGTCCGTCGGTTCGTCTCCCCTATCTGGGAATGATACTGGACTCGGTGCAGGCGAAGGTCTTCCTGCCGGAAGACAAACTCAGGACTCTTCAGGAGGAAGTCAGGTCCCTCAGGGACGTTCCACACTCGTCTCTGCGGACGGGTATGAGATGTCTGGGATTGATGGTCTCGGCCTTCGAGGCGATTCCTTTCGCGCAGTTTCACACGCGGGGTCTCCAAGCGGAGATCCTGTCCAGGTGGGACGGGCGACCTCAATCTCTGGATCTTCAGATCTCGTTGAGTCATCGCACCAGGGAAAACCTTCTGTGGTGGCTCCAGTCCCCGTTGGTGTCCGGGGGCAAGTCGTTTCGTCCGATCTCGTGGACGATAATCACCACGGATGCCAGCCTGTCGGGCTGGGGTGGTGTTCTGGGCGTTCTGTCCGCCCAGGGGACCTGGTCGGAGGGGGAGTCTTCCCTTCCGATCAACATTCGGGAATTGCGTGCGATAAGGCTCTGTCTTCATCGCTGGACGGACCGGCTGCAGGGCTGCCCGGTTCGGGTGCAGACGGACAATGCCACGGCGGTGGCCTACATCAACCACCAAGGGGGCACCAGGAGTGCCCGAGCGGCTCGAGAAGTGGCCGACATTCTGTCTTGGGCCGAGACTCATGTCCCGGCGATAACGGCGGTTCACATTCCGGGAGTGGAGAACTGGCAGGCGGACTATCTGAGTCGCCAGACCCTGGATCAGGGGGAATGGTCTCTCCACCCGGCTGTCTTCCAGATGTTGTGCGCGAAGTGGGGTCTTCCAGATGTGGACCTGTTCGCGTCTCGCCTCAACTACAAGGTGAAGAGGTTCGTGGCAAGGACGCGCGACCCTCGGGCAGACGCGTCGGACGCGTTAGTGGCCCCGTGGCATCAGTACAGGCTGATGTACGCGTTTCCACCGATTCAGTTGCTGTCCAGGTTCCTTCGCAGGTTGCACTCGGAACGCAGCACGGTGATTCTTGTGGCACCGGACTGGCCTCGCCGGTCCTGGTACGCAGACCTCGTGAATCTGGCGGTCGACGCTCCTTGGCGTCTGCCTCTTCGAGACGATCTACTGTCTCAAGGACCGATTTACCATCCTGCTTTACAGTCGCTGGCTTTGACGGCCTGGCTGTTGAGACCGAGGTCCTGAAGGAGAAGGGTCTCTCTCCAGAGGTCGTTCATACTTTGATCAACGCGAGGAAGTCTTCCTCGGGGAAGGTTTATTACCGTACTTGGAAGGCCTATTTTGCCTGGTGTGAATCCGGGGGTTTTTCACCCCGCACGTACTCGGTTTCCCGTGTGCTGTCTTTCCTTCAGACGGGTGTCGATCAGCGTTTGGCGCTGGCTACGATTAAGGGTCAGGTGTCGGCGCTGGCCGTTCTGTTTCAACGTCCCGTGGCTTCCAACTCCTTGGTTGGCACTTTTATTCAGGGTGTGCGGCATCTGGTTCCTCCTAGGAGGGATCCTTTGCCCCCTTGGGACTTGAATCTAGTTCTATCTGTGTTACAACGTGCTCCTTTTGAACAGATCAGGGAGATCTCGTTGTCTATGTTGTCCAAAAAGGTCGCCTTTTTGGTGGCGATCACTTCGGCTCGCAGAGTGTCGGAACTGGCGGCTTTGTCCTGCAAGTCTCCGTACCTGGTTGTTCATTTGGATAAGGTGGTCTTGCGACCTAATCCTTCTTTTCTACCGAAACGAGTTTCGGAATTCCATCTTAACGAGGATATTGTTTTGCCTTCGTTGTGCACGAAGCCTAAACATCCGAAGGAGGTGAGATTGCACTCTCTGGATGTTGTTCGGGCGATAAGGGTTTACCTTAAATCGACTGAGTCTTTTCGTAAGACTGACTCCTTGTTTGTTCTTCCAGAGGGTCCTCGGAAGGGCATGGCGGCTTCCGCCTCTACCATTGCCAAATGGATCAGGCAGACCATTGAACAGGCCTATGCCTTGCAGGGGAAGGTTCCCCCTGTGCCTGTGAAGGCGCACTCTACTAGATCACTGAGTACGTCTTGGGCCTGCCGTCATGGGGCTTCTGTAGCCCAGGTGTGTAAGGCGGCGACTTGGTCGACCGTACACACTTTCACAAAATTCTACAAAGTAGATGTTCAGGCATCGGCGGATGCTTCCTTTGGCCGCAAGGTTCTTAGTGCGGCTGTTCCATAGGGTCCCTTGTTGGGGACTCCTGGCTGTTGGGATAGTTTTTTGTATCCCGTGGTTTTTTTGTCTTTTCCTGGGTTGTTGCTCCTGTTGAGCACTTATTTTTGCTGTTGCCCAGCTGGTTTCCTTCCTTTGGTAAGGTTCCTTTCTTTGATGTGGAGACTGCGTTGCCTTTCGGCGCGGATGCGTTTCCCACCCCTCATGTTTGCACTGCTTTGGGACGTCCCCATATGTGACGAATATGAAGAGGCGGCGACTGTCGGAGGACGTAAGAGAAAACTGAATTTTTGTAAAATCTTACCTGTAAAATTCCTTTCTCTGAGTCCTCCGACAGTCGCCGCCCCCGCCCCTCTTTTGGGGTTTGAATGTATACTCTACTGCTATTCCACTAAAACTGAGATATGGTTGCAGGAAGTAGGAGGGTATTGACTGAGGGGACCACCCCTTGAGGGTGGGATATGTTAAAGCTTTATTGTTAACATATTCTGTTGCCTAGCTACTCCTTCGGAGCAAAGTCTAATACCCCATATGTGACGAATATGAAGAGGCGGCGACTGTCGGAGGACTCAGAGAAAGGAATTTTACAGGTAAGATTTTACAAAAATTCCGTTTTTTCACATTTTTTTATATGAAATTCCCCCCAAAAAAATGTAAAAATCAAAATTTTTTAAAATTTTTGGCCAATTTGTTTTCTGCTACCTATGTTTGGTAAAAAAATTCACAATAAGCGTATTTTGTTTGGTTTGCGCAAAAGTTATTGCGTTTACTAACAAAGGGAAAGATTTCTGTCATTTTTGGTGTTTTTTTTTTAACGCGTAATGGCGGCGATCTGCGATTTTTTTTTGCGGGACTGCGACATTGCGGCGGACATATCGGACCCTTGTCTGACATTTTTGACACTTTTGGGGGTACCAGTGACATTACTGCAGTAATCAGTGCTATATATATGCACTGTTACTGTAAAAATGACACTGGCAGGGAAGGGGTTAATTTTATTGGAGAGGGAGGGGTTAATGTATGCCTGGTGCTTACTAATGTGTGTGGGGGGAGGTGAATGTGTGACACAAGGACAGATCCAGGGTTCAGCTATGCTGAACCCTGCAATCTGACCCTGCCTGTCACTTAGGAGATCTGCCCGCTTGTGTTTACACAAGCAGGCGGACCTCCACACTAGATCCCCAACGATCGGGGAAGAGCAGTGACAATCGCCGCTGCTCCTCCCCTGGCCCGACTCCCGCTGTGACCGAATACAGCGGGAGCGAGCCTCCGGCGGCGCGCGCGCGCCGCCGAGAAAGGGGAGTGTCTGACGACGTAGTACTATGTCATCAGACGATAACGAGCCACTTTGCCGCAGTAATATTACTGCAGGCAGAGGTAAAGTGGTTAAAACACAATTTTTTGGGGAAAAATTATGAAAAATCCCATTTCACTGCAACTAAACAGTAAAGTTAGCCCATTTTTTTAAATATTGTGAAAGATGATGTCATGCCGAGTAAATAGATACCCAACATGTTACGGTTTAAAATTGCGCACACCCGTGGAATGGCGACAAAATACGGTAAATAGAAATCTCATTAGGCGACGCTTTAAAATTTTTTATCGGTTACCAGTTTAGAGTTAGAGTTTAGCTCTTTTTTTTTTTTTAATTATTGCTCATGCTCTGGCTATTGCGGCAATACCTCACATGTGTGGTTTGAACAGTGATTTCATTCTTTCGTGCGCGAGCTAACGGCGATGGGGGCGGCTAACATTTTTTTTTTTTCTTATTTATTTTATTTTTATTTTTTTACTTTATCACAGGTTTTTAAAAAAAAATAAAATCTGATCACTTTTATTGCTGTCACAAGCAATGGAAACATCCCTAGTGACAGCAATATAGAGTGACAGGTACTCTTTATGGAGGGAACGAGGGTCTAAAAGACCCTCGACCCCTCCACTACACTTCCATGTATTCAAAACTCTGAAAATGGCATTTCTGAATACACTAGTTTTTTTAATCTGCCACCTTTAGCAGCAGAGGTAACCTGGATGTGACATCATGGACGCCGCCTCCGGGTTACGTCATTGGAGAAACGATCGAAGCCGCTTCCAGCTTTGATCGGGACTCCATCCAGCCGGCGGACGTGCCGGCTGGGTGCTCGGGTCTCCCGGTGGGACGGGAGACCCGGGCAATGCCGCGGGAGGGGGGGTAACGTCCCCTCCCGCTCGCCGGTGTAACGATTGAGCGGCTCCCGAGCGGCATCGGTCGTTACCGCCGGAAAGCCGACCAACCGCTGTAAACAACGGTACCAGGGTGATCACCCCGGTATAACACCGCAAAATTTGCAGACGTAAATATAGGTTACTTTACAGTAAGTGGTTAAAGTACCATTCAACTCAAATCTGTAAATTACAAATGCAGAGTTTGAACACAGATCCTAATGGGAGTGTTGATTGCCTCTTTAACCACTTCCGGACCGCCTGTCGCAGTTTTACGTTGGTACTTTGACGTTAAATACTGGTGTTATGGCAGCAGATAGCTACTATATCCCCGGTATTTTCTTACACGGTTGGCGGTCCTCTTTCACATAAAAGTGGTCCCAGGCACAGATTTGCTGTACTCGCTGCTACCCAGTCGTTTTCCCCGCCTATCGAAGCTGTCGGTAGCGGGGAAAACGATCCGGTCCATTGCAGTCCCAAGCAAGAAGTCGAGTGAGGGCAAAATGGCACCCTCGACTCTGTGGCCTGTCGATTCCGCTCATTGGCCTTAAAGGGCACATTTTTTTTTCTTGCTTTTAGGGCTAGATGTGAGATCTGAGGTCTTGTTGACCCCAGATCTCACATTAAAGAGGACCTGCCCTGCCTATTTCTATAACAAGGGATGTTTACATTATTTGTAATAGGAATAAAAGTGATCACATTTTTTTTTTAAAAGGGACAGTGTAAAAATAAAAGGTAATCTAAGAAAAAAATAATACGTTTAAAGCGCCCCATTTCTTCGAGCTCACGCTCAGAAGCGAATGCATACGTAAGTTGCACCCACATATGGAAACGGTGTTCAAACCACACATGTGAGGTATCACCGCGATTGTTAGAGTGAGAGCAGTAATTCTAGCCCTAGACCTTCTCTGTAACTCTAAACTGGTACCCTGCAGAATTTTTGTTAAAGCGTCGCCTGTGGAGATTTTTAAGTACCAATGTTTGCCGCCATTCCACGAACGTGCGCAATTTTGAAGCATGACATGTTGAGTATCTATTAACTCGGAGTAACATTATCTTTTACATTTTAGAAAAAAATTGGGCTAACTTTGCTGTTTTTTTATTAAAAAAAAAGGTATTTCTTCCAAAAATAATTGCGTTTGCAAGACCGCTGCGTAAATACGGTGTGACATAAAGTATTGCAACAATCTCCATTTTGTTCTCTAGGGTCTCTGCTAAAAAAAATATATAATGGTCAGGGGTTCTAAGTATTTTCTAGCAAAAAATAGTGATTTTAACTTGTAAAGAAGTGTCAGAAATAGGCCTGCTCCTTAAGTTGCTAAGCAGCTTGTTTCAAGTGGCAATAATCACTTCAGTTAGGTTCTGTGTTCAACATTAACAAACAGGAGCTGAATGGTACTTTTAAAAGCTTGCTAAAAGCTTTGCAAATGTTTTTCTCTTTCGTTCATTTAGGGACACAGCTTCTAGTATTCCTAACTATTGGGTTATACTGCCCCCTACAGGAGTGGGACACTAGGCAGAAAAAAATTCTGGCTACACATATGGGCAGTCCCAGGGGGTATACTCCCTCTCTCTGCTATAGGCACTTTTTTTTTTTTTCTGCCTAGTCACAGGAGTAAGGAACTAGTTCCTTGCTGGGATCTTCGGTCCTTGCAATTTTTTCCTTTTTAAATTGAATTTATTCCTATCTTTGTTATTTTGTTCCTGTGAGAATCTGCAATCAACTGCCCGACTGGGCGAAGAATTGGATATTTTTTTACAAAATCCAGAGGTTCCCCCCAGTCTGGCCAACGAGCGAGCGCAGGCCTCAGCTCCGCGCTAGGTCGGCCAAGACATAGCCCTACTGGCCAGGAGCTGGCCTGTGAGTTATACATCTCGCATAGGCTTATACGACCTGGCCTCGGCCTGAGTCGCAGCGTTCCTCCTGGCCGACAGCCCCCCATTTCGATGGAGAGGCTGTTTCTATGGTATGGTAAGTAGCTGTCCCCCCTCTATCCCTGGAAGGTTATGGGGTGGACGAGGGCCCCTCCCTGGGTTGGTGGGACCTCAGGGATTCCCTCCTTCCTCCCCAGCCCCTCTAAATTTTGGTGGTCACTGTTGGTCTGCCGCCCCCCCCCCCCCTCCTCCCTGGGTGAGGTCATGGGCTTGCTTTTGCCACATGTCCTTAAGGGGGGCTTGCTGGGGTTGCTGCTGGCCAGGTTTTTTCCTAGTGTGCACCACCCTGGGTTGATTAGGGCAGGGATGTCCTCTGGGCTCCCTGCTGCAGTTGTTAGGCTGGGGGAGACGATAGTTTTGCGTCTCTGGCTCACATAGCCAGATCTGGCCGAAAATTTAGGCCGCAGCTTTGTGGCCTACTGGTTGGGAGCTATGTGGGGCTGCCCCAGTGAGGGTGGCTGAAGACGTTTAGGCATCCACCCTCCCCTCCGCTGCCCCTGTGTGGAAAAAAAATTTAGGCCACGGCTTGCGACCTACTAGTCATGCGGCCGAGTCGGGCGCCTCTGTTGTGGGGGGTGGCCCCAGCGAGGTTAGGTAAAGCCCCTGCTCTTCCTTTGGGCATCTGCTTTTTCCTCCGCTGGTCCTATTGGCTGGGATACGTAAACTTGCAGCTGGGCCTCCACAAAAATTCAGGCCACGGCTTGTTGCGGCCAGCTTGGCGCCTCCCTTGGAAGGTGTGGCGCTGTAGGGGCAGTCTATTTTTTTATGGCAGCCATTCCAAAGTAGCTGGCGACCTGGTGGTGCTGCCAGCGCGGTTGAGGGGTCCCTTGGCAGTGTTTTTACACTTATCTGTGGGTCCCCCTGGTTGCTAATGATGAATACTGAGATAGAAAGGATGATTCCTCCACGTCTGCAACCGTGCAGAAAAAGGCGCTGGTGGACGCACTGATTGTATTTGTGCGCGAGCCTCTAAAGATGGGGAATGCGGTTGCGACTGCAACAGGGGTGCAGGTTCCTTTTGGCACTCTCAAACCACCCAAACGCGGCAAAGGTGTTTCCCCTTCCTCGCCTAATTTGACAGAATTGTCGAGAAATAGTGAGGATGACCGAAGTGTTTCCTTGGGTCCCCAAGTGATTTTCTAGGCAATACCCCTATGAAGAGTCCCATTTCAAAGAGTTGTCTGTTCCACCGGTGGTGGACCTTTTGGTTTTTAGGTTAAACAAAGCAACCATGATTCCGGGTTGAATACTCTCTGGCCTTTAAGGACCCGGCTGACAACAAAGGCGGAAGCTGTGGCCAGCAATATGTTCACCCTGGCTGGCTCGGCATTGAGACGAGTGTTCATTATTGCTCTAGTGTCGCAAACTCTGACTGAGTGGGCTAAACTTTTACGTCCTGATCTGGAGGGAGAACCGCTCCCACCTGCCTTTGCTGAGCTGGTGGACCAGCTGGTCCAGGGGCTGCAGTTTATCTGTGCTGCCTCTTTAGCTGTGGCTCCCCTAGTGGCTCGGCTCTCTGTTTCAGCAGTGATCCTTCCGCGTGTCCTGTGGCTAAAATGCTAGCCTGCGGACCAGACTTCTAAAAATGCCCTGGCTGTTCTTCCTTTTTAAGGAGATCGCCTGTTTGAAGCTACACTGGATGACATCATTAGGGGTCTCACAGGGGGGAAGTGTACCTTTCTTCCACAGGCTACTAAGGGAAAAGACCCTCGTCGCAGGCGTGGGCCCTCCTTTTCGGCTTATAAGAAGTTTTTTCATCGCTTAGGATCGACTGACAAGGGATCTAAGCCTTTCGGGGCCTCCTCTGATGGATCCAAGCAAACTTGGTCTGGCAAGTCAAGGGCGGGTTTCTCCAGACCCACAGACAAGGCTCCTTCAGCATGAAGGTGCGCCCTCACCCGTATCTGGCCCGTGGACTTCACTGGTACAAGACAAGTGGGTCCACAAAGTCATACGATCCGGATACAAGATCAAGTTTCATGCTCACCCCCTGGAAAGGTTCTTTCCTTCCAACATGCAACTGTCCCCAGTCCGCTTACAGCCCCTCCTTGGCCCTCTTTAGGGTGGTGCAAGGTATCTTGCTTCAAGGGGTGATTGTCCCAGTTCTGATTGCGGAACGTTTTCAGGGGCTTTACTCAACCTGTTTACAGTCCCCAGGAAAGGAGGGCAAGGTGCGGTGCGTCCAATCTTGGACCTCAAGACGCTGAACTGCTTTGTGCGGGTGCAGTTCATGATGGAGTCCATTCGCACAGTGGTGGCTTCCCTGTATCTGGGATTTTCTTGCCTCCATAGACATCAAAGATGCCTACCTTCACATTCCAATATGTGTCGGTCACCAACGCTTCCACCGCTTTGCAGTGGGAGAGGAACATTATCAGTTTAGGGCGTTACCATTTGGTCTCACCTCCGCTCCCGGGTCTTCACTAAAGTGTTGGCCCCGAGTACTGGCATTATTATCACTTCTGCTGCGCTCGCGGGAAACCTGAAGATCACCATACGAACTCTGAAGGAGTTCAGCTGGATTCTGAACTTTCGGAAGTCGGCCTTGATATCTTCTATGAATCTAGACTATCTGGGGTTGACTCTGGACTTGGCCTTAGCCAGAGTATTTCTTAGTCCGGACAAAGTTCAGACACTGCAGGTTTGCCTCCTGCTGACCAGAAGATGGTTGTCCTTCTGGACTTGTATACGGGTGCTGGGCCTGATGGTGTCAACCTTTGAGGCGGTCCAGTTTGAGCAGTTCCATACAAGGTCCCTGCAACGGGAGATTGATTAGACAAGAGTCCGCAGTCTCTGGACAACCAAATCCAGCTGAGTCAGGGTACCAGAGAGTCCCTGATATGGCGGCTTCATTCTCCGGCGCTCCGACACGGTAAATCCTTCCTACCCGTGTAATGGACAGTGGTCACCATGGATGCCAGCCTGTCCAGGTGGGGATGCGTCCTCTGCAAAAGTTCTGCTCAAGGGGTCTGGACCCTGGAAGAATTCAGACTACTGATTAATGTCCTGAGTTATGAGCGATCAGGCTGTGCCTGGAACATTGGATGGATTGTCTACAAGGCTGGCCAGTGCACATTCAATCTGGCAATGCCACGGCCGTGGTTTATGTCAACCCCCAAGGGGCACAAGAAGTGTCCTGGCAGGTCTCGAAGTAGCCGGCATTCCTGACATTGGCAGGCGGATTACCTCATTCGGCAGGCGTTAGACCAGGAGGAATGGTCTCTTCATCCGGAAGTGTTTCATCAGCTGTGTCTCAGTGTCTTCATCAGTTGGTGGCACCCCCGAGGTGGATCTGTAGGCATCTCGGCTCAACAGAAAGGTAAATAGATTCTTGGCTCGGTCACTGGATCCTTTTGCGGACGCCACAGACGCGTTGATGGCCTTGTGGGGTCAGTATCATCTGATATACCTCTTCCCTCCTCTCAAGCTTCTGCCAAGACTTCTACAGGTTTGGGGCAGAAGGAATTCTGGTCATTTTATTGGCCGCGGACTGGCCTCCCTGGGCCTGGTATGCCGACCTGGTGCGACTGGTTGCCGACGTTTCCTTGGAGGCTTCCCCTCAGGGAGGACCTGCTGTCCCAAGGGCCAATCTTCCAGCTTGCTTTACAGTGGTTGGTTTTGACGGCTTGGCTGTTGTAAGCCAGGTGCTGAAGGACAGGGGATTGTCTGAATCAGTGATTCCTACGCTGTTAAAAGCTTGGAAATCTACTTCTTGAAAGATCTACCATTGTATGGGGAAGTTGTACATCGCGTGGTGTGAATCCATTGGGGTTCCTCCTCGCTCTTTTGAACAGAAGTTGGTCTTTAGTACTATTAAGGGCCAGGTGTCAACCTTGGCGGTCTTCTTCCAATGACCCTTGGCTACAGCTCCGGTTCGTACCTCTCTTCAGGCTGTTCGGCACTTGGTCCCTCCAGTGTGGTCTCCTTTGCTGCCTTGGGACCTCAATTTGGTACTTTCAGTTCCCCAGCAGTCTCCCTTTGAGAACCTTTGGGAGTTTCCCTTGCTTACGCTGTCCCAGAAGGTGGCCTTTTTGGTGGCTATCACCTCTGCGCACAGGGTGTCGGACCCGGCGGTGTTATCCTGTCGTTCACCTTATCTGGTGAATCACGGGGATTTGGTGGTGCTTCACCACTGTCTGTCATTCCTTCCTCTGATTTTCATTTGAATGAAAATATTGCGTTGCCTTCCCTGTGTCCCAGGCTTAAACATCCAAAGAAAATTGTCTTGCATGCCTTACATGTGGTTTGGGCATTTAGGGTGTACCTGGCAGCTACGGAGTCGTTCAGGAAGTCAGACTCTCTATTTGTGCTCACGGATGGACCTCGTAAAGGGTTGTCTGCTTCCTCTGGGACCATTTCAAGATGGATCAGAGAGACGGTAGTCAGGCCTATTCCATCAGGGGTCAGGTTCCTAATTTCCCTGTCAAGGCGCACTCTTCTAGGGCGCTTAGTGCCTCCTGGGCCTTCCGTCATCAGGCGTCAGTGACGCAGGTTGCAAGACGGCTCTCTGTTCGTCGGTGCACTTTTTTACAAAGTCTTAGTGGATGTATTGGCATCTGCAGATGCTTCCTTTGGCCGCAAGGTTTTGCAGGCTGCTGTTTAAGAGGACCTAGTCAATGAACGAAAGAGAGAATGGGATTTTTGACTTACCGTAAAATCCATTTCTCTGATGTTCATTGATGGACACAGCACCCACCCCTCTGTGGAGTTTTAATTCTCCTGAAACTGCTTGTAACCAAACTGAGTGGCTAGAACAGAGAGAGGGAGCATACCCCCTGGGACTGCCCATGGGTGTAGCCAGAATTT
Source organism: Pelophylax lessonae (assembly GCF_965119305.1). NCBI lineage: Eukaryota > Metazoa > Chordata > Amphibia > Anura > Ranidae > Pelophylax > Pelophylax lessonae. The sequence continues at coordinate 241,448,554 of NC_138771.1, read as the reverse complement.
TTTTTCCTGCCTAGTGTCCCACTCCTGGAGGGAGCAGTATAACCCAATGGTTAAGAATACCAGAAGCTATGTTCGTCATTGAACATCAAAGAAATATATTTTTCGGTAATTAAAAAAATCCAATTTTTTTTAACGCTTCTGTTCATACTGCTCTTATACAAGATGAAGCGTGTGTGAAAAAGGCTTTAAAGAGGTGGTCCATTCACACTGTAGACCCAGCTGTTTCCTACCATACCATGACCTTGACGCTTCTTAATGCAGACTTTCTTATTTTTAAGGACTATGTAGTCAAGGGGTTGGAAACTCTATTTAAGGCCTTGCTTGCCACAAAAGAAGGCAAAACTTCTAAAAGGCATACTCATGAGTCAGCTCTGCCCCTGACCTGTGTTTGGTCTGTGACATTCCCCTCTGCCCATTGGAATATCTCTGCTACAGTTTGTAGCAAAGAAAAACTCATGGTCCTCCTTGGTTGGCTATGAGGCTGCAGGCTTATCCATAATGACTTTCACTTTGCTCCTCCTTCAAAATCAGGAAAAATACCTTTAGCACTGCAAGCGCATCCTTTAGCTCTAGGATGCTGGAATAACGTGAGGGCCTGTGTTGCCACCTCTCCTAGACAGGACAACATCGGCAATAAGCGTGCCATCCTAGGAGACTGGCATCTTTGGCATCTGTTGTAAGGGTGGTCCAAACAGCAAGACATAGAGGTTTCCATGTGATAATTTTCAAGGAATCATCCATCATAGAAGATCCCGGCATACAGTGATGAGAAGAAGAATCTGCTAAAACCATGTTTGTGATCCCACGCATTTCTAGCAAGGTCAGCGCCGGAAACACGCATGGAAACACTCTTTTCCCACACCGGTGCGAACGGGCCCCAGGGCTGCTGATAGAAATTGTGGTGCCCCATACAGATTATCAGACAGCCCCCCCCCCCCCCCCCAAGAAAATGTCGAAGCTATATTTTTATAAAAATACAATAAGATCATTATTAGCAGACACAAAGACAACATAACTCACATAATTCCTGCTAAATCTAAAAGATAAAACTGAGATGATAAATAAATCTCTGTGTGTGAATGAAGTCTTGGGGCTCATGCACATGGGTGCTGTGGTCTGTACAGTTTGAATCAGTGGTTCATTTATGTGGCTTGAGCTGTATGAACACAGCTGAAGGTCCTAATATGACAGGTGTGGGGATGCAGGTGTACAACCTGAACACAGACAGTGTGCATTTGGGGACTGCTCACCTGAACACCTGTCTAATTAGGGCCTGCAGCTTTGTTCATACAGGCGCTGCATCCCCATAGAATGACAGGTGGCTCCAGCCCAAACCCCTCCTTCACAAAACCAGAGTACCTGTGGGAATGTTTTCCTAATTCTATTTTTCTAACCTAAAAAACAGATCTCTCCAGCGGTGTGCTGCCACTATTAAGAGGGATTCCATATTCCTCTGTTATTCTCTCTGGGTTCTTGAGCTCCAGAAACAAAGTTACAGAGATAACAAACTCAGGAGCAGAGCTAACATTAGAGCCAGGGCAGGGAGGGGGGGAGGGGGGACCCACCCAGGGAGGGGGGATTAGTGAGGGACAACTGTCTCTTTCTCAGCAGATAAAAGCTGACGGCAGGGAGAGGGGAAGAAATCAGCTTTCAGCTGCTGGAGGAAGATTTCTGTAAATGTCGTTCATCACTAATCCCCCTCCCTGTGTGGGCCTCCCTGTGTGCTTGGGCCCCCTACAAAAGGAATGATGGTCCCCTCCTATCGGCTGCCCTGCCTAAGGGAATCCAGTTATCTGGGAGAGTACGCCTCTCACTGTAGTACGTTGTGATGTGCTGTAGTGATCGACCAATATCGTTTTTTTACCGCCGATACCGATATTTTGGTCATCGGATATCGGTATCGGCTGATATCTGCCGATATTTTCGGACATTAAATAAAATAGATATATATATTTTTTTTTTATGTCTACAGGTACTGTGGTGGAGGGATCTGTGGGTCTAAAAGTCAAGTTTGGCTGTTTTGAATGCTGTAAGATTTTGAATTCGACGCCGCCAGTACCCGGAAGTGATGTAATGACATGACATCCCTTCTGGGTACTCGGCGGCGTCAAATTCAAAGAAATGGAGACTCGGTCAGACGGTGGTGGTGCAAATACAGACCCAGCCAGATGGTGGCGGTGAAGGTACGATGCCCGGGTCTACCGGTGGGAGAGGAGACCCAGGCGAGCCGCGGAAGGTGGCAGGAGGGGGGAGACCTCCCGTTCCTTGGAATGACAGCTGAGCGGCTTCTCCACCAAATTTTAGGCAGCAGGTTGCGGCCTACTAGGTGCTGTGGGGGTGGTCACTTGATGACAGCATGTTGCCATTATTGCATAGGGCACCCCCCCTTTAGCGCTGTGGACCATCTGAGTACCTTGCCTGTGCGTTCGCGTCACGGCCGGCAGTCACCTTTTAAGGGGGCCATTTATTTTTATGCGGACCTCCCTTTGAAGAGTTCCTGTTAAAAAACTTGGACAGTCCCAACTGTGGTGGATTCTCGGGTTTTCAGGCTGAATAACTCCACTCTAATTCTGGTGGAGGAGTCTCCGGCTTTTAAAAATCCCTTTGACGGCAGAACGGAGACTTTGGTCCGCCACGTGTTTACTGTGGCCGGTTCGGTCCTTAGGCCGTTGTTCACCATAGCATTGGTGTCCCAGACTTTAACAGAGTGGGCAAAGCTTTTGCCTCAGGATCTAGAGAGGGAACAGCTTCCCCCTGCCCTTGCGAGCTGGCGGACCAGTTGGGCCAGGGGTTGCAGTTTGCCTGTGGTGCCTCTTTGGATGCGGCTCCCTTAGTTTCCAGGCTGTCCGTGACAGCAGTGGTCCTTTGGCGCATGATATGGCTGAAATGCTGGTCTGCGGACCAGTCGTGCAAGATGGCCTTATCCCCCTTTTTGGGGCATCACCTGTTTGGATCTTCCTGGATGAAATCATTAAGGGTCTTACAGGGGGGGAAGAGTACTCTTCTTCCACAGGCTGCCAGGGGTGAGGAGTCTCGTCACAGAGAGCTCTGTTCATCCTTTTGTGAATTTTTTCTGCTGTGTTTTATTTCCCACCCCTCATGTTTGACACTGCTTTGGGACCTCCCAATGGTCAAAAAGATTCTGGAGCTGTGTCCGTTAATGAACGAAAGAGAAAATTGAATTTTTGTCTTACCGTAAAATCTTTTTCTCTGATGTTCATTGATGAACACAGCACCCACCCCTCTATTGAGTTGGGTTATTTATCTTCTGACACTGCTTGCAACTAAACTGAATGCCTATAGCAGGAAATGGGAGTATACCCCCTGGGACTGCCTAGTGTCCTACTCCTGTGGGGGGCAGCATAACCCAATGGTCAAGAAGATTCTGGAGCTGTTTCTGTCAATGAACATCCGAGAAAAGGATTTTACGGTAAGACAAAAATCCAATTTTTTGTCACATGAAACGATTGATTCATATTGTTTTTACACTTTGAGTATCACGTGTTTTCGGATTTAGTATTATTTGCACTATATGTTAGATTTATTTCAGTTTTTGGTGCAGCACTGTTTTTTGGTTTAATTTCTGTGAGCACTTAAGCCCCGTACACACACGCAGATCGTCTTCATACAAACGTCGGCGGACGAAAGATCTGCCGATTGTATGCGTGTTAGTATGGTGCCTCCGACAGATGTCTGCACACAATCTGCGGACAAGAGTCTTTCTTGCAAACATGAAAATTTTTGTCTGCAGACACCAGAACGGACAATTGTTTGCCTGTCAGTACAGAAATCAGCCGACAGACCGCAGATTTGCAAGACTGGGCATGCTCAGAAAATAAAAAACACAGGGAAAGTTAACCATTACATGACATCACTTCTGCAGTCAGCTGAAGTCTGCAGACAAAATTCTTGTGCTGTCCTTGTGCTGTCTTTGCACTTTTCAACAGACACCGACATCCCGGGGAGAAAAGATGAACATTTGTATGACGACGATCTGCGTGTGTGTATGGGGCTTTAGTGTACTTGTGCTTTGGTGTTTCATTTTAAATGAATTGCAACATAGTAGAAAACGTGCTTTGCATTATTGCAAGGCATGTCTTGCCACATTACATAGAGCTGAAGGGGCTCCTAAAATGTAAGTTAACCCATTGAGCTTCTTTTATGTGTGCATATCATCCATATAATCAGGATCTTTTCAGAGCCTGGACTAGCTCTGTGACATCAGCCGACATCAGACTTTCTACTTGTACCTGTACCTGTGTGCGGGCTTTCAGGAGCTGGAGCAGTGTTGATGGACTACGAGTATGCTAGTTAGCATTCTTTTTCTCTTTGTATATTTTCACATACACATAATCCTACAAGCCAGAATATGAATTGCCGCAAGTAGCCTCATTTCAGTATATACATACAATTGTGCTTAACACCTTCCTGACTATAGCCAAAAGACGACTATAGCGTGGTCCTCCAGTTCCGGGAGGGTGTCAAGTGGTTTAGAGCCTAAGCCATGCTCTGGAAAATTATCCCTTGTAATAGGGCTGGGACAAAACTTGTGACTCTGCATTGAAAGTGTGAACGGGTACTATGGAGTATGATGGTAATGCTGGTGTTATGTATTAAAGTGCTTCTAGTGAAGCCTCCAATACCTCAGGTGAGAAAAAGGCCAAAAAAATTTAAAAAAATGCGCAAATAAAGCACTGTTCATGCGTGTGTCCGTGAGCTCCTAAAGTGGAACTATAATCACCTTCACCTCCTGCAATGTGGTGTCCAAGAGCTCACTCGCCATCTTCGAACGCTCCTCTTCTGGGATCTGATTTTTGGCCATTTTGATTGTCGGGAGATCATTCACCTTGGCAGATGCTGAATTTGTACACTGAGTTGTGCATGTGCATCTTGGTGTACATCGAGAACAAGCATGTAAGAATACTTTAAAGTAGAGTTGCACCAATACGTTTTTTTTTACCGGCGAGTATGAGTACCGATACTTTCGGTCAAGTACTTGCTGATACCAAGTACTGATACCTTTGCGGTGTGATATAAAATGAATGGGCTCAAATCACACTACAAAGAATCGCATGCAATCTGAACAGGAATGTGTTGCAATTCCTGTCCGAATCGCATGTGGTTTTCCACACCGCTCCTGTGTGAACCCAGGCTGAATCACACTGCATTCCTGTTCAAATCACATGAGATTCTTTGCAGTGTGATTTGAGCGCATTCATTTTGTATGGGCTCAAATCGCATCCAAAGATATCGGTTTCAGGTATCAGAGCATTTGCATGAGCACTGATATTGTAGAGATTAAATACTACCAAAAGATGCTCTATTTGTGTAAAAAACATTTTTTATAAAACTTTCATTTGGGTACAGCGTTGCATGACTGCGCAACTGTCATTCAAAGTGTGACAGCGCTGAAAGCTGACAATTGGCCTGGGCAGGAAGGGGGTGAAAGTGCCCAGTATTGAAGCGGTTAAAGTATAACTGAAGGCAAAACTGTTTCAGGTTTGAATAGAGTGGAGAGGGTTTAAAACACCTGTCAGGTTTTTGTTGCTGTCTGTGTCCCCTTTAGATTCATCCCCTCTATTAGTCCCTTTTAACGTTATCACTTAACCACTAAGTGACTGCCTGCGGTGTACTGCGGGCGAGTGGCCCCTGTAGGCAAAGCGATATACCCGTACGTCGCTGCCTACTTCCGAGTTTAGGCCGTGCCCGGCACCCACTGTGAATGTACGCAGCGGGAGCCTGTCAGCAAGTCCTCGTCAATGATTCATGGCTGTGACCTGCTAATCAGGTGTGTGCAATCACAGCCCAGAGCTCTGTGTTGTTTACCAACACAGAGTTCTATACAGAGGGAGTGATTTGTCAGCTGAGAGATCTAGTAGTAAAAGCAGCACACTTTACACATTGTTTGGCACACATTTAACCCCTTGATCACCCTAGATGTTAACCCCTTCCCAGTCAGTTTCATTAGTACAGTAACAGTGTATACTATTGGCACTTATTACTGTACAGCATTAATATCACTGGTGATGTCAGTAGCAGTCAGTCAGTTCCCCCACAGCGTCAGTTCCCCCACAGCGTCAGTTCCCCCACAGCGTCAGTTAGTGTCAGATTGTCCTCCCCGCTATTGCAGTCCCATTATAAGTCGCTGATTGCCACCATTTGTAGTATAAAATAATAAAAACTACAGTATATACAGTATCTCACAAAAGTGAGTACACCCCTCACATTTTTGTAAATAATTTATTATATCTTTTCATGTGACAACACTGAAGAAATGACACTATACTGCAATGTAAAGTAGTGAGTGTACAGCTTGCATAACAGTGTAAATTTGCTGTCCCCTCAAAATAAATCAACACACAGCCATTAATGTCTAAACTGCTGGCAACAAAAGTGAGTACACCCCCTAAGTCAAAATGTCCAAATTGGGCCCAAAGTGTCAATATTTTGTGGCCACCATTATTTTCCAGCACTGCCTTAACCCTCTTGGGCATGGAGTTCACCAGAGCTTCACAAGTTGCCACTGGAGTCCTCTTCCACTGCTCCATGAGGACATCACAGAGCTGGTAGATGTTAGAGACCTTGCGCTCCTCCACCTTCTTTTTGAGGATGATCCAAAGATGCTCAATAGGGTTTAGGTCTGGAGACATGCTTGGCCAGTCCATTACCTTTAGCTTCTTTAGCAAGGCAGTGGTCGTCTTGGAGGTGTGTTTGGGGTCGTTATCATGTTGGAATACTGCCCTGCGGCCCAGTCTCCGAAGGGAGGGGATCATGCTCTGCTTCAGTATGTCACAGTACATGTTGGCATTCATGGTTCCCCCAATGAACTGTAGCTCCCCAGTGCTGGCAGCACTCATGCAGCCCCAGACCATGACACTCCCACCACAATGCTTGACTGTAGGCAAGACACACTTGTCTTTGTACTCCTCACCTGGTTGCCGCCACACACGCTTGACACCATCTGAACCAAATAAGTTTATCTTGGTCTCATCAGACCGCAGAGTATGGTTCCAGTAATCCATGTCTTTAGTCTGTTTGTCTTCAGCAAACTGTTTGCAGGCTTTCTTGTGCATCATCTTTAGAAGAGGCTTCCTTCTGGGACTACAGCCATATCGACCAATTTGATGCAGTGTGCGGCGTATGGTCTGAGCACTGACAGGCTGATCCCCCACCCCTTCAACCTCTGCAGCAATGCTGGCAGCACTCATACGTCTATTTCCCAAAGACAACCTCTGCGTATGACACTGAGCATGTGCACTCGACTCCTTTAGTCGACCATGGCAAGGCCTGTTCTGAGTGTAACCTGTCCTGTTAACCACTTACCGCAAAGTGACGTACCCATACGTCGGCAGATTTTGCGTGGTTATACCGGGATGATGCCTCTAGCTAGAGGCATCATCACGGTACTGTTGTTTAGAGCCGGCGGTCGGATTTCCAGCGGTAACGACTGATGCGGCTCGGGAGCCGCTCGATCGTTACCCTGGCGATCGGGAGGGGACGTCCCCCCTCCTCCCGTTTTCTGCGGCTCTCCCGTCCCACCGGGAGACCCGAGCAACCCAGCCGACACGTCCGCCGGTTGGATATAGTCCCGATCTAAGCCTATGCAGCTTCGATCGGGTCTCCGATGACGTAACCCGGGGGCAGCGTCCATGACGTCATGTCCGGGTTACTCTGCTGCTAAAGGCGGCAGATGCAAAAGACGAGTGTATTCAAAAATGCAGTTTTCGGCGTTTGGAATACATGGAAGTGTAGTGGAGGGGTCTAGGGTCTTTTAGACCCTCGATCCCTTCATAAAGAGTACCTGTCACTGCATATTGCTGTCACAAGGGATGTTTACATTGCTTGTGACAGCAATAAAAGTGATCAGATTTTTATTTTTTTTTAAAAACCTGTGTTAAAGTTAAAAAAAAAAATAAAATAAATAGGAAAAAAATTTTAGCCACCCACGTCGCCGTTAGCTCGCGCACAAAAGAAAACATATATGGAAGTCGCGCCGCGAATGAAATCACTGTTCAAACCACACATGTGAGCAATAATTAAAAAAAAAAAGAGCTACACTCTAACTCTAAACTGTTAACCGTTAAAATTTTTTAAAGCGTCGCCAATTGAGATTTCTATTGACCGTATTTTGTCGCCATTCCACGGGTGTGCGCAATTTTAAACTGTAACATGTTGGGTATCTATTTACTCGGCGTGACATCATCTTTCACAATATACAAAAAAAATGGGCTAACTTTACTGTTTAGTTTTTAAATGCAGTGAAATGTGATTTTTCGTAATTTTTCCAAAAAAATTGCGTTTTAAAAACCGCTGCCCAAATACCGTGTGACAAAAAATATTGCAATGACCACCATTTTATTCTCCAGAGTCTTTGCTAAAAATATATATATAATGTTTGGGGGTTCTTAGGATTTTCTAGCAAAAGATACTGATTTTAACTTGTAAACAAAAAGTGTCAAAAATAGGCCTGCCTGGTGGGTAATTGAGTAAACTACTCTATGGTCTTGGCCACCATGCTGCAGCTCAGTTTCAGTGTTTTGGCAATCTTCTTATAGCCTAGGCCATCTTTATGTAGAGCAACAATTATTTTTTTTCAGATCTTCAGAGAGTTCTTTGCCATGAGGTGCCATGTTGAACTTCCAGTGACCAGTATGAGAGAGTGAGAGCGATAACACCAAGTTTAACACACCTGCTCCCTATTCACACCTGAGACATTGTAACACTAACAAGTCACATGACACCGGGGAGGGAAAATAGCTGATTGGGCCCAATTTGGACATTTTCATTTAGAGGTGTACTTACTTTTGTTGCCAGTGGTTTAGACATTAATGGCTGTGTGTTGAGTTATTTTGAGGGGACAGCAAATTTACACTGTTGTACAAGCTGTACACTCACTACTTTACATTGTAACAAAGTGTAATTTCTTCAGTGTTGTCACATGAAAAGATATGTATTTACAAAAATGTGAGGGGTGTTCTCACTTTTGTGAAATACTGTATACCATCATTTGTAGGTGCGATAAACCAGCCAATATACACTTAATGGGACTTTTCTTATCAAAAACATGTAGTAGAATGAATTTTATGGTTGAATATATTTTTATTAATATTAACAAATGTTAAAAACAATACAAAAATAGTTCTCCCCGATGCATAAAGTATAATAAGCATGAAATCTGTCATCAAAGTGGCAAAGAAAAAACACAGAAAAAATGTGTTCTCAGAAGGAACCATTAACCCTGAGAGATTGATATAAACCCAGTAGCAGTATCCGTAGGATGGTTCCTAATGCTTATATAACCAGTACAGTAGTAAATGACTTGTAAAAACTGGTGTATAATAATATGCATAGAGAAAATAGATATGTAGACATAGAAACAACAGAAACAGAAGATAAAAGACAGTAGAAAGAGTTTAAGGGATAGAAGTAGTAGTGGAAGTGAGTTCCCTTGACTTCCCATTGTAGAATACATTTTAGCCAAAATTTATAAAGAAATTTTTTTTTAAATATTCTTATTGGATATGTTTTTTTCCAGAAAGTAAAAAAATATTGTTTTTTTTCACAATTTTTGGTCTTTTTTTTGTTTATATTGCAAAAAACAAAACAAAAACAAAAAAAAAAAAAACCCAGTGGTGATCAAATACCACCAAAAGAAAGCTCTATATGTGTTAACAATTATATAAACTGAATTTGGGTACAGTGTTGCATAAAAAAAAAAACATCCTGGTGGTGAAGGGGTGAAACCTTCTGGAGCTCAAGTGGCTAAAGTAAAAGAAAATCCCAAATTATGAGTTGTCTTTAAAATAGGACTAGAGAGAAAACCTTCCAATGGAGACACTGGTTCTGGTGACATCCAGGGCTATCACGTACCTGGAGGTGAGCCTGAACGGTGAGGAAGGCCTCTCTTACGCCTCTGACTCGGGACCCCTGATAGTGCAGACAGGAAGCGCCGAGTATAGAGTAGCACGAGTGCCTGATGTAGCTGGAAGCAGGCTGATGTCCACAGACAGGAATAGCCAGGTAGGTCCAGAGCAGGTATGCAGGCAACTAGTGCTGGTGGCAGGAGCGTAGTGAGACAAGCCGGGTCAGAAGCCAAACGGTCATACAGGAGCCAGAAGGAGCAGACTGGAGCGGAGGTCAAGGGACAAGCCGAGGTCGGTGCAGGTGGAGAGCAGAGGATAGTCAGGATAAGCCGGGTCTGGTACTGGTAAGCAGGATACTGGTTAGCAGATTCAGGTCAACAAGGCTGAAGACAAAGCAGCACTGGAGCTGAGCAAGGGCTTGGTTTAAATAGTCCATTTGGCGCCAGCATCTGTCACGTTGCGTGCGCGCGTTCGCCAAGTCCCGGCGGGATTGAACAGAAACACAACTCTGAACAGCAAACCTCTTCTTAGAAGGGCTTTCCAAAACTTTGAAAGGATTTGCTCTCAATTCCTGTTTTGGCTATAGGTCAGGAAGTGGTGAGAAATCTCCTCAATGGGACATGCATGGTGAGAAAAAAAAAAACTGACAGTGGTTTGTTTATTTTATTAACTACTTGCTGACCACCCTATAGCAGTTTAACTGCTACAGGGTGGCAGCTGTGCGCTGGATCACATATACAAGCGTATCTCATAAAATTATAATATCAACAAAAAGTTTATTTATTTCAGTAATTCAATTCAAAAAGTGAAACTCATATATTTTATATAGATGCGTTACACACAGAGTGAAATATTTAAAGCATTTCTTTCTTTTCATCTTGATGATTATGGCGTACAGCTAGCGAAAACCCACAATTCAGTATCTCAGAAAATTTAAATATTACATATGACCAATAAAAAAAAAAAGGATTTTTACTACAGAAAGGTTGGTTTACTGAAACGTATGTCCATGTACAGTATAGTACGCACTCAATCGGGACTCCTTTTGCGTGAATTACTGCATCAATGTGGCGTGGCATGGAGGCGATCAGCCTGTGGCACTGCTGAGGGGTTATGGAAGCCCAAGTTGCTTTGATGAAGCAAAAAAACAAGCGGAGCGCCTCTAAGTGCAATACGTTTAATGGAAGTAAAACATACAACAAGTGGTAACTCACTAGATGTGAATGAAGTGAAGGCTCAAAACAAACGTCCTAGGGTCAAGCTGTCCATGTGGCTGCTGCCGGTAGAAAGGATGTTGAGAGGATCTGATCCGGTAGATGAAGCAGCGGGGAGATGCCGGCTCTATCTTCCCCGGGACCGGGCTCTCAAGGCAGGCGGGGACTCAGCTTCAGCCGTAAGACGTAAGAACGGTCAGGGGTGCACACGACGCGTTTCAGAGCGTGCGCCAAGCTCGTGGAGAGCGTGCGCGCTCTTTTTTCAAGTGTAGTCTACACTTGAAAAAAGAGCGCGCACGCTCTCCACGAGCTTGGCGCACGCTCTGAAACGCGTCGTGTGCACCCCTGACCGTTCTTACGTCTTACGGCTGAAGCTGAGTCCCCGCCTGCCTTGAGAGCCCGGTCCCGGGGAAGATAGAGCCGGCATCTCCCCGCTGCTTCATCTACCGGATCAGATCCTCTCAACATCCTTTCTCCCGGCAGCAGCCACATGGACAGCTTGACCCTAGGACGTTTGTTTTGAGCCTTCACTTCATTCACATCTAGTGAGTTACCACTTGTATGTTTTACTTCCATTAAACGTATTGCACTTAGAGGCGCTCCGCTTGTTTTTTTGCTTCATCCTTTTGACAGATTGACTTCCTGTGCAGCAGAGCCGGCCCTTCGTGCAGACCTTCACTTCATGGGTCACCTTCTCATTACATGGACTTTACCCCAGCCTATTGTTATATAGGTATTTGTGTTATATATTGCTTTCTGTTTTTATTCGCTTTATTATTTTGCTTGCACACTAGCTGTTTCTCAGTGCTTCAGAGCGCCAGCCTCCTTGTTTATTTTTTCAAGTTGCTTTGATAGCGGCCTTCAGCTCGTCTGCATTGTTGGGTCTGTTGGGTTGGGTCTGAGTTTATCCTTTTTCGGTTGCGGAGAATAGGGCTATGGAGGAGTATGTTGAAGATGCATTTGCCCGGGGGCACATTCGCAAGTCCACTTCTCCAGCAGGTGTTGGTTTTTTCTTTGTATAGAAAAAGGGGGGTGAGTTGAGACCAAGTCAAGAATGCATACTCGATTCCTTTGATTACTGAATTGTTCGACCGCCTCAAGGGAGCAACGGTTTTTACCAAGCTTGACCTAAGGGCTGCGTGTAACCTGATAAGGATCAAGGAGGGCGATGTGTGGAAGACCGCGTTTAATACTAGAACCAGTCATTGCGAATCTCTGGTTATGCCCATTGGCTTGTGCAATGTGCCTGCTGTCTTCCAGAAGTTCATCAACGATGTCGTTCGTGATATGTTGCAGCAATGTGTGGTAGTCTGTTTGGACGACATCTTGATTTACTCGAACTCCATTGAATCACACTACCTGGATGTCAGACGGGTGCTGCAACGGCTACGTGAGAATGGGCTTTTCTGTAAGCTTGAGAAATGTGAATTCCACTGTCTCAGGTTGCCTTCTTGGGCTACATAATTTCTGCGGAAGGGTTCTCCATGGACCCACAGAAGTTTTTGGCTGTTCTACAATGGCCTTGCCCTAGTGGTCTCTGATCCATTTAGCGTTTCCTTGTATTTGCCAACTACTATCGGAAATTTATCAGGAACTTTTCCTCTTTGGCCAAACCTGTCTCAGATCTGACCAAGAGGGGCAGCGATTCATACAACTGGACGCCTGCTGCCATCCAAGCTTTTCGAGGCCCTCAAGTCTGCTTTTGCTTTGGCTCCTATTCTGTGTCATCCCAATTCTGGTTTGCCCTTTGTCCTAGAAGTGGATGCATCTGAGATGGGAGTAGGTGCCCTCCTGTCTCAGCGTTGGACACCTGATGGATCCTTACTTCCTTGTGGGTTCTACTCCAAGAAGCTGTCTCCAGCTGAATGCAATTACGTGATTGGAGACAGAGAGCTCTTGGCCATTATCCTGAATCTCAAAGAGTAGAGACACTTGCTTAAATGTTCTGTGGTTCCTGTTCTTATTCTCACCGACCATAAGAATTTGACGCGTCACACCCCGTCAGGCCAGATGGGCCTTATTCTTGTCTCGTTTTAACTATGTGGTCTCCTATTTGCCCGGCTCCAAGAATGATAAGGCTGATGCCTTGTCTCGCCAATATTCAGAGTTTTCCAGGAAGGACTCTTTGCTGACATCCGCACCAACCTTAACCTCTCCTCTTGGAGAACAGATCTTGGCTGCCCAACCTGATGCTCCCACAGATAGACCTGCTTGCAAATGTTTTGTACCTCAGGGGTTGCGCATCAGACTGTTGCGCATGTAACACAATTCCAAGACTGCTGGTCATCCTGGTAAGAACCAGATGTCCTGGGCTATTTCCTGTCAGTTCTGGTGGCCATCTCTCACTGATGTTGCTGCGTATATGGCTGCTTGTTTGATCTGTGCCCAGAACAAATCTCCTCTGCACCTTCCCTTTGGGCCTACTGCATCCCATTCCCAATAAGGGGGCGTCCCTGGTCTCACCTGGCCATGGATTTTATTGTGGAACTTCTCACGTCTGTAGGTTACACAGTTATCCTCATGGTTGTCGACCGGTTCTCCAAAATGTGCCACTGTGCACTGCCTACTGCTCAGGAGCTTGCCTCTGTGTTTTCCAGGGAGGTCTTCCGTTTACACGGGATGCTGGTAGATTGTCTTGGACCGTGGAAGCCAGTTTGTCTCTAGGTTCTTGTGCGCCTTTTGCTTCCAGTTGGGTATTCGACTCTCCTTCTCCTAGGCCTACCATCTGCAATCCAATGGTGCCGCTGAGCGTTCCAACCAAGCTCTGGAGCAATTTCTCCACTGCTATATCTCTGACCATCAGGACAATTGAGTTGATCTTTTACCCTGGGGAAGATTGCCAGGAACTCTGCCATCAACTTGTCTTCCAGAATGTCTCCATTCATGGCCAATTATGGGTTCCAACCCACTGTGTTACCCGAGTCATTCTCACCACAGGACATCCTGGCTATAGAGGATCATCTTCATGTCCTCCGTTCCTTTTGGGTGCAGATTTAAGAGTCTTTAAGGGTCTCTGCACAGCATCAGATGCTCCAGGCAGACCGGAGATGTTTATCTGTTTCTTCGTACTAGGTCGGGGAGAGGGTTTGCTTGACGACCCGTAATCTCAAACTCAGGGTGCCCACTCCAAAACTGGCACCCCATTTGTTGGTCCTTTTTCGCATCCTAAGTAAGGTGAATCTGGTGGCTTATGCCCTTGGTCTTCCCCCTGGCATGCATATTTCCAATGTGTGTCACGTGTCACTTTTGAAGCCACTGGTTTGAAATTGCTATACTTATTCACTTCAATGCCCTCTTCCCATTCCTGTGGGCAATCATGAGAAGTATGAGGTTAGCAGCATCTTGGATTCTCTTCTGTTCAGAGGTCAGGTTCAATACTTGGTGCACTGGAAGGGTTATGGTCCTGAGGAGCGCTCCTGGGTTTCCTCCGCTGATGTCCATGCTCTCGCCCTTCTCTGGGCTTTCCTCAGAAACCGTTTTTTGCTCAGCGAAAGGAGGGGCCGTTGAAGGGAGGGTACTGTCAAGGTCTTACCTTGCCCTCCTGTTGGCAGCCATCTTGGACATGTGCAGACTGCTGCCTCTTATAAACTTTGATTGCATCATTACTTGTCTGCTGCCTGGGTGTCGCACAGTGATGATGCTGCACACCTTACTATACAGTCAGGTCCATAAATATTGGTATATTGACACAATTCTGATCTTTTTGGCTCTATACACCACCACAATGGATTTGAAATGAAACAAACAAGATATGCTTTAACTGTAGACTTTCAGATTTAATTTGAGGGTGTTTACATCCAAATCAGGTGAACGGTGTTGGAATTACAACAGTTTGTATATGTGCCTCCCACTTTTTAAGGCACCAAAAGTAATGGGACAGATTAACAATTATAAATCAAACTTTCACTTTTTAATACTTGGTTGCAAATCCTTTTTCAGTCAAATACAGCCTGAAGTCTGGAACACATAGACATCACCAGACGCTGGGTTTCATCCCTGGTGTTGCTCTGCCAGGCCTCTACTGCAACTGTCTTCAGTTGATGCTTGCTGGGGCATTTTCCCTTCAGTTTTGTCTTCAGCAAGTAAAATGCATGCTCAATTGGATTCAGGTCAAGTGATTGACTTGGCCATTGCATAACATTCCACTTCTTTCCCTTAAAAAACTCTTTGGTTGCTTTTGCAGTATGCTTTGGGTCATTGTCCATCTGCATTGTGAAGCGCCGTCCAATGAGTTTTGAAGCATTTGGCTGAATATGAGCAGATAATATTGCCCGAAACACTTCAGAATTCATCCTGCTGTTTTTGTCAGCAGTCACATCATCAATAAATACAAGAGAACCAGTTCCATTGGCAGCCATACATGCCCACGCCATGACACCACCACCACCATGCTTCACTAATGAGGTGGTATGCTTTGGATCATGAGCAGTTCCTTTCCTTCTCCATACTCTTCCCTTCCCATCACTCTGGTACAAGTTGATCTTGGTCTCATCTGTCCATAGGATGTTGTTCCAGAACTGTGAAGGCTTTTTTAGATGTTGTTTGGCAAACTCTAATCTGGCCTTCCTGGTTTTGAGGCTCAACAATGGTTTACATCTTGTGGTGAACCCTCTGTATTCACTCTGGGGAAGTCTTCTCTTGATTGTTGACTTTGACACACATACACCTACCTCCTGGAGAGTGTTCTTGATCTGGCCAACTGCTGTGAAGGGTGTTTTCTTCATCAGGGAAAGAATTCTTCGGTCATCCACCACAGTTGTTTTCCGTGGTCTTCCAGGTCTTTTAGTGTTGCTGAGCTCACTGTGCCTTCTTTCTTTTTAAGGTTGTTCCAAACAGTTGATTTGGCCACACTTAATCTTTTTGCTATCTCTCTGATGGGTTTGTTTTGTTTTTTTCAGCCTAATGATGGCTTGCTTCACTGATAGTGACAGCTCTTTGGATGGATCTCATATTGAGAGTTGACAGCAACAGATTCCAAATGCAAATAGCACACATGAAATGAACTCTGGACCTTTTTTTCTGCTCCTTGTAAATGGGATAATGAGGGAATAACTCAAACCTGGCCATGGAACAGCTGAGCAGCCAATTGTCCCATTACTTTTGGTCCCTTAAAAAGTGGGAGGCACATATACAAACTCTTGTAATTCCTACACCTTTCACCTCATTTGGATGTAAATACCCTCAAATTAAAGCTGAAAGTCTGCAGTTAAAGCACATCTTGTTTGTTTAATTTCAAATCCATTTTAGTGGTGTATAGAGCCAAAAAGATTAGAATTGTGTTAATGTCCCAATATTTATGGACCTGACTGTATCCATTACCTGACGAGTTGCAGTGCTTGCCCTTGCATTTGTGCTCTAAGGTGCATCTTTGCTAGCAGTCTTCTGTTCTCCGTCTTCCTCTATGTATGACCTGGCTTGGCTGACGACTGTCCTGGCTCTCGACCCTGCATTGGCAGACGACCCAGCATAGGCAGAAGATCCAGCATCGGCAGAATACCCGCTTCTGGACTCGACCCCAGCTTGGATGACTACACGCTTCTGGACTTGACCCCAGCTTGTTCCTGATTTTGCTTTCTCATTCTTGCTGTGCGTTTATTTTTTGCTTCAATAAACTGCTTTATTTTACCTGCATTACCTAGTGGTTTGGTTTTCCTGGCACCCTGACACTTCTTCCAGACTCTGGGGCCTTTTTTTCCAAATGAAATGCTACATTTTCCACAGTCCGTGATGATTTGGGGAACCATGTCATCTGCTGATGTTAGAGAATATAGATACTCTGCGCTGAAGTTCTATTCAGATGTAAATGCGGAAATAGATGAATAAATAAATGAATGAATAACTAAATGGATAGTAAAAATTAGGCTGCAGCCTCCCTAAATTATAGTCCAAGGGACCATATAGTGAATATGAAATGAGGTAGGGTGATGGCGCTGCCTAGAATAGACTATGATAGTGGACAATATCAGTGATAAGGGTAAAATGCACTAAAAATCAAGTGATAGAAAAAAGAGCACTAAAAATCCAACTGTATGGTGAAAACTAAAAAAGGGAATGCAGATGTACTGTTTGGGTATATAAAGTGGTGAGTGCAAATATAGGTGAAAGAATACAGTGGATCTGAAACAGTGAGAACAATAAATAAAAATCAAATATACAAAGTGTAAAACCTGGATCATCTAAATGAACATTATGAATGAATTGGTGATATAAAAATGTACATAATATAATATAAAAAAATATTGGAAAATAAAAGTGCTCAGTGCATAGTGAAATGTCCCAGATAAAATCACACACTGGGGTATACAAGTGCAGTGACCAAAGATATATATAAACAATATATATAAAAATATATAAAAAAACTAAACAAAAAAAAAAAATCCAAATTCAGTGATGAGTGCCTATAAGGCAAGTGTTGTGACCATAAAAAAATAAATAAAAAATATATATATGATGAATACAGTTCAGTGTTGATAACCGGTGATATTATATATAAATATAGTGAACACAGTTCGGTGTTGATAGCAGGTGACGGTTTTCTTATATCAGAAAAACAAGGAGTGACCCCGTGGTGGGCGGTGAGGTGCTAAGTGACCCCTCTAGTGAATGATGCACTCACCAGAAATACCCACCCCACACAGGGGTCTAGAGCGGGTATAAAGGTGTATCCTGTGGCCAGAAATCCTCTGCAGGTCCTAGGTGGGGGTGTCCTGGAAGGGTCCTATCGAAAAGGAAATCCCCAGAGAAAGGTGGCCGGGATCTAATGAGCTCCTGCCAATAGGAAGTGGGCTTCCAGGTATCCACAGGGTGTCACTCGTATAGATGTGTCAGGGTATAGGGAATAACGAAAGGCACATAGCGTGATACCGTCTATACAAGTTTATTGAGGTAGAACATCAAAGAGGTACTCACATTTGTGCAGTAGTAAGTAAGCATGTAACGGGCGGTGGAGCGCAAAGCGGTCCGAGCCTCGATTCCAAAAACTGGAAGTGATGCGACACGCTGTACGCTTTTCGTAGTAATACGTCCTCAGCAGCCTGCTGGTATAGCGCAAAAATAAAAATAAAAATAACGCAGAGGTGAACAAATACCACCAAAGGAAAGCTCTATTTGTGGGAGACAATGACATAAATTTTATTTGGGTACAGCGTTACATGACCGTGCAATTGTCAGTTTAAGTAACACAGTGCCATATCACAAATAATGGCCTGGTCATGACGGAGGGGAAAATCTTTTGCCTTTGGCTGTTATTACAAACAGTGGTAAGGGACATCCCCTCCCCTCCCACAACCTTCTGCCGCTTTGCCTGGGATCTCCCGTCCCACCAGGAGACCTAAGCGACCAGCCGGCACGTCCGCTGGCTGGCCAGAGACCCGAACAAAGCCGGAATGTCACAACATCACTTCTGGTTTAATGGAGTCTTAAAGGCACCAGTTTTAAAAAAGTTAAAGTATTCAAAAACACTGATCTTGGGGTTTTGAATACTTTCGAGTGCAGAGGAGGGGTTTGGGGTCTTATAGACCCCAGATCCCTCCATAATGAGTACCTGTCACCACTGGTGTATTAAGGTTTTGTGTTTCCCTAGGCCGGACTCAATTCGTGCACCCCCTAATTTAACTACGACCCACCCCTTCCTGTCAAGGCCACACCCCTTCCTGTTTCACGCAGCTGAGCCAGCTTGCCACAGTAAAACTGTAGCGAGCAGTTGGCAAGTGGTTAACCACTTGCTGGCCGCCTATCGTAGAATGACTGCGGCAGCCTGGCTCGGCTGCGCGAACCAACGTATGGGTATATAGGTTTGCGGGAGTGCTCCTGGGGGTAAGCGCGCGCTCCTGGGGACCCCACTAGGCAGCGGGGATGCAATTGCCGCCGGGAACCCGTGATCGCTCCCCGCTGAGAGAGAAGGGCGGTCAGCTGTGAACACAGCAGACCATTGTTCCCTCTGAAATGATCACAGAGCGCCTGTGAACCTCCTATTTAGGATCACAGGTTTCTGTGGTCATTTCACAAGACCCTCCCCCATACAGCTAGAAAACACCCCCTAGGCTCACACTTAACCATTTGATCGCCCCTGGGTTAACCCCTTCCCTGCCAGTGTCATTATTACAGTAACAGTGCATATTTTTAGCACTTATTACTGTAGTAATGTTGCTGGTCCCCCCAAATGTTTCAAAAATGTCAGTTAGGGGTCCGATCTGTCCACTGCAGTCTCGCTAAAAATTGCAGATCGCCGCCATTACTAGTAAAAAAAAATTAAATAAATAAAAATGACAATCTTTCTCCTAGTTTGTAGATGCGATAACTTTTGCGCAAACCAATCAAAATATGCCTATTGGGATTTTTTTTTACCAAAAATATGTAGCAGAATACAAATTGGCCTAAATTGATGAAAAATTTTTGATTTTTCATTTTTTTTTGGGGGGTAATGATGTATAGCAGAATGTGAAAAAAATTGTTCCTCTTTTTTTGTTTATAGTGCAATAAATAAAAATCGCACAGGTGATCAAATACCACCAAAAGAAAGCTATTTGTGGGAAAAAAGGACATCAATTTTTTTAAAAGGTACAGTGCCCGTTAAAGTAATGCAGTCCTGAATTGCAAAAAATGGCCTGGTCATTAAGGGGGAAAATCTTCCAGTCCAGAAGTGGTTAAAGCTTGGAGCAGGTTGCAGTACATGAATTGTCATTGCATGTGAACTGTTAAATGCGTTTGCATTGGTTTCAGCATGCATGGAGCAATTTCCACATGCTGAAACCAATGC
This sequence comes from Pelophylax lessonae, assembly GCF_965119305.1. Classification (NCBI taxonomy): domain Eukaryota; kingdom Metazoa; phylum Chordata; class Amphibia; order Anura; family Ranidae; genus Pelophylax; species Pelophylax lessonae. Next base: position 241,428,719 of record NC_138771.1, on the reverse strand, counting down.
AAACTCATTTAACAGTTCACATGCAGTGAAAGTTCATGTACTGCAAAGTGCTCCATATTTGTATATTTACTGCAAAGTTTAAATTAAATTATTAATTTGTAGCAATAGCAGTGGTAACCTAAAATCGTGATTCCTACCTTCTGTCAGATGTCCTGGCCTGGGGGTTCCCTTGTCCTCCTACTCAACATAGATAGACCCCGCCCCAGGGAGAAGTTGGTATCCCTTACATGCCGCGATGTGGAGGGTAGGCGGAGCATTAGGCTCCGCGCTCCACCCACTGAATGAAGTGCAGCCGGTCTGGCCAGTCACTGGCCGGTCTATGGGGGCACCAGTCCCTCCCTCCCTGGCAAGTACGTACACCCCTTCACTGCTGAAAGCCGGGACTGTGTGTGTGCTTTGTCGGCCTAGGCCAAAATACAGCAGTACATGTGACTGCCTTTTACTGTCACAAGGGATGTTTACATTTCTTGTGACAGCAATAAAAGTGTTGGAAAAAAAAAAAATTAAAGGGATGGTGAAAAAATTTCAAGTAAAATAAATTATATAAAAAAAAAAATGTTATCTCGCGCGCAGAAGTGAGCGCATACGTAAGTCGTGTCCGCAAATATAAACAGTGTTCAAACCATGCTGAGATTGTTAGAGTGAGAGCAATAATTCTAGCAGTAGACCTCCTCTGTAACTCTAAACAGGTAACCTGTAAAAAAATGTTAAAGCGCCGCCTATGGAGTTTTTTAACTACTTGCTGACCAGCTGTCATCGATATAGCATGTTCCTGCAAATCGCCGTATCTGTACGGCGGTTCACGGGAGTGATACTGGGGGCAAGCATGCCCCCATTTGCCAGCGGGGAAGCTGATTTAAGGGGCCAGCGGCCGCGATTGCCGCTGGGCACTCGCGATCACTCCCCATGAAGAGAGAACAACGGTCTGCTGCTGTTCCCCCTCACAGTTAGAAAACACCCCCCAGGCTCACATTTAACCCTTTGATCACCCCTGGGTTAACCCCTTCCCTGCCATGGTCATTATTACAGTAACAGTGCATATTTTTAGCACTGATTACTGTAGTAATGTCGCTGGTCCCCCTAAAAGTGTCAAAAATGTCAGTTAGGTGTCAGATCTGTCCGCTGCAATGTCGCAGTCCTGCTAATAATCGCAGATCGCCGCCATTACTAGTAAAAAAAAAAAATAAATAAAAATGACATAAAGCTTTCCCGTAGTTGTAGACTGGGTAACTTTTGCACAAACCAATCAATATACGCCTTTTGGGATTTTTTTTACCAAAAATATGTAGCAGAATACAAATTGGCCTAAAATGATGAAAAATATTTGATTTTTAAATTTTGTTTATTGGTAATGTTATATAGCAGAAAGTGAAAAATATTTTTTTCTTTTTTTTGAGAATTGTCGCTCTTTTTTTGTTTAAAGCAAAAAATAAAAATTGCATAGGTGATCAAATACCACCAAAAGAAAGCTCTATTTGTGGGAAAAAAATGACATCAACTTTATTTGGGTACATCGTCGTACGGCCGCGCAATTTCCAGTTCAAGTAATGCAGTGAGGAATCGCAAAAAATGGCCTGGTCATTAGGGGGAAAATCTTCCAGTCCAGAAGTGGTTAAGTAGCGCTTTTTGTCGCCATTCCACGAGCGTGCACAATTTTAAAGCTTGACATGTTAGATATCTATTTACTCGGCGTAACATCATATTTCACATTATACAAAAAATTGGGCTACCTTTCCTATTTTTTTTTAATTCATTAAAGAGTATTTTTTTTTAAAAAAAAATTGCGTTTGTAAGACCGCTGAGCAAATACCGTGTGATATAAAATATTGTAATGCCCGCCATTTATTCTCTAGGGTCTCTGCTAAAAAATATATATAATGTTTGGGGGTTTTAATTGGTTTTCTAGCAAAAAATACAGATTTTTTTCTTGTAAGCAACAAATGTCAGAAAATGAATTAATCTTCCACTTTAGAGGAGTTGTCTTTGGAAGGAATTCTCAGATCTCCAGCATTAAAGTGGTTGTAAACCACTGCACTTTTTTTTTTCCTTACCTGCAAGGGAAAGGCATAATGTGCGAGTATGCATCGCATACTCGCACATTATGTTAAACTTACCTGAAAACGAAGCGTTCCAGCGATGCTATGCTATCGCTGGAGGCAGTGTCCATCTCTACCCAGTCTTCCTTCCGGTGTTCCGTGAAAATTACCTACCCGTGAGAAAAACCTACCCCTCGTCACTTCCGGTGCTCGGCACTGTATGTAACGCAGCGGTTACATTAAAACAACTGTGCTGAAATACGAGTCATCTCTGCTCCTGTCCCGGTCACTTCCCTCATCTCGGATAGTAAATATAAAAGCGGCGGCGGCTGTATGAATACATAAATCACGGAGCCGAGAGCCGCTTTTATATTTACTTGCCGAGAGCAGGGAAGTGACAGCCACAGGAGCGGAGATGACTCGTATTTCTGCACAGGTGTTTTATGTAACCGCAGCGTCGGTAGGTTTATTTCACGGTACACCGTGATCGTTTCATACTAGTGCGCATGCGCACTAGTAAGCTCCTCAGCTCTTCCATTAGGTATCCGGGGCTCTGAGCATGCGCACTGCTGCGCTGCTCAGCTGTTTCTGCCCGGAAGTGACGAGGGTAGGTAATTCTCACGGGGTAGGTAATTCTCACGTTACACCGGGTTTACAACTCCGTGACTGACTGGAGCAGCGGTGACGCATGCGCACGGGAGCCCCCAGTCACGGCACACTGCTCTGAAGAAACGGCACGGGTGGTCATTCCTTCTGAGCGCATGTGCCAATGGCGTAACTGCCTACTAGCTCAGTAAATATCTCCTAAATGCTGCAGGAGATATTTACACTACCTATAGGTAAGCCTTAATACAGGCTTACCTATAGGTAAAACTTAAAAAGATGGAAGTTTACTTCCTCTTGAATGGAGGAGTTGCACTGCTGGAATACTGCAGCACAGAAGCCGAAGATCTTCAGAAGATCGCCAGAGGGCAGCAGAGAGAAGAGAGCGCTACACGATGACGTTATCCCCCATGCTGTCTCTGCTTCTCGCTAGCCCCGGAAGTGGTGGATGTTTGGATCTCCCGGAAGGAAGCGGCTCGGCTTTGGGCTGAGGCCGGGGAGCAGCCTAGACGGAAGGAATGTGTGATGAGGCGCTCGGTGTCCCGGCTGGTATGGCTCTGCTTGGTGTGTGGGTTGTGCTCTCTCCTCTACGCCCTCACACAGAGGGGGAGCGGAGACACCGAGAACCGGCAGCCGCTCATCTCACCTCCCCGCTGGCGGCTGGAGCAACCCCAGAGAGCCAGGTACATAGACCTATCTCAGCCAGCTGCCAGTGCTGTGCCCCCAGTCCTCCCCGGAGAGGTATGGGGGCCTTCTGTTATAGACACAAGGTGCAGATTTGAGTCAATCAGTATTGTGTGTGAATGGAGAGGGAGAGGACAGAGTTCCTAGGAAGGTGGATGGAGGACATCAGATCAGTGGAGTTTATTATGTGGAGGATCTTCACCACAACAAATTATCGGCCTCAGGTAGGCGCACACCTGGCGGTCCTCGGCCTCAGGTAGTAGGCGCACACCTGGCGGTCCTCGGCCTCAGGTAGTAGGCGCATACCTGGCGGTCCTTAGCCTCAGGTAGTAGGCGCATACCTGGCGGTCCTTGGCCTCAGGTAGTAGGCGCATACCTGGCGGTCCTTGGCCTCAGGTAGTAGGCGCATACCTGGCGGTCCTTGGCCTCAGGTAGTAGGCGCATACCTGGCGGTCCTCGGCCTCAGGTAGTAGGCGCAGACCTGGCGGTTGTCGGCCTCGGGTAGTAGGCGCAGACCTGGCGGTCCTCGGCCTCGGGTAGTAGGCGCATACCTGGCGGTCCTCGGCCTCGGGTAGTAGGCGCATACCTGGCGGTCCTCGGCCTCGGGTAGTAGGTGCATACCTGACGGTCCTCGGCCTCGGGTAGTAGGCGCAGACCTGGCGGTCCTCGGGTAGTAGGCGCACACCTGGCGGTCCTCGGGTAGTAGGCGCACACCTGGCGGTCTTTGGGTAGTAGGCGCACACCTGGCGGTCCTTGGCCTCAGGTAGTGGTTGCAGACCTGGCGGTCCTCGGGTAGTAGGCGCAGACCTGGCGGTCCTCGGGTAGTAGGCGCACACCTGGCGGTCTTTGGGTAGTAGGCGCACACCTGGCGGTCTTTGGGTAGTAGGCGCACACCTGGCGGTCCTCGGCCTCAGGTAGTAGGCGCACACCTGGCGGTCCTCGGCCTCAGGTAGGCTCACACCTGGCGGTCCTCGGGCCTCAGGTAGGCTCACACCTGGCGGTCCTCGGCCTCAGGTAGGCTCACACCTGGCGGTCCTCGGCCTCAGGTAGGCTCACACCTGGCGGTCCTCGGCCTCAGGTAGGCGCACACCTGGCGGTCCTCGTCCTCAGGTAGGCGCACACCTGGCGGTCCTCGTCCTCAGGTAGGCGCACACCTGGCGTTCCTCGGCCTCAGGTAGGCGCACACCTGGCGTTCCTCGGCCTCAGGTAGGCGCACACCTGGCGTTCCTCGGCCTCAGGTAGGCGCACACCTGGCGTTCCTCGGCCTCAGGTAGGCGCACACCTGGCGTTCCTCGGCCTCAGGTAGGCGCACACCTGGCGTTCCTCGGCCTCAGGTAGGCGCACACCTGGCGTTCCTCGGCCTCAGGTAGGCGCACACCTGGCGTTCCTCGGCCTCAGGTAGGCGCACACCTGGCGGCCGGAGGAGTAGAGTAGAGGCCTCCTGGCACTCAAAGGCTTCGCCGCTGTTTTCCTTTCCAAGTCAGCATCTTGGAATTGGGTGCCAGCCGTCACTTGGGTGCCCTCCAGTGAAAAAGCACAGCTGAGCATGCACCCCCATTCTACCGAACACGTCTGACCGGAAGTCTGCTGGGATGCAAATGTATAACGGGGAAGATCAGAATTAGACCAAGTGAAGTGGAACTAAAGGGGTTAGGAAAACCAAAGGTCCTGTGCTGGCATCTTTTCCTGTGCATCGGTGTTTGTCCATCTTTATTGGGCAGCATGGAATGACAGTTTGCATAGTAGGCTGTCACTTCAGCATATGGAGACTGTGCCCGGTGCAATCGCAGCTCATTTTACAGTGCTGGAGAAGACAGCAAGTAAATAGGGACATTTCATCTGCAGAAGAGACATTGCATGTCATTTGTTTAATGAAAGCCTGCCTGCTCGCTGTTTATTACAGCAAAACTTCCGTTCCACTTTAGCCCCTGTTTACACCGATGCGACCTGTCGTGATTTGACTGGTCTAAATCGCATGACAAGTCGCATACTATTGTTGACAATGGAACTGTTCAAATTGGTGCAATGCCGACTTTGCGATGCCACATCAATTTGAAAAAAAGTTCCTGCACTATTTGGCAATTTCAAGCGCGACTTGCATAGATATCTGTGCATGAAGTCGCACAGATGTCAGCCACGTCGCACTGACATGCGGTTCGAAATCATGTGATTTCAAGTAAAGTTGCACAGTTTCAAAGCTGCCTTAAGTGTGAACGGGGGCTTAAAGCCCAATTCCTGCCTTGAGGGTCCGGTAACGCTTGTGCGACTTGTCATGTGACTTTGAACACACAAAGTTGCTTGACAAGTCGTAGTCTATTGATTTCAATGACACCCATTCCAATCTGTGTGACTTGGAAAGGGTTTCTGTACTACTTTGATGCGACTTGAGTGCCAAAGTGTAAAGTCACAGTAGTGTGAACTGAGCCTTAGCCCTGGTTCGCACTGATGCGATTTTTCATGCTTTTTGACTTCTGTTACATGAAATTGCATGTCCCATATAAATCGGAGGTGCAAATTGCACTCATCTGCAGCTTTGAAATCGCACTGAAGTAGTGAGATTTCAAATATGCACTGTTGTGAACCAGGGCTTAAAGAGGAGCTCCAGTCAAATCCTGTGGCTGCTGACTTTTATTATATGGGCATTTACCTGCCCCAAGATCTAGAGCGGTCCTTACCCAAGCCGATTCTTCAATCTGCTTTGGGTGCAGGCATCTTTCAGCTTAACAGCCAGCTTCCCACTGCACATGTGCTAGTCGCACTGTGCTTTGTGAATGGTCCTGCAGTCTTTTGGGCCTTCTGATGTGTCCCAGAAAGCAGCAACGTCTGCTCTGATCACTGCACCGATCCAAACAGTAGTAGGAGTGTGGATACATGTCAAAACTAAGTACCCGTTTCTCCCCCCCCCCCCCTGCAAAAAAAAGATGATATTTCAAATGTTGAGGATGAGGGGGGGCAGGAGAAGGAAGAGTGTAACTTATCCTTTTGGGTGTGGTTATGGTTTAAAGTGGTATTAAACCAAAAGATTTTGTAAGATGTAAGATTGTGCAGCTTACAAATCATTCAATGTGGCTGCATTTTTTTTTTCTATGCTGTCTGAGAGACTTTATTTGTGAGGCTGTGGCTCTGATGTTCCACCATAGCCCACAGTACTCACCTACACTTAGTCACCTTTGTGAGTACAATTTTATTGTGTAATAAATGTACATGCTTTTTTTTTTTTTTACTTACACTATGGTGTGTGCACTGTGGTGGTTTTTTCTCCTTTATTGCATACCAAACAGAGCGTTCTCTCCTGTACACACAGCAGCTTCAATTAGTGTAGTTGTTCGTTTTGGGCTACCCACTTTAAGTGCCGGTTCACACTGCCACGACCTCTAAGTCCCCTTATAAGGGGCGACTTCTAGTGCAACTTTTAGCGCGACTTGTGAATTATTTTATGCGACTTATATGATAGACAAATTTGTATTTGGCCAATCAGAATATGATGTCTGGGGGGTAGTGTCTGGGGGGTCTAAAAAGTGTCCCTGTGAAGTTTCATCACTGTAGCATGTCCAGAACCAGAAAAAAAAGCATTTTTCTTATAATTTTTATTAGCACATGAATATGTCTTCTCTCCACCTGGCCGTTTTTCTTGCAGGCATTTATCGGGCATTTTTGGAGGCAGGCATTACTTTTTTTGTATTTAGTGTCTGGGGGGTCTAAAAAGTGTACCTGTGAAGTTTCATCTCTGTAGCATGTCCAGAACCAGAAAAAAAAGAGCATTTTTCTTATAATTATTAATACAGCAGTGTGACGGCTTCTCTACACCTTGCATTTTTTATTGCTGGCATTTATCGGGCATTTTTTGGGCGTCTCTGGAGGCAGGCATGTCTTTTTTTGGATTTAGTGTCTGGGGTGTCTAAGAAGTGTACCTGTGAAGTTTCAGCTCTGTAGCATGTCCAGAACCCACACTGAACCCACTGAACCGTATTAATAATTATAAGAAAAATGCTTTTTTTTCTGGTTCTGGACATGCTATAGAGATGAAACTTCACAGGGACATTTTTTAGACCCCCCAGACACTAAATCCAAAAAAAGTCATTCCTGCCTCCAAAAATGCCCGATAAATGCCTGCAAGAAAAACGGCCAGGTGGAGAGAAGACATATTCATGTGCTAATAAAAATTATAAGAAAAATGCTCTTTTTTTTCTTGTTCAGGACCATTTTTATGGAAAGTCGGGTCACAAGTTGCTTCAAATAAGACAAGGAGGCGACTCCCATTGAAGTATATGGGACAAGTCGGATCACAAGTCGAATCACAAGTCGGATCACAAGTTGCTTCGATTAAGATAAAGAGGCGACTCCCATTGAAGTATATGGGACAGGTCGGATCACAAGTCGCCTTAAAGTAGTACAGGACCCTTTTCTGAAGTCGGAGCGACTTCAGTAGTGCCAATTAAGACAGCACTCATTGATTAACATTGCTTTTGTTATGTCAAGCGACTTGAGGGCACACAAGACGCCTCACAAGCTGCGCTAGTGTGAATGGGCTCTAAGGCTGCATTCACATGTCAGCTTATAATCGCGGGCAGAACCGCCGCGGTTCCGCCCGCGATTCTGAGATTTATTGCAAATCGCGGGACGCCTAGCGTTGCCCGTTGATTTGCAATAGCCCCCCAAACGCCGAACGATGTTGCCGCAATTTACGCCCGCCGAATCGTGGCAACATCGCGCAAACAAAATCGCGGGACGCAATACGCTCCAAAAAAGTACAAGAGCTTCTTTGGAGCGTATTGCGTCCCGCGATTTTGTTTGCGCGATGTTGCCGCGATTCGGCGGGCGTAAATCGCGGCAACATCGCTCGGCATTTGGGGGGGCTATTGCAAATCAATGGGCAACGCTAGGCGTCCCGCGATTTGCAATAAATCTCCGAATCGCGGGCGGAACCGCGGCGGTTCTGCCCGCGATTATAAGCTGACATGTGAATGCAGCCTTAATGTTGTATATTTATCATCATGATTCTGTTTTTTTGTGTTCAAATTGTCGCAGTTCATGGTTTAGGTTTATTTTTACTTAGGCCTTCCTTTCTTGCCACATGCATTGGAAGCTACTAAGTATAAATGCTGTGGTCCCTGGGGATATCCCTCAGGTTCCCCCCTCCCCCCCTCTCATCTTTTTGCAACAGTTGTAAAACACTTACCAAGATCATAGCATCAGCAGTTAAAGGAAAATGTAGCCAAAATCATTTTGTTATTGGACGCAGTTTAAGTGATTGTTAAGCTAGGAGGTTTTTGGATTTTTTACTCCAATGCATTTTATCCACTAAGGTAAAATAATGAAACCTTGTCTTTTGTCGCCGCTTGCTCTCGCTTCATAGGGTCTGGGACAGCAGCAGGAGCCATTGGCTCCTGCTGCTGTCGATCATAGTCATTAAGGGGGGGGGGGGGGCAGAACGGCACTGTATGTTTCAGTGGACACACAAAGTGTAGTTCGAGAGCAGGCCCGCACAAGTGCCTCCAGAGCTATGGGGGCAATCTGCAGGGGGGAGGAGCGCTGGCAGGGGACCCTAGAAGAGGGAGATCGGGGCTACTCTTTACAAAACCATTACTCAGGGCAGGTCTGATGTGTGTGTGTATATATAAAACAAATAAAATGGTAGGTTTACAATCACTTTAAAAGCTCAAGGTTTTCTATTCTATGCATGAAGGTAAAAGGCCTGTGTGCAGCGGACCCCCAGCCCCCCCTAATACTTGCCTGAGCCCCATCTCGATCCAGCGATGTTATCCTAGAGCTTAGCTTCTCCCGGGTTTCTCATTCCTCATTGGCTGAGACAGCAGCGGGTGCTATTGGCCCCTGCTACTGTCAATCACAGCCAGTAAGCCAATGAGGTGAGAGTGGGAGGCAGGGCCGAGCTTCAGCTCTGTATTTCTTATGGAGGCATAGAGTGGGGCTCGGCATCGAGCATGCACCAGTTCCCTCAGAGCAAGCGGCTTTGCTATTGGGGGCACTAGCTGAAGAGGAGGAGCCAGGAGTACTAGCGGGGAACTCAAAAAAAGGAGGATCAGGGTGCTCTGTGCAAAATCACCACATGGGAAGGTACCCTTAACGGTGCACCGATCACTTTGGCCGTAAGGTTTGTATGTGCTGGTCACTAGTTTATCTTAAAGTGATATAGTCTGTCAGCCTGTCGATGTTCATACATGCAGCTGCCTGTGGCTGTATACAAATACCTGTGACTCCTGGGTGCAGAAATGCGCTCTGTGCTGTGGTTTGTACTGCGTGATGAGACAGTTGTGCATTCAGGGTCACTCGCAGTTGCACACCTGTCATTGGGATTTGCAGCTTTATTTGTACAGCTGCTGTATCCCCATAGAGTAACATAGGCTGCCTGCATACAGCTCTAGGCAATTCTGGCTGCATAAACCATGTATTAACACTGTATGGAACAGCACTTGTATGAATGAGCCCTTAAGCCTTGTTAACATAGGTGTACTGTAGCGCATGCCTATGTGAGGGCTGTGTTTGTCTGCACAGGTGTTTCATGCATCCCAATGCAGGCAATCCTATTCATGTCAGTTGGGATCCGGTACTGCACAGCCACTGCTCCCAATATGACAGTGTGCATGGCCCTGAACACAGACTGTGTGCTTTCAGGGCTGTTGTCACGTACCCGGTCTGAGGCCGATTTGGCGAGAGGGCTTCCCTTGCAGCTTATTGCCAAGCAATCTTGAAGGTGAGAACAGGGAATGCTATGCTCAAAGAAGCCCAGGGGTCATTTAGGTAGGTCTGCTCGAAGCTGCTTTCAACACAAAGGAACTGCATTTTGGTCATCTGGTCTGTCAGGACAGATGGCAAGACCTCCGTAGCACCTAGAGAGGTAGCAGAACCATGGCAGCCACTACAGGCATTGTGGCACCCAAGGAAAAAACAGGATCAGGCTGGTAGGACCGGTCTGAAGAAGCGTAGTCAGAATGGGAGCTGAAGTCATGCACAGGAAGGCAAGCCTGGGAGTAGGCAGGTATGTGGTCAAGAACAGAGCCAAGGTCATTCACAGGGATCCAGTGGAGCAAGCAGAAGGTTAGTCAAGAGCAAACCAGAGTCATACACAGTTGAGCAAGCCGGGGTCAAAACCAGAGGTCAGGCAGCAGAGAAGTCCAGAGGAAGACCGGGTCGGTAACAGGTAATCCAAGGAATACAGGAAACCCAGTAGCAAGGAGTACTGGTAGCTGAAGATCATCCAGCGAAGGGCAGCCACTACCCTTATATAGGGCATTTGGCGCCAGTTCTGGCAGCAGATGTGTGTGAACGTGCATGCATTTCCACGCACAAATAATGACCATGTAAAGTATTGGCATCTATGCCAGGTATTTTCCTTGGCACATGCACATTTCTATTCCTCTGTCTCCTTTTTAGCACATGCTCATGTTTGTTGCTGACTAGCACCCTGACAGCTGTGCACCCACATGACTGTTAGGGCCAATTCACACTGACCCTCTGTGAAATCACAGAGCGGCCGGAGCTATTTACAACTTCTTTTGTATTAACATTATTTTGTGTACAAAATGTATACTTTATTCACTTTAATGTTGGGCAGCATGCTGTGCTTATCCAAATTTGCAGTGCAATTCGAGCCAGTGCGCTGTGATAAAATTAAGTATTGCACTGTGAATTGGACACATAGGAAACAATTATTTCCTGTGTGTCCCTGCTGTGACAGACGTTTTACAATGCGGTAAAATGTCTGTCACCGCATATAGTGTGAATTGGCCCTCAAATTGGGAGCAGCGGGTGTGTCTGTGCAGCTGCTGCATTCCAATTTACATAAATGGGGTGGGCTGCCTGCACGGGGATGCACCTGTCCATACCCTTGCGGGTAAACTTGGCCCCCATGTGGATGTATGTCCGAGTGCATTAGACCTTTATTATGTTTTTTTAATCTTTTCAATGATATTTTACTATTTTTTAGCCCTGGAGACACAAGGTGTGTGCGGGGTGCTGCGAATATTTTTTTAGTAGTACTTCTGCCAAGTGTGCAGTGTGATTTTCACTCAAATTCCGCTCTTGGCTTTCAGACACTCCTGTACCACTCTCTGAAATGTGATTCTCAGTGAATTACTTTTCAGAAACTGCTGCAAGTGTAAAAAAAGCCCTTATGGAGCATGTTTACCTTGGCCTCACTGTGAATGAAGAAGAAGGTGGCACTTCCAGACCCAGGAACTTGGAAACTTGAGTTTATTTCTTCAAATCATAAGTACAACATCAGACAAGACCACAAGACAGACTGGACAGCAGACGCGTTTCACACCTTGTGCTTATTCATTGCTGATTGCACACAGACAAGTACCTCCTCTTTATGAGCCAGGTAGTATCACCTTCTCCAATCAAAAGTGTAATTGCCGGGACACAAACACCTGGCTCTAACAAAGGGAGACTCAATCATCTGAGTGCTAGCAACACCCACACACATGCAATATGTATTTTCAATCGTTGTTCCGATATATAAAAAATTACAAATACCTTGGCCTCACTCCATTCTATCCTCTAACCCAAATTAGGTTTTAAATGTAGTAGCCATTGAGCAATTGGATGGTTTGTGAAGAGGGAGAGCCAACCTTGACAAGCCCAATTTTGCCTATGTTGGCTACCCATTTTTCTGGATCTATTGACTGATTTTGATGTGCATCCCTCCGCTACCTGCTTCTGGGTTTAGGCCCCTCCACTCCCTGCTGATTGGCTGTATCCAATCACAGCCCAGAGCCCTATGATAATCAACAGAGCTCTGTACAGAGGAAACCTCTTTCTATTTCTTATCTCTGCAAAGCAGGGATAAGAAACTGAGAGTTCTGTTAGTAAAATAAGCAACTAAATGCACGCATTTAACCCCTTGCTTGCCCTAGACGTTAACCCTTTCCCAGCCAGTGCCATTAGTACAGTGTATAGTATTATCTCAGTGTCAGATTAACCACCACACTATCACAGTCGCATTATAGGTTGCTAATCACTGCCTTTTTTTCCCCCCATCAAAAACATGTAGCAGAATACATTTTGGCAAAATGTATAAAGAAATTAGATTTTTTTTATAAAAGAAAGTTTACATTTTTTTTTTTTTTTTCAAAAATGTATTTTTTTTGTTTATCTAAAAAAAAAAAAAATACACCCAGTGGAGATATAATACCACCAAAAGAAAGCTCTTATTTGTGTGAAAAAAATTATATCAAATTTGTTTGGGTACAGCGTTGCATTAACCGCACAATTACCAGTTAATGTAGCACAGTGCGGTTTAGCAAAGAATGGCCTAGTCATGAAGGGGATAAAACCTTCCGGAGCTCAAGTGGTTCAAGATGGGGACTCGTTTTTTTGTTGTATGGTGGGATTTACATCCCTTTTTTCCTTCTAAAATCACTACATATTAATAGCTGGAAAACTTTTGTGTTTCATTCTGTCAGGTGTAAGAATTTCTCTGTTTCTTTCTGGAATCCCTATTGGATGCTACCCACTGGTGTGTGTGGAAAGGACTGCTTTTGGGAAGCTGCTTTTAGGTAGGACTTGTTTTATGGAATGGATCTCTTACATACAGGAAAGCTAGCTGTTAAATGACTACATTTTAAAAGGAGCAAATCTTTGAAAGAATCTATAGCTGTGGAAAAATTGGAATTTTTAGTAGAATCAAAAGTTGTGCATTAAAACTTTTCCCTGTCACAGTGCAATCTACGTGGGCGCGTAGTACTTTTTGGGCCTTCCGTCATCAAGTGTCAATATCTCAGGTTTGCAAGGCCGCCACTTAGTCGTCTGTGCATACCTTCACAAGATTCAACAAAGTAAATACTTTTACATCTGCAGATGCTTCTTTTGGCCGCAAGGTTCTGCAGGCTGCTGTTTAAGATGGGCTATTCTCTCTTGAGGGGTGTTTTTTTTTTTTTTCTTTTAATTTTCGTTTTTCAGATGGGGCTTCTGAGACCCGGTTAAGACTTCTGTGTCCTGGTTAGGGCTCTTATGTTTAGCCTTTGGTTATTTTCTCCATCCCTCATTTTCCTTTTGGCACTGCTTTTGGATGTCCCAGTAGTTATGATTTATGGTGCGCTATGTCCGTCGATGAATGAAAGAGAAAATGGGATTTGTACATTGACTGACACAGCACCCACCACTCTTAAGGAGTTTTTTATACTTCTAATACTGCTTGCTACTAAACTGAATGCCTAGAGCAGTGAGGGGGGTTATATTCCAGCTGAGGATGACCCATGGGCATAGCCAGGTGTTTTTTGTTCTGCCCAGTAGTTATGATTTATGGAGTGCTGTGTCCGTTGATAATGGATTTTACGGTAAGTACAAAAATCCTATTTCTCTTACGTCCTCCGACAGTCGCCACCTCCTCTAAGTCATCACTATTGGGTATTGACTTCCTTTCCGTAGGAATAGCTAGGCATATAGACTTAGTCAAAAGACAAAAGGCATTAGCATATACACACCCATGGGGTCTGTCCCACTGGTCAATACCCCCCCTGCATCACCACTCCCAACTCAGTTTTACTTTGCCTAGCGTCAGGAATAGTCAGGCTTACCTTGTGCTGGGGCTTCAGTCTAAGCCTTCCTAATCTTTTATTTGATTTTCTTTGAAAATGTCAGTTTTTCTCTTACTTTACTAGCTGTTTATTTTGTCAGCTTCTAGTGTTAGTTTTCTCTTCGGATGAAGATGGATCTTGCGGTGCTGGGATTCGCACTGACCGCCCTGGTTCTCCAGGGCACAGAGGGTCAGATGGACCCCCAGCCCGCCATCGAACGTTCAGCTATGGTTCGCCCTGGCACTACGAACGACCCATCCCTGTTCGCTGCAGGGATGCAGCCGTGAGGTGGCTACCTCACAGGACTCGTCTGCGGTGCTGCAGCGCAATGTCCCTGGCTCACGCACTCCCTATCAGATGAGGACAGAGGTTTATCCGTGCATGGAGGCTCCCCCACACCATCTGGTACAGGTAAGTACTTTTCTGTGTGGGGCCTCTGTCTGGGGTGGCTGTCTGTGTTGCTGTGTGTCCCCATGTCTGTGCCTGTGACTCCCTGTGCGCCCCCTGCGGGGTTCGCTTGTGCAGATTTGTATGTTGCCTGGGGTCCCTGTCCCTGTGTCACCTTAGGTGCATGTTTGGGGGTGCAGACGTCTGTGCTTGTGCGGCGACCGCAGCGGGGCAATTTTGCGCGGTCCGCCATATTTACTGTGGGCACACATGTATAGCTCCTCTGGGGCGATTATACATGTTATTTTGGCGCCATCCGCTGCCATTTTGTGGGCGGTGGAACGATCGGTCCGACCGCATGTCGGCGACCATTTTGGCGTAGCCTCCAATGCATTCCTATGGGGCAGCCATTTTCCCGGGGCCTGGCTTAGTCCAGCCCTCTCCAGCAGCATTCTATCAGCAGCAAGGACACTGGTAGCAACGCTCTGCGGGCTCTGCAGGTTATCACTCTGTTTTTCCCTCTGTATATCGCTTCTGGCTCAGTTTCTTTTCTCCTTTGGGGGTCTTTCATCACTGTTGCAGTAGCGGTGGGCTGCGCACACCGCAGCGCTATTAAAGGGGACAGTACATCTTGTTTGCACTATAGTTTGTTTTCTGATAACTTGAGCCATGGATTCTCAGGAAAGCAAGTTTCCTCCAGCTCTAGTGGGGGGTCCCAGTTCTCCTGTGGCCCCGCTGCGCCCCGCTCTAATTGCGGTGGCGAATAAGGAACTGCTGATGTCTGAACAGGCTGCGAGTAGGAGTCCCAGATTGTCTCTCTCTTCTGATTCAGATGGGGATTTGGCTGCTGCTGCTGCGAGCGTGCCCTTTTCAGGGTCCCGCTCATCCTTGGACCCCTTGGGGTCTGAGGGGGAGGCTGAGATGGAAGGGGTTGATGCCCCCTCCCCGAGGTCGCCTGCAGTACGGGCGACCATGGATGATTTGATTGTGTCTAAGGACACCTTACATTTAGAGGATGAGCCCTGTCCTCCGGGCGTTGTGTCCCCGTTTGGGATGCACAGGACCCGCAAGTCTGCGCAGGTTTTTTCTTGCCCAGAAGAATTACATGACACTGTTAATGAACAGTGGCGCACGTTAAAACGTCCATTCCTGGTACCTAGTCGGTTTGGGTTGCTTTATGCTTTTGATCCGGCTACGGAATCATGATGGTGTGTGCCTCCACAGGTGGATCACACTGTGGCCGTGCTGAACAAGGCTACCTTGGTTCCTACTGAGGATGCCCCAGTTTTCCGGGGTCCCACGGACCAGCGGTTGGAGTCCCTATCTCGCCATTCCTATGCGGTGGCGGGTTCATTGCTCAAACCCGTTTTCGCGTCCGTTCTGGTGGCTCAGGCGGCTGCTGCTTGGACTAGGATGCTTAAGCGCAATCTTGTGTCTGCTGGTGTTACACCTGCCTGGCTGAATTTGGTGGATCAAATCCACCAAGGAGTCATGTACTTGTGTGATGCAGCCTTGGCCGAGGCTCCTTTAGTGGCTCGCCTCTTTAGTGTCGCGGTGCTTCAACAGCGACTGATTTGGCTGAAGAGCTGGTTGGCCGACCAGTCCTCAAGGGAGACGGTTGCTGATTCTCCCTATGATGGCTCTCGCCTTCTTGGCGAGGCATTGGACACCCTGGTAACAGGCATCACGGGGGGCATGTGCTCTATGATGCCCCAGAACCCGAAGATCAAGTCTTTTCGAGGCAGGCGGGGTTCTGCATCTGGTTCTAATCGGGGGTCCTTTCGTGCCTTTCTGGCCCATCCCAAGGGCAAGACCTTCCAGGCCCAGGGCACCCAGAAGAAGCCCTGGGCAGGTGAGCAGGAGTCCGGCAATGCCCGCTCGTTGGGTCAATCCGCCTCTACCTGAAGGGGCGCCCTCACCCATTTCAGGGGTGGAGGGACGTTTGCGCGGTTTCCTCCGACCTTGGCTGCTCCGGCTATCGGGCAGGTGGGTCCAGGAAATCGTTTGATCGGGCTTCCAGATTGAATTCCTTTCCCGGTCGGCAGACAGATTCTTTCCCTCCAGTCTTCATCTGCTTCTGGGGCGTCTGCAGGACTTGCATCACGCAGTGCAGGACCTGCTTGCTCAGGGAGTGTTTGTCCCGGTAACTCATCGGGACAGGTTTCGGGGGTTTTTATGTTCGAATCTGTTCACTGTGCCCAGGAAGGAGGGCAAAGTGCATCCTATTCTGGACGTGCAAGCTCTGAACCGCTTCGGGCGTATTCGGAAGTTTCGAATGGAGTCTCTCCGTTCAGTTGTGGCCTCCTTGAGTCCAGGAGAATTCCTGGCTTCGGTAGATCTGAAAGATGCGTACCTGCACATCCCTATTTTCGAGGGTCATCAGCGGTACCTTTGGTTTGCTATCATAGGAGACCACTACCAGTTTGTGGCGTTACCTTTCAGTCTCACTTCGGCACCCAGGTTGTTTACCAGGGTGTTGGCACCGGTCCTGGGCCCAATGCGATCTGTCCATCACGGTACAGATGCTCCAGGAGTTCGGTTGGACCATCCACGTTCAGAACTCAGCGTTGTCTTTGTCGCTTCGCCTTCCCTATCTGGGAATGGTTCTGGACTCTGCTCAGGCAAAGGTGTTCTTGCCGGGGGACAAGCTCCGGACTTTGCTGGACGGACTCGGGTCCCTCAGGGACAATCCGTCCTCATCACTCAGGACCTGCATGCGGGGCCTGGGGTTGATGGTGTCGGCCTTCGAGGCGATCCCCTTTGCTCAGTTCCACACGCGGGCTCTCCAGACGGAGATCCTGGCCAGGTGGGACAGATTTCCTCAGTCCTTGGTTCTGGATGTCTCCCTGAGTCGCCGGACCAGATTGGATCTTCTATGGTGGATCCAGTCCCCGTCGGTGGCGGAAGGCAAGTCCTTCCGTCCGTTGGTGTGGACGGTGGTTACCACGGATGCCAGCCTGTCGGGCTGGGGTGGGGTCCTGGGCAACCTGTCTGCCCAGGGAACTTGGGCGGAGGAGGAGTCCTCCCTCCCGATAAGTGTACTGGAGCTACGAGCGATAACTGTCTCTTCCAGTGGTCGGAACGTCTCCAGGGCTTGCCTGTTCGCGTACAGATGGACAATGCTCCGCAGTGGCTTACATTAACCACCAGGGGGGCACCAAGAGTGCGTGTGCGGCCCGGGAGGTGTCCTACATTCTGTCTTGGGCCGAGACTCATGTCCCGGCGATCTCGGCAGTTCACATTCCGGGTGTGGAAAATTGGCAGGCAGACTATCTGAGCCGCCAGACCCTGGACCAGAGGGAATGGTCCCTACACCCGGAGGTCTTGAGGAATGCTGTGTGGGAGGTGGGGATCCCCAGATGTGGATCTGTTCGCATCTCTGCTAAATCGAAAGGTGGAAAGGTTCGTGGCAAGAACGTGCGATCCGTTGGCGGATGCCTCGGATGCGTTGGTGGCCCTGTGGCATCGGTATCGTCTGATGTAGGCCTTTCCTCCGATTCAGTTGTTATCCCGGTTCCTGCGCAGATTGGCCTCGAACCGCACATGGTGATTCTGGTGGCACCGGACTGGCCACGCCGGTCCTGGTACGCCGACGTTGTTCACCTGGCAGTGGCACCTTCGTGGCGCCTGCCTCTGCGGGAAGATCTCCTGTCTCAAGGTCCGAGCTTCCATCCTGCTTTACAGTCGCTGGCTTTGACGGCCTGGCTGTTGAGACCCAGGTCTTGAAGGACAAGGGTCTATCCCCTGAGGTTATCCCTACCCTGATCAAGGCTAGGAAATCCTCCTCTGGTAAGATCTATTACCGTACCTGGAAAGCCTATTTCACCTGGTGTGAGTCCAGGGGGTTCTCCCCTCATTCCTACTCGGGGTCGAGAGTTTTGGCTTTCCTCCAGTCTGGAGTGGATCAGCGCCTGGCGCTGGCCACGATAAAGGGCCAGGTGTCCGTACTGGCTGTCCTTTTTTCCAACGCCCGGTGGCATCTCATTCCTTGGTGCGCACCTTCATTCAAGGTGTGCGACATTTGGCTCCTCCCAGGAAGGAGCCCTTACCTCCGTGGGACTTGAACTTGGTTCTGTCCACGTTGCAGCGTGCTCCCTTTGAATATATCAGGGAGATGTCTTTGCCCCTGCTGTCACAGAAGGTTGCCTTTCTGGTGGCGATCACTTCGGCTCGCAGGGTGTCGGAGCTGGCGGCGTTGTCTTGCCGCTCCCCTTACTTGATCATTCACAAGGATAAGGTGGTTTTGCGACCACCCCCATCCTTCCTTCCCAAGGTGATCTCTGAATATCACCTTAATGAGGACATTGTCCTGCCTTCGCTTTGTACGAAGCCTAAACATCCAAAGGAGATTGCTTTGCATTCCTTGGATGTTGTCAGGACGATCAGGGTTTACCTGTCGTCTACGGAATCCTTTCGGAAGACGGATTCCCTCTTTGTCCTTCCTGAGGGACCTCGGAAGGGCATGGCTGCGTCCGCAGCGACTATTGCCAAATGGATCAGACAGACCATTGAACAGGCTTACGCCTTGAAGGAACGGGTTCCACCCTTCCCTGTTAAGGCGCACTCTACCAGGTCTTTGAGTACTTCCTGGGCCTATTGGCATCGGGCCTAGGTGGCCCAGGTGTGCATGGCGGCGACTTGGTCGTCGGTGCACACTTTTTCCAAATTCTACAAAGTAGACGTTCTGGCATCAGCTGATGCTTCTTTTGGCCGCAAAGTTCTCAGTGCGGCTGTGCCATGATGGACCTTTGAATTTTCTCTGGGTCCCTGGCTGTTGGCATTTGCTTTCTTGGGCTGTTGCTCCTGTTGAGCATTGTTTTTTTCTGTTGCCCAGTTGGTTCTTACGGTGCATGTAAGATTCCTTTCTCTGATGTGGGTACTGCGTTGCCTTTTCTACAGTTACGTCTCCCACCCCTCATGTTTATACTGCTTTGGGACATCCCAATTGTGATGACTTAGAGGAGGCGGCGACTGTTGGAGGACGTAAGAGAAAACTGAATTTTTGTAAAATCTTACCTGTAAAATTACTTTCTCTGAGTCCTCCGACAGTCGCCGCCCCCGCCCCTCTTTTAGGGTTCTTATTACCTACTGCTATGCTACCAAACTGAGTTGGGAGTGGTGATGCAGGGGGGGTATTGACCAGTGGGACAGCCCCCATGGGTGTGTATATGCTAATGCCTTTTGTCTTTTGACTAAGTCTCTATATGCCTAGCTATTCCTACGGATGGGAAGTCAATACCCAATAGTGATGACTTAGAGGAGGCGGCGACTGTCTTTACAGGTAAGATTTTACAAAAATTCAGTTTTTCTCTTTCGTTCATTGACGGACACAGCTTCACATCTTCATAACTATTGGGTTATACTGCCGCCTACAGTAGTAGGACACTAGGCAGAATCAAAATCTGGCTTCGCACATGGTCAGTCCTAGTGGGTACACTCCCCCTCTCTGCTATAGGCACTCAGTTTTTTTTTTTTTTTTTTCTTCTGCCTAGTCAGGAGTAAGGACCTAGTTCCCATGCTGTGATCTTTGGTCCTGGCATTTTTTTCTTTTTGGATAGAAATTTTTTTTCTCCTGTATTTTTCCTGTGAGATCTACAATCAACTGCCAGACTGGGCGATGGGCTGGATAATCTAGATCCAGTAGTCATCCCAGTCTGGCCAGCGAGCCACGCAGACATCAGCTCAGCACTAGGTTGGCCGCGACATAGCCCCATGAGATGGGGGCTGGCCTGCGAGTTAAATGCCTCACGAGGTCGCATATGACCGGGTCTCGGCCTGCGTCGCAGCATTCTTCCTGGCCGACAGCCCCCCATTCCGATGGAGAGGGGTTCTGTCTTGATCAGTGCCCACCCGGTTCCTGGTATGGTGAGTAGCTATTCCCCCCTCTCCCCCTGGAGGGTTATGGGGTGGATGCGGGCCCCTCTTTGGGATGGTCCGACCCCCCCCCCCCCAGGTTCTCCTCTCTCCCATTAGGCCCCCCTCTTGAGTCTGATGGTCCTGTGGGTCATCTATCCCCCCTCTCTGCCCCCCTCCACCTTTACTGGGGTTGTATGGTGGTCTGGCTACCTCCTGGGGCTGGGGCATGGTGCTGTACTGGCGGGGGAGTACACCGCCGGTGAGGGAGCGATTGGACTATCTGGGTCTGACTCTGGACTCTGCTCTAGCTAGAGTGTTCCTTCCTCCTGGACAAACTCCAGAAGTTGCATACTGCAATTTATCTCTTGCTGTCCAGCAGGTGGTCGTCCCTCCGGACTTGTATGACGGTGCTGGGACTGATGGGTTTCTACCTTCGAGGCGGTCCCGTTTGCACAGTTCCATATAAGGTCCCTGCAAAGGGAGATCTTAGCCAAATGGGACAAATGTCCGAAGTCTCTGGACAATCAGATCCGACTGAGCCGAAAAACAAAAAGGTCTCTGATCTGGTGGCTTCGCTGTCCAACTCTTTGCCAGGGCAAATCTTTTCTCCCCCTGTATTGGACAGTAGTCACCATGGATGCCAGGTGTCCTGGGTCGGAACTCTGCTCAGGGAGTTTGGACACTGGAAGAGTCCAGACTCCCGATAAATGTCCTGGAACTCTGAACGATTAGGTGTGCCTGAATCACTGGATGGATCGCCTTCAGGGGTGTCCGGTGCAAATCCAATTTCGGACAATGCCACGGCCGTGGCTTATGTCAATCACCAGGGTGGAATAAGTGTATTGGCAGCTCTGGAGGTAGCTGGCATTCTTCGGTGGGCAGAACATTGTTTCCAGTGGTTGAAAATTGGCAGGCGGATTATCTGTCGGCAGGCATTGGACCAAGGGGAGTTTGCCCTTCATCCGGAGGTATTTCATCCGCTGCATCTCCGGTGGGGCACCCCCGAAGTGGATCTGTTGGCGTTTCGGCTCAGCAGGAAGGTGCACGGGATCTGTTAGCAGACGCCACAGATGCGCTGGTGGCCCCCTGGGGCCAGTATTGTCTGATTTACGCTTTCTTTCCTCTCAAGCTTCTGCCAAGACTCTTGCGCAGGATCGAGGCAGAAGGAATTCCGGTCATTCTAGTAGCCCCAGATTGATGTCCCTGGTCTTGGTACGCTGACCTGGTTCGGCTGGTCGCCAACATCCCTTGGAGATTACCTCTCGGGAGGATCTGCTGTCCCAAGGGCCAGTCTTCCATCCTTCTTTAGTCGTTGGCTTTGACGGGATAGAGGTTTGTCTGCGTTGGTGATTCCCACACTACTGAAGTCTACTTCTAGGAAGATCTACCATCGTGGAAAGCGTACATTTTGTGGTGTGAGTTGCTTGGTGTTCACCCTCGCTCTTTTTCGGTGGCTCGGATCTTGACCTTCGTTCAACGGGGCATTGGCCTTAGCGGTCTTCTTGCATTGACCCATGGCCACGCACTCCCTGGTGTGTACTTTTATTCAGGGGGTTCGACATTTGACTCCACTGGTGCGATCCTAACTACCGCCTTGGGATCTCAACTTGGCGCTTTCAGCTCTACAGAAGCCTCCCTTTGAAAATATTTGGGAGATTAGCTTAGGCTATCCCAGAAAGTGGCATTTTTGATGGAATATTCGGGAGATTCCTCTGCTTACGCTATCCCAGAAGGTGCCCTTTTTGGTGGCTATCACCTCTGCGCACAGGGTGTCAGAGTTGCCCTTATTTGTTGGTCCACAAAGATAAGGTGGTTCTTCGCCCCTGTCCATCATTCCTTCCAAAGGTGGTCTCTGATTTCCATCTGAATGAGGACATTGTGTTGCATTTCCTGGATGTGGTTCAGGCTATTCGAGTGTACCTGGCAGCTACGGAGTCTTTTAGGAAGTCACACTCACTATTAGTGCTTACAGATGGGCCTCAAAAAAGGAGTATCCGCTTCTTCTGTGACCGTTTCTAGAGAGATCAGACAGACAATTCAATTAAGGGTCAGGTTCCTCCTTTCCCTGTGAAGACTCGCTCTACGAGGGCGCTCCGTGCTTCTAGGGCTTTTCGTCATTGCACTTCCGTAACGCAGGCAGGTATGCAAGGTGGCTACTTGGTCGTCGGTGCACACTTTCACAAAATTTGGATGTGTTGGCATCTGTGGATGCCTCTTTTGGCCGCATGGTTTTGCAGGCTGCTGTTTAGGGGGCTTGTTCCTCTTTGGGGGTGTAATGTTATTTTTAGGTGGGCTTCAGTTTTTTTTGGTTGAGCTCCTGTTACCTGGTTGGCTACGGTTTAGCCTTGGGAATTTTTTTCTTGCTGTTCCCATGCCTTATGTTTAACACTGCTTTGGGACGTCCCAATGGTCAAGAAAATGGGATTTTTGACTTACCGTAAAATCCATTTCTCTGATGTTTTTTTGATAGACACAGCACCCACCCATGCAGCACTTCTGACACTGCTTGCCACAAAACTGAGTACCTATAGTAGAGAGGGGGGGGGGGGAGTATTCCTCCTGGCACTTCCCATAGGTGTAGCCAAGTTCTTTTTCTGCTTAGTGTCCTACTCCTGTAGAGGGCAGTATAACCCAATAGTAAAGAAAATCAGGAGCAGTGTCAGTCAATGAACATCAGAGAAATTAATTTTACGGTAAGTCAATTTGCCTTCAAAGTGGACCACAAATGTTAACATACATATTTTTAAGGCAGACTAGATTTCTACTGATGATGTTTTTCTGAGATGGATAACTAAAGAGTAATAGGCTACTACCTTTCCTGTACAAATTGCAGCTCCTGGATCTCTGCTGTGCCACAAACATGACCAAAAACCTAAAAGGAAGGGTCAGGTAGTAAATTGTCATTGATGCGGCTTTCAATAAAACATTACATATCTAAATGTCTAGGCTTTGGTCACATGACTTGGCAGCAGAGGAGGAGAGCCCTGTGAAGAATTTTCTTAAAACCGACCTTTTATCAAAAAACCTTTTTGCTCTACGTCCTTTTCCCCCTTACAAAAATGCAGTTGTTTTTTTTTTTAATCCGTTTTTAATGCATCTTTTTTTATCATTCACACTTTTTGGATTGTTTAGGTGTGGGGATATGCACCAATACCAGTTCTTTAGTAACGACTGAGTACCTATACTTTTTATTAAGTACTCAGTGATCCCATTTACTGAAACCTATCTTGTCCTTGGATGCATTTATTTTTTACAGTTCACGCCAATGCGTTTGACAGTCTGAATTGCATGACAAGTTGCACCCCATTTGTGATTTTATTTCGACTTGCATTGACTTATGTTAAATAAAGTTGCAGGCCGCAGTGAAATCGGAGGTCCAAATCGCATTCTTCTGTGGCTTTGTAATTGCGCTTAAGTGGTACGATTTTTTTTAATCCACATCATGCGGCTTTACTTCAGCACGATTTCAAAGCCACAGATCAGTGCGATTTGGACCTCAGATTTCATTGCGACTACATTTTAACAGGAGTTAATGTAAGTCGCAATGAAATTGCAAAAAAGTATCGGTTTTGGTACCAGAGCATTTGCACGAGTGCAAATGCTTAGTATCTCCACTGATCTCGGTATCGGTGCAATGCTTTTAGCAGTGTGCTATTGCCTTATATTTTACTTTGCCCTACTGCTGCCTCCTAGGATGCATTTGTCAAGTGCCCCAGAAGGCTGTAGTTTCCATCACCCATGAAATCTGACAAAGACTTGTTCCTGCAGATAATGTAGAGGTGCATTGTCTTTGTACATGCACAAGATCTGGTTTCGGCATCATCAGGGGGTTACTGCAGGAACCAAGAAGAAAAGTTCTGGTTAACAGAACTTGTAAACAATACATTATCTGGTGCCAGTAAGATTTATCCTGTACACAGACTGTGTAGCGCACACCACTGCTGTGTACACAAGGTATGACCCTCATGTATAGAGTGGTAACAAAGGTTTTAATGGTGTACATTTTTTAACTGGTGGAACGCAACTTAAACTTCTCGCATCAGCAGAGAACTGAGATTAGTTTACAGAGGACATCCCAACTTTGCATTATTTATAGATATTGAGCCCCACACTTTTGTGTTTTTATAATGTATTTATCTTGTATGAGGATCTTGTTTAAGCAGCTTTGATTTAGTTTCATGGTCCAAGCTTAGACTACATTTCCATATAAGAATCAGGAAGAGTCAGCCAGCTCCCAGTGACAGGGAAAACAAAGATGGTAGCGTGGGATGGGATCTACAGCAATAAGCAGTGGGTGAGAAGATGACAATGTGCAATTTACTGCTGCATAAACAAGCACTAAAAGTGGGGAATTATTTTCTTGGGGAGGTGAAAGATTTGTTTTGAGGAAAGGTATGTATTACAACCTTTCTGTTAAAGTGATACTAAACACACACAGTTTTAATTTTACATTGTCCCTTCTATTTCTGTTTATGGATGATGGCACTGTAATACTTTTAATAAAAGAAAAATCTAAATACCCTTTTCCTAATGGATCTACAGCTGTAACATGGCCCAGCTCTTTCCAAGCCTGTCTGCTGGGAAACCTAAGCACTAGAAGCTTCTAGTCCTCTACTGCTGGTCACATGTTCAAGAAAAAAAAAAAAAAAAAAAAAACAGCGTTTGGAATACAGAGTACAAATAAATATCAAACTTTTTTAAATTGTCATGCAAATGTATATTGAAATCAAGTCTTGATTATTTTTTGGCAACAACATGGTGTGGGCAGATTTCGGCCAGTCACAGGACATCATGTCCCTCGCAGTCTTAGAAGTGGCAGATGAAGCCTACATTAACCACTTGCCGACCAGCCGCCAGACTTTTACTGTGACAGGTCGGCTCTGTCCTGGGAAACGACATACCTGTACGTCATTTAGTGAGACAGCTAGTGTGGGTGCCCGCACACGCCAATTGGCCACAGGGGGAGCCAATCGGTGGGTTTGGCGGATGCGATGTCTGCCGGGCACCTGCGATCGCTCCCATGGAGACAAACGGCGGTCTGTCAGTGATGAACACAGGGATCCTGTTACTCCTATTTAGTAACACAGGTTTCTGTTCATCAAGCAAGTCCATCCACCACAGTTAGAAAGCACCCCCCTAGGGACACACTTAACCCTTTGATCGCCCTTGATAACCACTTCCCTGCCAGTGATTAGTACAGTAACCGTGCATATTTTTAGCACTGATTACTGTAGTAATGTCACTGGTCGCCCCAAAAGTGTCAGTCAAGTGTCCAATCTGTCTGCCGCAATGTTGCAGTCCTGCTAAAAATCGCTGATTGCCGCCATTACTAGTAAAAAAAAAAATAAAAATATGAAATTAAAATGACAATCTTTCCCCTAGTTTGTAGACTTTTGCGCAAACCAATCAATATACACTTATTGCAATTTTTTTTTTTGCCAAATATATGTGGCCAAATACATATTGGCCTAAAATTATGGAAAATTTATTTTACATTTTTTTTTATTGGGAATGTTTTATAGCAGAAAGTAAAAAAAAATATTGTTTTTTCTCGATCGTTCATTGACGGACACAGTCTGTTCTTCAGTACAGTAGGATTATACTGCTGCCTACAGGAGTAGGACATTAGGCAGAAAAAGTTCTGGCTATGCCTATGCGCAGTCCCAGGGGGTATACCCTCTATAGCAGTGGTCCTCAACTCCGGTCCTCAGGGCCCACTAACAGGCCAGATTTTAAGTATTACCTTGGGGAGATGCAGACTAGAGTACTGCAATCACTGAGCAGCAAATTCTATCACCTGGGATGTATTTCAGTTATCTTGCAAACCTGGCCTGTTAGTGGGCCCTGAGGACCAGGGTGGAGGACCACTGCTCTATAGGATGTCAGTTTTAATCTGCCTAGTCAGGAGTAAGGTTAGTTCCTTTGCTGGGATCTCTGGTCCTGGCAAATGTTTTTTTTTTTTTTTTTTTCTAGATAGTTTTGCTAGATGCTACCCCTTTGAGGAGCCCTTTATTAAAAAGTGGACTGTGCCACCTATGGTAGACCCTTTGGTCTCCAGACTGAATAAAGCTACCGTGATCCCAGTAGAGGATTCTCCATCCTTTAAGGATCCGGCAGATAGAAAGGCGGAATCTGTGGCCTGCAATATGTACTCCCTGGCCAGGTCTGCACTAAGACCGGTGTATACTGTTGCCCTTGTGTCACAAACCTTGACTGAGTATGCTAAGTTACTATGCCGTGACCTGGAGGGAGTACAACCCCCCCCCCCTTTGCGGATCTGGCGGACCAGTTGGTGCAGGGGCTGCAATTTGTTTGCGATGCCTCGCAGGATGCAGCTCCAATATTGGCCCAACTGTCGATTTCAGCAGTTGTCCTCCGGCATATACTTTGACTAAAATGCTGGTCTGCGGATCAGACCTCAAAGAAGGCCTTGACTGATCTACCTTTTTAAGGTGATCGCCTGTTTGGGGCTACCCTTGGTGACATTATCAAAAGTCTTACAGGGGGTAAGAGTACCTTTCTCCCACAGGCTAACAAGGGTAAGGACTCTCATCGTAAACGGGGTCCCTCCTTTTCAGCACACAAAAAGTTCAGCCCTCAGGGACAAGTGATAAAGGATCGAAGTCCTTCAAGGCCTCCAAGCGACCCTGCTCTGGCAAACAGAAATCTGCTTTCTCCAGACCTGCGATTAAGACCTCTTTGGACTGAAGGTGCGCCCTCACCCGTATCTGGGGTGGGGGGATGTATTTGCTGGTTCCTGGACCTGTGGCTATCCCGTATACAAGAAAAGTGGGTTCACGAGGTGGTACGGTCCGGTTACAAGATCGAGTTTCGATCTGTCCCGCCGGTAAGGTTTTTCCCTTTCAATGTACGACTGTCCCCTTATCGCTTACAGGCTCTCTTTTGGGCAGTGCAGGACCTGTTAAAACAAGAAACAATCGTTCCGGTTCCGTCTTCGGAACGTTTTCAGGGCTTTTACTCAAACCTGTTTACGGTCCCCAGGAAGGAAGGCAAGATGCGTCCAATCCTGGAACTAAAGGCACTGAATTGCTTCGTGCGAGTTCAGAAATTCAAGATGGAATCCATTCGCATGGTGGTGGCTTTCCTACATCAGGGGGATTTCCTGGCCTCCATAGACATCAAAGATGCCTACCTTCACATTCCGATAACGGTTCTCAGTTTTACCGTGGGAGAGGATCACTATCTGTGGCGTTACCCTTTGGTCTCGCCTCTTCTCCTCCTGTCTTCTCAAAGGAGTTGGCTCAGGTCCTGGAGTTGTTACACCAGTGGGGGATATCGGTCTTGGGTTACCTGGACGATCTGCTTCTCCGTGCAGATTCTCCTACGGTGCTGGTGACCAATTCAGAGATAACCATGAGAACTCTGAAAGAGTTCGGGTGGGTTCTGAACCTTCAGAAGTTGTCCCTGGTTCCTTCCATGAGACTGGACTATCTGGGCCTGACTTTGGATTCATCCTCATCCAGGGTGTTTCTTCCTCCGGAAAAACTTCAGAAGCTCCAAACTGCAATTCAGTTATTGCTGTACAGCAAATTGTCGTCCCTTTGGACTTGTATGAGAGTTCTGGGACTGATGGTGTCGTCCTTTGAGGTGGTCCCTTTTTGCTCAATTCCACACGAGAGTCCTCCAAAAGGAAATCCTCAAATGGAACAAAGATCCAAATTCTGTGGACAACCAGATCCAGCTAAGCCAGAAGACCAGGTGGTGACTTCGGTCCCCGACGCTCAATCTAGGAAAATCCTTCCTCCCCCTGTATTGGACAGTGATCACCACAGATGCCAGTCTGTCTGGGTGTGGAGGTGTTCTAGGCAAGCTTTCTGCTCAAGGGGTCTAGTCTCTGGAGGAATCCAGGTAGATTATCTCAGTCGACAGACCTTGGATGCAGGGGGAATTGTCTCTCCACCCGGAGGTGTTCCAGCAGTTGTGCCTTCATTGGGGCACTCCAGAAGTGGGTCTATTGGCGTCTCGGATCAACAGGAAAGTTGAGGTTTGTGGCCCAATCTCGGGACCATCTGGCAGTCACCACAGACGCACTGGTGGCTCCGTGGGGTCAGTTTCAGCTGATTTATGCTTCCCCCCCCCCCCCTCAATTTGCTGCCATGACTTAACCGAATCGAGGCGGAAGGGATTCTGGTCATCCTTGTGGCTCCGGACTGGCCTCGCTGAGCTTGGTACGCCGACCTGCTCAGGCTAGTCGGAGATGTTCCTTGGAGACTTCCTCTCAGGGAGGATCTACTGTCTCAAGGGCCGATCTTCCATCCTACTTTACAGTCGCTGGCTTTGACGGCTTGGCTGTTGAAAGCCAGGTGCTGAAGGACAGGGGATTGTCTGTTTCAGTGATTCCCTCTCTGCTTAAAGCAAGAAAAGCGACATCTTGAAAGATCTATATTGCGTAATGTGAGTCTATTGGGGTTCCCCCTCGATCTTACTCAGTGGCTCGGATCTTGGCCTTCCTTCAACGTGGAGTTTATCATAAATTGGCCTTGAGTACCATCAAGGGTCAGGTCTCAGCCTTGGCAATTTTCTTCCAGAGGCCACTGGCCACCCATTTCCTGGTGCCTAACTTTATCTAGGGGGTGCGACACTTGGCACCGCCAGTGCAACCTCCGTTGCCACCTTGGGACCTTAATTTGGTGCTGTCGGTTCTCCAGAAGCCTCCCTTTGAAAATATTCGGGAGGTTCCCATGCTTACCTTATCCCAGAAGGTGGCCTTCTTGGTGGCTATTACTTCTGCGTGCAGGGTGTCGGCTGGCGGCGTTGTCCTGTCGTTCTCCCTATCTGGTCGTTTACATGGATAAAGGGATGCTTCGTCCGTATCCGTCCTTCCTTCCGAAGGTGGTTTCCAGTTTCCACTTAAATGAGGACATTGTGTTGCCCTCCTTATGTCCTAAGTCTCAACATCCCAAGGAACTTGCACTACATACTTTGGATGTGGTTCGGGCAATCAGGGTGTACTTGGCGACTACTGAACCTTTTTGGAAGTCGGATTCGCTCTTTGTACTCATGGATGGACCAAGGAAAGGGCTAACCTGCGTCTGCCCCGACTCTTTCCAGATGGATCAGACAGACGGTTGTGCAGGCTTATTCAAATAAGGGTCAGCTTCCACCTTTCCCTGTTAAGTGTTCTACTCGGGCGCTTAGTGCTTCCTGGGCCTTTCGCCATCAGGCATCTGTGGTTCAGGTTTGCAAGATGGCTACCTGGTCATCTGTTCATACCTTTACAAAGTTTGATAAGTTGGATGTGCTGGCATCTGCAGTTGCCTCCTTTGGCCGTAAAAGTTTTGCAGGCCGCTGTGTTAAGGGTGTTTTTAGTCTCCCTTGAGGATGTTTAATGTTTTTTTTCAGGTGGGTCTCATCTTGTTGTTCTGATGAGTCCTATGTTGCCTGGTTGGCTATGTTTCAGCCTTGGGGAATTATTTTCTGCTTTTCCCACCCCTCATCTTTAAGGCACTGCTTTGGGACGTCCCTACTGTTATGGAAAACAGAGACTGTGTCTCTCAATGAATGATAGAGAAAATTAGATTTTTGTCTTGCCATAAAATCCTTTTCTCTGAAGTTCATTGACTGACTCAGTACCCGCCCCTCTATTTTGAGTTGGGTTGGTATTGTTTTCTCTGACACTGCTTTGATACAAAACTGACATCCTATAGCAGGGAGAGAGGGAATACCCCTGGGACTTCCCATAGACGTAGCCAGAACCTTTTTCCTAGTGTCCTTTTGTTGGGGGCAGAATAACCCTACTGTTATAAGGAACAGAGACTGCGTCCGTCAATGAACTAAAGAGAGAAGGATTTTACAGTAAGACAAAAATCTAATTTTTTTTTTTTTTTTTTTTTTTAATGTATTTGTTTTTCTAGAATTTTTTGTGGTTTGGTTTATAGCGCAAAAAATAAAAATCGCACAGATGATCAAATACCACCAAAGAAAAACAATTTGTGGGAAAAATGGACATCCGTTTTATTTGGGTACAGCATCACACGACTGCGCAATTGTCAGTTAAAATAACGCAGTGCCGTATCGCAAAAAATGGCCTGGTCAATAAGGGGGTAAAACCTTCCGGTCCAGACGTGGTTAAAGTACATGTAATATCCCATCCCAGTTGTGTTTTAGGTGGTTAGTGGGCATGGAGGGGGGAGGAAGGTTGTTGGCTTTCATAGTGTGACTTTATAGTTACACGGGCTGCCTAGATGTGAAAGGGAGGAAAGGCTCAGCATAGAAACTCACTGAAAACTGAGCATGTGCAGAGTTATTACCACAGCTGCAAAATACATAGCTAAATTGGGGACATGAACAGAAGGTGGAGATAGAGAACAGCAGGATCAGCCAGGTTAAATTTATTTATTTGCACTAACATACAATTTTTCAGTACAAGCTTTCAGGGTATGTCACCTTCTCCAATGTCCAAACAGTACTAATTAGTTTACATTCGTTTTAATTTTCGCTAGATCTTTTTTTGTAAACTACAATGTATTGCTTAATGCTGCCTCTTCTGTTATTTTTATTACTGCTATCCCTAAGATATCCAGCATGTTTTGGTTTGTAATCAATAAAAATGGGAAAACAATGCAAATAATCTAGACGGGGCATATTTACAAGGTCAGAGGTCAACCCAACATTTTATATTGCTCATTAGAAAATCCATGATCAATAGATATAGTAATTCTTGACCTCACATGACCGTTGTTTTATTGTGATAATCCTGTCTTTTTTTTCTTACTTTTGTATCTTGGTGCCTAGGCTTCCACCCATACAGACTATAAGTCAGTCACTAGGAGTTGTGTCTGTACAGGTCATGGTTCATTGCTTATAATAATTATTCAGCCATTCTCAACCAGGTTTCCTACAGAGATTGCCAAGGATTCCTTGAGCGTTGGCTGATTTTCTTCCTGTTTAATAGTGCCTGCATAGATCAGGGGCCAACACCACTTGGCATAGCTAACTGACACCAACAATCTCTTCTTTTTAGCTGTCTGTAAGCGGGACATTTTCCCACTGGCCCTCATTTAATTGTTTTTTTAACAGGGGTTCCTCAACATCTGGAAATTATTTCAGAGGTCCTTGAAAAAGTAAAAAGGTTAAGAAAGGTTGATCTATTGCATTAAAAGATTTCTTCCGCTCTGCTTAAATTTTAACTTGGTATTTGTTGTCTTTGTCTTACAGATACAATCTTCCTGTAAAAGATGACCTGCACACTATGCACTTGGCAGTTGTGGCTTGTGGTAGTAGACTGGAAGAGACTATTACAATGCTGAAATCTGCACTTCTTTTTAGTAGAAAACCTCTTCAGTTTCACATCTTTGCTGAGGACCAGTTGCACAGTGACTTCAATATTATTGTAAGTGATCATGCCAAATGGAAAAATTTAGTATGTATTGATCAACCTAACAATGTAGTGCAAAATAGAAACAATGCAGTTGTCTTGGAGACAAACTTTCTATAAAAAGACATGGTCAAACATAACAGTGCATCCATATAATAGCTTTCAAAAATGCAGTGACAGTTCTGGCTGTCAAGGACTGCGGCAATGAGGGTAACAAACAATTTTGATTCTGTTAGGTAATGGGGATTAATTAGATCCTGTGTTAACTATTTATTGCGGTATGCGTCACCATTCAGTAAATTGTAATTTTCTCTTTCGTTCATTGACGGACACAGCTCCTGATCTTCATAACAATTGAGTTATACCTATACTAGGCAGAAAGAATCTGGCTATGCCTATGGGCAGTCCCAGGGGGTATACTCCCTCTCCCTGCTATAGGTACTTTTTTTTTTTTTTTGCCCAGTCAGGAGTAAGGACCTAGTTCCCGCTGGGATCTCTGGTCCTGGCAAATTTTTTCTTGTTAAATAGAATTTTTTTTTCTCCTGTTTTTTTTCCTGCGAGTCCTACAATCAACTGCCGGACTGGGTGAGGGGCTGGATAATCTATATCCAGTGGTCACACCAGTCTGGCCACCGAGCGCGCGCAGACCTCGCATACGACCAGGTCTCGGCTCGAGTCACAGCCTCTCTCCTGGCCGACAGCCCCCCATTTCGATTGCAAGGGGTTCTCTCTGGAGCGGTGCCCACCTGGTTCTTGGTATGGGGAGTAGCTGTCCCCCCTGGACGGTTTTGGGGTGGGCCCCTCATTGGGATGTTCGCACTCCCGAGTTCCCCTTCTTCCCATCAGGCACCCCCCCTTCCTCTGTCCCCCCATCCTAACCCCTTCTCCTCCAATTATGCTGGGGCTGTACCATTTATACATTCTTTTATCTGTTATATATACAGATATGTTTTAAAAAAAACTCTGGACAAATATACCCCCAGAAGAAGACTTCGAGTTGAAACGTGTAGGGGTTTAGAGTCCTTGTATTTGAGTTTTGTCCTACATATATTGTCCGTGATTAACTTTTTGTACCTTGTGCACTTTTAATGTCTGTTGCATTGTCAGTACTTCTGTAATTGATGCTATGTATTGTCAGTAATATACTGTCTTTTTTAAATAATTAAGACTAGATTTTCTATAGATACTTTTTGCATTTATACCTGTCATTGTACCCTTTTTGGTATCGCAACATCCCTTTCCCTGTCTGCTAAATCCCTCTGGGATTTAATTTCTTGTATATGCTGGGGCTGTGTCGATGGTCTGGTCCACCTCCTGGGGTGGGGGCAGGGCACTATGCTGGTGATGAGGCCGTTTGGGTGCGCTGCCGGCGACTGGACGATCTGGACATTTATCTCGTGGGGGCTCCTGCTTGGGCCTCCCGTCCTGCCTGGGCCTGTCATTGAGGTCTGGGGATACCTCCAGGGTCTCTGGGAGCCTCGTGGTACCGCCATTTTGCTGTAGCCTGTGTGTTTTCTATGCACGGTTGCCATGTTTGTGTAGTCCGGTAGCCATTTTGCGGTTGTTTGCTATTGAAAATAGCGTCGGCCATGACAGTGGAGCCCTGTAGGCAGAGATTTTGGCAGTGGGAACCCCTCATTCCCTGGTGCTGACTCCTGGAACTTTTCACTTCCTGATCCCCGCACGTGGAGGGCAGATTATCCTGCTGGCTGCAGGTGCCTGTTTCAGCTGGGTGGTGAGTCTGGTGGAGTTTTCTGCTGAGAATCCCTTGGTGCTTTGTGCCTGGCTACACCAGGTGGTGCTGCCAGTGGGGTGGGGGTTGTCCCTTTGCAGTGTTTTACATCTGTTTTGTGGGGTTCCCCTGGTGACTCACGGAGTCTGTGGAGCCCATCTCTGCATTTGATCCCCTCTTTGATGCTGTGTGGCCTTCCGGGTCCCAACCATCCATTGATGCACTGACGGAATTCCTGAAGTCCTTTGTGTCACAGGTGCAGGTGGCTTTCGGGAGACGTGCTGGCAAAAAGTGTCCCCCGTCTCATATGTCTCATCAGATCTTGAATCTGATTCAGCCGCCACGGACGTGGGTCAACCTGCTGCGTCTGCAACCACACACCTGGAATCCTCATATAGTGTGGATGATTCCTCCACATCTGCTACCGCGCATGAAAAGGCGCTGATGCAAGCAGTGATTGTATCTGTACGTGAGAACTTGAAGGTTCTCACGACGGAGGTGCAGGTTCCCTTTGGCACTCACAAGCCATTCAGAGTGGCCAATGTGTTTCCTTTCCCTGCCTATTATCACGGAATCGTCGCTGAAGTGTGGGGACAACCATAGCGTCCCCTTAGGGTCCCTAATCATCGCTCTAGGAGTTACCCCTACGAGGAGTCAATTAATAAGAAGTGGACTGTTCCACCGGTGGTGGACCTTCCAGTTTGCAGATTGAACAAGGCAACCATGATTCTGGTTGAAGAGTCCCCGGCCTTTAAGGATCCGGCTGACAGGAAGGCGGAGGCTGTGGCCTGCAATATGTACACTCTAGCTGGTTCTGCACTGAGGCTGGTATTCACCATTGCCCTGGTGACGCAAACTTTGACCGAGTGGGCTAAGCTTTTAAGCCGTGACCTGGAGGGAGAACCGCTCCCCCCCAGCTTTTGCTGAGCTGGCGGACCAGCTGGGGGCTGCAGTTTATCTGTGATGCCTCTTGGATGCAGCTTCCTTAGTGGCTCGGCTCTCTGTATTGGCAGTGGTCCTTCGGCCTGTCTTTTGGCTCAAATGCTGGTCTGCGGAACAGACTTCTAAAAAGGCCTTGACTGTTCTCCCCTTTCAAGGAGATCACCTGTTTGGAGCTACCCCGGATGACAACATTAAAGGTTTCACAGGGGGAAAGAGTACTTTTCTTCCGCAGGCTACGAAGGGCAAGGAACCTCGTCATAGACGTGGGCCCTCCTTCTCGGCTCATATGAGGTTGTTTCGTCCCTCAGGGTCAACTGACAAGGGCTCCAAGCCTTTCAGGCCGCCTCTGGAGAATCCAAATAAACCAGGTCTGGCAAGGTGAGAACGGGCTTCTCCAGATCCGTGGACCAGGCTCCTTCAGCATGAAGGTGCGCCCTCACCCGTATCGGGATCCACAAAATCATTTGGTCCGGCTACAAGATCGAGTTTCACTCTTGTCCCCCGGCAAGGTTCTTTCCTTCAACTTTGTGCCTGTCCCCGGACCGTTTAGAGAGTCTGTTTGGGGCGGTACAAGACCTGTTGCTTCAAGGGGTGATTGTCCCGATTCCGACTTTGGAACATTTTCAGGGTTTTCACTCAAACCTGTTTACAGTTCCCAGGAAGGAAGGCAAGGTGCTGAACTGCTTTGTGCTGGTGCAGAAGTTCAGGATGGAGTCCATTCGCACAGTGGTGGCATACCTGCATCAGGGGGAAATTCTTGCCTCTATCGACATCAAGGATGCTTACCTTCACATTCCAATATGTGCTGGTCACCAGTGCTTCCTCCGATTTGCCATAGGAGAGAGGAGCATTATCAGTTTGTGGCGTTACCCTTTGGTCTCAACTCTGCTTCTCGGGTCTTCACTAAAGTGTTAGCCTCGGTGCTAGGATTGTTAGGTAAACAGGGGATCGTGGTACTGGGCTACTTGGATGACCTCCTTCTGTGAGCGGAGTCTCCTACTGCTCTGGTGGAAAACGAAATCCCCATACGAACTCTGCGGGAATTCGGCTGGATTGTGAATTTTTTCAAAAGTTTGCTCTGGTTCCGTCTACAAAGCTGGACTGTCTGGGTCTGACTCTGGACTCTGCCTTAGCCAGAGTTCTCCTTCCTCTGGAAAAACTCCAGAAATTGCAGGCTGCAATTCATCTTCTGCTGTCCAGCAGATGTTCACCCCTGCTGGACTTGCATGAGGGTGCTGGGCCTGATGGTGTCTACCTTCAAGGCGGTTTCATTTGCACAGTTCCATACGAGGTCCCTGCAAAGGGATGTTCTGGCCAAATGGGGAAAAGACTCCGCAGTCTCTGGAAAATCCGATCGGGCTAAACCGGGGAATGGAGGAGTCCCCGATATGGTGACTTCGTTCTCCGGGGCTTCGGCTGGGCAAATCCTTTCTTCTCCTTGCATTGGACAGTGGTCACCGCGGATGCAAGCCTGTCCGGCTGGGGAGGTGTCCTCTGCAAAAATTCTGCTCAGGGGATCTGGACACTGGAACAGTCCAGACTAGCAATCAATGTCTTAGAGCTCTGAGCGATCAGACTGTGCGTGGACCATTGGACGGATCTATCTTCAGGGGTGTCCAGTGTCCATTCAATCGGCCAATGCCATGGCCGTGGCCTATGTCAATCCCCAGGTGGGCACAAGAAGTTTTCTGGCAGCTCTGGAGGTAGCTGGCATTCTAAGGCGAGCAGAACAATTCGTTCCAGCCCTCTCCACCGTACACATTCCTGGGGTGGAAAACTGGCAGGCGGATTATCTCAGTCGGTAGGCGTTGGACCAAGGGGAGTGGTCCCATCAACCAGAGGTGTTTCATCAGTTGTGTCTCCGGTGGGGTATCCCTGAGGTGCATCTGTTGGCGTCTCGGCTCAACAGAAAGGTGTAGAGGTTTGTGGCTCGGTCACGGGATTCTCTGGTGGAGGCCACAGTCGCGCTTGTTGCCCCGTGGGGTCTGTATCGTCTGATTTACGCCTTCCTTCCTCCCAAGCTCCTGCCAAGACTTCTACGCAGGATCAAGGCAGAAGTGATCCCAGTCATCTTAGTGGCTCAGTGGCTCCGGACTGGCCTCGCCGTGCCTGATGCAGCTGGTCGCCGACGTTCCTTGGAGACTTCTTCTCAGGTAAGATCTGCTGTCCCAAGGGCCATTTTCCATCCTGCTTTACAGTTGCTGGCTTTTAAGGCTTGGCTGTTGAACGTCAGGTGCTGATGGCTAGAGGTTTATTTGAGTCTGTGATTCCAGCGCTGTTAAAAGCTAGAAAATCTACATCTAGGAAGATCTACCATCGTATGTGGAAGACGTACATTGCGTGGTGTGAGTCTCGTGGGGTTCATCCTCGCTCCTTCTCGGTGGATTGCATCTTGACCTTCCTTCAATGTGGGGTTTAACAATAATTGGCCTTGAGTGCCATCAAGGGCCAGATATCCATTTTTGGTGGTCTTTTTCCAAGACCTTTGGCCACACACTCCCTGGTGCATACCTTTTCTTCAGCAGGGTGTCCGACATTTGGTTCCTTCAGTGCAGGCTCCGTTGCCGCCCTGGAATCTTAATGTGGTGCTTTCAGCCCTACAGAAGCCTCCCTTTGAAAAAATTCAGGAGGTTTCCCTGCATTGCTGCCCCAGAAGGTGGCCTTCTTTGGTGGCTATCACCTCTGCATGCTGGGTGTCGGATCTGGCGGCGTTATCCTGACGTTCACCTTATGGTGATTCCCAAGGATAAGGTGGTGCTTTTGTCTGTCATTCCTTCCTAAGGTGGTCTCTGACTTTCATTTGAATGAAAACATTGTGTGGCCTCCCCTTTGTCCCAGGCCTAAACACCCAAAGGAAATTGCCTTGCATGCCTTGGATGTGGTTCGGGCAATTAGGGGGTACCTGACAGCTACTGGGTCTTTTAAGAAGTCAGACTCTCCTATTTGTGCTCAAGGACGGACCTTACAAAGGGTTGTCCACTTCTTTTGTGACTATTTCCAGATGGTTCAGACTGTGGTTCAGGCCTATTGCATCAAGGGTTAGGTTCCTCCTTTCCCTGTCAAGGCGCGTTCTACTACGGCGCTTAGCGTCTTCAGGGCTTTCCGTCATCCAGCGTCCGTGACGCAGGTTTGCAAGGCAGTCACCTGGTCATGGGTGCACACTTTTACACAGTATTTTGTGAAGTGGATGTGTTGGCATTTGCAGATGCTTCTTTTGGCCGCAAGGTTTTGCTGGCTGCTGTTTAGAGGACCTGGTTCTCTTTGAGGGTGTATTGTTTTTTTCAGGTGAGCTTCATGTTATCTGGTTGGCCTTGGTTAGCCTTGGGAATTTTTTTCTGCGTTTTCCCACCCCTCATGTTTGAGACTGCTTTGGGACGTCCCAATGGTTAGGAAGAATCGGGAGCTGTGTCTGTCAATGGAGGAAAGAGAAAATGGGATTTTTGACTTACCGTAAAATCCATTTCTCTGATCATTGACGGACACGGCACCCACCCCTCTGTGGAGTTTGCTTTCTTCTGACACTGCTTGTAACAAAACTGAGTGCCTAAAGCTGAGAGTGGGTTTATACTCCCTGGGACTGCCCATAGGTAGTCAAGCTCTTTACTGCCTAGTGTCCTACTCCTGTAGGGGTCAGTATAACCCAATGGTTAAGAAGAATCAGGAGCTGTGTCGTCTATAAACATCAGAAAATTTGGATTTTATGGTAAGTCAAAAATCCAATTTTTTTTCGTACTCACAGCAAAATCCCTTTCTCTGAGTTTGTCGGACACAGCACCCACCTCTCTGCGTTTATATTTTCTTACACTGCTTTGTGACTAACTGGCTTTCCTATAGCAGAGAGTGGGTTTTATACACGATGGGGCTGCCCATAGGTGGTTCTCTCTGCCTAATGTCCTACTACTGTAGGCGACGCTATAAAAACCCCATTGGCCAGGAATAGAAGAGCTGGGCCGGGCTTGCGTGTATTTGAACTGGCTTTATTGAAAGCCTGTCTGGCTTGCATGTTATGTGAATTGGATGCAGTTCAAAATGCATCTGATTTTCTTATACACTATATTACCAAAAGTATTCAGATGCCTGTCTTTTCACACTTTACTGGCATCCCAGTCTTCCCAGACTCTTGCAGGCCATTCAAGTTCCTCCACCCCAAACTTGCTCATCCATGTCTTTATGGACCTTGCTTTGTGCACTGGTACACAGTCATGTTGGAACAAGAAGGAACCATCCCTAAACTGTTTCCACAAAGTTAGGAACATGAAATTGTTCAAAATGTCTTGGTATGCTGACACCTTAAGAGTTCCTTTTACTGGAATCCAAGCCCAACCCATGAAAAACAAGCCCACACCATAATCCCCCTTCCACCAAATGATTT
The DNA here is from genome assembly GCF_965119305.1 of Pelophylax lessonae. Lineage (NCBI taxonomy): Eukaryota > Metazoa > Chordata > Amphibia > Anura > Ranidae > Pelophylax > Pelophylax lessonae. The sequence goes on along the minus strand of NC_138771.1, from coordinate 241,390,231 downwards.
GGACCAGTGCAGAAAGCAAGGTCCATAAAGACATGGATGAGTGAGTTTGGGGTGGAGAAACTCGACTTGCCTGCACAGAGTCCTGACCTCAACCCGACAGAACACCTTTGGGATGGATTTGAGCGTCCAACATCAGTGACTTACCTCACAAATGCACTTCTGGATGAATGGTCCAACATTCCCTTAGACCCACTCCTAAACCTTGTGCACAGCCTTCCCAGAATAGTTGAAGCTGTTATAGCTGCAAAGAGTGGGCCAACTCAATATTGAACCCTACAGACTAAAGGCCCATACACATGATAAGAAAATCTGTAGGGAAAATTCATCCGACGACCGATCTGCCGCTTTTCGGATTGTTAGTATGGGCTTTCGACAGCGGACTTCAGACTTTTCAGCTGACAAAATCCTGATGTGCAGGCTATATAATTTTTGTCGTCTGTCAAAACAATGTCCGATTTTCATCTCATTAGTACAGATTTCGACGGAAAAAAATCTTAAGAGCAAGACTAGGCATGCTCAGAGACGAAAGAACACATGCAAAACAATCCAGCACATGACATCACTTTTGAAGTAGAATTCTGTCGTACGGGAAAATTCGTATAAAAATAACCTCTTCACTTTCCACATCAGACTAGCATGCCACAAAAAACGGAGGACAGATCGTTCGATAATCTGATCGTGTGTACGGGGCTTTAGACTGGGATGCCATTAAAGTTCATGTGCATGTAAAGGCAGGCGTCCCAATACTTTTGGTAATATAGTAATATAGTGTATGTGAACTGAGCCTTAGGAGCATGTTACACCCACGTTTAACCTGTAACGTGCTCCTATACACCCGCCTCCCGCCACCAGCGCTTCCCACTTTGTGACAGTGATCGGGGATCTTCTCCCTCACATCCACTGTCACTTTTTGAAAACTGCCCGGCTGTGTGGGATTCCGCCCCCACATCTGGTGTCATTCATTCAGTTTCCTGTAAATGAATGAACTTCAAGTACTGCCATCCACTGCGTAAAATGGCTTGTTCTAAGTGAACTGGTGAGGCCGCTGGTGTATGGTCTTGTAGTTCATTGATTCTTTCTGCAGTTCATTGACTGTTTGCCCATGCAGGAGGTATCGGTAGGCAGCTGACTAAGGCTCAATTTACACCTATGCAGTTTGTTTTGAGCCTTTCTGCAGTGCTTTTTGCTGTGCGTTTTTGATTTTGTATGCTTTTTTTGGCACATTTGTCGGGCAGATTAAAAAACCGCAAATGGCGGCAAAAACTCACTACACGCTTTTCTGCAGCTTCTCCTCTGAAATCTAGTGAACCAAAAATACAGGAACCCATGTTAAAACATTTCCTGCCTTAGAGTTTGCAGGGTCCTGGCTGATCTACTGATCATGTGTGCAATGCTTTACAGGCTGCAGTGTAAAAAAAAATAATAAATGCACGTTTTTGTACCTGCAAAATTATTTTCGTTTTACTTGGGTGAAAGGTGAACTTATTTAAACTTGAACACTATCCTGCACAGTAATTTACTGGGATATATACAGTTCATTGTTTTGTTTATTTGTTTTTTTACTCATATTGGATTAGTTGCAATGGGTCACTGTGCTTGCAGACATCATTTCTATCACGCACCTATTTGTTGAATAAGCCTGATAAATTTTGCTTAAAAGTTTAAATACTCCCTTTTTTGTCTTTCAGCTAAACAGCTGGGGGAATGCAAAGAAATTTAAATATTCTTTGTACCCTATATCTTTTCCACCGGAAAATGCAGCAGAATGGAGAAAACTCTTCAAGCCCTGTGCATCTCAAAGACTGTTCCTGCCGGTAATCTCCAGTTTATTTCTGTTTTCACAATTCAGTGAGTGTATTGGAATCCACACCATTTTCCTTAAAAAATATAAGGAAGTGTGGGGAAATCTTCACTTCGTTATCACTAGGACAAGTTTTCGCATTGGAAGATGTTTCTACCTCGCTGTTCAGGGACTATATATATATATATATATATATATATATATATATATATATATATATATATATATATATATATATATATATATATATATATATATATAAATAGAGTTCCCATTACTTGATAATGGTCACTAAGACAAAGACGTTTACCATACCCTGTGGAACACACAGCAATATAGACCTACTCCTTCCCCACTCCTCCAAAACTGAATAAAGAAATTTCAGGCTATAGATAAACAAATGCAGTATATGAGCAAGTAGATGCTTTCATGGAGATTGTTTGTTTACAAAAAATCGGTTATATGCTTGCGAAGCCCTAAAGTAACAGAAGTTAAAGTAGAACTGTAGGCAATTTTTTTTTTTTTTTTTTTTTTTTTCATTTTGGCTAGAGCAAAGTAAAGTTCTAACCCTTGTCAGGTTTTTTTTTCGCCATCTGTGTTCCATTGCAGAGATTTTCCTTCACTTCTTGTCACATAGCCAAACAGGAAGTGAGAGGAAATTCCTCCAAATGAAAGCGGCGTTCCACCCAAAAGTGGAACCTCCGCTAATCTGCTTCCTCCCCCCTCCGATGCCACGTTTGGCACCTTTCAGGGGGGGGACAGGTACATGTTTTTGGACAGGTACCCTTCCCCACTTTAAACAGTTTTGCCTCTAGTTATAACTTAAACGGATACGTTCACCTTCTAAAACCTGTTAGACGTTCCACCCGTATTCAGGGCAGAACATGTAACATGTTCCAGCAGCTGCAGCCTCTTCCCCTCAGTGACAGCGAGTGGGCATCTTCTCTGGGCACCTGCTGTCATTTTTTTTAAATTACTCCGCCGTGCTGGGCTCCATCCCACCCAGCTGCATCATTCATTCACAGTGTTCTGTGAATGGATAACTACAAGTGCCGACAGCCTTTGCGGCTATCTGCTTATAGTTCTTAAAAAAAACACCAGGGCACTGTTGAACACTTTCTGCCTGTGCATATCTGACTAGCCATACGAGCAGACAGCTACGCTGAGAAGTCTGTAGATGTCCTAATAGCTGGTGCAATGCAGGCTCATATTTAAAAAATAAAAAAAAAATTTATATTTTTTTTCTACTTGCAAAAAGATGCGCATTACTATTTTTTTTTTTTTTTTTTTTAAATAAAGGTGAACTTCTCTAAGTATAGCAAAGAGAATTCTAAGGAAAGTGATTCTGGAATTCTATAATGCGCTTAAGCAATGGCTGGCTAGCTGTCTCGAGGTGTAAAGTGTGGCAGCAATGCTCTGTAAAAGTAATACTTTGTCAACTCTGCATTGGGGTCTAGTGCCCTGAATAGTGTACATGGCATCTGTAGGTGACATAAGTAACTATACCATTCAGTAGACTTTTTTTGTACTATTACAGTGGCATGATGTAGGTAACCATAATACTGACTATTTGTGTATCAAAGGGTTAAATGGTTTTGTAAACAGCGATTTAAAAAAAAAAAACATTCAAACTGTATAAAAGCCTGTCTAAATTTTTAAGGTTAATTGATGACCTGCATCTTGGGATTTGATTTAGTTCTCCTTAGCTATCCATACGTTATATGATCTGATTCTACAGTCTTCTTTAGATGTACCATCTACTATATAATACAAGCGCCTGCCTGCTTTTATACTAATTGTGTGGATTGTTTAGCTAAAGAGCATTTTACAGAGATTGTATAGTGTATGGCCAGCTTTAGTTACTTGTGAATACATGTTCACTAGTAGTGGCTAGAAGTGGGAATAGTAATGGTTACCTTTCAACTGTAATACAAATAGTTTTTTAGCAGCAGTGGAATAAATGTCATTTTTTTTTAGAATGGCAATATTTTCTCAATTTTCAAACATACTGAAGTAACAAAAACTTAGCCGAGTTTATTTAACGCTTGGGGTTTGTGTTTGTTTTTTTTTTTTTTTTTTTACCTTTGCCATTGTTCTTTACATTATGCATGACTAACAAAAATCTTGACTGGAGATTGAATAGAATACAAATTTGAGACATGTTTTTCATAAAATAATTCTAGAGGGAAACCATTTTTAAATTTTGAACAGAGTGAGGAAGAAGTAGACTGTCATTTACACTTTTATTGTAGTCGGCAGAGTCACAACTCTGCTTGTCCTGGTGATTATTTTTGCTGAGACAAAATAATTGTCACCAGAGACCTTGCTCAAAGATTGTCACGAGCAAGAGGTAAGGGTTAATCACCAATTGTAACAAATGTGACAACAGTGTAACATGGAAGCTGACCACCTAATTTTGGGGAGATTTCCTCTTATTTCCTGTTGCTTCTCCAGAACAGGGTAAAAAGAGAAATCGCCCCCGTGGGACAGTGACATAAAAAAATAAAATACCCTGATACTGTTTGCCCATCCCTACTGTATTCAGAAGATACAAAAAAATGTTTCTCTTTCGTTCATTGACGGACACAGCTCCTCATTGTCTTGACTACGTGATTTATGCGGCCCCCCTACAGGAGTAGGACACTTGACTACGTCTATGGGGCAGTCCCAGGGGGTATACTCCCACTCTCTACTGTTGGTACTCAGTTTTTTTTTTTTTCCCGCCCTAGTCAGGAGTAAGGCCCCATGCACACGGGGCGTTTTTAACGCCGCTGTAAGCAGCGTCAGACGTTTTCCTCTTGCAGCCTAAAAACGCCCCTCCATGTTATTCTATGGCCTCATGCACACAAAGACGTTTTTAAGCTGTAAGTGGCCTAAGCGTTTTTCAGCTGCAACAAGAACCCACGGCCTGCGCGTTCTGAGGCCCAGCGTTAGAGCGTTAAAAGCGCTTGACGCTATTTAACGCTATTTAACGTTTTTATCGGCGTTTTCCAGCGTCCGGCGTTATTAAGCTGTAGAAATTTTCAGAAATGTGATTGGTCACTGTAATGGAGTAAAAACACAGGAAATGCATTTTTACATTTCCCAAGTGTCCTTTGCTCAGCCGTGTGGGTGGGTGGGTGTGTCTGTGTGGACATACAGGAGAGAGAGGGACAATGGCTGCTGATATAGGTCAGACAGAGCTTATCTCTGCAGTTGAGGCCCATCCAGAGCTGTGGGATGTCTCCCATCCCTTCTATAGTGACAGGATTAAAAAATCAAAAACCTGGATGGATATATCTGAAGCCCTAACACCAGGCTGGGACCGATTGAGCACCGCAGAGAAGAAGGAAAGAAGTAAGTTTTTCAGAAATGCATGACTTGTGTGCTGTATAATTACAAAGAATGCATATTTTAACCTTACTTCACTTTTCTTCTTAGGCAAAATTTTCCAAAAGAGGTGGAAGTCCCTGCGTGATCGGGTCAGGAGGGATCTGACAGAGGAGGAAAAAGCTAACACAAGTGGTGCAGCTGCCTCCCACAAAAGAAGACACGTGTACCACAACCACCTGGCATTCCTGCGTCAAGCAATGATAGCCAGCAGTAGAGAGTAAGTCGCACATACTGTATTTTTGACTTACATATAGGGGTGCTCAGAGCATCGTTTTCTGTGAATGTATTGCTATTCTGCAGCCATTTTTTTTTACATATTTTTCAGGACAACATCTAATATTGCGGACCTGACTCAGGATGCTAGTCAGGAGGTGGTTGAAGAACCAGAGGACAGACCCCCCAGTGCTGCCACTGAAAACAGTGACATGACGATCCAATCCAGTGGATCTCATGTCTGCGATGAATCCACAATACAGGTTAGTGTCTGTCTAGTCTGTCTGCCATTCTTTTCTTCATTGTATGTATGTGACAAACTGAACCTTTTTCTTTCTTAACAGGAATCCAGGGACCAGGAATGTGTTGTGGAAGAAATTCCCGATAGTGGTGTGGGGCGTGGCCGTGGCGAGGTACCCGTTCGTGGCAACGAGGTATGTGTGCGTGGCCGTGGCGCTGTGCGTGGCCGTGGCCGCAATCAGCGTCAGAGGGGTGGCGGTATTGTCCCTCAAAACGAGGACGGGGTGTTAGCGTTGCTGCAGGAAGTGCGGCAGGAGAGGCGCAGTGGGGATGTGTTCCTCGATCCTGGCAACTCACGCGCCGCCTTCTGCCGTGCTGCATACTACATCCTGGAGGACATTGGGGGACCTGAAGAAAAGCTTTGTATGGATCGTGTGCTCGCCATCATGACACAATATAGGCATGCAAAACTAAGTGGTGGCCCGCCACCATCAAACGATCCATTCAACACTTTTCTTGATCCCCCAATGCCCTCTGTGACCTCAGCAACGCTAACACCCCACTTTCAATACCGCCCCCCTCCGCAACGCCACCTACCTACCTTGTCCCCTCCGCAACGCCACCCAACACCTGTCTTGTCCACGCCCTCCTATTTCCCACCCCACTCCTCCATTGATTTCTCCCAACCACCTACCCAGTTCCCTCCCCCAAACTTACCTGGACCCCCTTACCACCATGAGGTTGCGCAGGAACGACATGTCCAAGCCACCCACTCGCATCCTGACATCAGCTATCCACGTTCAAAGTCACCGCGGTCAAGCCAGGACGATCAGTCAGGATACACCTACCAGCATTTGTGATTTTTTTCTTTTTTTTGTGTTTATTTGAATAAAAACCTTTTTTTGAAATGATATTTTGCCTCATTTTTTTTTAAAGTTGTATGTTGAAATAGAAGTACATCTGCACAGGCCATTGGGCTGGCACACACTTGCCACATGCAGAAGGAAACCCCCCCTCCTTCTTCTGCATGTGGCAAGTGTATGCACAGGCCATTGGGCTGGCACACACTTGCCACATGCAGAAGGAAACCCCCCTCCTTCTTCTGCATGTGGCAAGTGTATGCACAAGCCATTGGGCTGGCACACACTTGCCACATGCAGAAGGAAACCCCCCTCCTTCTTCTGCATGTGGCAAGTGTATGCACAGGCCATTGGGCTGGCACACACTTGCCACATGCAGAAGGAAACCCCCCTCCTTCTTCTGCATGTGGCAAGTGTATGCACAAGCCATTGGGCTGGCACACACTTGCCACATGCAGAAGGAAACCCCCCTCCTTCTTCTGCATGTGGCAAGTGTATGCACAGGCCATTGGGCTGGCACACACTTGCCACATGCAGAAGGAAACCCCCCTCCTTCTTCTGCATGTGGCAAGTGTATGCACAGGCCAGGGCTGGCACACACTTGCCACATGCAGAAGGAAACCCCCCTCCTTCTTCTGCATGTGGCAAGTGTATGCACAGGCCATTGGGCTGGCACACACTTGCCACATGCAACATTGAACTAGAACAATGGAAGAATGATAGACATCAAAAGAACTGACATACATGTTTAATAAAAGCTGTATGTGAAGATATCACAAAGTTTACAAGATGAATGATTTTAGACAAAATTATCCTGCCATGCCACTTCCCCATCAGGCGAGACAAAGAAATCCGCAAACTTATCTCTGATGGTCATGACTCGTGCTGTTGTTCGTAAGTCCATAAACTGCACGCGGTGCATGGGGTTACGTGGCTCTGGTTCAACGCTGCTCCTGTCGCTTCTCCTGAGGAAATTGTGCAAAACACAGCAGGCCAGGACAACCTTGCTGGCATTGTCAACATCCAGTTGCATACATGACAGCAAAACCCTCCATTTTGCTGAGCACACACCAAACGCACACTCCACAACACGACGAGCTCGGCTCAGCCGATAATTGAATATACGTTTGGTGTGACTCAGTCCATAGCCACTGTATGGCCTCATCAGATTTTCTGCCAGTCCAAATGCTTCGTCGGCCACCATGACCAATGGCAAGCTTGGTTCCTCAGTACACGGTAGCGGCCTGCTTGTTGGTATGTTGAGTCGTCCTTCGTGTAGCCGACGTCCAAAGGCCGATTCTCGAAAGATGCGGGCATCACCCTGGCTGCCATATGCTCCTACATCAACAGCAAGGAATTGAAGATGGGCATCAGACAATGCCAGGAGTACCACAGAAAAATATTTCTTGTAGTTAAAGTATGCAGAGCCGGAATGGGGGGGCTTCTTCACCCTGATGTGTTTTCCATCAAGGGCACCGATACAGTTGGGGAACTGGGTTTTCTCCCAAAATTCGTCGACAACTGCTTCCCACATCTCTTCAGTCGGCTCCGGCATGACCACCTCCTTCAACTGCTCCCATATTGCCGCACATGTCTCCTTAACAATTTTGGCCACCGTGGAGACACCGAGCAGAAAATAGTGGTGTAAGGAGACAAAGCTTTGGCCAGTAGCAAGAAACCTAAAATAAAAATAAAAAATGATTACATATTACATCTATCTTTCAAAAATACATTGAAAATGTTTTAACTAGGACCTCACCACCTAACCCTCTTAACCCAAGTACTAACCCTATACAAAACACCCACAAATGATTTCACTTACCGAAGTGTCACAAGCAGCCTTTCCTCCGGTGACACACTGCTTCGCATGTTCGTGTCCATCCTGGATAGCCTTGGCCTGAGCTTCTCCAGCAGGTCATCGAAAAGCGGAACGGACATACGTGAGAAGTTGTACCACTTGTCCGGATACATGCGGAGTTGGGTGTACATGGTGGTAAAGTACCCCACGGACAGACGCTGCAACATGACAGGATGCACCCAGAACCTTCGCCGTATGCTCCTCTCATTCTCCTCCTCCAACTGTCTCCTTCTACGCATCCTTCTCAAGATGATGAGCAGGATCGCCTCATCAACCTTCTGCATAACAGGATCCATGACTCAGAAATGCAAAAAATACTCCGAAAATACAAGAAACACTCTCAACCGATCTGAAGATGCTCTCTCCTCTCTCTCTCTCCTACCAAAATGGCTTCCACACATTGCATTGTGGTTATTTTGGGTGTGGAAAATGGAGGACTGATTTTTTAAAAAAACGCTATTTAGCGCTGACGCGGCTTAACGCGGCTTAACGCTCATTAACATAATTTGAGAAACGCTGTTTAACGCGCGTTTTTAACGCCGGTTTTTCCCGGCGTTATAACTAGCTTGGACGTACGTTTTTTTGAACGCCCCGTGTGCATGGGGCCTTAAGATCTAATTCCTTGCTGGGATCTCTGGTCCTGGCAATTTCTTTCTTTTTTAAATGGAATTTTTTTCCTCCTTTTTATTATTTTGTATTTTGATCTACAATCAAGTGCTGGACTGGATAATCTAGATCCAGAGGGTCCCCCCAGTCTGGCCAGCGAGCGCGTGCAGACCGCAGCTCCACTCTAGGTCGACCCTGACGTAGCCCCACTGGATGGGGACAGGCCTGCGAGTTAAACATCTCGCGAGGGCGTATACGAATTGGCTTCGGCCTGAGTCGTGGCGTTTCCTCCTGGCCCATAGCACCCACATTACGATGGAGCGGCGGTCTGTCCGGAGCGGTGCCCACCCTGATATTGTGGTAAACAGCTGTCCCCACTCTACCCCCTGCAGGGTTATGGGGTGTACGTCGGTCTCTCCCTGGGATAGTCGGACCCCTGGGCTCCCCTTCCTCTAGTCAGTGTTCCCTCCTCTCTTGGTGGTCTTCTGCAGGCCTTTGCCACCCATCTGCCCCCTCCCCCCTGGGGTGGACATACCTTGTTAGGTCGGCCTGGGGTGTTGAACTGACGATATGGGGGAGTGCGCTGCCGCCGGCCATGGCCTATGTCAATCACCAAGGGGCATGAGAAGTGTCCTGGCGGCTCGGGAAGTAGCTGGCATTCTAAGGTGGATGGAACGATTCTCTGCTGTGCACATTCCAAAGGTGGAAAATTGGCAGGCGGATTACCTCAGTCGACTGGCGTTGGACCATGGGGAATGGTCACTTCATCTGGAGGTGTTTCATCAGTTGTCTCTCCAGTGGGGTACTCCCGAGGTGGATCTGTTGGCCTCTCGCCTCAACAGGAAAATGCAGGTTTGTGGCATGGTCCCGGGATCCTCTAGCTGACGCCACAGACACATTGGTGGCTCCTTGGAGTCGATATTGTCTGACGATATTGTTTTATGCCGAGACTCCTGCATCAGATCGAAGCAGAAGGGATTCCAGTCATCCTAGTGGCTCCAAACTGGCCTCGCTGGTCTTCGTTCGCCGATCTGGTAAGGCTGATCGCCCTAGTCGATCCTCTCAGGGAAGATATGTTTTTGCAAGGGCCACCATCCTGCTTTACAGTCGCTAGCTTTGACGACTTGACTGTTGAAAGCCAGGTGCTGAAGGATAGAGGGTTGTCTGACTCAGTGATTCCTACACTATTAAAAGCTATAAAATCTACTTCTAGGAAGATTTACCATCGAACTTGGATTGTACATTGTGTGGTGTGAATCCCTCAGGGTTCACCCTCGCTCCTTTTTGGTGACTCGCATCTTGTCCTTCCTCCGAAGGATTGAGCAGCGCCTGGCCTTGAGTACTATCAAGGGCAGGGTGTCAGAGCTGGTGGTGTGGTCTTGTTGTTCACTTTACCAGGTGGTTCTTTGTCTGTGTTTGTCGTTCCTTCCAAAGGTCGTCTGATTTTCATTTGAACAAAGACATAGTTTTGCCCTCCCTGTGTCCCAGGCCTAAGCATCCTAAGAAAATTGCCTTGCATGCCTTGGATGTGGTTCGGGCAATAAGCGTGTACCTGGAAGCTACAAAGTCTTTTCTCTATCGCTCATTGACAGACGTAGTCTTCTTGATTCTCAAGAGCTGGGTTATGTTGTCTCCGCAGGAGTAGGACTAGGCAGAAAGACAAAACGTTCTGGCTCCACCTTAGGGGCAGTCCCTGAGGGTATATCCTCCCTCTCTCTGCTACAGGGAATCAGTTTTTTTCTGTCTAGTCAGGAGTAAGGACCTAAGTTCCTTGCTGGGATCTTTTGGTCCTGGCAAGACTTTTTTTCTTTAAGAAAAAGACATTTTTTAGGTAGTTTTCTCCAGTGTGTTTTCCTGTGAGATCTTCAAGCAAAAATGCCGGACTGGGCGACACTTGTGGTCACCCCAGCCGGCCTACGAGCGCGCGCAGACCATGGCATTGCGCTTGGTCGGCCGCGACATATTCAAGTAAGTATGCGGGGCCGGGCGACGGGCTGGATGTTGAGATCCAGTGGTCACCCCGGTTTCTGCCTACGAGCGCGTGCAGACCAGCGCGCTGGGTCGGCCGCGACGGAGTCCCAGTGAAGGGACTGACTTTGCGAGTTAAGTCTCGCTTGGACGCCAGGTACCAGAGAGTCGAGGCGTCCACAAACCCCCACCCCGGTGGAGAGGGTATTGTGAAGAGAGGGTGCCTGTCGGTTCGGTATGGTGAGTAAACGTTCCCTTTTTTCCTCATTATGAGGCAGTATATATTATGGGCCCCTCCATATATGGTCAGTATATATCTGATACTTACAAGTCCCCCTTGTAATACAGCATGTGTTTGTGGGAAGTGGACTTGGTTCAAGAGCTAACACTCTACCCAGCAGACTGTAACATTACAGCAGACATAGGAGGTATAATCCTACCTTATGTGCAGTGTATCTCTGTAGATCCATATGTCACCTCTTAGCAGAGTGCAGGTGGATGTGCTGGGAAGACGATATCGGCGGTCCGCCGCCATTTTGCCGTAGACCGAATGCATGTATGTCCTCAGGTCACGCCGGCCGCCATGTTTTTGGAGTCTTATGTCTCTTCTATGGGGGCGGCCATGTTTTGTGAGCCCAGCTACCTCGTGGAGGGCTGGGAACGCCGGAAGGCGTACACAGGGGGCGGAGCCACGCCTTCTGCCCGGGAAAAAGCAAACAGCTCCTTCCAGTCTGTGTAAGACAGACGCTGACTGCAGTTTGTTGGAAACTGCACTGCATCGGTTGGTGAGCCTTGGGGGTCCCTCTCTCTCTCTCTGGGATCGAGAAGCAGGTACTCTGAGGGGCGCTATTGCGCTAGGGGGAGACACACAAAAAAAAAAAAAAAAAAAAAAGTTTTTTTGTTTTGCTGGCAAAGGTGTCCTGTATTAACATGGACCCTGCCACTCATGTATCTCCTCCGGATCCCCTCGAGGGGTCTGCGGGATCCTCCAGCACCCCATTGACAATTGAATCATTGTCAGCTATTATGGAAACTTTTGTGTCCCGGGTGGAAGTGGCTTGTCAGGGACAGGGCGCAAGAAAGCGACCCCCGCCTAACCCCTTATTATCTGAAACCTCGGATTCAGACTCTGAGCCTATTTCTGCAGTTGCAGGTACTTCATCTGGTATTGGTGTCTCGGGTCCTGTCTCTTCAGACAGTGAGGAGGATGTTTCGGCATCCGCCATAGCCCGAGAGGAAGCGTTGGTAAACGCACTCATTGTATCTGTTCAAGAGACCTTAAGGTTACAGGGTATTCCATCAGAAATAGCTGAAACTGAGATCCCTTTTGGGACTAAAAAACGCATCAAAGTGGCGAAGGTTTTTCCATTGCCCAAATGTTTTGGCAATCCAATCGAAGAAGAATGGCGTCTGCCAAAACGCACTTTTAATATTTCTAAACGCATTGACAGGCGTTATCCGTTTGAGGAAACCCTTATTAAGAAATGGACAGAACCACCTGTGGTGGATTCACCTATTGCTAGATTGAATAAAGCCACGGTTATTCCTTTAGAAGACGCTCCGTCTTTTAAAGATCCAGTGGATCGCAAGATAGAAGCTATGTCTCGCACCATGTTTTCCTTGATTGGATCAGCTTTCAGACCAATAATTGCTATTGGTCTGGTTTCGCAGGCTGTAACTGAATGGACCAAGTGGTTACGCCGGGACTTAGAAGAAGTCCCTCAGGCGGTATCAGATTTGTTGGAACAAATGATACAGGGGTTACAGTTTGTATGTGATGCGGCGTTAGACGCCACTCCATTAATGGCGCGAGCATCAGTCTCAGCAGTGGTTCTCAGGCGTACACTGTGGCTAAAAGGTTGGTTAGCCGACCAAGGTTCCAAAAAAGCATTGGCTAATATCCCCTTTTCAGGAGAGCGTCTATTTGGAGCCAACTTAGATGAGATCATTAAGGATCTCACCGGTGGAAAAAGCACCTTTTTACCGCAAAATTTTAAAGGTAGAGGAACTCGTCAAAGACGAGGGCCTTCTTTTTCTGCTCACAAGAGGTTTTTTCGTCCAGCGGGTGAAAAAACTAAGTCCTCCAAAGCTCCTGCAGGAGGCGTCAGGGGTCGTTGGTCGGGCAAGCAAAAGCCCGCCCCCTCCAGACCTGTAGATAAACCATCCAAAGCCTGAAGGTGCGCCCCCACCCATAACTGGGGTGGGGGGACGTCTTCGCCGGTTCCCGGATCCATGGCTTTCCAGAATCCCGGACAAATGGGTTTGCGAAGTCATAAGGTCAGGGTACAAGATCGAGTTTCGATCTCTCCCACCGGCGCGATTCTTCCCTTCCAATATCCGTCTATCCGCAGATCGTTTAGAAGATCTGCGGAGAGCAGTCAGATTTACTACAACAAGGAGTGGTAGTCCACGTTCCTTGGACAGAACGGTTTCAAGGGTTTTATTCAAACCTGTTTACAATACCCAGGAAAGAGGGCAAAGTGCGTCCAATTCTGGACTTAAGAGCACTCAATTCTTTCGTCAACATAAGAAGATTCAGAATGGAGTCCATTCGCACGGTAGCAGCCTTCCTGCATCCAGGGGATGTCCTAGCGTCCATAGACATCAAGGACGCCTATCTTCACATTCCCATTTTCGCAGGACATCAGCGTTTTCTACGCTTTTCCGTAGAGGAGAACCACTATCAGTTTGTGGCGTTACCTTTCGGTCTCGCCACGGCTCCGCGGGTCTTCACAAAGGTGTTGGCCCCAATGTTGGCACTTCTGCGCCAAAGAGGTATATCGATTCTAGGTTACCTAGACGATCTTCTGCTTCATGCAGAGTCTCCTCAGACCTTGCTACAAAACATAGAAATTACTATGATTTCTTTACAGGAATTCGGGTGGCTGGTGAACCAGCAAAAGTCATCTCTGGTTCCCACCCAGAGGCTCGAATATCTGGGTCTAATTCTAGACACAGTCAGGACAAGAGTTTTCCTTCCGGTAGGGAAACTCCGAAAGATTCAATCAGCAGTCCAGTTGTTACTGTCCAACAGCTGGTCTTCCCTTCGGACTTGCATGAGGGTTCTGGGGTTGATGGTGGCTTCATTCGAAGCAGTCCCATTTGCCCAGTCCCATACCCGAATTCTTCAGCAAGAGATTCTTCTCAGATGGAATCGGAATCCGGAATCCCTGGACAATCAGATACGATTGAGCAAACAGACCAGAGAGTCTCTGGTTTGGTGGCTTCGGTCTCCAATGCTCAGCCAGGGAAAGTCATTTCTGCCAATATATTGGACGATAGTGACCACGGATGCCAGTCTATCCGGATGGGGAGGAATTCTCGGTCAGTTATCTGTCCAGGGACTTTGGTCCCCGGAAGAATCCAGGTTACCGATAAATGTATTGGAACTGAGAGCGATCAGACTTTGTCTGATTCACTGGACCGAGCAGCTCCAGGGCAGCCCGGTTCGGATCCAGTCGGACAATGCCACGGCCGTGGCTTATGTCAATCACCAGGGGGGCACCAAGAGTGTCCGAGCGGCCAAAGAAGTGGCTTGCATTCTTCGCTGGGCGGAACGATTTGTTCCAGCAATCTCTGCGGTGTTCATTCCGGGGGTGGAGAATTGGCAGGCAGATTATCTCAGCCGTCAGACCCTGGATCAGGGGGAATGGTCCCTCCATCCAGACGTTTTCCACCAGTTGTGCCTACGGTGGGGCACCCCGGATGTGGATCTGTTGGCATCACGATTCAACAGGAAAGTTCAGAGATTCGTGGCTCGCTCCCGCGATCCTCTAGCAGAAACCGCAGACGCACTGATCGCCTCGTGGGGGCAATACCAGCTAATATATGCCTTCCCTCCTCTCGCGTTACTGCCAAGACTTCTTCGCAGGATAGAGGAGGAAGGAATCCCAGTAATCCTGGTAGCTCCGGACTGGCCTCGTCGAGCTTGGTACGCCGACATGGTCAGACTGGTGGCAGACGTCCCATGGAGACTTCCTCTCAGGGAGGATCTACTGTCTCAGGGACCGATCTTCCATCCTGCTTTACGATCGCTGGCTTTAACGGCCTGGCTATTGAGACCCAGGTGCTGAAGGACAAAGGTTTGTCAGCTTCAGTTATTCCTACTCTAGTTGAAGCAAGGAAAGCGACTTCCAGAAAGATTTATCATCGCACATGGAAGTCCTACATTGCATGGTGTGAACCTTTGGGGTTCCGTCCTCGGTCTTATTCGATTAGTCGAATATTGGCTTTTCTGCAACAAGGGGTTGAACAGAAACTGGCCTTGAGTACTATCAAGGGTCAGGTCTCAGCATTAGCCATCTTCTTTCAGAAGCCTTTGGCTACTCATTCCTTGGTGCGGAATTTCATCCAGGGGGTGCGACATCTGGCTCCGCCAGTGCACGCGCCGTTACCCCCCTGGGATCTTAATTTAGTGTTGTCGGTTCTTCAGAAACCTCCCTTTGAAGATATTAGGGAGATTCCTCTACCCACGTTGTCCCAGAAGGTGGCCTTCTTGGTGGCTATTACTTCTGCACGCAGGGTGTCAGAACTGGCCGCATTATCTTGTCGTTCACCATATCTGGTGGTTCATAGAGATAAGGTGGTTCTTCGTCCGAATCCATCCTTCCTACCAAAAGTGGTTTCAGAATTTCATCTGAATGAAGAAATTGTATTACCTTCCCTGTGTCCTAAGCCCAGTCATCCTCGGGAGTTTGCTTTACACTCCTTGGATGTGGTCCGGGCAATCAGGGTATACTTGAAAACGACAGACTCGTTTCGCAAGACGGATTCACTTTTTGTGATCCCAGATGGACCCAAAAAGGGGTTGCCTGCATCTGCCGCGACCATTTCCAGATGGATCAGACAGACGGTAGTGCAGGCTTATTCTATTAAGGGTCGGGAGCCCCCGTTCCCTGTTAAGGCGCACTCCACTCGGGCACTTAGTGCGTCATGGGCCTTTCGCCATCAGGCGTCAGTGGTCCAGGTGTGCAAGGCGGCTACCTGGTCGTCGGTGCATACCTTTTCTAAACATTATAAAGTTGATGTAATGGCATCGTCTGATGCCTCGTTTGGCCGCAAGGTTTTGCAGGCCGCAATTTGAGGAGACCAGTGGTCTACCTCGAGGGTTTTTTCCGTTGGAAAATTTTTCTTTAGTCTCATTCTTTGTTTATAATGAGCCTTTAAAACGTCTAGTTTGGCACCGGTTGGGCCTTCTAGATTGGATTTGATTTTGTCAATCCCACCCCTCATTTGTGGCACTGCTTCTGGATGTCCCAGCTCTTGAGAATCAAGAAGACTACGTCTGTCAATGAGCGATAGAGAAAAATGGATTTTTGTAAGAACTTACCGTAAAATCCTTTTCTCTTAAGCTCATTGACAGACGTAGTACCCGCCCCTCTATCATTGAGTTGGGTTGGGTTAAATTCTCTGTACTGCTTTAAACAGAACTGATTCCCTGTAGCAGAGAGAGGGAGGATATACCCTCAGGGACTGCCCCTAAGGTGGAGCCAGAACGTTTTGTCTTTCTGCCTAGTCCTACTCCTGCGGAGACAACATAACCCAGCTCTTGAGAATCAAGAAGACTACGTCTGTCAATGAGCTTAAGAGAAAAGGATTTTACGGTAAGTTCTTACAAAAATCCATTTTTAGAAAGTAAGACTCTCCATTTGTCCTCACGGATGGACCTCGCAAAGGGATGGGTGCTTCTGCTGCAACCATTTCCAGATGCATCAGACAGACTATGGTTCAGGCTTATTCCATTAAGGGTCAGGTTCCTCCTTTCCCTGTTAAGGCAGTGCGCTTTAGTGCTTAGTGCCTCTTGGGCCTTCCGTTGTCAGGTGTCAGTGATGCAGGTTTGCAAGGCAGCTACCTGGTCGTCTGCACACAGTTTTACAAAGTTTTGTAAAGTTTTGTAAGGTGGATGTGTTGGCATCTGCGGATGCTTCCTTTGACCGCAAGGTTTTGCAGGCTGCGGTTTAGAGGACTTGGTCCTCTTTGAGGGTGTTTTAATTTTTTTTCAGGTGAGCTCCAGTTTTATGGTTGAGCTCCATGTTACCTGGTTGGCCATGTTTAGACGTGGGAAGTTTTTATCTTTTTCTTTTTTTTTCTCGCTGTTCCCACCCCTCATGTTTGACACTGCTTTGGGACATCCCACATAGTCAATAAGATGAGGAGCTGTGTCCATCAATGAACGAAAGAGAAAATGGGATTTTTGACTTACCGTATAATCCATTTCTCTGATGTTCATTGACTGACACAGTCCCACCCCTCTGTGGAGTTTGGGTTTTTCTTCTGACACTACTTGTAACAAAACTGAGTACCTATAGCAGAGAGTGGGAGTATACCCCCCTGGAACTGCTCCATTGGCGTAGTCAAGTTCTTTGCTGCCTAGTGTCCTAATCCTGTAGGGGGCAGCATAACCCACGCAGTTAAGATGTTGAGGAGCTGTGTCCGTCAATGAACATCAAAGAAATAGATTTTATAGCAAGTCAAAAATCCCATTTTTGGCTGTACTTTAACAGTTAATAGTCAATTGGAAGGATTGGGAAACAGGGATTTCGGGCACAAGAGTTTTTTTAAAAAGATTTCTTTTATTCAACAAAAAACTAAATATTTTAAAATCATAGAAAAATACAGGCAGATAATTGTGTATTAAGGACACAGTGAGACCACAAAAAAATGGTCTATGTTATACAATATCTCAGTACATAGAACTTATAAAAGTAATTTACATACAGTTCAGAGTACAAGATCATTAGTAGTCATATAATTCTTGGAAACGTGTTACTTGATATCAGAAGAGAACCGCCGACGGACACCCAAGTAGTATGGTGCCGGTCAGCGGGGTCAACTGAAAGTATAAGTTACCATTCACCATATAACATATGACCTTTGCTCGACATGTTTCGCTTTCTTAGACAAAAAAGCTTCATCTGGAGCATATCATTTCTTTTGTCTGTGTGAAAAATAACAGTGTTTAGATAAATTACATATATATGTTACCTCATTTTCAGTATGTTATAATTACAATTGCATATCATTTATCTCTCCTTTTAATTACATACAATCGTCTTACACATCTCAAATAAGTCCTTCTACTTTTGCAATATCAAACACAATATAACATTGGGTCTTAGATTGCATTCAGACACTAAAGGGGTTTAGGGGGAACAATGGAGGCTGCCAATAGTGAGTATATGTGGGGATCCATGCTGTAGTTACAGTGTCAGCATATATATCCTGTTTATATACCTAGTATATGGACAAGAAAATGTATACATACCTGTACATATAGTAATCAGGCACATATCTCAATTTCCATAGAGAATTCTTTAACGAGGAGGACTGTGCGTTTTAGGAAGCTCAAACATAGGCAATGTATAGTGACATAGTAGTGAGGGTAATCACTCCATGTCTCATATCTGAATGGATGAGAGCAAAAGAACAATGTTTCTCAGAATTAGTCAATTGAGGATAGGGGCACACCCTAAATGGATACGTCATGGCCAAGATGGCTGCTATCTGTGGACACATGACTTGTAAAATAATTCAGTTAATAGTCAATGATGAAATCTTTTTTTTTTTTTTTTTTTAAGTTTTACTTGGTTTGTCTCTCTTGAATAACTATTTTCGCTATGATTTTAAAACCCTTCTGTTAACAGTGCTTCTTTTGCATTGCAGTTAATACTAAAGGATGTGGATTCATTGTTGTATGTCGACACAGACATACTGTTCTTGCGTCCTATGGATGATATTTGGTCTTTCTTGAATGAGTTTAATTCTACTCAGATTGCTGCTATGGCTCCTGAACATGAAGAGCCCCGCATAGGATGGTATAACCGCTTTGCTCGACATCCTTTTTATGGAAAGACTGGCATTAATTCTGGAGTTATGTTAATGAACATGACTCGTATTCGAATGAAACACTTTAAGGCAAGTATATATGCTCTTTCTGAGATTTCTCTTGAACTGAAATAAGTAATCCTGTTCTAGATTTCATTAAAGCAAAATTTCTAACTAGTAAAGAAAACCAAAGAGTGATTTGAAGCCCGGGAATTGTAAAATAGGAGACGTATACATTGGGTGTATACAGGGTGTATAGGAAGTTGTACACGCATCAGTGTTCTGTAAAGTACAACTAAATATCCGATATTTATAAGAAGCCAAATGGTAATAATGGCATTCACACACAAGTCTTCCTGACTGTTTTGTTGTTAAATCCCTGTAAGACAGGTAGATTTTTTTTTTTTTTTTTTTTTTTTTTTTTTAGTTGCCTTGGCAATTGCTTCTTGCTAGCAGTCCCTTGAGTGGAAAAATTTTCCAACAAAAATGGCTTTTGTCAAAGTTTTGGGCATGTAATACTTGTTTTGGTTATACGTGGATGTTTTCCTGTCCGTATTAAACAACCACATAGACTTGTTGGGGGATTATCTTTTCCTTCCACCCAGAAAGGTGAAGTGTTATGGGTTATATAGAAAATGCAAGTTTCTAAGTGTATATAAAGCCATTTTTTTTTTTTTTTTTTTTTAAAGTTTAGTATGAAATTGCCAAATTTCGGTCTTTATTTATTGTCTGTGTGCCCTCTGGGGAAATTTATACTCCCCAATGGCCCTGGGGACCACCATATCTGGTACAGAAAGTGATTGGAGATCCAACAGCGTTAGTTGTCATAGCTTACAGAAGTTATCCTCGTTGGAAATCCTTTTGTGAGGACACATGTTACGGTCTAGGGGATTTTATACTCTCACTTCTTATTGTGTTTTTGGGGCAGGAAGTGAAAGAATCTCCTAACTGGACACTGCAAAAAAGGAAACGGACATGGTTCTTAACATACACTTTACGTTTGTTAAGCTACCAGTAATTTTTGAGGTTGCACAATGACATTTGAGTTTTTAGTATAAAAGAATATAATGGTCACAATCCAGGTTTCTGTGTAGTTTATTACTAGAGTAAAAATCTCTCTCCTGAGCTCCTTCTGCTAAAATGCTTCACCCTCTGTTGGGCCTAGTCCTAGTCAAGAAACACAATGTACAAATAGGCCGAATTATAGGTGAAATGCATAAGAGGGAAGAACTCAGACAAGCGAATGTGACTTCTAGCTAACAAACTGTTTGGACGACTGCATAAACTAAAAAAAGAAAAAAAGAACAGACTTCATTGGTTCAAAGGAGGACAATAATATTTATAACAATACAATTTTTTTATTCAATCAAGTTAAAACCACGAAATCTACAAAAATACCCCATAAAAATGCATCTCAGTGTGTTATTACCACATTACATAGTATGCAAGGTTGCACCAACAGCATTATGGTCCACAAGGTAGACGCATTTTGCGTAAAGCTTCTTCAGGATCTTTTCTTTGGGATCCGGTGAGGGAGTTGACCTAAAACTCCTCTTTTTTCTAATCTTTGCAATATCTTGGTAGGATGCGGTAAATAACTTTCGTAGCATTTACCTAATATTCTGTGTGGAAGACTTCAAAGTGTGGCTATCTGATTCTTTTTTGATGCATGTTTCAGTTGGTGGGGACACATAATATTTTAGTGGCAGCATCCATAGGGGAGGTGGAGCTGATTATACCTACAGTGGAGCGTTGTGGGATGAAATTGGAGTATTTCTCACAGCAGCTTGTTTAAAAGCAGCTAGTGTGAAAAGCATGAATATGACATGACTTTCAATCAGTTGACTGACTTGTGACTGGCAGATACTAGATATCCATGAAACTAGGTGAGACAGAGTAGCTCCCGAAGCAGTAGACCTCTGTTTACGATGGGCTGTCTTTTTATTAAAAAAGACAAAAAATCTTGCATACTAGGGTGCTTGACAATCTCTTTTCTTGCCTCAGTTTACTTTTCTCAGTGGTTCTGTAGATGTATGCAATGTGCATTTTGCACAGGCAAAATGTTTATAGAAAAGCAAATCTATGATTTTCGGTAGAATTTTTTCACACAGATGCATGACGTTGCATTTGTAAGAAATCTCACTTGATTTTCTTTGCACTTGGCTGCAGTTTGCCATGCCAGTCAGCACAATTCCTTTGTAAATGCAGCACATGTAAAACACACAGATGCAAATCAATTTAGGTATTCCATTTAAAGTAAACTTTTACCTTTGTTCAAGACACTGATTTTTGATTTACCCTGCAGTTGTGAGAACTGTAACGAAATATTCAACTGTGTAGTTTATAGGAATGTCCAGAAGATGGTGCTGTGCGAGCATATCATGATTCATGTTCTTGCTGCCATTATGAACCATTTTCACTAGCATTGTAATGTAAGGTTGGTAGAGTAGATAGAGGCCTAATATGCTTGATGAGCATTGTATTATTGTGAACACATTGCTATGTACAAATATAGACCAGCCCTTTTATTTAACTGCCTTAAATTATTTTAGTGATACCTTTTTGGAGTGCTTAGGCACACAAGGCTGATAGGTTTACAGAAGCGCTTGTAGCTTAATATACATTTACTCTTATTTATAGAAGGCTCCATGCACACTGGCTTAAAGGGAAACTCCAGTCAAAAATGATTTTTTTTCCTAATAATGGTATGTTAACCTCCCTAGCGGTATTCCCGGGTGTGGCTTGGGGTTACATTTCAGTGCCAAAAGCGGTAACCCCTAGCCACACTCGGGGTACCGCTAGGGAGATCGCTGGATCCTGTAAGAGAGGGTACTCACCTTGTCCCCGGGATCCAGCGATGTATCCCGGCAGTGTGCGACGGCCGGATCTTCCTCCCGATGCTCTGTGCCCGGCTTTTGTCTCCTGCGACGTGACGCTCGCAGGGGGGGTGGACCCGGTGGCAAATTCAAACTGTAAAACGCACAAAACACATAGATACATTAGAAAATAAAATAAATTCACATTAGTTTGCCCCCGAGTGCCCTTTCCTGCAGTTTTACTGTGCTTTTTATATATATATATATATATATATATATATATATATATATATATATATATATATATATATAATGTGTGTGTGTGTGTATACATACATACTTTAACTTATTTATAGTTATTTATTATATTTTATGATTTTGTGTTTCAAACTTTATCATACCTGAGATCTTATAAAGAAGAACGCACAGTAAAAAAAAAAATCATATGTAAATAGTTTGTTTGGGCTGCTCGTTCTTAAGAATTACATGCAAAATGATGGTACGGCTTTCAGCACCTAAAATCGGAAAGAATCATACCGCCAGGGAGGTTAAATATCTTTGTCTTTGATATTATTCATTTTCTGCCTAGCTGCTTGTGTAGTTTAGAAAGTCTTATCTAAACTAGACAAACGGCTTCTTCCTGTTCTTCACCGACAACACTATTTCCATTTATCTGAATTTGCTAAGCTGTATTTCATTTCATGAAAAGGTTGTCGGTCTTTCTTAGACAGGCATGCCCAGACCTGCCCAGCACCACCCCCATCCCCTCCTATCCTTCTCCATGATTTCCTCCTGTCTTCATTGCCTTGATTAGGCCAGCAACTTCTCCTGAGAAAGAGAGGGGGAAGGGGGGTGACGTGACTGGCACAATGAAAGAAATAAGCTACGAAGGAACATTTGTGAAAGTTTAGAAGGATACAGATCCATTTCTAAGGAATTTTAGGCTCAGTTTCCACTAGTGTGACTTGTCATGCAACTTTGGACACATTAGGGCACATAAGTCACAGCCCATTGATTTCAATGGCACCCATTCCCATCTATGCCACTTTTGAAATCAGTGACTTTGAAAAGGTGCCTGCACTACCTTGATGCGACTTTGATCCAGAATATAAAGTTGGATCAAAGCTGCACTCAAAATCGCACAACTTAAGAGTCGCACTAGTGGAAACAAAGCCACTAGGCTAGAGAGTGACTTTGGAGTGCAACTTTGACCCAACTTTACACTCTCTGGATCAGTCACATCAAAGTAGTGCAGGAACCTTTTCAAGGTCGCTGATTTTCGAAGTCGCATAGATGGGAACGTGTATCATTGAAATCAATGGACTGTGACTTTTCATGCGACTGTGTGTTCAAAGTCGCATGACAAGTCACACTAGTGGAAACGGAGCTTTAGTCTACGTTTCCACTATTGCCATTTAGAGTGCGACTTTGATCCAACTTTACACTCTCTGGATCAAAGTCGCTTCAAAAGTTGCATCAAAGTAGTGCAGGTACCTTTTCAAAGTCGGTATAGGGATAGTGAGGTGGATGGCGCTGCCTAAAATATTGGGATACTAATACAATAGGGTTATTCTGTTTAAATCTCTAACACCACAATAAATATGTTAATAATTGCATATCATAAAAAATCAACAGTCAAAAGAAGTGCATTCAGTGCAATGAGGTGAGAATAGGTGGTGTGAGTGATAATAAATATTAATGGCACAATCAGAAGATATAAATATAAAGTGCAAAGAAAAAGCCGCGCTAAATTGAGGTGTTGTTAGTAAATCAAACTTATATAAAACAATACCAGTGAATTGTGATAAATATCAACCAATAACATGTAAACATTAAATATTCAGTGATGAATGTTCCGATAGGATAACACAAATTAGTGTTAAATATATAAATGAATAAATAAATAATGTCCAAAAAAGAACAACAAAAGTCCAATGTAAGGTGCTGAGTGCAGGAAAAGAATCCACCACCAATTACTGTGACTTCATCCACGGTTAGTGCTGCATGCTACAGGCACACTAAACGCTTACCAGATCCCAGATGTATATAGGCATCAAGCAAAAGCTAGGAGCATCAATGGAATCCTGCGGGTGACGTGGTACCTCTCTCTGGGTGGTCTATACATTCAGCAAGGAGCCGCGATACACACCAAACACCATACTAAATGGTCCAAAGCCCAGTCACGTCCAGAGCCCAATACTCACGAAGGGATATGCAAGAAAAAGGGCCCACAATAGTGTAGTATGTAGAGGACACTTTATTGTATACAAGGTAAAAAACTTACATTTATGTTGAAATCAATAGCGCTATTCTCAGCTTGTTCAGTAGAACGCCGCTGTCCGACCTCCGGGTATCACGTGGTGACGTCAGCACACCTTCCCGACGCGTTTCGTCATAGATGACGTCTTCCTGGAGATCCCATATATATGGTGTATTCAATAAAATCGATATAGCCTCATGTGTGGTTCACATCCATCAGCTAATGTAAGAAGACTCCATATTTATTGTGGTGTTAGAGATTTAAACAGAATAACCCTATTGTATTAGTATCCCAATATTTTAGGCAGTGCCATCCACCTCACTATCCCTATACCAATTTATTGAATATAGTCCTTACAGGCTGTATTTTGAGGTAGGCTGCAGTCGTAAATCATCTCCATAAGCGCGGAATTCTCAACCCCACATACCTTTTCAAAGTCGCATAGATGGGAACGAGTGTCAATTAGTTGCACTATTGGAAACGGAGCTTAAGGCCCTTTTCAGACTTGTGCGACCTAAAAGTCGCACGATTTTGCACCAATTTTGACTTGACTTGAAGCAATGCCTATGTCTTTGGACCTCAAAACGCATCAAAGTCAGACCAAAGTAGTGCAGGGACTACTTTGAAGTCATTGCAACTCTAAGTTGCACAGATATGAACAATACTCATTAGAAATCATGGAGTGTGACTTGTCATGCGACTTTGCAGTCCCAAATCGCAGGACACGTGTGAAAGGGGCCTTAGTCTACGTTTCCACTATTGAGACTTAGAGTGCTACTTTCATGCAACTTCGATCCAACTTTATACTCTCTGGATCAGTTGCATCAAAAGTTGCATCAAAGTAGTGAAGGTACCTTTTCAAAGTCGCTGATTTTCAAAGTCGCATTGATGGGAACGGGGGCCATTTAAATCAATGGGCCGTGACTTTTTATGCGACTTTCCAAAGTCGCATGACAAGTCGCACTAGTGGAAACTGAGCTTCAGTCTACGTTTCCACTGTTAAGATTTAGAGTGCGACTTTGCAAATTCTTTGGATCAAAGTTGCATCAAAGTAGTGCAGGCACCGTTTCAAGGTCGCTGATTTTCAAAGTCCCACAGATGGCAAAGGGTGTCATTGATTGGTCGCATTGCCTGTACTATGATCATTGTAGACTGCGAGCTGAGCCCAGAGCACTTCCAGCTACACTGACAGTCTCTCCCCCACCCACCCCGTCCAGCTTCCTTCTCCTATGGTAGTCTTCATTCAGAGCCCAGCACAGCTATACTGTATATGTGCCCCTGCCCCCAGCACAGCTATACTGTATATGTGCACCTCCCCAGAGTCCTGTGTAAATTTCTTCATTTTCTCATGAATTAGGATGTACAAGGCATCCTTACTGATGAGAGAACACTGGGCGGGAAACCTATGATCAGCCCCTCCCATTCTGTATACGCCCACTGGCTACACAGGAACAGTGCCCCTCCCTGGAAGTAACCGCACCTACTTGCTGCTCTTGGACTCCGCAGGAAGAGGAACCGAAGTCATGTGACAGCACTGAAAACTGCATAATTCAGGTAGAAAAAGCAGTGATTTTTAAAACGGAAGTCCTCCCTTTCATCTGTCCCCCCTCCTACCCCCCCTCCACTTTTATTCTCCGCTGCAATCATTAATGTGAGCTGAGTTCAGCCTTATGTGTCAAAATGAAAAAAATCCCAGTTCTACAGGAGTTTTGAGTTTTTGCCTGTAGTTATCCTGTGTCCATGCACATTAGGACAATTAGAGGCAAATTTTGAGCTCAGCATTTAGAGGCAGGAAAATAAACCCCTCTGGTTTGCATTTTGGATTGGCGCTTTCTGGAAAAAAAAAAGCTAAACACTCCTAAACTCACTTTTTTCTGCCAAGGGAACCATTTTATAGCCTGGAGCTCAAATGTGCAGAGGTCTGTCAGTTTCATTGGAATAACATTCAGCTAGTGCTGGACATAGCAATGAGAAAGGTGTGTAATTTTTCTCATCATTCAGTAGTTACAGAAAAGCGCATGGTGGTTTGATTTTGCTGATTAGTGATGCTGGTTCAGCTTTTTCAGGAGGTGCCAAAGTTTAGACTTCTTCTTTAGGAAACTGTGATGTGCTTTGATGTATAATTTAATATAGATGGACATGTTCTATCTAGACAATGTCTGATAAAAAACTGTCATTACAGATGTCTTTTTAATTTTCATTTACAGAATGACATGACAACAGTTCGTCTGCATTGGGGAGAAATCCTGATGCCATTGCTGAAAAAATACAAGTTAAATATAACTTGGGGGGATCAGGATCTGCTAAATATTATCTTCTCTCACAACCCAGGTACTCTTAGATTTTTTATATTTTTCTCTGATAATCCATTTTTACATTTGTATTTACTGTTAAAATCAAATGCATTCCTGTTGCGCAGCTTTTCCAATTCTTTGTCTTTGTGATAAGTTTTCTGCTACTGGTACCATACACATATTTGATGTTTTGTTTAATTCAGTACAGTTCTGTTTCATTCATTAACAGATCAGGAATTAGATTTGATTAACAGACTTATTCAATCATATTTTTTTTTAAATTTAATTTCATATTTTTATTTTTTTAATATAAAAGGAATATTTTAAATCTAGTCAGATTTAACCAAATTGATGTTTCTCTTTTGTTCATTGACGAACACAGATCTTCATACCCATTGGGTTATACTGCCCCCTACAGGAGTAGGACACTAGGCAGAAAAATAATCTGGCTACGCCTATGGGCAGTTCCAGGGGGGCTACTCCCTCTCGCTGCCTTTTTTTTTTTCTGCCTAGTCAGGAGTAAGGACCTAGTTGCTTGCTGGGATCTCTGGTCTTGAAAACATTTTTTCTCTTACGTCCTCCGACAGTCGCCGCCCCTTCATATTCGTCACAATAGGGTTATTGACCTTTGCTCCGTAGGAGTGGCTAGACAACAGAATATGTTAATATCAAAGCTTTTAGCCTACCCCACCCCCAGGGGGTGGTCCCCTCAGTCAATACCCTCCTGCTTCCTGCATTCCTACCTCAGTTTCATTTGTCTAGCTCAGGAGTAGGTTAGACGTTTCCTGTGCTGGGGCTTTTCAGTCTCAGCTTCTTTTCTCTTTTTGGTTTCATTTGGAATTTTTTTCTCTTTCTTTACTTAGCTGTTTATTTTCAGCTCTAGTTAGGTCTTCTGATGATGATCGTGCGGTGCTGGGTCTCGGGCTGGCCTCCCTGGTTATCCGGGGTTCAGGGCCAGTGGCTTCCCAGCCTGCCATCGAGCGTTCAGCTGGGTTTCCCTGGCAAATATGAACGACCCATCCCTGTCCGCTGCGGGGATGTTGCGGTGAGGTGGCTACCTCACTGGACGCCATGCGGTTTCGCACCGCAATTCCACTGCGTCCTGGCTGCGACTCTCCCTGTCCTTAGTGCAGCGGTTTGATCGCTTGTGCAGGCTCCCCACGCCATCCGGATGGTAAGTGTATTTCTGTGTGGGGACCTGTCTGTCTTGGGTGTCAGTCTGGGACTGTGGGACCCTGCATGTCTGTGCATAATGTTGAGCTCCCTGTCAGTATAGCTGCTCTCTGTGGGCTGCAGGGGGGGGGCTCTCCTGCTCTGCTCTGTGTAACAGGCTGTGTGACATGCTGTGTGCTGTGAAGGACATGATTGTGAGACATGTGGGCATACTGTGCGGCGACCGCTGCTGCGGTCCGCCATTTTTTTGTGACAGTTTTGTGGTGGCCGATCCTGTGTGGTGAGAGCGCCGTTTTGGCGCCAAACGCCTCCATTTTGGCGGCGATCGCGCGGGCCACATGTCAGTGTTTCTGCCTCTACAGCCTCGGCCGGCAGCCATGTTTGTGTAGCCTTACATTGGCTTTATGGGGGCGGTCAGTCTCGCATCACTTCCTTTTGCTCTGAGGACAGCGGTCGATGAAGCAGCAGCCTGTGTGACCTCTCCAGGTTTTACCTTCCATTCCTGTATTCCTTGCCTTTGTATTCCTAGCCCGGTGGGTCAGTGTGTTTGTGAGTGCGGTGGGCTACGATCGCCGCGACCTTAAAGGGGCAGTACTCCTTTTTTTCCTAAGTTGCTGGGGCATGGATACTCAGGAAAGCAAGTCTCCTCCCTCCTTGGTAGGGGGCCAGGGGGCTGCTGCTGCTTCCCCCGAGGGGGCTGATCTGGCTACTATTGTGGCTAACCTTGCTGCTCAGGTGCAGATGCTGGTGGCTGATCGATCCACAAAAAGGCCCAGGGTGTCCATTTCCTCTGATTCAGAGGGCGATGGGGATGCTATGGCTGGAGTGCCCTTCTCAGGGTCTCGTTCTTCTCTAGACCTTGCGGGGTCTGAAGGGGAGGCTGAGGTGGAAGGGGTTGATAATTCTCCCCCTGGCTCGTCTGAAGAGCTTGCACTCATGGATGAGTTGGTTGCTTCTATCAAGCAAACGCTGCATTTGGAGGATGAACCATGTCCTCCTGCTTTGATGTCCTCTTATGGGACGCAGAGAAAACGCAAAACGTCGCAGGTTTTTCCTTGCTCTACGGAATTTCAGATCGCTGTTGAGGAGCAATGGCGCAACATAAAGAAGCCTTTTGCTGTGCCAAGTAGGTTCAAGCTGCGTTATCCTTTTACACCAGCTACTGATAAGCGTTGGTGTGTGCCGCCTCAGGTGGATCACGCGGTGGCGATTTTGAATAAATCCACTGCGATTCCTGCTGAGGATACCCCGGTGTTCCGGGACCCTACGGACAGGAGATTGGAGTCTCTGGCCCGTCACTCTTATACGGTTGCGGGCTCTATGCTGAAGCCTATTTTTGCTTCCATTATGGCAGCCCAAGCTATTGCCGATTGGACGCAGGTGCTCAGGCGCACTCTGGTGGCTGACTCTGCTTCGGCGTCGACATTGGCTATGGTGGATCAGATTCATCAGGGTGTCATGTATTTGTGTGATGCGGACCTAGATCTGGTCCCTTTGGCTGCGCGTCTGCAGAGTGTGGCGGTGTTGAACCGTCGCCTGATCTGCCTGAAATGTTGGTTTGTTGACCAATCTTCTCGCAAGACTTTGGCTAATTTGCCTTACGCGGGTTCTCGCCTTTTTGGCGAATCCTTGGATACTCTGATCAAGGGTGTTTCTGGGGGTAAGAGTACTCTTTTGCCCCAGACTCACAAGTCTAAATTTGTTCGCGGTAAGAAGAATGCTTTGTTTAGACCCTCTCAGGGGTCCTTTCGTGCCTTTCGGTCGCACTATAAGGGTAAGCCCTTCAAGGGACAAGGCTCCCAGAAAAAGCCGTGGGCAGGTAAGCAGAAGTCCGGCCAGTCCGGGTCCGCTGCCCATAACAATGCGGCCTGAAGGGGCGCCCTCACCTAGTTCTGGGGTGGAGGGACGTTTGCTCGGTTTTCTTCAACCCTGGCTGGCCCGCGTTCGGGACAGGTGGGTTCAGGAAATCGTTCGATCTGGATACAAGATAGTTTCTCTCTCGGCTGGCGGGCAGATTTTTTCCCTCAAATCTTCAGCTGTCTCCGGAGCGCTTGCGGGATCTGCACCTGGCAGTGCGGGACCTGCGGGCTCAGGGAGTGGTGATTCCGTTGCCTCATCAGGACAGATTTCGGGGATTCTATTCAAATCTGTTCACTGTGCCCAGAAAGGAGGGCAAGGTACGTCCGATTCTGGACTTGAAAGCTCTGAACCGCTTTGTGCGGGTTCGCAAGTTCCGCATGGAATCCCTGCGCTCGGTGGTGGCTGCCCTGGTGCCGGGGGAATTCATGGCCTCCATCGACTTGAAGGATGCGTACCTTCACATCCCCATTTTCGACGGTCACCAGAGGTTCCTTCGATTTGCCATTGCGGAGGATCACTACCAATTCGTGGCGTTGCCCTTTGGTCTCTCCTTGGCTCCGCGGGTTTTCACCAAGGTGCTTGTGCCGGTTCTGGCTTTGTTGAGAGCCCAGGGCATCTCGATCCTGGGGTATCTGGACGACATTCTGGTTCGGTCTGCGACCAGTCAGGGCCTGGTGAACGACCTGTCCGTCACGATGCAGACTCTGCAAGAGTTCGGTTGGACGATAAATTTTCCAAAGTCGACGCTGTGTCCGTCGGTTCGTCTTCCTTACCTGGGAATGATCCTGGACTCTGTTCAGGCGAAGGTCTTCCTGCCGGAAGACAAGCTCCGGAAGCTACAAGAAGAAGTCGGGTCCCTCAGGGACGTTCAGTGCTCGTCCCTCCGGACGTGCATGAGGTGTCTGGGATGATGGTCTCGGCTTTCGAGGCGATACCCTTTGCCCAGTTTCACACGCGGGGTCTCCAGAGGGAGATTCTGGCCAGGTGGGACGGACAACCGCAATCTCTGGATATCCAGATTTCGTTGAGTCATCGCACCAGAAGGGACCTTCTGTGGTGGCTCCAGTCCCCGGCGGTGTCGGGGGGGGCAAGTCCTTTCGTACTTTGTCGTGGACGGTGATCACCACGGATGCCAGCCTGTCGGGCTGGGGTGGTGTTCTGGGCGTTCTGTCCGCCCAGGGAACTTGGTCGGAGGAGGAGTCCTCCCTTCCGATCAACATTCTGGAATTGCGAGCAATAAATCTCTGCCTTCGGCGTTGGTCGGACAGGCTGCAGGGCCGTCCGGTTCGGGTGCAGACGGACAATGCCACAGCGGTGGCCTACATCAACCACCAAGGGGGCACCAGGAGTGCCCGAGCGGCTCGGGAAGTGGCCGACATTCTGTCTTGGGCCGAGACGCACGTCCCGGCGATATCTGCTGTTCACATTCCGGGGGTGAAAAACTGGCAGGCGGATTATTTGAGCCGCCAGACCCTGGACCAGGGAGAATGTGGGGGTCCCCATATGTGGACCTGTTCGCGTCTCGTCTGAACAACAAGGTGGAAAGGTTCGTGGCAAGAACGAGCGCGATCCTCGGGCAGACGCCTCAGACGCGTTGGTGGCGCCCTGGCATCAGTATCGTCTGATGTATGCCTTTCCACCGATTCAGCTGCTGTCCAGGTTCCTTCGGAGGTTGGCCTCGGAACCGAAAACGGTGATTCTGGTGGCACCAGACTGGCCTCGCCGGTCTTGGTACGCAGACCTCGTGAATCTGGCAGGCGACGCTCCGTGTCGTCTACCTCTTCGAGACGATCTCCTGTCTCAAGGGCCGATATTTCATCCTGCTTTACAGTCGCTGGCTTTGACGGCCTGGCTGTTGAAACCCAGATCCTGAAGGATAGGGGTCTCTCCCCTGAGGTCATTCACACTTTGATTAAGGCTAGAAAGTCCTCTTCGGGGAAGGTTTACTACCGTACTTGGAAGGCCTATTTTGCCTGGTGTGAGTCCAGGGGGTATTCCCCTCGTTCATACTCGGTATCAAGGGTGTTGGCTTTTCTTCAAACGGGCGTGGACCAGCGTTTGGCGTTGGCCACGATTAAGGGTCAGATTTCTGCTCTGGACGTTCTCTTTCGGCGCCCTGTGGCGTCTAATTCTTTAGTTGGCACCTTTGTTCAAGGGGTGCGGCATCTGGTCCCTCCTAGGAGGGAGCCTTTGCCTCCATGGGACTTGAACCTTGTTCTGTCCGTGTTGCAACATGCTCCCTTTTGAAAGAATCAGGGAGATTTCGTTGTCTATGTTGTCCAAGAAGGTCGCCTTTTTGGTGGCAATCACCTCGGCTCGCAGGGTGTCGGAGCTGGCTGCCTTGTCCTGCAGATCTCCGTATTTAGTGGTTCACTTGGATAAGGTGGTCTTGCGTCCTAACCCGTCTTTCCTTCCGAAAAGGATTTCGGAATTTCACCTCAATGAGGACATTGTCTTGCCTTCGCTTTGCGCAAAGCCTAAACATCCAAAGGAAGTGGCTTTGCATTCCTTGGATGTTGTTCGGGCGATCAGGGTTTACCTGTCATCGACTGAATCCTTTCGCAAGACGGATTCTCTCTTTGTCCTTCCAGAGGGGCCTCGGAAGGGCATGGCGGCATCGGCCTCTACCATCGCCAAATGGATCAGGCAGGTCATTGAACAGGCCTATGCTTTGAGGGGGAAAGTTCCTCCCATGCCTGTGAAGGCGCACTCTACAAGATCTCTGAGTACGTCTTGGGCCTGTCATCATCGGGCTTCTGTGGCCCGGGTGTGTAAGGCGGCGACTTGGTCGTCCGTTCACACCTTCTCAAAATTCTACAAGGTGGATGTTCAGGCATCGGCAGATGCTTCCTTTGGCCGTAAAGTTCTTAGTGCGGCAGTGCCTTAGGGTCCTTTGTTTGGGTCCTTGGCTGTTGGGGTATTTTTACCCCTAGGTTATTTGTTCTTTCCTGGGTTGTTGCTCCTGTTGAGCAAGTTTTTTTCATGTTGCCCAGTTGGTTTCCTTCCTTTGGTAAGGTTCTTTTCTCTGATGTGAGTATTGCGTTGCCTTAGGCGCAGCTGCTTTTTTTTCCAACCCCTCATGTCTACACTGCTTTGGGACGTCCCTATTGTGACGAATATGAAGGGGCGGCGACTGTCGGAGGACGTAAGAGAAAACGGAATTTTTGTAAAATCTTACCTGTAAAATTCCTTTCTCTGAGTCCTCCGACAGTCCCCGCCCCTCTTTTGGGGTTTTGTTTATGTACTCTACTGCTATGCTACTGAAACTGAGGTAGGAATGCAGGAAGCAGGAGGGTATTGACTGAGGGGACCACCCCCTGGGGGTGGGGTAGGCTAAAAGCTTTGATATTAACATATTCTGTTGTCTAGCCACTCCTACGGAGAAAAGGTCAATAACCCTATTGTGACGAATATGAAGGGGCGGCGACTGTCGGAGGACTCAGAGAAAGGAATTTTACAGGTAAGATTTTACAAAAATTCAGTTTTTAGCTAGAAATTTTTTTTTCTCCTGTTTTTTTCCTGTGAGATCTGCAATCAACTGCCGAACTGGGGGGCGGGCTGGATAATCTAGATCCAGTGGTCACCCCATTCTGTCCAGCGAGCATACGCAGACCTCAGCTCAGCGCTAGGTCTGCTGCGACATAGCCCCACTGGACGGGAGCTGGCCTGCGAGTGAAATGCCTTGCGAGCTCGCAAACGACCGGGTCTCTGCCTGAGTCGGAGCGTTCCTCCTGGCAGATGGCTCCCCATTAGGATGGCGAGGGATTCTGTCTGGAGTGATGCCAGTCTGGTTCCTAGTATGGTGACTAGCAGCCCCCCCCCCCCCACTGGAGGGTTTTGGGGTGGACGTATGCCGCTCCTTGGGATGGTCAGACCCCGGGGTTCACCTCCTTCCCATTAGGCATCCCCTTTCATCTGTCCCCCATCCTACCCCCCTCCACTTTTATGCTGGGGCTATTTGGGTGGTTTGGTCCACCTCCTGGGGTGGGGGCAGGGGGGTACGCCGTCGGCGACCGGACGATCGGCTGTGCAGGGGGAGGGGTTGTACCTGGTGGGGGCTCCTGTCAGGGCCCCTCCGTCCTGTCCGGGTCTGTCTTTGATGCCTAGGAATCCCTCCTGGGTCCCTGGGAGCCTTGTGGCGCCATTTTGCTGTAGCCTGTGTGTTTTTATGCACAGCCGCCATGTTTGTGTAGTCCAGCGGCCATTTTGCGGTGGTTTTCCATTGAAAATAGCGGCAACGATTTTGGTGATGGGAGCCACTCCTTATCTACTGGTGCTGACTCCTGGATCTTTTCACTTCCCGATCACCACACCTGGTGTACAGACTGCGATGGTGGCTGCAGGTGCCTATTTCTGCTGGGTGGTGAGTCTGGTGGGGTTCTCTCCTTCTCTGCTGAGGATCGCTTAGTGCTTGTGCCTGACGACCAGGTGGTGCTGCCAGCGTGGTGGGAGTTGTCCCTTTTGTAGTGTGTTACACTTTTTGTGGGGTCCCCCTGGTGACTCATGGAGTCTTTGGCGCACGTCCCCCCCCACCTGACCCTCTCTCTAAAGTTTTGGGGCCCTCTACGTCCCAAACCTCCATCGATGCACTGGCGGTGGTCCTGGAGTCCTTTGTGTCCCGGGTGGAGGTGGTTTTCGGGCGATGGGCTAGCAAATAGCATCCCCATGCATTCCCCTGCCTCATCTGTCGCATCCTGAATCTGATTTGGCCACCGCGGACGTGGGTCACCCTGCTGGGTCTTTGACTGTACGCCCGTAATCCTCAGATATTGAGGATGATTCCTCCACATCTGCAACCGTGCACGAAAAGGCGCTGGAGGAGGCACTGATTGTATCAGTGCATGAGACCTTACAAGATAGAGGACGCAGCTGCGACGGAGGAGCAGGTTCCCTTTGGCATTTACAAGCCATCCAGAGTGGCAAAGGTGTTTCCTGTCCCCACCTATTTTGAATAGTTGCTAAAGATTGGGGACGACTATTGGCTATCACCTCTGCATGCAGGGTGTCTGAATTGGCGCCATTATACTGTCTGTCTTCCACCTTACTTGGTGATTCACCAGAGATGAGATGGTTCTTTGCCCCTGTCGGTCGTTCCTCCCAAAGGTTGTATCTGATTTTCATTTTGTGTTGGGTGTTTGACATTGTGTTGCCTTCCCTGTGTTCTTTCAGGAAGTCAGACTCACTATTTGTGCTCACGGATGAGCCTTGGAAATGCTTGTCAGCTTCCTCTGTGACCATTTCCGGATGGGTCAGACAGACTGTGATTGGGCTGAAAAGCCAGCTGCCGCACCCTTAAAGTAGTTGTAAACCCAGATTACAAAAATAAAAGTAAATCCACAAAGCAGTACAACTCATTTGTGCACAGTCTGACAGGGATACGAGCAATCTGTAATCCTCCCTGCTTTGCTACTGGGAAAAAAAATCTGACACATGCAGAAAATGTGTTGCTACGCCCCCCTCTCTTTTGACTGACTGACATACATGCAGAGGAAAGTTGTGCATGTGCATGAGTAAAGGGTGCATGTATCTTGCTGCCCCAGTCTCAGTAAGGCTGCATTCACCCTCAGTTTTGGCACATTTTTACACCGTTTTTGTTCTTATAACTATTTTTTACATTTTTTTCATTTGAGCAGTAAATCTTACAAAAACGCACAAATTGCACATTTCCATTAATTTCTATGACAATAAAAATGTGCTCCGGAACTTTTTTGAGCTTTAGGCGTTTGGCTTTAGGCGACTTGTAGTGGAGATGTGAACCATCTCCATAGAGAATAGTTAATTTTTTTTCTCCTCTGTTTTGTGGCTTTGAGGTGTGAATGGGGCCTAAAAGACCGTTTCGTTTTTTAAAGGATGTGGACTCCAGCCTCCTTCAGAAAAAATTAAGTCGGCAGCTACAAATACTATAGCTGCTGACTTTTATTATTGGGACACTTGCCTGTCCAGGGATCCTGCGGTGTCTTCACCCCAGCCAATTTTTCCATCGGCAACAGCTGTTTGAAGTGTGAAGCTTGTGCTTTGTGAGTGGCCCGGCGGCAGGTGAAGGAGGAGGGGGGACTAACTATCGGTTAATATTACCGCGAGATCACCCAGAAGTGGCAGCGGGTACCTGCCAAAAACAGGTACCAGCTCGCCCCCCAATGTGGCATTGGGGCGGGGGGGGGGGTTGGTGTTAAGCGGAGCTCCTCTTCATGTGGTTGTCATAATTTCTTCTATCAATGCATTATTGTATAGTATATGTAAAAATCTAAATCTCCGTATTCTTATCTCTAAGCCTATCACAGCTCTCAGGAAATCTCGGTTCCATGGGCGGTGGAGTTGTGACATCACCTTCAAAGAACCTCGCCCATGTTGAGGACTTGTGGCCTGGTATGTTTCAAAATGGGGCACCCTCGCTCATCTCCTCCCTTTCCTGACCTGCCGGGCTAGGATAAGGGTCTGGTATCGATTGGGGGCTGCCGCCATGCCATTTTTTTCCAATTTTATTATTGCTGGCATTCTTTTTTTACATTTAGCTGTCAGCGGGGAACTCCGATGACTCATCAGTTGTTCGTGGCGGCCGACTTCCCGGCCTGCACCCTAACAACCAGCTATTTACTCTTTGTTTTGGAGGAAAAAAATGCATGTAAAAACGCATCAAAATGTAACACTTGCATTTTTGGTGTGGGTCTATTGAAGTCTATTACACATAAAACGCAGTCTGCTTCAGGAAAAAAGTCACTGACCCTCTCCAAAGACGTACCAGCTGAAAAATGCATAGAACGTGTACCATAGACCATGTTAAATGGACTGTAGTACGTTTCTGCAAACTGCAAAATGTCCTGTTGTGTATGGCTGACACTTGCATTTCAGACCCACCAGCATCACATATTTAACTTTATTCACTGCTCTGCTGCTGCAGCATTCTGCCCAAAAAAATACACAGTACTTTAGGTGTGGGGACCAGGTAACTCCTCCTACTTTATTCTATGTGACAGTACTGGGAATTAGTCGCCAGTCCAGTGCTATTACATGGGGATGCGGTAGAGAATGTTGAGCCCTGTTTGAGCTCCAAGCCACAATTCCTTGTTTCCACCGATAGAGCAGAAAAGATAATTTTTTACATTGGAGGGATCAAACTTAGCACACAATCCACAAAAGCTGTTTGAGTTTAATCCAACAGGCCAAGCTCTTGCTTCTCTAGGTGGTAGATATAAGGGCCATTTCAAAGTTATGTGTTTTCCAGTGCTTTCATTCATGCTGTGAAATTTCACTGAAATAAGGTATCTGCTACAGTACTGCAACTGTACACTACTTCAATACTGCATGCATTTGGTGTGCTGCTTATATATTCTGTAGAAAATAGAGATTTCAAGCTGGGATGAACCTATGTAAAACATATTGAATTAACATGGGACTTCTTTCTTGTTATTTCCTCTGTCCAATTTGCATGTGAATGAAATTATGTACGAAATTAAAGGTTAATCTTCTATTTTAATTTTTGATCTCTATGTAAGTGACATTTTTGGTAGCAATAGTACATTCTTTACATTAGGCAGAAGAATAAATGAAAGTCGTTTTTAATATTTTGCCATTACATTGTTGTGCCGTTGCTTAATGAAGCATTGCATCCATGTGTCCCGTTCTCTAATGATCAGTTTGTTCAGTATTTTAGCACCAATTCTGCTATCAGCTTGTTTTTGTTTTTAATTCAGAAAGCCTTTACATCTTCCCGTGCCAGTGGAATTATCGTCCTGATCACTGCATCTATGGAAGTAATTGTAAAGAAGCTGAAGATGGTATTTTTGTTTTACATGGGAACAGAGGAGTATACCATGATGATAAACAGCCAGCATTTAGAGCGGTGTATGAAGCACTACGTAATGTAAGACTCAATATCTAAACATATTTTACCTGCACTAAACAAACTTCATTTTATTTTTGTATAAAAATCTACAGATATTTTCACGTTTTTTTTTTTTTTTTCCTCTCTTCTCCTCCTGAACATTATTTAATGTTTATTTAGTGTCTCTTGACATCACACAGACCTTCCACCCTCGTTAGTGTTTTTGGCGGTATTGCAGCCACCCACACTTTTGGTCCTTTTCCTGGGTGGCTATCCTAAAAACCTACACATACATGCACATAGTATAACAGACAAACCTAAGTACATATTAACACATGACAAGTTGAAAGGCTTCTTTTCAAAATAACCATGGGTCTGATGTTTGAAGAATTTGTTAAAAGTTAAAACTTTTGCCCATAGCAACCAAACCAACTTCTAAGCTGGTTGCTTAAAAGAGAAGTATGTGTTTCCTTTTTTTGCCTAATCCTTATGAGCTGCTAGCACCTACCAATCTTTTCTGCCCTCTGAGAAGTGCAGCGTTTCTTGTTAAAATAGTTAATTACCTGTGGGAGGGTCTTCAGGCTTTCTTGAAGTGTCATACTGCCACTGGGAGTCTGGATCCGCCCCCCTTCATTCTCCTCTCTGTGGTTGACATAGTCTCTGCTGGTTCCTGAGAGTTCACACAACACACACAGCTGCTCTCCTCCCCCTCCCTGTTGCAGACAGAACAAGCTAAGCACACATTCAGTAAAGCATCAGACTTCAGTGAGTGTAGAAGTAACTGGCAGTGCTCTGTAGGTTATATTCTACTTTCCTGGTAAATATATATTTATGTATAAATTATATGGTAAGTATAACGCAAGGAATAATTGGCAGTGGTGGTGGAGGGATAGGGATGACTTCCTTGGCAGTGGTGGTGGAGGGATAGGGATGACTTCCTTGGCAGTGGTGGTGGAGGGATAGGGATGACATAATTGGCAGTGGTGGTGGAGGGATAGGCATGACTTCATTGGCAGTGGTGGTGGAAGGATAGGCATGACTTCATTGGCAGTGGTGGTGGAGGGATAGGCATGACTTCATTGGCAGTGGTGGTGGAGGGATAGGCATGACTTCATTGGCAGTGGTGGTGGAGGGATAGGCATGACTTCATTGGCAGTGGTGGTGGAGGGATAGGCATGACTTCATTGGCAGTGGTGGTGGAGGGATAGGGATGACTTCATTGGCAGTGGTGGTGGAGAGATAGGGATGACATCTGTGGCAGTGGTGGTGGAGGAATAGGGATGACATCAGTGGCGATGGAGGGATAGGGATGAGATCATTGGTAATGGTGGTGGAGGTATAGGGATGACATCAGTGGCGGTGGAGGGATAGGGATGACCTCAGTGGCGGCGGTGATGGAGGGATAGGGATATCGGTGGCACTGGTGATGGAGGGATAGGGATGACATCACTGGCAGTGGTGGTGGAGGGATAGGGATCACATCAGTCCACTGCCACAAATGTCATCCCTATCCCTTCATCACCACCACCACTGATGTAATCCCTCACCCCACCTCCACCACCACTGATGTCTTTACTATGCCTCCCACCTCCATTAATGTCATCACTATCCCTCCATCACCACCGCCACTTATGTCATCCCTGTCCCCCACCTCCTCCACCGCCACTGATGTCATCCCTATCCTGACTACCACTGCCTGATGGGGGGTGGGGGGGAGAATCAGTGATAAAGGGATGATATTTTATGTACAGAAAAGGAGACACTGGGGAAATATGGTCTAAACAGGTATTTTCGCTTTAAATGACAGGGAATTGTCAGTCTCCAGATCCTTTGCAGACCTGCTATGGACTAAACACCGGTATGTTCATTTCAGAGAACAGACACAGGAAACAAGATAATATGCGCTTTACCATGTCTCCTCTACTGAAATAACACAGTGCATGTGTAGAGTTCATACCTGTGTTCATGCAGAGCGTAACTGGACATGCAAAGTCTTCACTACATTTGCACACCCCCCCCCCCCTCTCACCTCTTCTGGGGAGGGATTCGGAAGACACAAGAACATCAAAGCCCACTGGAGGAGGTGAGACTTTCAGGTAACAGCCAGGGAAACATCGTCCAGCTCCTGGGAGGTGAGGACACTTCACTGCTTGTCACGCTGCCTCTACTTTCCAGTTTTAGCTAGGGAGTGGGGACATGTTGCCATGGAAACAGAGGCACCTGAAGAGCGTGATCAGTCTAGATAGCAGATCAGGTGTGCTCCTTCTCATCAAGCATGACCACATGTTCAAGAGATGGAGGGACTGAAAGAGGGGCTGGATTGTGGAGCTGTATACACCCTCTGTAAACGCTTAAACAGAGAGAATCGTTGGAGGCTATTTCTTGATTGTTCAAAAGCCTATACTGCAAAAACTAAAGGACTGAGGAAAGAAATGTAATGGAGGTATGAGGATAACATGTACTACCCATTTCTCTTTCGTTCATTGACTGACACCGCTCCAGAATATACTTAACAATTAGGATATGCTGTCCCCTACAGTAGTGGCCCTTTCTTCTTGGCCCATAAGCGGTCCTTTTGTCCTTCAGGATCCAAGGACCAGGGATAAATATCCGCTAATAACACCGCACAGGGTTCCAACAGGCCCTGGCCTGGTAAGTCGAGAGGGGGTTCCCCCAGGACCACAGACATGCCCACTTCTGCCTGAAAGGGCGCCCTCATCCGTATCTGGGGTAGGGGGACGTCTTTGACTCTTTCCGAATCTGTGGACCTCCTTGATTCAAGACAAATGGGTCCACGAGTTGATTTGGTCCGGTTACAAGATCGAGTTTCAGTCTTTGCCTCTGGCAAGGTTCTTCCCTTCCAACTTGCACTTGTTTCCATATCGCCTATGAAGTCTTCTTGGGGCAGTACAGGATCTGCTCTGACAGGGAGTCATTGTACCGGTTCTGGAATCGGAATGCTTTCAAGGGTTCTATTCAAAACTATTTACTGTTCCCAGGAAGGAAGGAAGGCAAGGTTCATCCAATCCTTGACCTCAAGGCCTTGAACTGCTTTGTGCGGGTTCAGATATTTCAAATGGAGTCTATTCGCAGGATAGTGTCATCCCTTCATCAAGGGCAAGGGTATTTCCTGGCCTCTATCGATATCAAGGACGCTTACCTTCATATCCCAATATGTCGGGCATCAGCCTTTCCTTTCCTTTCCTTTGCTTTTCTATGGGCGCGGAGCACTATCAATTCGTGGCGTTACCTTTTGGTCTCGCTTCAGATCCTCGGGTATTCAGAAAGGTTTTGGTCCCGGTGTTAGCATTGCTAAGGCAGAAGAGTATTGGGGTACTGTGGTACTTGGATGACCTCCTTCTGCGAGCGGAGTCTCAGAATGCCCTAAAAGACTCTGGACATTTTGGTGCACACTTTACAAGAGTTCGAATAGAAACTGAATTTCCAAGAATCTGTCTTTGTTCCGTCAACTTAGCTGGTCTATCTGGGTCTGACCCTGGACACGGCCTCAGCCTGGGTGTTTCTTCCGGAGGTGAAACTCCAGAAGTTGCAGGATGCAATACAGCTTCTGTTGTCCAGGCGGTGGTCATCTCTCAGGACTTGCATGCAAGTGCTGGGTCTGATGGTCTCCACCTTCGAGGCAGTTCCGTTTGCTCATTTCCATACCATATCTCTGCAATAGGAGATTTTTATTCAAATGGAACAAATACCCACAGTCTCTAGGCAATCTGATTCTGTTGAGCTGGGGAACGAGGGGGTCCCCGATCTGGTGGCTCCGTTCTCCCGCGCTTCAACAAAACAAAATCTTTTCTTCCCCTCTACAGGACGGTGGTCACCACGGATGTCAGCTTGTCCGAGCAGGGAGGTGTCTTTGGCACAGATTGTGCTCAGGGGGTTTGGACTCTGAAGGAGTCCAGCCTCTGCCGATCAATATCTTGGAAATTCGGGCGATCAGGCTTTGCCTGACCCAAAAGTGTCCTAACTGCTCAGGAAGTAGCCGGCATACTAAGGTGGGCAGAACGGTTTGTTCCAGCCATCTCTGCTGTGCATATTCCAGGAGTGGAAAATTGTCAGGCAGACTACCTCAGTCGGCAGACGATGGATCACAGAGAATGGTCTCTCCACCAGGAGTTGTTTCATCAACTGTGTCTCTGGTGGGGGACTCCTGATTTAGACCTGTTGGCCTCTCATCTTAACAGGAAGGTGCAGAGGTTCGTAGCAAGGTTTCGGGATCCTCTGGCCGACGCCACAGACATTATGGTGGCTCCCTTGGGTCAATATCACCTGATTTACGCATTTCCCCTGTTAACTCACCTGCCAAGGTTCGAGGCAGAAGGTATTCCGGTCATCCGGTACGTAGACCTAGTACGGCTGGTCGCTGATGTGCCTTGGAGACTCCCTCTCGGGGAAGATCTGTTAGCTCAAGGGCTGATCTTCCATCCTTCTTTACATTACCTGGCTTTAACAGCTTGGCTATTGAAAGCCAGGTGCTGAAGGATAGAGGGATGTCTGAATCGGTGATTCCTATGCTGTTAAAAGCTAGAAAATCTACTTCTGGTAAGATTTATCATCGAGTCTGGAGGGCGTACATTGCTTGGTGTGAGTCTCGGGGGGGGGGGGGGGGTCTCTCACCGTTCCTTCTCGTTGTCTCGTGTCTTGGAGTTTCTCCAAAGAGGCGTCGATCAGTGTTTGGCCTGGGGTACCATCAAAGGCCAGATTTCTGCTCTGGCAATTATTTCTTTCACCGCCCGTTGGCCACGAATTTCTTGGTTTGCACATTTGTATTTGTTCAGTGAGTCTGCCACCTGGCTCCTCCCGTGAGTTCTTCCATTACCTCCGTGGGACCTCAATTTGGTGCTGTCGGTACTTCAGAAACTGCCTTTTGAAAATATTCCTCTGCTTACTTTTGTCACAGAAGGTAGCCTTCTTGGTGGCTATTACTTTTGCGTGCAGGGTGTCGGAGTTGGCTGCGTTGTCTTGTCCACCCTATCTGGTGGTTCACAGAGACAAAGTGGTGCT
Organism: Pelophylax lessonae; assembly: GCF_965119305.1. Taxonomy (NCBI): domain Eukaryota; kingdom Metazoa; phylum Chordata; class Amphibia; order Anura; family Ranidae; genus Pelophylax; species Pelophylax lessonae. The sequence continues at coordinate 241,348,245 of NC_138771.1, read as the reverse complement.
TCGTCCCTGCCAGTCGTCCCTGGTTTCCATTTAAATTAAGACATTGTGTTGCCTTCCTTGTGTCTTAAGCCTAAGCATCCTAAAGAGATTCCCTTACATTCTTTTGATGTGGTTCGGGCAATCGGGGTGTACCTGGCAGCAACTGAGTCATTCAAAAAATCGGATTCCCTGTTTGTCTTTACAGGTGGACCCCGTTCAGGTGCATTCTATGAAGGCACTTAGTGCCTCTTGGGCCTTCCGTCATCAGGCGTCGCTAGTGCAGGTTTGCAAGGCAGCCACCTGGTCGTCTGTGCACACTTTCGAAAAATTTTATAAGGTGGATGTATTGACCTCTGCAAATGCTTCTTTTGGCCGCCAGGTTTTGCAGACCGCTGTTGGAGAGGATTAGTCTCTTTGAGGGTGTATTTTTTTTTTTGAGAGGTGAGCTCCTGTTCCTGGTTAAGCTCCTGTTTTACCTGGTTGGCTATGTTTAGCATTTGGGAAGTGTGTTTCTTGCTGTGTTCTTCCCACCCCACATGTTGACACTGCTCTGTTGACTTAGGTTTTATGTTCTTCTGACACTGCTTGTTACAAAACTGAAGACCTAAAGCAAGAAGTGGGAATACTCCCTGGAACTGCCCTATAAGCGTATTCAAACTTTTATTTATGCCTAGTGTCCTACTCCTGTAGGGGGCAGCATAGACCCAAGGGTCAAGAAGATATGGAGCTGTGTCTGTCAATAAACATCGGAGAAAAGGATTTTACGGTAAGACAAAAATCCCAGTGTTTGTTTTTTTTCCTTTTTATTATTTTCTGTTCCTGTGAGAACTACAATCAACTGACGGACTGGATATTCTAGATTCTTAAGGTCTCTGCATTCCGGCCAGCGAGCGCGCGCAGGCCTCAGCTCTGCGCTAGGTCGGCTGCGACCTAGCCCCACTGGAGGGGGGTTGGCGTTTTCTTCCTGGCCGACAGCACCTCAATTCCGGTGCAGAGGTGTTCTGTTCGGAGCTGTGTCCACCTGGATCCACGTTATGGTAAGTAGTTGCCCCCCCCCCTCTCCCCTTTGCAGGTTTTGGGGTGGACATGGGCTCTCCCTGGGGCGGTGGGACCCCCCCAGGTTCCCCTCCTTCTCCCCATCCGTTCTAGGGTCACCGATTTTATCCGGGCGCACACCGGGGGTTACAACATGGTCCTTCGCCACCCCGGGGGGGTTAGTGACCTGGGCCGAGGGGGCCTAAGGGCTGTTATGTTGGCCTGGGGGGAGCGTATAGGTTTACATCAGTGGGTCCATGCAGCACGCGGCTGGGCCCGGCACGATAATTTATGCCGTGGCTTTTCGGCCTACCGTTCTGGACACTGTGCAGAGGCCCCAGTGAGGGTGGCTGAAGCCACCACCCTATGTTTGGGCATCCACCCTCTCCCCCGTTGTCTCTGGGTGGGCTTTGCGCCCAGGCAGCGGGGCTCCCACAGAAATTTAGGCCTTGGCTTGTGGCCTACTGGGCTGTCGACCAAGTGGGCGCCTCTACGTGGAGGTTGCGTGGGGGGGGGGGGTTGCCCCCTGTGAGTGTCCTGTGGCCACCCGCCTTCCCTTGCATGGAAGCTGTGCCTCCTCCAAAATTTAGGCCATGCGGCCAGCTTGGCGTATTCCTTCTGAAGGGGGGGCGCTGTGGGGGTGGTCACCTTTTTGATGACCGCATGCCATCATTATTGTGTAGAGCACTTGCCCTTTTAGCGCTGCAGACCCTCTGGGTACCTTGCCTGCGCGTCCGCATCATGGCGGGCGGCCCCCTTTTTAAGAGGGTCATTTATTTTCATGCAGGTCTGTATGGAGTAGCTCGGAGGGTAACCCCCTTTGGTTTTTTTCGAGGGGTCCAGTAGGTGGTCCATTCGTGGGCACTGGGTTATGTGTCCCCTTGCGGGATCGCAGTCGGCGACCCTCAGCTGCCTGTTTTGTGCCTATTTATGGAAAAAAAATCTTGCGAATGTATTTGCGGCTTCTGCAGCATCGTAGGTGTCGGTCCTTTTTTTAGTACCACAGGCCCTCCAAGGCGGAAAGGGTGTCCCCCTTCTCCGCTACTTGACAAGAATGTCGCAAAACATTGGGGTTGTCAAACGCACTCCTCTTGGTTATGCAGTGTCATTCATAGGATACCCTGCTTGCAAGTGGGTGGTCCCATCTATAGTGATCTCGCCGTATTCCAGGTTGCCTGAATCTACCTTACGCCCAGTTGTTGAGCCCTCACCTTTTACAGCTCAAAGCAAAGGCTCCAGCCCGCTATATGTTTATTGTGGCTGGTTTGGCACTTAGGCCAGTATTTACTATAGCCCTGGTGTCACAAACTCTAACGAGTGGGCTAAACTTTTTTGCCGGGACCTGGAGGGGGAGCATTTTTCCCTGCCTTTGCAGAGCTGGTGGAACGGTTGGTCCAGGGGCTTCAGTTTTTTTACTGTGATCCCCCTTTTGCTGTGGCTCCCTTGTTCTTAGGCTGTATGTATCAGCAGCGGTCTTTTTTCGGCGTGTTGTTTTGGCTGAAATGCTGGTCTGCTGACCAGACTTCTTAGAAGGCCTTATCTGATATCCCTTTGTGTGGGGAATCACCTGTTTGGAGCGACCCTGAATGACATCATTAAGGATTTCTCGGGGGTAGATTTCTTCCTTCTGCAGGCAACAAAAAAAGGAGCCCCGTCATAGATGTGGCCCATTCTTCTCGGCTCATAAAACGTCTGTGATCTCTTAGGATCTCAAGACAAACGGCCCTTCTGGGCCTCTACCAGAGGTTCCAAGAGGAACTTGTCTGGCTAGCCATAAGTGGGCTCTCCAGACCTGTGGAAGGGCTCCTTCGGCATGAAGGGGCGCCTTCACCCATATCTGGGGTGGGGATGTCGTCCACTGTCCCCGGATCTGTGGACCTCCCTAGTATAGGACAAGGGGTCCACAAAGTCTTTTGTTCCGGCTACAAGATCAAGTTTCGGTCTTCTCTTTCGGAAAGGTTCTTTTCCCCCCCGCGACCTGCTTGTCCCCAGACCACTTACGCTGTCTCTTTTGTGGCAGTGCAAGACTTGTTACTGCATGATTATCCCAGTTCAGACTTTGGAACGATTTTAGGGGTTTTATTCAACCTGTATACAGTCCCCAGGGAGGTAGGCCCTGAAGTTCCGAATGGAATCCATTCGTAAGGTAGTGGCGTCCCTGTATCAGGGGGATCTTCTCGCTTCTGTCGATATCAAGGATGCTTACCTTCACATTCCGATCTACGCCTGTAATAAGAATTTCCTTTGTTTTGCCATTGGCAAGGAGCATTATCAGTTTGTGGCATTAGCCCTTGGCCTCACTTCCCCTTTTTGGGCCTTCACGACAGTGTTGGCCCAGGTGCTGGTCTTGTGTCAACCGGGTGATCGCAGTACTGCGGTACCTGGATGACCGTTCCGATGGACTACTGGAAAATTATTCTGCGAACTCTGAAGGAGTCCAGTGGGATTCTGATTTTCAGAAGTTGGACTGTTTTGACCTGTCTCTGGTCTCGACCTCAGCCAGAGTGTCTTGCCTATGGACAAACTTCAGAAATTGCAGGATGCAATTCTGCTGCTGCTGTTCAGCAGACGGTCATCTTTCTGGACCTACTTGTGTGGGCCTGATGATTACTACCTTTTGAGGCGGTTCTGTTGCACAGTTCCATTCAAATTTCTGAAAAGGGATTTCTGTCAAATGGGACAAGGTTCACAGTCTCTATTCAACCTGATCCTGTTGAGCTGGGGTACAAGAGGATCCCTGCATTGGTGGCTTCATTCTCCTGCACGTCGATAGGGCTGTTCTTTTCTTTCTTTATACTGGAAGCTTGTCATCCCAGATGTCAGCCTGTTCGGGTGGGGAAGCGTTCCGGGCACAGATTGTGCTCAGGTGGTCTGGGTTTTGGAGGAGTCCAGACTGCCGATCAATGTACTGGAACATCAAGTTTTCAGACCTTGTCTGGACCTTTGAATGATTGTCTTTGGCGAATCTTATCGGCCAATGCCTCAGCTGTGGCCTATGTCAATCATCAAAGGGGCACAGTAAATGTCCTGATGGCTCAGGATGTAGCCAGCTTTCTAAGGTGGGCAGAACGTTAGTTCCAGTCTTGATACTATTATCTGGTATTTGAAAAATAAAAGTGCAGCGCTAACGTGAATCTGTGAACTGGGAATGTTCACATTAATGTGCATGGGATGAATAGTGATAACCTGAGCACACCTCCTGAATCAATATAGTGATATATGTAAATCAAACGGCAATATCCTTTGAGAATGTTCGCTGTAACAAAACGCGTCAGTATCTCATTATAGACGGCCTGTCTTTACTACTGTGGTGTTTTACCCGTGGATGCTTGTAAGTGCATGTCTGTTTTTAAATAAACTCTTTGTAGCAGTTTTACACTATGTACAGTCCCTTCTGGCTTATTTACATGATTTGGTGAATGAGGGACTCGCCCTTCCTCTCTCTTGTGTGAGCCTCTGGAAAACATCCACCGCCAACATCCAGTTAAGAGGAATCCAAGACTTACTACGCTTATTTGACTTGCTTGTTATGACATTGCAAGTCCATGCGATCTGGTAAGCGCATACATATTATTTTGTCGGGTGATGGGACCCCTACATCCGTTTGATCATCTATACTATCGTCTGATTTTACATCTCACTTGTGGGGAGTGTGCTTTCTTAGTCTATTTGACCTGTATGCTATACGGCATTATGGGTCCATGCGATTCGGTAAGGGCATACACAACCTTTATTTTCATCTGGTGATGGGACCTTATTACTGTTTTCAAGATCCTCCCTGCTGCTGCATTCTACATTTCATTTATGTGGATTGTGCTTGCCAAGTTTTTTTAACCTGTATGCTATATGGCAGTGCGGGTTCATGCGATTTGGTAAGCGCATATATTACCTCATTGGGTGATGGGATCTGATTACTACTTCTATAACCTTCACTTGGTTCTACATTTTTTGTGGATCTAGAGGTAGTTTGACACATCTGTTTGGTGATTTGATTCATGGATGCATGTAGGTGCATGTCTGCCTTTAATTAAACTTCTGTAGCAGTGTTACACTATGTATTTTTTTCTGGCTTCTTTACATGGCTCTGGTGAATGAGGGACTCATTCCTCCTTTTTCCTTGATTGGGAACCCATGAGAACATCATCCAGTGATATCCGCTTCAGAGGGATTCAACACCTTACCTCACTAGCTCATCTGACCTATTTGCCATATGGCATTATAGGTCCATGCGATTCGGTAAGCGCATATATAGTCTACCTCTACCTTATCCGGGGACGTTTTTTGGTCATTATTTTGACTTCTGTTGGACCTTTTTATTCCATTCGTGATGATTTCATGTGCTGAATCCACTTGACGTGTATGCTTCATGGCAATATATGTCCATGCGATTTGATAAGTACACATACACATCTTTTTTCCGTCGGTGGAAGGGATCCAACAGCTACCCTTACTACTTTTGGATTTTGTATTTCACATTTGGACTAATAATTTTTCATTTTTGATTCATTGTATGAGACTTATTTGATATCCCTTTGATTTACATATATCGCTATATTGATTCAGGTGTGCTCAGGTTATCACTATTCATCCCATGCACATTAATGTGAACATTCCCAGTTCACAGATTCATGTTAGCGCTGCACTTTTATTTACTTTTATTTTTCACAACTTTTATTGTCCGTTGTTTGTGCCAGCAGCTCACCTTAGATAGCGTGGTGTTAACACTTTTTACTTTATTATCTGGTATGGCTGGTCGCCGCTGCTTCTTGGAGACCACCTCTCAGAGAAGATTTATTGGCCCAAGGGCCAATCTTTCATCCTGCTTTACGATCGCTGGCTTTTGCAGTTTTGCTGTTGGAAGCCAGGTGCTGAAGGATAGAGGGTTGTCTGAATCGGTGATTCCCACGCTGTTAAAGGCTGGAAAATCTACCTCCTAGGAAGATTTACAATCGCGCCTGATAGACGTACATTGCGTGTTGGGAGTCTCTTGGAGGTCATCCCCGTTCCTTTCGGTTGCTCGGATTTTGGCATTTCTCAAACGAGGTGTTGTGCAGCGCCTGGCCTTGGGTACCGTCAAGGGCCAGTTTTTCTTCTTTTACCATTCTTTTGCTACCCATTCTTTGGTTTGCACCTTTTATTCAGGGGGTTCGCCACTTGGCTCCCCCAGTACAGTCTCCGTTGCCTCCGTGAGATCTCAATTTGGTGATGTTGGTTCTCCAGTAACTGCCTTTCAAAGATATTCACAAACTTCCTCTGCTTACATTGTCCCAGAAGGTAGCCTTCTTGGTGGCTATTACTTCTGCACGCAGGGTGTCGGAGCTGGCGGCGTTATCTTGTCGTTCACCTTACCTGATGGCTCAGAGAGATAAAGTGGTGCTTCGCCCTTGTCAGTCTTTCCTTCCTAAGGTTGTTTCTGGTTTCCATCTGAATGAAGACATTGTGTTGCCTTCCCTGTGTCCTAAGCCTAAACATCCTAGGGAGATTGCCGTGCACTCTCTGGATGTGGATCGGGCGCTCAGGGTGTACCTTGTGGCAACCGAGTAATTTAGGAAATCAGCCTTACTGTTTGACCTTACGGATGGACCTCGCAAAGGGTTGGTCGCGTCTCCCGCGACCATTTTCAGATGGACAAGACAGACGGTGGTGCAGACCTATTCCATCAAGGGTCAGGTTCCTCCATTCCCTGTTAAGGCGCTTTCTGCGTGGGAGCTTAGTGGCTCTTGGGCTTTCCTCCATCAGGCGTTTGTGATACAGGTTTGCTAGGCGGCCACCTGGTGGTCTGTGCACACTTTCACAAAATGTATAAAGTTGAGGTACTGGCATCTGTGGATGCTGCTTTTGGCCACAAGGTTTTGCAGGCCACTTTTTAAAAGGACCTGGTCCTATTTGAGGGTGTGTTTTCAGGTGAGCTCCAGCTGTTCCTTGTTGAGCTCCATATTACCTGGTTGGCTAGGTTTAGCCTCTTGGGAATTTTTTCTGTTGTGTTTTTCTGACCCCTCATGTTTAACACTGCTTTGGGACGTCCCAATGGTTAAGATTCTGGAGCTGTGTCCGTCAATGAATGAAAGAGAAAATTGGGTTTTTGTCTTACTGTAAAATCCTTTTCTCTGACGTTTATTGATGGACACAGCACCCACCCCTCTATTGAGTTGTTAATTTTCTTCTGACACTGCTTGCAACAAAACTGAATGCCTATAGCAGAGTGTGGGAGTAAATGCCCTGGGACTGCCCCATCAGCATGGTTAAGCTTTTTCCTGCCTTGTGTCCTTCCCCTGTGGGGGGCAGCATAACCCAATGGTTACGATCCTGGAACTGTGTCCGTCAATGAACATCAGAGAAAAGGATTTTTTACGGTAAGGCAAAAATCCAGTTTTTGCTTTCAATACTCCTTATTACCATCCGTTATAGGGGCAGCCTTCCATGTTGTCTACTTCGCAGACTGTAAAAATATAGTGAAAAGAGTGGCGAGTGCTGCGTTCCCCTACATACTAACAACTCATATTTGAATGTGACAATGTATTTTGTGAGCATTGTCCTGTTCAAGTCTATGGGACATTAGACTGTCACCAACAGTCCAGCACTAGATTTTTACTGGCTGGGATAAGGACAGCGTGGAAATCTAAAACCATAGTGAAAGAAGAGTGCGTGCGGGGGGTTAGCTTAGTCTATTTAGGGGGCTAGGGAAGGGATCTTTTTTTTTTTTTTTAAATGGCTTTATTTGCATGGCAGTTTCTGTGCCAGGGGCAACTACCAACAAGAATCAGTAGATTCTTGTTGGTGGTTTTAATAGAGCTTGCACTCACTGCGTGTGAACAGCTGCAGCTGTCAGATTTGTACAAATCTGCAACTGGCACTGCCACTGTTGCCATATAATCTGCTTGTGATGACCCTGTACACGGTTAGTGTGCTTCCCAGGTCTGTGTTTCTTTGGGCTTTTGGCCACACAAACTGGCCACTGCTAGTCAGCAAGTTTGTATGTGGCCATAGCATAGCCATAGTGTTGCTGCATCTAGAGAAGTGGATGTTGCTTTGAATGCTGCAAACTATCCACAGATAAAGTTATGTGAATGTGGTCCAAGGCTACCTGCGCATGAACATAATTAGGCATGAAATGTGCCTAGTGTAGAAAAGCACATCTTCCTTTCGCTGGAGAGCAGCACATGGGGCGCACTGCCAGCTATAATAGTAATTGGCTGTACACCCCTGTACTCGTATAAATGCTGATGCTTCTTTTCATCAGCATTTACCCACGCATAGGCATACAATTATTTGTGAAATTGTTGTACACGCATGCATGGGTAAATGCCAATGCAACAAAACATTGGTGTTTATATGCATAAATGGGCCTACAGCCATTCATTTCTGTGACTGTCTGTATTCCCTAATTATGGATACCTAGCTATGAGAAAACAAAGAGAGAGAATGTTTTTTAATTACAGAAATATTGGCTCACTGATAAGTGTGTCCTTGTACAGTATAGTAGTATGCACGCAACACTTGGTCGGGACTCCTTTTGCATAAATTACTGCATCAACTGTGGAAACTTCACACTGGACCTCATTCAACGTGGATTCTGTGCCTCCCCGCTCTTCCTCCAAACTCTGGGACCTTGATTTCCAAATGAAATGCAAAATTTTCCACAGTCCGTGTCGGTTTGGGGAGCCATGTCATCTGCTGGTGTTGGTCCACTGTGTTTTTTATCAAGTCCAAAGTCAGTGCAACCCTCTACCAGGAAATTCTAGAGCACCTTATGCTTCCCTCTGCTGACCAGCTTTATGGAGATGCTGATTTCAATTTCCATCATGACTTGGGACCTGCCCACACTGCAAAAAGTACCAATACATGGTTTAATGATCAATGTATCACTGTGCTTGATTGACAAGCAAACTCGCCTGACCTAAACCCCATAGAGAAACTGTGGATATTGTCAAGATGAAGATGAGACACCAGACCCAACAATGCAGACAAGCTGAAGGCTGCTATCAAAGCAACCTGAGCTCCCATAACACCTCAGCAGTGCCACAGGCTGATGACCTCCATGCCATGCCGCATTGATGCAGTAATTCATGTAAAAGTAGTCCCTTCCAAGTATTGAGTGCATACTATACTGTATATGGACATGCTTTTCAGTAAGCCAACTTGTTTACACTAGCCGCCTGCCTTTCTCCCGCTGTCACGTACGATCGTGAGTGAGCGGCGGACATCGGGTCCGCCGCTCACACGCGCGCGCGGGGGGGTCTCCAGAGCCTCACAGGCTAGTGACGTACCGGTACGTCACTTTGCCTGTGAGGGGCTGACCGCCGCAGTATATGTACTTGCGGCGGTCGGCAAGGGGTTAATATAACACTCACACACACTGTGTGTAACGCATCTATATGTAATGATTTTCAGTTTTTGAATTGAATTACTGAAATTAACTTTTTGATAGTCTAATTTTATGAGATAGCCCTGTTGATACAGTCTTTTAAAAAAACACAATTTACTGTACCTGGCTGATGCACCTTCTGTGCTAGGCTGCCTTTAATTTCAAATGCACATTTGGCACCTTTGGTACTGCCGGGCAAAATTGTTTACAACACCACTGCATGGTAGGGGAAGGTGGACAGGACGGGATTCAGGAAGCAGCCTTCCCTCCATGGTGCTGCCCATTATTGACCTTATCCAGCTCCCACTCTGCCATTCAGCATTTCTCTGTCTTCACAGCCTTTCTTAACCAGGATGCTGCAACACCCCTGATTAAACCAAGGGGCATCCCAATTGAAGAATGCGGTCTTATTTTTATTGATCATCACATTCAGAGCTACGTTTGGGCTGCAGCAGTATGAGATATAAATTAAGCTATAATCGCCTAGTAAGTCTGACTCCCAGCTTCTGTTTAAAACTGTTCTGCTGTGTGACCAGAGTTACATTTCTTTATACCATATAAATGGTTCACTTTAGGGATTTAGCATCTGTACCACTTGGATCAAGGAAATTCTCGCATTGCAGTTGACCCGCAGATGCCGTCTCCTTGGGATTATGCACGTGTATCTGTTCCCATCTGTGTCCCTTACTCAACTAGATGTATATCAACGCCAGTTCCTATGTACTAAGACTCTCCAGAGAAAATGTCTTTGTCGTTTCATGTAGGTTTGGAGTTTGGGAATATCGTCATAGCTTAGCCTGGGTATTTGCCAACTTTCCCAGAGGTTATTACATCAAATATATGCATGGTTTCAGCCAAGCAGATCTAATTTTCTTTCAGGCTACCAATAAGCCTTCTAATAAACAATTTATTACTTGTAAACCCACGGAAGAGCTGTAAAATGTGTTGGCACTCATTGTAATATAAGAGACTGACTTGTATATAACCTTCAAAAATCAATACTATATTTTACTGGCTGCCATGTGGAAGTAAAAATGAGAGAGAGGACTTTTGGGGATGTAAGATTGCTCTGCGCTCACTCAGATTGATCCCATAAAATCCTTTTTTTTCCCCAATTGTTTTATATATAGATCTGTCCTTCTCATGTCATTCTTCTAGCTAGACAGTGTGATACCATTTGCAGAGAACTTTTTTATATATATATATATATATATATATATATATAATATATATATATATATATATATATATATATATATATATATATAAAGATATACAAGACCATTGTTCAGCATACTTTAACTAGACATTACATTTATTTATAGTGTGTTAAATAAAAAGCATTATTTTGACGTTATTGATCTTTGGTGGTGGATTTCCTAAAAGCAAAAATAGGTTGTGCATTTTGCAAGGGAATTTCCCCTTAGCTTAGTGTATAAAGTGAGGCTTTGCTGACTTTAATCAACCAATCGTGTGCAAGCAAAATCCAATTTAGTTGTTTACTTGCACATGATTAGGTTTTCTTTGCAAAATCTTCAACATATTCATTAACCTAAGGGAAGTTAAAAAAAAAAAAAAAAAAAAAAAAACACTAGCAGTCTCTAAATGAGGCTTAGGTTGGCCTTACATTATACAATTTTCCTTTAGATTTAACAAAACCATATATTATGAGGTCAAACCTAAACACTTTTTTTCTATTTATATGCAATCATGCAGGCCCTTGCACTACATAATTGATGGTAAATCTAAAGGAAATTGAATAAGAAAATTGTATAATGTATGGCCAGCTTTAGGGTTTCACTCTCTCCTGGTTAGAGTGGCTGATCAACCACCTTCCAGGTGAATGACATGCTTGACATTCTACTGAACCAGTGTACATTAAGTAACCAAATAATCTATTGTTAAGAATGGTAGGAGATCGAGAATTTTTTTTTCTTCTCTTTCGTTCATTGACGGACACAGCTCCTGATCTTCTTAACCATTGGGGTATACTGCCCCCTACAGGATTAGGACTCTCTGCTATAGGTTTTTTTTCTGCCTAGTCAATAGTAAGGATCTAGTTCCTTGCTGGGATCTCTGTTTTTTTCTTTTTGGATAGAAAGTTTTTTCTCCTGTTTTTTTTCCTGTGAGATCTACAATCAACTGCCGAACTGGGCGACAGGCTGGATAATCTAGATCCAGTGGTCACCCCAGTCTTGGCAGCGAGCACGTGCAGACCTCATCTCCACGCTAGGTCGGGCGCAACTAGCCCCACCGGATGGGGGCTGGCCTGCGAGTTAAACGCCTTGCAAGGTCGCATATGGCCGGGTCTCAGCCTGAGTCAGTGTTGCTCGTGGCCTACAGCCCCTCATTTCAATAGAAAGGAGGTTCTCTCTGGAGCGGTGCCCGTCTGGTTCCTGGTATTGTGAGTAGCTGTCCCCCCCTCTCCCCCTGGAGGGTTTTGGGGTGGACGTCGGCCCCTCCTTGGGACGGTCCGACCCCAGAGTTTCCCTCCTTCCCATCAGAAAACCCCATCATCTGTCCCCCCACCCTACCCCTCCCTCCACTTATCCTGGGGCTGTGTGGGTGGTCTGGGGGTGGGGGCAGGGCGCTATGCTGGCGATGCTACAATCGGCTGTGTGGGGGTAGGGATTGTACCTGGTGGGGGCTGCTGCCAGGCCCCCCTGTCCTGCGTGGGCCTGTCCTTGAGGCCTAGGGATCCCTCCTTGATTCCAAAGCACCCCCTTGGGGTCCCTAAGTGATTTGCTAGGCAATACCCCTATGAGGAGTCCCTTCTTAGGAAGTGAAATGTGGAAAAAAGTGCAGCGCTAATAAATACTAGCAATATAAACGTGTATATATATAAACCAAGAAAGGTAAATACAAATAAATAGCAAAATGAATAAAAGTGAACATCAAATCAACAGTCCCATATGTGAAGTGAAAAAAACAGTCCACAACGGTGATAATTGAAGTGCTCACTGGATCCCAACACCAACAAGATATAGAGATATAATGTGCTCACCAGAACGATAGGACTCAAAATGCCATATAGCATATGAGTCAAATCAGCTTGTTGTACAATGGATGGATAATCCGAAAGGGATGACTGAGGTCACTGATGTTGAGGTGAAGAGGTAATAGCAGATATGAACCGTCACACCAGAGAGGCTCTCACTCCGTCAGATGGCCAGAAAGGAACCAAAAAACAAGGGAGCACAAAATAGTGTAACACTGCTAAAATTTTAATTAAATAAAAATACACCAAATTGCACTTACAAACATCTCGTGGTAAAGAGCGTATACAGATGCAAAGGTAGGCTGTCAGCAGCGTGGCCTTGACGCGTTTCAGCATAAATGCTTTTTTCAAAGGCACTATCTTTTGAAAAAAGCATTTATGCTGAAACGCGTCAAGGCCACGCTGCTGACAGCCTACCTTTGCATCTGTATACGCTCTTTACCACGAGATGTTTGTAAGTGCAATTTGGTGTATTTTTATTTAATTAAAATTTTAGCAGTGTTACACTATTTTGTGCTCCCTTGTTTTTTGGTTCCTTTCTGGCCATCTGACGGAGTGAGAGCCTCTCTGGTGTGACGGTTCATATCTGCTATTACCTCTTCACCTCAACATCAGTGACCTCAGTCATCCCTTTCGGATTATCCATCCATTGTACAACAAGCTGATTTGACTCATATGCTATATGGCATTTTGAGTCCTATCGTTCTGGTGAGCACATTATATCTCTATATCTTGTTGGTGTTGGGATCCAGTGAGCACTTCAATTATCACCGTTGTGGACTGTTTTTTTCACTTCACATATGGGACTGTTGATTTGATGTTCACTTTTATTCATTTTGCTATTTATTTGTATTTACCTTTCTTGGTTTATATATATATACACGTTTATATTGCTAGTATTTATTAGCGCTGCACTTTTTTCCACATTTTGCTATTTACAATTTTCTTGTCAGTTGTTTGGTGTAGCAGCTTTTTTATGGTTAGCGCAATATTTTTTGCTTTTCCCTTCTTAAGAAGTGGACTGTTCCACCGGTGGTGGACTCTGCAGTTTCCAGATTGTACAAGGCAACCATGATTCCGGTTGAAGAGTCCCCGGCCTTTAAGGATCCGGCTGACAGGAAGGCGGAGGCTGTGGCCCGCAATATATACATTCTGGCTGGTTCAACACTGAGGACGGTATTCACCATTGCCCTGGTGTCAAACTCTGACTAAGTGGGCTAAGCTTTTACTCTGTGACCTGGAAGGAGAACAGCTCCTGCTGCCTTTGCTGAGCTGGCAGACCAGCTGGTCCAGGGGGCTGCAGTTTATCTGTGATGCCTCTTTGGATGCGGCTCCCCTAGTGATTCGAATCTGTTTCAGCAGTGGTCCTTTGGCGTGTCTTTTGGCTCCAATGCTGGTCTGCAGACCAGACTTCTAAAAAGGCCTTGACTGATCTCCCCTTTCAAGGAGATCGCCCTTTTTGGAGCTACCCTGGATGTCATCATTAAAGGTCTCACGGGAAAGAGTACCTTTGTTCCGCAGGCTACAAAGGGCAAGGACCCCCGTCGACGTGGGCCCTACTTCTCGGCTTATAAGAAGTTTTGTCCCTCAGGGTCGACTGACAAGGGCTTGAAGCCTTTTAGGGCCTCCTCTGGAGGATCCAAACGAACCTGGTCTGGCAAGCAGAGAGCCGGCTTCTCCAGACCCACGGACAAGGGCCCTTCAGCATTAATGTGCACCCTTACCTGTATCGAGGATGGGGGGGACGTCTTCGCTGGTTTCTAGACCCGTGGACTTCCCTGGTACAAGACAAGTGGGTCTACAAAGTAATTCACTCTTGTCCCCTGGCATGGTTCTTTTCTTCCAACTTGCGTCTGTCCCCGGACAATTACAGGTTCTGTTTGGGGCGGTTCAAGATCTGTTACTTCAAAGGGATGATTATCCTGGTTCTGACTTTGGAACGTTTTCAGGGTTTTTACTTAAACTTTTTTACAGTTCCTAGGAAGGAAGGCAAGGTGCGTCCAATCCTGGACCTCAAGACGCTGAACTGCTTTGTGCTGGTGCAGATGTTCAGGATGGATTCCATTCACGTGGTGGTGGCATCCCTGCATCATGGGAATTTTCTTGACTCTATCGACATCAAAAATGTATGTCGTTTTTTTTTCCTCCCAAATAGAGCTTTCTTTTTGGTGGCATTTGTTCACCTCTGCGGTTTTTATTTTTTGCACTAAAAACAAAGAACGACTGACAATTTTGGAAAGAAAAAAAAAAATTACATTCTGCTCTAAACTACATCCAATAAAAAAAGTAAAACCAATTTCTTCATCAATTTAGACCAATTATGTGTTCTGCTACATATTTTTAGTATAAAAAAAAAAAAACCCAATACACCTATATTGATTGGTTTGGGCTAAAGTTATAGCGCCTACAGACTATGGGAAATTATTATTTTTTTTTTTTTTTTATACTAGCAATGATCAGCGACTTATAACGGGATTGCGATCTTGCGGCGGACAAATCCGACACCTAACTGACACTTTTGACAATTGTTTGTGGGACCAGTGACATTATTACTGTGATCAGTGCTAAAAATATGCACTGTCACTTTACTAATGACAATGGCAGGCAAAGGGTTAACATCAGCGAGCAAAGGGTTAAATGTGTGCCTAGGGAGTGCTTACTGTGAGGAAGGTGCTTTTACTACTTTTTCACAGGATCCATATCTTCTGTATTCGCAGAATTACCGCCTGCCTTGTTTACATTGGCAGACTGTAATTCTTTCAGAGTATCGAATGATCGGCGGGACCCGCTGATCAGCTCCCACCATGTTCAGTCACAGCGCCCAAAATCCAGAAGTGCAGAATCGCATATATATATATATATATATATATATATATATATATATATATATATATATATATATATATATATATACCACCATGTTCAGTCACAGCGCCCAAAATCCAGAAGTGCAGAATCGCGTATATATATATATATATATATATATATATATATATACATACACACACTCGCGTGATTCTGCACTGAGCGGCTGCCCTGTAGCGGTAACAAAAAGAAATGATGCATACACATGTACCCAGCATCTTCCCCCTTTTTTTTTTCTTTAAATTTCCCCGTGTGTGAGCACTAGTACATTATTTCTGAGTAGTGATGGCATAATGTTAAACCTTACAATTACTACATTTGGCTGTCATATGTGGCTTTATAATTTGTTGTTAGAATTGTGTGTACAATGTTGCTTGCAGCTGTTGTGTATTGATTACACAGCGGTCTTAAAGCAGAGCTCCAGGAACATTTTTATTTTCCCATGCAGAGAGGGCTGTGCTCGCACTGCATGGGTTAACTGCCCATTTTTGTCTAGGGGATAGCAGAGTGGAGATATACTTTAATCCTCCGATCCTTTGAGCCTACGCCCCCGCATGCTAGCCGTCTTGTGTGTGAACGGACGGTTCCTGCCATCATCAGACCAGCTCTGGGTGTAAGCACGGCAGGAACAGTCCACCGCTGAATGTGGGGGAGCTCAAGTTTTCCAAAGGATTGAGTAAGTATTGCCTTTCGGTGCACTCCTAGACAAATAAGCAATTAGCCCATGCAGTGGTGTAGGCCAGTGTTTCTCAACTCTGGTCCTCAGGGCACACTAACAGCCCAGGTTTGAAAGAAAACTGAAATATATCACAGGTGATATAATTTGCTGCTCAGTGATTGCAGTATTCTCCCCAAGGTAATACTTAAAATCTGGCCTGTTAGTGTGCCCTGAGGAACGGAGTTGAGAAACACTGGTGTAGGCAAAGCTCCACTTTATGGGAGGACAATTTTTTTTTCATGGAGTTCTCCATTTTAAAATAGCTATATACAGATCCATCTTCTCTAGTTCATCACACTGGTTGCACAAGCAAGAAACAATCTATTCCAACATAATTGTTACCAGTTTTAATGGCACAATCTTCCACACGACTAATCGACTTTTGTTGGGCTGGATGTTGCTTGCAGGGTCACCCACAGGTCAAATCTCAGCCGATTCGGCAAGAATTAGCCAAAATTTCAGTCATCCATGGTTAGTTAACCTTAGTGGTTGTGTACACAAGCTTTTGAGATCAGCTAAGGTAGGATTGTGCTTTGCTTCTATTCTGCTGTGCCAGCCAGTCAGGCTGAATTAATGACACAGGTATAGTAAATGCAATGCACAAGCACATCTTAAACTCCCATGTATACTGATGTTATGTAGTATATACAAATTCTGAAAGACTTTAAAGTGGTTGTTAACCTGCAACATTAAATCTGAACAAAGCATATCCAT
This sequence comes from Pelophylax lessonae, assembly GCF_965119305.1. NCBI lineage: Eukaryota > Metazoa > Chordata > Amphibia > Anura > Ranidae > Pelophylax > Pelophylax lessonae. The sequence continues at coordinate 241,331,571 of NC_138771.1, read as the reverse complement.
CGATCGTAGATAGATATGCTCAATTAAGTGGATTGTTCATCTCTGAATATCACCTGAGGCCAGTCACTTTACTGGGTATATGTAAGGGTTTACAACCACCTTATAGTAAACCTTACTCATTTTCTTGCTTCTTCAGAATAGACACCAGCTCCTGACTCAGCATGCCAGCCCTAGCAAGTTAATATAAAAAATGATTATACTGAGGGGGGATGCTTTTAAGGAGGTTGCTCCCTAGTCCTATTGACTAATACTGCATCCTAATATGCTCATGGTAGATTCATATGTATATCTATTGTTACAGAATGCTATTGGGTTATGCAAATATGATCCTATGTTCTGTTTTTCACCTGATTCACAATAATTTTTTTTTCCCCCTCTTTTCTCCCCATAGTATTCCTTTGGAGATGACCTCATCCGCTCTTTATTATATCCTTTAGAACTGGAATTGCAGAAAACTGTGCACACATACTGTGGCAAGATATACAAACTGTTCACCAGACAGCTGACAAATAGCATTGACGACTTTTATGCACAGAGATCAAATGCAAGGTGATGCTTTTGGCAGAGCTCTATTATGTGTGGACTAAATGGAATTGCACAAAGAACAGAACGGCAGCAATCATATGCTTCTGTTCAGAGGAAGCACTACATGCTGTGTACACTGTTACTGGAAACCATTGTGTCAGGCCATCAAAATGAACAAAAGCTTTCAACATATCCTTGTGTGTTCTCATAATATAGTACAGATAGCGGGATATGTTGTACATTTAAGTGTAAATAATTTTTACTATTTCCTGTAGCTTGTATTCAAGCCAAATAAAAGGTATTGATGGTGTTTGTGGGAAAGGAAAGAATATTAGAAAAAACGACGGTTATCCGAACTGCAGCTGATTAACACCATATTGTACTGCTGTATAGCAATGTTGTGTGAATTTTTCTACTAGTAAATGGTTAGCCAGACCTATCCCCAGGGACCACTAATAGTGCTTGTGTTCCATCTCTTCTCAGGATCAGAAGGGTGTTTTTAAGAGTGATGGTTTTACACACTAAACAGGTTTTTGTGTATCTATGTGTAGCATGGGATTGCACAGAAGGCAGGATTACACCTCCCTGCTTTTATAAAGAGATTTTAATGAGCTTTGAAGGAAGAAAATAGAAAAAATAATTTCCTTTAAAGGTTTCAGTGTATATCACTCATGTTCCATCATAACGGTCTTTTAATAATGCTCCATTTCCTTTCTGAACAAATCAACAGGAGGACACTGTTTATATGCCCACAGACATATTTTTGCTATCTGCAAAATATGGAAAATAGATTTTAATGGTGTTGAAGGAAATGTTTAGAAAAATGATATACTCTGAATGTAGGAGGAAGACACTGTGTCAGAATATGATAAAACCCAACTCCAGGCACATTGATGATTTACATTTTTTTAAACCCTAGTGGTTGTAAACCTCTGAAGTGAAAAATAAAGCATATCTGTTTACAGTGTACCTCCATCCAGAGCACTTAGAGTGATTTCTGTGTGCTGCCTGCCTGCCTAATTATCTGCATGAGTCATTTCTGACAGCTAATGCCAAGTTCAAGAAGAAGACGTGGATGGGGAGCTCCAGCACACAGCCTGTGCTTGACAGCCTCGGCTGTGCAGGTTTACCAATAAATTTGTGTGGAGAGGGGTGTGTCTGTTCCCTCCACTCAGAGCTGAGGCTACAGTCATCTCTCTGCTCTACGATGTACAGTGTGTGACCACAGGGCCATTCCCACAGCATGCTAGAACTAAGAGATACTGTGTAAAATGTGTGATTTAGGAGGCTTAGAGAAGAGGTGGTGGTAGATAAACAGGCACAACTTATGAAGGAGTATTTTTCATCTCCATTATATTAGGCTAGTCATTTCATTTGGTATATGTAAGGTTTACAGCCAATGTAATATACTATTTTTTTTTTATATATATATAGTTCCCCTTATAACAATAAGGCATTTTCTTACTTGAATACTCTTGTCTAAGCTACACTGAGGGCCAATGGCAGTCATGTTTCCAACTCTCAGCCATACCAGAGCAGTTTCTAATATTAAAAACTGGTCCACTGTTGTACTTCCTCCTCCTCTGCTTAGCCATTCACAAACCAAAGCCCTGTTATTATGCGTAATCGGGTTAGAAAATAGTTCCTTAATAAAGGGGAGTTGCATAAAATATTTTTACTTACTATATATAGTAAAACACATGTCGTTTTTAACTGTATCTTGTATTGAGGCAATGTTGGCATATTTTATGATTTCGTTAATGAGAAATCACAGGACCTGTTTCTCAGTATGCCAGCCCCCCACATCAGCCCAAATATAGGTGGCAGATGCTCTTTTTTTTTTTTTTTTTATATCACTCTATGTGAGAGCAGACTTGTGGACACTAGCATGCAGCTATAAGTGGTATTGCTTTTAGCATTGCTGCAAATATGGTTTTTAGTATGTGGTTGATCCCTACATTATGTCTCATGGTTAGGGACTGCATTAGGCACCCATACATATCTAAACAATAGGATTACCCTTGTGCATGAGTTCTACATTTAAATGAAATATAAATATATTTTGTTATTTATGAATACTTAAGGATAAGTGTGGGCTACATAGAAAAAAAAAACTTGCATACTCGCCTATATGGCTGCAGCTGTTCTCCAATGGATCGAACAGTGAGAACTGAGCGATCACTTGACCGCTGATCATTTGTTCAGTCCGCTCTGAGCTCTGCCTTTTGAGCACTCACTGGAGAGCATGGCTAGGAAGGGGGTGGGAGCGGCTGGCTCAAAGTCTCAGGCATCTGGGTGTATCCTGACATTATTGTGATCACATTATTAGTGGCTCTGTGATGACAGCAGGCTTTATCCCACTGTCTGCTGATTCTGGGTCCCAGGAGAGCACAAGTGCACTCTTGTGTTCTAGATGAGAAGTATGGCCAAAAAAACATTTGACCTTGCTCCTTTTTTAACTATAGCTACCAATGCTAAATATTGATTTCTTTTCTTCATTGAATGCAAAATTTTTGCCATATACTTTTAATTAAAGATTGTTCTGTTTCTGATCAAAATATTATCAGTCTCATTTAATATAGTGCAAAGTACAGTAACCTACAGCAATTGGATCTGTTTCTGTGGTTTAAACATTATGAGCGATGTATATTTTATTGCTATGGTTTCTTTGTTTTGCACTTCGTTATTGTACTATTCATGTCTACTATTCATGTCTAGCTAAGGGTGTATAAATGAGTGCAGAGTTAAAGTAAAGATGAAGGTTTTCTACCTTCATGAATTCTATGCATGAAGATAAAAAAAAAACACCTGTGTGCTGCTCCACCCACAGCCCCTTTAATACTCACCTGAGCCCCCTCTCGATCCAGCAATGTGCACAAGAGCCTCGGCTGTTCTGTGAACTCCCTCTCCTAATTGGGTGAGACAGTCAACAGCCAGTAAGCCAATGAGGAGAAAATGAAGGGCGGAGCTGAGCTGCAGCTCTGTGTCTTATGGACGCATAAAGTGGGGCTCGGGAGCGAGCACACACCAGTGCCCCCACTGCATGCAGCTGGCTATTTGACGCACTGGTGGGGGAAAGGAGCCAGGAGTGCTGGAGGGGGACCCAAGAAGAGGAAGATTGAAGCTGCTCTATGCAAGACCATTGCCAGGGCAGGTAAGTATAATACATATGTTTTGTTTTTTTTTTTTTAACTAAACATTTTACTACTACTTTAAGATAATCTGATTTTTGTTAACTGCATGCTTGTTCTGAGTATGTGACTGGGAAATGACATAAATCCAGGACATCTATTTTTTCAATAAGGTTTACATTGGAGCAAGAAAATCTAGACACGTTGGCCCAGTTGGATTCACCTTGTGCATGGTGACAGGTGGGGAGGGCCAAGGAAGATGAGGATTTTAAAGTGTAACTCCACTTTTGTTGGGAAAAAAAAAAACATTCCTCTGACTTGTATCTTAGGCAGACTTCTGGGAAAATTGGTGAGTAGGAAATTGATTCTGGGGTGTGGTCAGTGTACAGAACAGCTCCAGGTAGCCATATTGCATTTTCAGAAAATTAAAACAGCTGCAGATTGAAAAGGAAAAGTATTTTTTAATCAATTACAATATGATTTGTGTTGCTATTGTATACGCTATATTGTTTTTTCTTTATTTACTCTCCCCCCCCCATGAAAGTTGAGTTACCCTTTTTAAGGTTAAAATTTTAATTTGCATGATGTCAGATGTGAGGGATTGTATTTTTCACCCTCTTTAAATTGTGTATGTTATGTCAAACTAAGATCAGACCTAGTGTCTGTAACATTTGCTGAAATGTAAATGTAGCAAATTTTACTAACACTTGTATTTTCTTTGGAAGGATGTATAACTCCATAAATAAGGTTAATAAATTAGAAGTAGCGAGAAAGGATTCACCTTTTTCCTGGAAAAGCTCTGATTTTTCTTTTTCTTTCCTTTACCTTCTCTTTTTTTTTTTTTCCCCATCCTTCAAAACAGCTTTTTATTACATGTTATTTTATCGAGGATTCTATAATTCATGGTCTTTAAAAATTGAGTTTTTTTTAACCTAGTCTGCATGTAACCCATTTGATTTAATTGTAACCCAGTTTGCTGTTTAATGGGTGACAATTTTTATCACATAATTTTTTTTTTTCCCCGTTCCCCATGATAGTATTTATTTCTGTCAAAATATCAGAAATTTTCTGTAATAGTTTACAATGTGCCTGAGCTCTTAGGGTTAGTGTGGGGAGATAAGGTGAAGGGATAAGTTTAGGTGTTGGGTTAATTTTTAAGGTACCTTTTTAAGGGTTACATTGCTAGTAAAAGTCAGCATAGGGGCTATTACTTTTTTTTTGGGTGTGGCACATTCATTATAAATGCCCTGAGAGCTTATGCCCATCTCAGACAAAGAATTCAATTCTCATTATTCACGTTAGAAGAGGAAAGTAAGCTCCCTATAAGTTTCTAGGGGCAACACCTTATTTTTTGCTTTCCTCACATTTTTTTTTAGTGCAATGTCTAGCTTGGCACAATTCTTTTAATTTTTAATTGTAATCAATTGACGACTTTCTGCAACAAATAAAAGCATAAAATATGGGAGTCTCCTTTTATTCTCCACCTAACTGGGACCACACGTTTTCCCTCATTTTAAATATGATTTTAAGCTCCACTAATGAACAGTGTTGTTGTATTGGCATGTCAGTATAGGGGCCAAGCACAACAAGTGTATTAGTATTTTAGCTAATTTTACTATAACAGTACTGCGCAGCCCCAGGACCTTACACATCTAACACATATCTCTGTCCTGACTGTTTTTCTTGAAAATGCGATATCACTGTTTTAGTTTTTGGGACATTTCTTACTGTGAGGAAAGAGGTTTTATTTCGTCTTGTGACATTTTGTGCCTTGTATGTTAGGTATTTTCATGTTTACTGTATATATGTTATGACAATCATTGTTAACTTTTGGGAATTTGTATAATTTTTTGGTTGTTTTTTCATATATGAGCCTTATTCGATGGAAAAGTAGTTTCAAGTTTATTTTACATAACATGGAATTTCTCATGTCTTCTTATGTCATGTCTTCAGCTCTTGAATTCTTTCCTGGGTCTTCTGGAATGGAAATATATTTTCAATTGTTTTATCAAATGTTCATTAAAAACAAATGCTTATCTCGTGTGTTTTTTATTTTTTCTTCTAAAGCATATTAAACGCAGAAACAAATATTTTGCCGTTTACCAGTCCCTACCAGATGTTATAGTGGCTGACAATTAAACATAGGTAGTTTGGCGCTAATACATGGGGATCTACAAATGGGGCTGAAAATTTTATTATATATTTATTTATATATATATATATATATATATATATATATATATATTAGTCCCCTGAAGCAGGGCTAACCTTCAAAGGGGAGGGGAAAATGCTTCCCCAAAACATCTAAAAGAACAGAGAGAAGAGAAAGACACCTCGTAGTGTAGACTGTAAGTAAGTTAATTTAAGAATAAAAGAGTAAAACTCAGTTGGTGTTATAGAATACAAGCTTTTCGGGTATTCCCCTTTGGCCAGGGGTCGTTGAGAGTAGTAGGGGCAGGTATGCCATTCTGGTGCTGTATCTCTCCCTGGTCTTGCTGAATCCGGCTGGCGATCGGTGTAGAAGGAAAACAGCTGAGACCGAGGGTTGGTACGCACCCTGGGCCGCAGCATCGACCTCTGACGTCACTAGTATGACACGTTTTGGAGCATGTGCAGTAGGTGGAATATTACAATGCGCACTCCTTTCTCAAGCTCGAGCTATACTCCCTCTCTCTCTGCTATAGGTACTCGGTTTTTTTTCTACCTAGTCAGGAGTAAGGACCTAGTTCCTTGCTGGGATCTCTGGTCCTGACAAATATTTTCTTTTTAGATAGAACTTTTTTTTTTTTTCTTGTAAGATCTACGATCAACTGCCAGGCTCGGTGACAGGCTGCATTATCTAGATCCAGTGGTCACCCCAGTCTGGCCAGCAAGCGCACGCAGACATCAGCTCCATGCTAGGTCAGCCGCCTAATAGCCCCACTGGACAGGGGCTGGCCTGCTAGTTAAACACCTCATGATGTTGCATAGGACCAGGTTTCGGCCCGAGTTGCAGCATTTCTCCTAGTCGACAGCCCCCCCATTTTGATGGAGAGGAGTTCTGTCTTGAGCGGTGCCCACCCTGTTACTGGTATGGTAGCTAGCTGTCCCCCCCTCTTCCCCTGGAGGGTTTTGGGGTGGATGTGGGCCCCTCCTTGGTATGGTCAGACCCCCAGGTTCCCCTCTTTCCTATCAGGCACCCCACTTTCATCTGTTCCACAAATCCATCCTCCCCTCCACTTATGCTGGGGCTGTTTGGGTGGTCTGGTCCACCTCCTGTTATGGGGGCAGGGCGCTATACTGGCAATGGGGGCTGGGAAGGGTGCTCCGCTGGTGACCAAATGATCGACTGTGCAGGGGGGGTGCACCTGATGGGGGCCCCTGTCCTTCCTGGGTCTGTTCCTGAGGCCTAAGGATCCCTACTGGGTCCCTGGAAGGCTTGTGGTGCCTCCGTTTTGTTGTAGCCTGTGGGTTTCTATGCACAGTGCCCATGTTTGTGTAGTCCGGGAGCCATTTTGTGGTGGTTTGCCACTGAAAATAGCGTCCATAACAGTGGAGCCCTGTGGGTGGCGATTTCGGCGTTGGGAGCCCCTCCTCATCCCCTGGTGCTGACTCCTTTTACTTCCTGATTGTCAACGCGTGCAGTGCAGATTATCCTGGTGGCTGCAGATGCCTGTTTTTGCTGGATGGTGGAGTTCTCTCCCTCTCTGCTAAGAATCTCTTGGTGCTCTGTGCCTGGCAACAGGGTGGTGCTGCCAGTGCGGTGGGGGTGTCCCTTGCAGTGGTTTCCACCTGTTTTGTGGGGTTCCCCTGGCGACTCATGGAGTCTTTGGAGCACAGCTTCTCACCTGATTCCCCTCTCTGAGGCTGCGAGGCCCTCTGGGTCTCAACCATCCTTTGATGCACTGATGGCGGTCTTGGTGTCCTGGGTGGAGGTTGGTTTCAGGCGATAGGCTAGCAAAAAGTGCCCCTCGCCTTCCCCTGCCTCATCAGATCCTAAATTTGATTCAGCCGCCTCGTACGTGGGTCACCCTGCTGCTTCTGCAACCACACACCCATAATCCTCTGATAGTGTGCATGATTCCTCCACGTCTGCAACTGTATACGAAAAGGTGCTGGTAGAAGCACTGATTGTATCTGTATCTGTGCATGAAACCTTGCAGAGGGAGAACACAGCTGCGACGCAGGCACAGGTTCCCTTTAGCACTCACAAGCCATCCAGAGCAGGAAAGGTGTTTCTTTTCCCCAACTATTTTGACAGCATTGTCACTAAAGAGTGGGAATGACCAAAGCAACCCCTTGGGGTCCCTAGGTGCTTTACTAGACTTTACCCTTATGAGGAGTTCCTTATTAAGAAGTGGACTGTTCCAACGGTGGTGGAACCTCTGGTTTCCAGATGGAACAAGGCAACCATGATTCCGGTTGAAGAGTTCCCGGCCTTTAAGGATCCGGCTGAAAGGTACGCGGAGGCTGGTTCGGCACTGAGGCCGGTATTCACTATTGCCCTGGTGTCGCAAACCCTGACAGAGTGGGCTAAGCTTTTATGCTGTGACCTGGAGGGAGACAAGACAAGTGGGTCCACAAAGTCATTTGATCTGGCTACAAGATCAAGTTTTGCTTTTGCACCCTGGCAAAGTTCTTTCCTTACAACTTGCACCTCTCCCTGGACCGCTTACAGGGTCTGTTTGTGGTGATACAAGACCTGTTACTTCAAGGGGTAATTGTCCCGGTTCCGACTTTGGAAGGTTTTCAGGGTTTTTACTCAAACCTGCTTACAATTCCCAGGAAGGAAGGCAAAGTCTGTCCAATCCTGGACCTCAAGGCACTGAACTGCTTTGTGTGGGTGCATAAGTTCAGGATGGAGTCTATTCACACGGTGGTGGCATCTCTGCGTCAGAGGGATTTCCTTGCTTCTATCGACATCAGCGCTTTCTCCTCTTTTCTGTGGGAGAGGAGTGTTATCAGTTTGAGCTGTTACCCTTTGGTCTCCCCTCTGCTCCACAAAAGTGTTAGCCCTGGTGCTAGCTTTGTTACGTCAACGGAGGATCACGGTGCTGGGCTACTTTGATGATCTCCTTCTGTTAGCTGAGTCTTCTACTGCTCTGGTGGAAAACGTGGAGATCACAATATGAACTCGGCGCTGGTTCTGTCCACAAGGTTGGACTATCTGGGCCTGACTCTGGACTCAGCCTTAGCCAAGGTGCTCCTTCTGGACAAACTCCAGAAATTGCAGGCTGCAATTCGTCTCCTGCTGTCCAGAAGATGGTCATCCCTCCTGATGTACATTGCGTGGTGTGATTCTCTTGGAGTTCACCCTTGCTCCTTCTCAGGGGCTCGAAGCTTGACCTTCCTTCACTGGGGGGGAATGAACAGAAATTGGCCTTGTGTACCAAGGGCCAGGTGTCTGCTTTGGCGGTCGTCTTCTAACGATCTTTGGCTGCGAACTCCCTGGTGCCTACCTTTCTTCAGGCTGTCTTGACATTTGGTTGCTCCAGTGCAGTCTCCGTTGCCGCCTTGGGACCTCAATTTGGTGCTTTCTGCCCTCCAGAAGTCTTCCTTTTGAGATTCTTCTGGAGATTTCTCTGCTTACGCTGTCCCAGAAGGTGGTCTTTTTGGTGGCTTTCACCTCTGCGAGCAGAGTGTCTGAATTGGCGGTGCTATCCTGTCATTCACTTACCTGGTGATTCAGAGATAAGATGGTTCTTCGCCCCTGTCCGTCGTTCCTTCCAATGGTTTTCTCTGATTTTCATTTGAATGAAGATATTGTGTTGCCTTCCCTGTGTTCCAGACCTAAACATCCAAAGGAAATTGCCTCGCATGCTTTAGATGTGGTCTGGGTAATTAGGGTGTACCTCGCAGCTACGGAGTCTTTCAGGATCAGGCTCCCTATTGGTGCTCGCAGATGGGCCTCATAAAGGGTTTTCTGCTTCCTCTGTGTCCATTTCCAGATGGATCAGACAGTGATTCAGGCCTATTCCATCAAGGGTCAAGTTCCTCCTTTCCCTAAGATGCACTCTGCTAGGGCGCTTAGTGCCTCCTGTCATCAGGTGTCAGTGACGCAGGCTTGCAAGGTGGCCACCTGGTCATTGGTGCACACAGTTTTATAAAGTGGATGTGTTGGCATCTGCGGATGCTTCTTTTGGCCCCAAGGTTTTGCAGGCTCCTGTTGAGAGGATCTGATGCTCTTTGAGGGTGTATTGTTTTTTTCAGGTGGGCTCCAGTTTTGGTTGAGCTCCTGTTGCCTGGTTGGCTACTGTTTAGCCTTGGGAATTTTTTCAATGTTTGGAAGTCTTTCCTCATAGCTGAAGTCCTCCATTTCCTTTATTAGCTTAGTTGCCCTTCTTTGGACTCTCTCTCCAGTTCTAGCACATCCTTCCTGAAGACTGTTGCCCAGAAACTGGACGATATACTCGAGATGCGGCCGGACCAGAGTCTGGCAGAGTGGGAGAATTATCGCTTTTTCTCTGGAGTGAATACTTTTTTTCTTTTAATATATATATATATATATATATATATACACACACACACCTCGGTTCACGAACTTAATTTGTGAATTGACTCTGGTCGCGAACTGAATTGGTTGTGAACCGAGGCACATTTTCCCATAGGGTTCAATGTAAATCCGGTTAATCCGTTCTGACCTTTTTTTTTGGGGGGGTTTTTGAAGCACAAAAATATGAAACAAATTACAATACGCATTAGTACAGTATAATAATGTATAAACAGAGAACACTAACCTTGCTTTAGATGACTTTGGCATTGGAGGAAGGCAGGTGGGAGGCTGTGAAATAAAATACAGTAAGTACAGTATTGAACAGTACTTTATGTGCTAAATAGCACACCAAAAAGCAAAAAGTGTCTTCACAGTACTTCTTTCTGTGTCTCTTCTTCTCTCCACGATCTTCCTACAGGAATTCCTGACCATGTGACAGCCTGGAAATAGCATTAAAATGGCCACAGCTCCTGTTTGTGAACCGAAGCATATTTTTATGAACTTTTCTGTTCGTGAACCGAGGTATCACTGTGTGTGTGTGTGTGTGTGTGTGTGTGTGTGTGTGTATGTATGTATGTATGTATATATATATATATATATATATATATATATATATATATAGTGGGAGGTTAGCTCATAGGGATCACCTTTCCCAGGAAAATAAGGCCAGCATGCAGGCATTTCTTTAAAGTCTGGTGGATTGCCAGCTTTATTTAGCAGAGGTTTGCAAATATACAAAAACAATCAAATAAATCCTTGCCGTCCGGCGCTAAACTAAACAACGGTTTTACTCACTATACATTGTGGGGCTGGTCCCCATCACCCACAAAAACACATGGTAAAGCAAACCTGTTCTTTTGAAAGTCCAAACAGAGCTCCTCTCTCAGATTCCCTTCTGAGTCTCAGGCCAGAGCATTTCTGTGCTCTTTTCCTGTTCATTTAAAGTCCACCTCAGGTAACTCACAATCTTTGGACCGGAACCTAGACTGTCACGGAGGCTGGAAAAACTGGGGCCGGATTCCGGTTCAGTCTCTCACTACAGAACGTATGCGAGGTGAAAAATAGCGATTATCTACTACCTTACCTCGCATACCGTCACTATATATATATATATATATATATATATACATACATACATACATACATACACACAGTGGGTACGGAAAGTATTCAGACCCCCTTAAATTTTTCACTCTTTGTTATATTGCAGCCATTTGCTAAAATCATTTAAGTTCATTCTTCTTCCTCATGAATGTACACATAGCACCCCATACTGACAGAAAAACACAGAATTGTTGACATTGTTGCAGATTTATTAAAAAAGAAAAACTGAAATATCACATGGTCCTAAGTATTCAGACCCTTTGCTCAGTATTTAGTAGAAGCCCCCTTTTGATCTAATACAGCCAGGAGTCTTTTTGGGAAAGATGCAACAAGTCTTTCACACCTGGATTTGGGGATCCTCTGCCATTCCTCCTTGCAGATCCTCTCCAGTTCTGTCAGGTTGGATGGTAAACGTTGGTGGACAGCCATTTTTAGGTCTCTCCAGAGATGCTCAATTGGGTTTAAGTCAGGGCTCTGGCTGGGCCATTCAAGAACAGTCACGGAGTTGTTGTGAAGCCACTCCTTCGTTATTTTAGCTGTGTGCTTAGGGTCATTGTCTTGTTGGAAGGTAAACCTTCGGCCCAGTCTGAGGTCCAGAGCACTCTGGAGAAGGTTTTTGTCCAGGATATCCCTGTACTTGCCCGCATTCATCTTTCCCTTGATTGCAACCAGTCGTCCTGTCCCTGCAGCTGAAAAACACCCCCACAGCATGATGCTGCCACCACCATGCTTCACTGTTGGGACTGTATTGGACAGGTGATGAGCAGTGCCTGGTTTTCTCCACACATACCGCTTAGAATTAAGGCCAAAAAGTTCTATTTTGGTCTCATCAGACCAGAGAATCTTATTTCTCACCATCTTGGAGTCCTTCAGGTGTTTTTTTTTTAGCAAACTCCATGTGGGCTTTCATGTGTCTTACACTGAGGAGAGGCTTCCTTCGGGCCACTCCTCTGCCATAAAGCCCCGACTGGTGGAGGGCTGCAGTGATGGTTGACTTTCTACAACTTTCTCCCATCTCCTGACTGCATCTCTGGAGCTCAGCCACAGTGATCTTTGGGTTCTTCTTTACCTCTCTCACCAAGGCTCTTCTCCCCCCGATAGCTCAGTTTGGCCGGACGGCCAGCTCTAGGAAGGGTTCTGGTCGTCCCAAACGTCTTCCATTTGAGGATTATGGAGGCCACTGTGCTCTTAAGAACCTTAAGTGCAGCAGAAATCTTTTTGTAACCTTGGCCAGATCTGTGCCTTGCCACAATTCTGTCTCTGAGCTCTTCAGGCAGTTCCTTTGACCTCATGATTCTCATTTGCTCTGACATGCATTGTGATCTGGAAGGTCTTATATAGACAGGTGTGTGGCTTTCCTAATCAAGTCCAATCAGTATAATCAAACACAGCTGGACTCAAATGAAGGTGTAGAACCATCTCAATGATGATCAGAAGAAATGGAAAGCACCTGAGTTAAATATATGAGTGTCACAGCAAAGGGTCTGAATACTTAGGACCATGTGATATTTCAGTTTTTCTTTTTTAATAAATCTGCAACAATGTCAACAATTCTGTGTTTTTCTGTCAGTATGGGGTGCTATGTGTACATTCATGAGGAAGAAGAATGAACTTAAATGATTTTAGCAAATGGCTACAATATAACAAAGAGTGAAAAATTTAAGGGGGTCTGAATACCTTCCATACCCACTGTGTATATATATATATATATATATATATATATATATATATATATATATATATATATACACACACACACACACAACTGCAAGAAAAAGTATGTGAACCCTTTGGCATGATATGAATTTCTGCACAAATTGGTCATAGAATGTGATCTGATCATCATCATCTAAGTCACAACAATAGACAATCACAGTCTGCTTAAACTAATAACACACAAAGAATGAAATGTTGCCATGTTTTTATTGAACACACCATGTAAACATTCACAGTGCAGGTGGAAAAAGTATGTGAACCCCCTAGACTAATGACATCTCCAAGAGCAGTTGTTTGGAAGAAACACACAACACTATAAATGGAGAAAGTTCAGCACTGCTGCTACTCTCCCTAGGAGTGGCCGTCTTGTAAAGATGACTGCAAGAGCACAGTGCAGACTGCTCAAGGTGAAGAAGAATCCTAGAGTGTAAGCTAAAGACTTACAAAAGTCACTGGCAAAAGCTAACATCCCTGTTAGCGAATCTACAATACGTAAAACACTAAACAAGAATGGATTTCATGGGAGGATACCACAGAGAAAGCCACTGCTGTCCAAACAAAACATTGCTGCACATTTACAGTTTGCACAAGAGCACCTGGATGTTCCACAGTAGTACTGGCAAAATATTTTGTGGACAGATGAAACCAAAGTTGAGTTGTTTGGAAGAAACACACAACACTGTGTGGCGACCAACCACTGTGTAGGACTCCAACATCAAAACCTCATCCCAACTGTGAAGTATGGTGGTGGGTGCATCATGGTTTGGAGCTGATTTGCTGTGTCAGGGCCTGCACGGATTGCTATCATCGAAGAAAAATGAATTCCCAAGTATATCAAGACATTTTGCAGGAGAACTTAAGGCCATCTGTCTACCAGCTGAAGCTCAACAGAAGATGGGTGTTGCAACAGGACAATGACCCAAAGCATAGAAGTAAATCAACAACAGAATGGCTTAAACAGAAGAAAATACACCTTCTGAAGTGGTCCAGTCAGAGTCCTGACCTCAACCAGATTGAGATGCTGTGGCATGACCTCAAGAAAGCGATTCACACCAGCCATCCCAAGCATATTGCTGAACTGAAACAGTTCTGTAAAGAGGAATGGTCAAGAATTACTCCTGACCGTTGTGCACGTCTGATCTGCAACTACAGGAAACGTTTGGTTGAAGTTATTGCTGCCAAAGGGGGTTCAACCAGTTATTAAATCCAAGGGTTCACATACTTTTTCCACCTGCACTGTGAATGTTTACGTGGTGTGTTCAATAAAAACATGGCAACATTTCATTCTTTGTGTGTTATTAGTTTAAGCAGACTGTGATTGTCTATTGTTGTGACTTAGATGATGATGATCAGATCACATTTTATGACCAATTTGTGCTGAAATCCATATTATTCCAAAGGGTTCACATACTTTTTCTTGCAGCTGTATATATACATACAGTTGGGCAAAAAAGGATTTAGTCAGCCACCTATTGTGCAAGTTCTCCCACTTAACCACTTGCCGACCGCCGCACGACTATCTACGGCGGCGGTCAGCCCCTCACAGGCAAAGTGACGTAGGGCTACGTCACTAGCTTGTGAGGGTCTAGGGAGCGAGCGCGCGCCGCCGGAGGCGCGCTCCCGCGTGGTCACGGACCCCCCCGCGCGTGTGACCGGCGGACCCGATGTCCGCCGGCCACTCTGCGATCGGCGGGGGAGAGGGAGAAAGTCAGGCAGCTTGTGTAAACAAGCTGCCTGTCATTCTCCCCTCTGTATGAGAGATAATCATATGGATCTACTATGTAGATCCGTTGATCACTCTGCATACAGCTGAAGCCACAGCCAATCACAGTTAGAATCACGCCCCTAGGGACACACACAGCCCCTCCCTCTCAAATAAAGTTAACCCCTTCACTACCAGTGTATTTTTACAGTAACAGTGCATATATATAGCACTGATTACTGTAGAAATGTCACTGGTAACCCCAAAAGTGTCAAAAATGTCAGTCAAGGGTCCGATCTGTCCGCCGCAATGTCGCAGTACCGCAAAAAAATCGCAGATCGCCGCCATTTCGCGTTAAAAAAAAAACAACAAAAATGACAAAAATCTTTCCCTTAGTTAGTAAACGCAATAACTTTTGCGCAAACCAATCAAAATACGCTTTTTGCAATTTTTTTTTATCAAACATAGGTAGCATAAAACAAATTGGCCGAAAATGTTAAAAAATTTTGATTTTTACATTTTTTTGGGGGGGAATTTCATATAAAAAAAAGGGGAAAATATTGCTATTTTTGCAAAATTTACGCTCTTTTTTTGTTTATAGCACGTGATCAAAAAATCGCACAGGTGATCAAATACCGCCAAAAGAAAGCTCTGTTTGTGGGAAAAAAAGGACGCCAAATTTCGTTTAGGTACAGCGTCGCATGACCGCGCAATTGTCCGTTAAAGTCACGCAGTGCCGAATCGCAAAATACCCCCTGGTCAGGAAGGGGGTAAAATCTTCCGGGGCTTAAGTGGTTAAAAAGATGAGAGAGAGGCTTGTAATTTTCATCATAGGTACACTTTAACTATGAGAGACAGAATGGGGGGAAGAATCCAGGAAAACACATTGTAGGAATTCTAATAAATTAATTGGTTAATTCCTTGGTAAAATAAGTGTCTGGTCACCTACAAACAAGCAAGATTTCTGGCTCTCACAGACCTCTAACTTCTTCTTTAAGAGGCTCCTCTGTCCTCTACTTGTTACCTGTATTAATGCCACCTGTTTGAACTTGTTATCAGTATAAAAGACACCTGTCCACATCCTCAAACAGTCACACTCCAAACTCCACTATGGCCAAGACCAAAGAGCTGTCGAAGGACACCAGAAACAAAATTGTAGACCTGCACCAGGCTGGGAAGACTGAATCTGTAATAGGCAAGCAGCTTTTGGTATGAAGAAATCAACTGTGGGAGCAACTATTAGAAAATTCAAGACATACAAGACCACTGATAATCTCCCTCGATCTATGGCTCCACGCAAGATCTCACCCCGTGGGGTCAAAATGATCACAAGAACGGTGAGCAAAAATCCCAGAACCACACGGGGGGACCTAGTGAAAAGAGAGCTGGGACCAAAGTAACAAAGGCTACCATCAGTAACACACTACGCCGCCAGGGACTCAAATCCTGCAGTGCCAGACGTGTCCCCCTGCTTAAGCCAGTACATGTCCGGGCCCGTCTGAAGTTTGCTAGAGAGCATTTGGATGATCCAGAAGAGGATTGGAAGAATGTCATATGGTCAGATGAAACCAAAGTAGAACTTTTTGGTAAAAACTCAACTTGTCGTGTTTGGAGGAGAAAGAATGCTGAGTTGCATCCAAAGAACACCATACCTACTGTGATGCATGGGGGTGGAAACATCATGCTTTGGGGCTGTTTTTCTGCAAAGGGACCAGAATGACTGATCCGTGCAAAAGAAAGAATGAATGGGACCATGTATCGTGAAATTTTGAGTGAAAACCTCCTTCCATCAGCAAGGGCATTGAAGATGAAACATGGCTGGGTCTTTCAGCATGACAATAATCCCAAACACATCGCCCGGGCAACGAAGGAGTGGCTTCGTAACAAGCATTTCAAGGTCCTGGAGTGGCATAACCAGTCTCCAGATCTCAACCCAATAGAAAACCTTTGGAGGGAGTTGAAAGTCTGTGTTGCCCAGCGACAGCCCCAAAACATCACTGCTCTAGAGGAGATCTGCATGGAAGGATGGGCCAAAATACCAGCAACCGTGTGTGAAAAACTTACAGAAAATGTTTGACCTCTGTCATTGCTAACAAAGGGTATATAACAAAGTATTGAGATGAACTTTTGTTATTGACCAAATACTTATTCTTCACCATAATTTCCAAATTAATTCTTTAAAAATCAGACAATGTGATTTTCTGGATTTTTTTTCTCATTTTGTCTCTCATAGTTGAATTATCCCTATGATGAAAATGACAGGCCTTTCTCATCTTTTTAAGTGGAAGAACTTGCACAATTGGTGGCTGACTTAATACTTTTTTGCCCAACTGTATATGTGTGTGTATATATATATATATATATATATATATATATACAGTGCTTTGCAAAAGTATTCGGCCCCCTTGAACTTTTCGACCTTTTGCCACATTTCAGGCTTCAAACATAAAGATATAAAACTGTAATTTTTTATGAAGAATCAACAACAAGTGGGGCACAATCATGAAGTGGAACAAAATTTATTGGATATTTCAAACTTTTTTAACAAATAAAAAAACTCAAAAATTGGGCGTGCAAAATTATTCAGCCCCCTTAAGTTAATACTTTGTAGCGCCACCTTTTGCTGCGATTACAGCTGTAAGTCACTTGGGGTATGTCTCTATCAGTTTTGCACATCGAGAGATTGAAATCTTTGCCCATTCCTCCTTGCAAAACAGCTCAAGCTCAGTGAGGTTGGATGGAGAGCGTTTGTGAACAGCAATTTTCAGTTCTTTCCACAAATTCTCGATTGGATTCAGGTCTGGACTTTGACTTGGCCATTCTAACCTAGATTTTGCTTTATGTTTTGGATCATTGTCTTGTTGGAAGACAAATCTCCTTCCCAGTCTCAGGTCTTTTGCAGACTCCATCAGGTTTTCTTCCAGAATGGTCCTGTATTTGGCTCCATCTATCTTCCCATCAATTTTAACCATCTTCCCTGTCCCTGCTGAAGAAAAGCAGGCCCAAACCATGATGCTGCCACCACCATGTTTGACAGTGGGGATGGTGTGTTCAGGGTGATGAGCTGTGTTGCTTTTACGCCAAACATAACATTTTGCATTGTTGCCAAAAAGTTTGATTTTGGTTTCATCTGACCAGAGCACCTTCTTCCACATGTTTGGTGTGTCTCCCAGGTGGCTTGTGGCAAACTTTAAACGACACATTTTATGGATATCTTTAAGAAATGGCTTTCTTCTTGCCACTCTTCCATAAAGGCCAGATTTGTGCAGTATACGACTGATTGTTGTCCTATGGACAGAGTCTCCCACCTCAGCTTTAGATCTCTTTGTGAAGGGATAGGGTAAGTTGGCGCTGCCAAATAGTATGAATGGATCAGTGGGAGAAATGTGTACTTAATAGGTACCACTTAGATGTAGACAGTGTGGTCTAATTGGTGAACAATTAGTGAACAAATGGAGTTGTAGGTAAACCCTAAATAAATACAGATGATATCACTAAATAGTTAACCACTAATAACATCAAATAAATAAGGATAATATCACTTCAAAAGTACATACTGTGGTAAAATCAACTTAGATATAAATACATGTGGGTGATATGGTGCAAAATAAAAGTGGCTGGTGACAGTATATAAAAGTATAAAACCAATGTCCGGTTGAAAGTGACAGTGATAGTACTACGTGACTAAAAAATATTTGTGTAAAATATCCCAGGTGAAAATAGGTAAATCTATAAACGAAATATGAATAATATGATGCCACGTGAATAAATAAGTAAATTAATATAGAAGTGTGTAAGATAATAATATAATATTCTAAAAAATCAAGATAGCTGTAAACCAGTGATATAAAATATAAAGGACCAAATGGCAGTAAGCCAGTGACATATAGTGAATAGTAAAACTAGTAAGTGTTATATAATTAAATACATAAATGTGATCCAGTAAAAAAGTCCAAAGTAAATTATTCAACAAAGTTTGTGGGGGAAATGGTTCTAATGAACCACCCAGTAGAGAAAAACACACAGTCCTTATGGGGAGAAAAAGAGTGTATCCCAGAGGTGGCTTCAAAAACGTGGGTGCTGGGTGAGGTACTTTGTGCTCCCCTCTCTATTTTGCCCGCACTCACCAGAGAGCGGCACCCCTACAGGGGTAACCAGCGTTGTAACCTTAGGATGGATCCCTCAGTCAGACCCGGTTAGAGCCTCCACTTCTCCTAGGGTTAATCACAATTCCTCTCTCCCATAGATGTGCTTAGCAGCGATATATCATCTCAGGCAACACTCCAAAGTAGTAAATGCAAGTCTGGTGACGGCTCTTTGTACACCGTATACAGATCACTATAGAACAAGTCCGTCCAAGAAAAATGTGCTTCGGAGAGGGAGGGCATAACAGTGCTGTGTGTAGCAGAGTCTATCATTCCCTCAGAAATCCGTTGGAGATCAAGTGAGTACACCTACCCCAAACTCTGTTGGAGAGCCCATTAACACACCCAACTCAGTTGGAGAGCCAGTGAGAACATACACCTCAAACTCTGTCGAAGAGCCAGTGAGAACATACACCTCAAACCCTGTCGAAGAGCCAGTGAGAACATACACCTCAAACCCTGTTTAGCTTTAGATCTCTGCAGTTCATCCAGAGTGATCATGGGCCTCTTGGCTGCATCTCTGATCAGTCTTCTCCTTGTATGAGCTGAAAGTTTAGAGGGACGGCCAGGTCTTCGTAGATTTGCAGTGGTCTGATACTCCTTCCATTTCAATATTATCGATTGCACAGTGCTCCTTGGGATGTTTAAAGCTTGGGAAATCTTTTTGTATCCAAATCCGGCTTTAAACTTCTCCACAACAGTATCTCGGACCTGCCTGGTGTGTTCCTTGTTCTTCATGATGCTCTCTGCGCTTTAAACGGACCTCTGAGACTATCACAATGCAGGTGCATTTATACGGAGACTTGATTACACACAGGTGGATTCTATTTATCATCATTAGTCATTTAGGTCAACATTGGATCATTCAGAGATCCTCACTGAACTTCTGGAGAAAGTTTGCTGCACTGAAAGTAAAGGGGCTTATTAATTTTGCACGCCCAATTTTTTAACAAAGTTTGAAATATCCAATAAATTTTGTTCCAATTCATGATTGTCTCCCACTTGTTGATTCTTCACCAAAAATTACAGTTTTATATCTTTATGTTTGAAGCCTGAAATGTGGCAAAAGGTCCCAAAGTTCAAGGGGGCCGAATACTTTCGCAAGGCACTGTGTGTATATATATATATATATATATATATATATATATATATATATATATATATATACATATACATATATATATATATATATACACACATACATACACACACACACACACACACACACACAGACACACACGCAAGTAATCTGTTGGCTTTGCTTGCATCAGCTTGGCGTCTACTAGGATCCCCAGGTTCTTTTCCATCTTAGATTCCCCCAAAGGCTCTCCCCCTAGTGAGTAACTTGTGTTCATGTTTCTGGCACCCAAATGCGATACCCAACATTTTCCAACATTAAACCTAATTTGCCATGTAGATGCCCACCCCATTATTTTGTTCAGGCCTTCTTGTAAGGTTTCCACATCCTGCGTAGACTTTATTGCCCTGCTTAATTTAGTATTGTCTGCAAATACAGAGATTGAGCTGTTTATCCCTTCCTCTAGGTCGTTTATTAATAAATTAAACAGGATTGGTCCCAGGACAGATCTTTGGAGGATCCCACTTTCCACACCAGACCATTCCCAGTACTACCCATTTATCACCACCCTTTGGCCTTGCCCCTGAAGCCAGCTTTTAATCTTGGTACTCACCCTATGGTCCATGCCTACGTACCTTCATTTTTACAGTAAACTTTGTGGGGAACTGTATAAAATGCCTTTGCAAAATCCAGATACACCACATCCACAGGCCTTCCTTTATCTAGATGGCAGCTCACTTCTTCATAGAAGGTTAATAGATTGGTCTATTAGATCGGTTGTAAAGTCCTCTTGATTTATAAAGTAAAGGTACAGTAAAAATCTCCTAAAGGTCCGGACGGGGCATCCTCACTGGTTTCGTTTCTAAAATATATGGTCTTCTCATCTCCCCTTCCGGACCAGCCTGATCTGCCTTGGGTGCGTACATGGGAGGATGACCTGGGTTGTTCGTTCTCCCCAGGTCAAATCCGTTACATGCTCAGATTTGCACTCAAATCATTCATGTGCACTAAGCTACAGGAGACCAATTTCAAGATTCTCACCAGATGGTACTACACGCCCACAAAACTCCACAAATGCTTACCAGAGGTGTCGGACCACTGATGGCATTGCCAGGGAGCCAAGGGAACCCTGTTGCACATCTTCTGGTCCTGCCATTTACTGACGCACTTTTGGTCGGAAGTACGCAGGATTATACAGACACTAACTGATCATCCTATTCCAAACGATCCTGCCTTCTTTTTTTGCATCTATTCCGGCATCTTCTTACAAAAAGTCTATTATTAGACATCTCCTTAATGCAGCCAAGTCATGTATTCCCCCTTTGCTGGATGCAGTCACCCCCCCCCCCCCACGGTTGCGAATTGAATGCGTAGGGTGGAGGACATCAGTAGGATGGAAGACCCGGTTCTGTCATCCCCCCGACATCAACACGAGAAATCTGCAGCACTGTGGCAAAACTGGGACCTATTTGTTGTATCGGAGGAGGGAGCTGCTCTGTTGGGTACGTAGTCTCCTCTTGGATGGTACATGCAATTCTCGGTTAGGATCATCTCTTGCCAGTCACCCTCCTCTCTCTATATCCCCTCCCCCCCCTTTTTTTTCTCTCCCCCTCGTCCCTCCCCTCCTCTTTATTTCTTCCTTTATCCCCTTCCCCATTCCTCTCTTCTCTTCTATAAAAAAGCAAGTGAGGGAAGTATTGAGCCTGTCATTAATATACCGTTGCTATATACACTTGCTTGTATATTGTTTTGGATGTCTCTCCTTCCCTGCTTCAATATAAATTAATATTTGAAAAAAATGGCCACCCGACTGGAAGTAGAGACATTCAAGCCTCACTCTTGGGTCAATATGGTTGGCAGACCTTTATATAAAAAATATCCTCAGTGAGAAACAGTAAATTTGCATTTTAACATATCCATTATTTACTTTGTATAGAACAGTGGTATGAGCGGGATTGTCTTATTTTGCCTGCTCTCCCCTTCCCATTTCCGTTCCCCTTGCACATGTTACTCCGTCCCCTGTCACTACTTAAACAGGTGGTGCGATAGTCACCTATCAGCTTTGAGAAAGGAGCCGTGGGTGGCTCTGAAACATGTTAGCCACGCCCTAACTTCCCGCCCTCAGTGCCGACGTCACGTCCGACTAGGAACTCGGTGGCTCTATGTTCTATGGTATGCTGGGCTGGAGCCTCCCTGCCTCTTCTGGTGCCTGCTTGGTTGCCTCTGTCCGTGGACAAATTTTCGGTTACACAGCCATTCTGACCCCCTGGCAGGGTCTGACATTCACTTCATTGTTTCATCTTCTGTAAGTTGCCAATTGTCTTCATAAATCCTGGAACTTTTTTACATATTGCACTTAGAGTGGCGCTCTCTTGTCTTTTGTTTTTATGCTGTCTAGAGACTCCATCTCCTGCGAACTGCCTTCTATTTGTGCTTGCATCTGCTGCAATTTATCTTGCTATGAATTTCATCGCCTAGGCTGTCACTTTTGGATCCTGTGTCTCATCCACCCATGTGCCATCTACTACTCTGGATTTATTCCTATTTACATATGCCTGTTTTTACCCACGTTTGTGAGTACTCCTAATCTACATTCATTAAAGTAGTTTTACTGCTACACTTATTAGGCGCTTGTAGTTTTCTCCTCTCTTACTTCCTGCAGGGATAGTGTCTCTTCAGGTCATGAAAGAAGGGTGGCTTCTTAGGAGGGTGAAAAAAATATGGGGTGGAGAGAATGCATTAAGGTGAAAACTTTGAAACCTTACAATTGCTTTAATTGTTTATGTTGCATAGAGCATTATGTGACCATTGACCATCTTTGTTGGTCGGAACTGTTCATTCCACTCTATTTATCCTGCAGTAGGTCCTCTCTGTTGGTATCTCTTATTTGTCCAATCTCAACATCCAAGTTCTGTGGGAGGTAACCCTTTTGTAAAAAGCAGTCCCCTAATATAAGAGCCTGGTTGTCAAAATCCCTGACCTTCGGACCTTTTTGTGGACCGGAAGGATTTGCCCCCTTAATGACCAGGCCATATTTTGCGATAAGGCACCGCGTTACTTTAATGGACAATTGCGTGGTCGTCCGACGCTGTACCTAAATAAAATTGATGTCCTTTTTTTCCCACAAATAGAGTTTTCTTTTGGTGGTATTTGATCACCTGTGCGATTTTTATTTTTTGCACTATAAACAAAAAAATAGAGACAATTCTGAAAAAAATAAAACAATATTTTTCACATTCTGCTATATAACATTCCCAAAAATAAAAAATTAAAAGGCGGCCTGGGGATGCAGGACCTGATGAAGTACTACTACGCAGCACAATTGGCCCAATTAGTGAAGTTGCACACTCATCATTCCCCTACTGCCTGGATGGGGTTGGAGGCTAGCTCTGTCCCCGATAAGGTGATCTCACACATCTTGTGGTTGACGCCTAAAGAGCATCCTCCCATCCTATGTTCGAACCTGTCCCACTCCCTGCCCATTTGGGATCGACTGTCTAAATCACATGGCTTTAAATCTCTTCATACCCCTTAGGCCCCTTCTCACCAACAGCGGGTTCCCCCCGGGTCTCTCTTTTCAGTGGTGGACGAACAATGGACTTATCGTATAGCTGACTTTTGTGACCATAGAGAAATCCTCACATGACAGCAGTTGATTGATAAACATGCCTTGCCTACATCTGAATACTTTCGGTTCACTCAAATTGAACATTATCTGCGTACTTTGTCTCTCCTTTCGGACGTAACCACAATGACTCCTATGGAATATCTGTGTCGAAGGTATGACACGCTACATGGCTATATTTCTATACTTTACAATATATTGTCAGATTCGCCTTCATTCTTATATGAAGCATTGGGAAGCAGACGTCCAGGAAACCATTGAATTGGCGGACTGGCGCAATATGGCTCAGGAGGCCTCCAGATCGCTAATCAACACCTCTATCATCTAATCTAATTATAATGTACGGATACGCTGGTATATGGTACTGACAAGGATTGCAACCTTTGTGCCTGGGGCATCTCCCCAGTGTTTTCGTGGCTTAGGGCAGGAAGGTACTATGTTCCAATGCCCCAAGGTGCAACGCTTTTGGATTAGAGTGTATAATTTCATATACACCCCTATGCAAGTTAACCTGACCGAATCCCCACAGCAGGCCTTGCTGGGCTGGAAGGTGGATACGGCCACGAGGGCTCAGAGACGGCTTATAACCTTTATCTTTACAGCAGCAAAAATCACGATTGCAAGGTCTTGGAGGTCTCCTGTCCTGCCATTCGAGCAACTTTGGCAAAAATTATCCTGGATTATGTTGAACGAACGTATGTTGGCTTTATTAGATGACAAAATGCATACGTTTGATAAAGTATGGGAACCATGACCACTTCTTTTTCTTACTCCTTCTTCTTTCCTCCTCTATTATTTTTCTTTCCTTCCCTGTCTTTTACTTGCCTTCTTGTTAATTTTTTACATAAGGTACTCCTAGTGGTCGCACATTGGTGCACAAAACTTTTCACAATTGCGGCACTGAACTTTCGCTGAAGGCTGTACGGCTAATTGTCTGCAGCCGGCCTTAGCAATCGCAACAGTGCCACGTTCAGCCCCATCTCATTTTTTCCTTAGTTACATATTGCACTTTACTCTTTATTGCAGTTTTCTACTGGGGCCTTAGGACATAAGCACTTTGTGATCTTTCCTATGATATACTGTACATGTCTTTGGTGTATTTCCTTCATTTTATGCTATTATGACAGACTATCGGGATTGTTGTACCACTGTTTAATGTCTTTGTTACTTACTTTTGTACTCTGAAAATTTTTCAATAAAAACCATTGAAAATAAAAAATTAAAAAAATCTAAATTTTTTAACATTTTAGGCCAATTTGTTTTCTCCTACATATTTTTGGTAAAAAAAATCGCAATAAGCGTATTTTGATTGGTTTGCGCAAAAGTTATTACGTCTACTAACTACAGGAAAGATTTATGTCATTTTTTTTTTTTACTAGTAATGGCGGCGATCTGCAATTTTTTGTGCGACTGCGACATTGTGGCAGACAGATTGGACCTCTAACTGACATTTTTGACACTTTTGGGGGGGACCAGGGACATTACTACAGTAATCAGTGCTAAAAATATGCATTGTTACTTTAAAGACACTGGCAGGGAAGGGGTTAACAGTGTGGGTGATCAAGGGGTTAAATGTGTACCTAGGGGCATGTTTCTAACTGTGGGGGGGCATGACTTGTGAAATGATCATAGAGACCTGTGATCCTTTATAGAAGGATCACAGGGGCTCTGTGATCATTCCAGGGAGAAGAACAGTCAGCTGTGTTTACAACAGCTGACCGTTCTCTCTCAGCGGGGAACGATCGTGGGTATCAGGCGGAAATCGGAGCCTCCTGCCTCCTGCATCGGCTTTCCCGCTGACGAGTGTGGGCGGGAGCACGCCGGCGCGTGCTCACCCCCTAGCTGCCTGCGCGTGACCGATGTATAACTGCGGCGGCCGGTCGAAAAGTGGTTAAAGTGTGTATGAGTCATTACTTTCTGACTCACCACTTAGATCTTTAAGTCCAAAAAGTTGATAGAATGGGGGCTGGCTGTGAAAGACAGAGAAATCCCTCTATGATTGGCATTCAGGTCATCAATGAAGGACTCCAGCGACTGAAAGTTGCCATGCCATAGGAGGGAAATATCGTCTATGTACCTTACCCATAGCAACAACTCAGGTCTCTGCCATGGAAATAGACAACATCCTCCTCCCACTTGGCCATAAAATGGTTTGCCAGACTTGGGGGGGATCATTCTTAACCCCCATAGCTACTCCCTTGTCTGAATGAAAAAATTCTAGTTGAACCAAAAATAAATGAGTAGTAGCAAAAAAACAATAAAAGCATAGTACAAATCTTTCTGACTGGGTAGGATTCCCTACTCCTTAGATAAATAATAGTCGACTGCCTCAAATCCCAGCTGATGGGAAATGTATGTATATAATGATACAACATTCGCAGTGTCCTTTAGATACGAGGGTGTATTTTTAACCATCAGTTGAAGGTAAAAATCCACATACGTACCAATATTAGCCATCATCGAAGTAATCCCACTAATAATGGGACGACCCGGAGGGCAGACAGGGTCCTTGTGGACCTTTAGTAAGTAGTAGATGGTAGGGATTCTTGGGGCCAGGGGAACTAGATATGACTTTTCTTTTTTGTTGATAATGGTTTTACGATACCCATCATTAATTAATGTTAATAGTTCCTTTTTGTATAAAAAGGTAGGGTCCTTAATAAATGGTTCAGATGTGTCATAATCGTCAAGGACTTTATACATCTGCAAAAAAAATCCTGTTTATCCAGAACCACTATGCCACCCCCTTTATCTGTGGGGCTGACAACTATATCCTTCCTTTCGCATTGTTTTTTGAGGCCTATATTCTAGGAAGGATCTTATAAAGATCTTTTTATTTTAAGTTCATCCAAATCTCTTAAGACTAGATCTCCAAAAACACCAATAGAGGGTGCTGTTGGACCTGGGGGTTAAAAGTAGAGGCATTGACCTCACTATTTCCAAGTTGTTCTCAATATTATTCCGATTTATGGGGTCTGATAACAGAGCCTGCAAACCTGGATGGAAGAACGGGTGATGATGGAAGTCCTGGCAGTGGTGGCAGCGTGCTGCTGGAGGGCTTTATTTTAAGACAAGTCTGTCATAATGTGCTAGTATTTGTTGCACACTAGCACATTATGACAGCATCCTACATGGACCCTTTTACTTCATTTTTATTTGGCGGTTTATTATTGCTTTAAAGATCAGGGTCTTCCTATGCTTTTTTGTTCCAGAGATCATTGGCTTCCCATTTCTAGACTAAAACATTTGTGCTGGGTGCCTTTCATGTGGTTTCCCCCTTTCACTCCCTTTTGACTGTGGAATCCTAAATCAGTTCTTCACGCACTTCAAAAGAGTCCTTTGACCCCCGTCTGGTCCACTCTTACCTATCAGGTCATGTTTCTTTGCGAGGTGGTGTCTGAAAGGGCAGCCCTGTCATGTAAAGAACCCTTTATGATCTTGCATTAATATATAGGGTGGTGTTGAGGCCTAGCGCTTACTTCCTACCTCATGCAAAAATGGAATCCCTGCAAGAGGCTATATTTGAATATTATATGGTCTTCTTATGGATCTTAATCATAAGCTGTTATAAATGCAGCATTGGGATTGTGATGGATTTACTATTTATCGGCAGACTAGCAAGGCTTTGGGAGCACCTTATTATTACTGTGGGTTTTTTTATGCTCTAAGTCTAATACACTACACTTTAACTATTGGCCTACATTAGTTGATTTTCTGTTACTTTTGCTTTTAATATGGCTTACAGTCCTACTAGTGTAACCAAACAGACACTTGGTATTTGAAGTTTACATATCTATTCAATTTGCTCATACACATATTCTGGGCTGACCTACTATTGATGAAAGCTGATAAGCTGTATGTTTTTCTCGCAATGGAAAATTTTTACACTTTGAATAAAAATAAATATTGAAATCTAAATGGTGTATATAAAGCTAAAACGTTTTTCTTTATTATACATGGGTACACGGGACACAGAGCAGCTCTATTGCTTCTTACTCACCGGGTTGCGCTCTACCTAAGTGATTGGACACTGGCCCCCACCTGGATGAGGTCGTTCCCGGCCGCCAGCCTCATCTTGGGGTCTATGGTCCCCCTCAGGGCCTGGATGATCTGGTTTGGATCCATTGCTGTGGTAATCAGAGCTGATCTCAACAGCAGATGCTGGGCATCGAGATGTCACTTTACGGCCGGAATCCTCACACTGCTGCCACAAAATATTGCGCCGTATGGCATCCATAGACACTCTAGGCGGCGATACTGTAAGGAGGAACATGCGCAGTACGAGACAGTGAAGCCAGAACGGGTTGCGGGAAGGGTCGTATTGTACAGAAAGAGGTCACTGTACGGAGCGGGATGTCAAAGAAGAAATTGTAACATTGTCAGTGTGTGCGGAAGATTCTCGTTCTGTGATACCAAATATAACATTAGAGGAAGCTGAAGACATGTTTTCATTTCTGCATCAGGCACACCTCCGCCTATTCTTGTATAGGTGTTACAGGAGCAGGAAATAGGGATAGATCTCCAAAGCAGGGTCACCAACAGGAATGACACTCCTCTTCATTGTAGTTAAAAATTTTTTTTTTTTTATTCTTGCTACTAATCTATTTTAAAATGATTCCATGAGATGTATTTAGCGGGTATAGAACAGAATCGTCCCCTTTAAAA
Source organism: Pelophylax lessonae (assembly GCF_965119305.1). Taxonomy (NCBI): domain Eukaryota; kingdom Metazoa; phylum Chordata; class Amphibia; order Anura; family Ranidae; genus Pelophylax; species Pelophylax lessonae. The sequence continues at coordinate 241,303,408 of NC_138771.1, read as the reverse complement.
TAATGACATTTTGTTGCTTTGCAGCCTGAAATGAAGACAGACACAGTTTTTGTTTTATCCAGCTATATTTACTAGTGCAGCATTGTGATGAAAATGTTAAACTTTAGGCAGAAGTAGTGCAGCGGAATGGGAGAATTATTCAAACTCTATTACTTTGGCCTTAAGTTTGAAATTCCTTTTTCAATTTTCTGTAATTCTCTATTTATTGAGTAGAATAGTATAATCTGATGATAAGTAGGCGGAGATTTATTATGCAGAGTGGGTGGGACTACAGGGAAGTGGGTGTGGTAAGTATTCGATAGCTGTGCTGCAATGTGTCCCTGGAAATTTTTTTCAAATGTTGGCAACTATGCTGCACCCCTTAAAAAGGGGGTGGCAGAAGACTCCTCTTCTGATGGCTCTGCATCTGAGGAACTCCAGGGTCAGAGTTTGTTTCATACTCAGAAGGCCTTTGTGAATTTTCATGTAGAAGTGGTGTGCACTGATCTGAATCTGACACTTTCTAAGTCTTCGTCACAGAAAGTGCCACACCTGGGATCTTGGCAACAGCCACAAGGCGTGATTTGTCACCTGTTGTGTCTACTGAATTGGTCACAGTGATCACATGGTATAGACAGGGCCAATCACAGCTTATCTGTACCATGTGATAAGCTGTGGTCAATCACAGCTAATCACAATAGTAAACACTGAATGAATAGTTTTCATTCAGAAAAAATGGTTGTTTATAACAGTGAAATCCTAATCACCTCCCCAGAGTAGTACAGTGTTACTATGGTAACACTGCATTGCTCTGGTCACAGTAAAGAAAATTAAAAAAAAAATTAAAAATGTTATAAATTTTTTTTTTTTTTTTTTCACATACTGTCACCAGTCAGTGTCACTGATCACCGCCACACCAGTTATATGATGATGCTGTACTGCACTGGTGACATTGTGTTAATAAAAATGTTTAAAAAAAAACATTTTTTATAAATGTCTTTAATTTTCCTAAAAATTATGACAAAAAAATTACAACTACAAAAAATCTTGCTGTGCCTCCTACTAAATACCTTGGACTGTCTACTTTCCAAAAAGGGGTAATTTAAGGGATATTTGTACTGTCCTAGTATTTTCAGGCCTCAAGAAATTAGTACATCAGGATAGATTGAATATCATTTATATACTGTATATACCATAGTTTGTGGACTCTATAATTTTCCTACAGACTAAGTGATATAATTTTCTGTCTTTTTTTGTTTTATTTAGCAAAAGATAAAAAAAACCCAGTGGTGATTAAATACCACCAAAAGAAAGCTCTATTTGTGTGAAAAAAATGATAAAAATTTCAAACAAGTACAGTGTTGCATGACTGCGCAATTTTAATTTAAATTGCGAAAGCACTAAAAGCTGAAAATTGGCCTGGGCAAGAAGGGGTTGAAAGCGCCTATTATAGAAATGGTTAATGTCAAATTCTAAGGAGGTAAGTATTGTGATATCTCGCCAAGTTCCCTGGCAATTGAAAGAAGTGCTGGAAATGGAGTCTGGCAGATTTGTAATAGTCAAGAACACTCTTCTTTAGAGCTGCACGATTAATCATATAGGTATTCAGGATTCACCCCCCTACGATCTCACTCCTGAATGTTGACGATTCTCACTCAGTGTTATATGTGTCTATGACACAGACAGCTGAAGCCTGCATGCCAGAGACTTGGGATGTCTGGCTGACACATGGGCGATATCGCAGCTGTCTGAGTCAGAGCTCAGCTGACAGAACGGAGCCGATGCTTCCTGTGTATAGTTGATATCAAATGCACAAACAGTATCCCAGCAAATAGTACCCCCCACCAACGGTACCCACAGCAGTACATGCAGCAGTACCCACCACTAAACAGTACCCACAGCAGTACCCACCACCAAACAGTACCCATAACCAACAGTATCCACCACAAACAGTACCCACCACAAACAGTACCCACAACAGTACCCACCAAAAACAGTACCCACAGCAGTACCCACCAAACAGTAGCCCAAAGCAGTACCCACCAAACAGTACACACCAAAAACAGTACCCACAAAACAACAGCACTCACAGCAATACCCACCACCAACAGTACACACAGCAGTACCCAGCAGCCAGCAATACCCACAGCAGTACCAGTCAGTCAGCAGTACCCACCAGCTAACAGTACCCGCCTGACAGCAGTACTCACAGCAGTACCTACCAACAAGCAGTACTCACCAACCAGCAATACCCACCAACCAGCAGTACTAACCAGCCAGCAATACCAGCCAGCAGTACCCACAGCAGTACCTAGGTGCAATCCATGACAGAGGAGGGGGGTAATCCTAGTCACAGCTTTATTTTCAACCTTACTCTAGCTATTATCCGTTGCTGCTGCTCCCTAACCTTTTCTGACCATGTGCCTACCTCGTGTACTCAATTGAGTTGATCCACCTTCTTTGGGAAATATATAAATGTTATATAAGAGGTATTTTGATCTGTCTGGGAGCACAAAAGCAAAACAAAATGTACCACCCCAATCAGGCAACTGGAAAGGAGTCATAAACTATCATTGGCCTGTTTAATGGTGGTAGTTTATCGAAGATAAACCCAAAAGCCTCCTTTTAGGGAAGGTCAAAGTGAACTTGGCCAAGTTTTGTAAGACTTTTTATGAACATTTCGGCAAGCCGGGCAAATTATTGACAAAGCTCTGAAGGAACTGGCCTCCAAATTGTATATCTCACAGGTGAAAGATACCAAGGAAAAGGTTCATGGTTCCTTACAAGTGATTGCTAATGTTTTCTCTGACTACTATCAAAATCTATATTATTTATACCTGCCCAAATTACATTTACTGTCCTCTCATGTAAATTATATTCAGGCCTACTTAAATCATTCCTTCCCATACTTAAACTAACAGACATGTTAAAACTGGAATCCTGCATCTCGGAAGAAGAGGCGAGGGCTGCTCCTAAATCCATGGAGTTGGGTAAAGCCCCCAGGACTAGACAGCTATAAGTTAATATATTATAATAAATTTCAACAAAATTTGCTTTGTGTATTTCTAAGAGCATATAACTCACTTAGGGAGGGCTACTGCTTCCCCCAAGATACTTTATCGGCCCACATTTCAGGGGTGATTCCAAAGAGAGCAAGTATCTTAATGACTGTGGTAATTATCGCTCCATTGCCTTGTTAAATTTGTATTTAGAAACTGTTCACCAAAATACTGGCCAACCATTTGCAGCTATTCTTGTAATTGTTAATACACTAAAAAGTGCAAGTGCAATAGTGCAATTACCAAATATACCCTATCAAAAACAAAAAATATTTAAAAAATGTGTAAACTTTGCAATAAAAATGATATCCAAACTGTCATACAAACAAATTAAATTGGCAACCAATTCATATATGTGCAAAACTCAATACAATAAATAGGTGTAAAAAAGGGTTAAAAAAAATATCCACAAAATTCATAGATAATATATATTCATTAATATTCTTAACCGCTTGCCAACCGCCGCAAGCACATTAACTGCGGCAGTCAGCCCCTCCTGGGCAAAGCGACGTAGTACTACGTCGCTCGCCCAGAACCTGTAGGGGGCGAGCGTGCATCGCCGGCGGCGTTCACGGCGGCTCCAGCGGCTCCAATGTCCGCCGGTCACTCGCGATCTCTTGCTGCAGAGGGAGAAAGGCAGGCGGCTAATGTAAACAAAGCCGCCTGTCATTCTCCCTGGTGTAACAGCAGAGACTATACAATCCTGCTATGTAGGATCGTATGTCTCTGTGGTTACATCAAAAGCCACACCCCTTGACAGTTAGAAGCACGCCCCTAGGGACACACTTAACCCATGGATCTCTAATAAAGTTAACCCCTTCCCTGCCAGTGTCATTTTTACAGTAACAGTGCATATGTATAGCACTGATTACTGTAGTAATGTCACTGGTACCCCCAAAAGTGTCAAAAATGTCAGTCAGGGGTCCGATCTGTCCGCCGCAATGTCGCAGTCCCGCAAAAAAAATCGCAGATCGCTGCCATTAGTAGTTTAAAAAAAAAAAAAACAATAAAAATTACATAAATCTTTCCCTTAGTTAGTAAACGCAATAACTTTTTGCGCAAACCAATCAAAATACGCTTATTGCAATTTTTTTTACCAAAAAAATGTAGCAGAAAACAAATTGGCCTAAAATGTTAAAAAATTTTGATTTTTAAATTTTTTTGGGGAATTTCATATAAAAAAATGTGAAAAATATTGTTATTTTTTCAAAATTTGCGCCCATTTTTGTTTATAGCGCAAAAAATAAAAATCGCACAGGTTATCAAATACCACCAAAAGAAAGCCCTGTTTGTGGGAAAAAAAGGACGTCAATTTCATTTAGGTACAGCGCAGCATGACCGCGCAATTGTCCGTTAAAATCACGCAGTGCCGAATCGCAAAATAGGCCCTGGTCTTTGAGCAGCCAAATCCTCCGGGGCTTAAGTGGTTAAAAAGTCCCAAAGAAAGTCCAATAAAGTGCAAATAAATTTCTGTGTGACAAATCTTCTATGACGTCGCATGGCGAAACTAGTAGAGCGGGACCAGGACACTGATCACTACCGCGCATGCCCGATTCCTGCTCGCGGCTTAGACGTTGACAGCCGGAGACAAACGAGTATAGGATTGTTTCCAACATATGCTGGAACCCTTAGTGTCGGGCTGACACTTGTCAAATTTGAGTTTCACCTTTACTCTTTAAAGATTAATGTTTTTACTGAGTTACACTATGTGGATTCATCTTTTCTCCTAATACATGACACATCCCTGCTTGTTCCCATGAGAGTGTCTGTCTGAGGACAATCAGTAAGAGTGGATTGTGGACCTATATTGGACATACTGCATATATAATTAAAGGTACAATAACTGGTTTATAATCTGACCAGCCACTCCATCTGCTGAGTCAGTTTGGGGTGATTGGCGGAAGCACGCCTTTCATAGAAGATTTGTCACACAGAAATGTATTTGCACTTTGTTGGACTTTCCTTGGGACTTTTTAAGAATATTAATGAATAGATATTATCTATAAATTTTGTGGATATTTTTTAACACTTTTTTACACCTATTTACTGTTTTGAGTTGTGCACATATATGAATTGTTGATGATTGTTAATTTCAATTTTTTTTATTGTATGACAGTTTGGATATAATTTTTATTGCAAATTTTACACATATTTTTTTAAAATATTTTTTGCTTTTGATAGGGTATATTTGGTAATTTAATCCAAAAAAGTGCAGCGCTAAAATATCAGTGACATAGATAATAAACTTAAAAGTTCATACAGAAGAAACAACAAAGCCAGGGTGACTGAAGAACCGAGAAGGAAAGTCCCATATTGAAGGTGAATCCAAAAATATAAATATAAAGCAGTCCTTCCTCCTTATGACACCCAGGAGTGTCATAAGGAGGAAGGACTGCTTTATATTTATATTTTTGGATTCACCTTCAATATGGGACTTTCCTTCTCGGTTCTTCAGTCACCCTGGCTTTGTTGTTTCTTCTGTATGAACTTTTAAGTTTATTATCTATGTCACTGATATTTTAGCGCTGCACTTTTTTGGATTATATTGTTTGTTGATCATTGTCTGTGGAACTTGTTCCAGCTGCTCTATACACTGTATCACTAGTATTTTGTCATTTTCACTCATTTGTTTTAGCGCAGAAATTTCCACATTTTCATATTTGGTAATTGCACTATTGCACTTGCAGTTTTAACCACTTGCCGACCGCCGCACAACGATTTACGTCGGTAGTCAGCCCCTCACAGGCAAAGCGACGTAGGTCTACGTCGCTAGCCTGTGAGGGTCTAGGGAGCGAGCGCGCGCCGCCTGAGGCGCGCTCCCGCGCGGTCACGGACCCCCCCCGCGCGTGTGCCCGGCGGACCCGATGTCCGCTGGGCACTTGCGATCTTCCGTTACACCGGAAGAAAGGCAGGCGGCTAATGTAAACAAAGCCGTCTGTCATTCTTCCCTGTGTAAGAATGGAGATCAAACGGTTCTGCTATGTAGGACCGTTGATCTCTGTTCTTACACTAGTAGCCACAGCCAATCACAGTTAGAAACACGCCCCTAGGGACACACTTAACCCCTCCCTCTCCAATAAAGTTAACTCCTTCACTGCCATTGTCATTTTTACAGTAACAGTGCATATGTATAGCACTGATTACTGCAGTAATGTCACTGGTAACCCCAAAAGTGTAAAAAATGTCAGTCAAGGGTCCGATCTGTCTTCCGCAATGTCGCAGTCCGCAAAAAAAATCGCAGATCGCCGCCATTACGCGTTAAAAAAAAAAACAACAAAAATGACAAAAATCTTTCCCTTAGTTAGTAAACGCAATAACTTTTGCGCAAACCAATCAAAATACGCTTTTTGATCGGTAGCATAAAACAAATTGGCCTAAAATGTTAAAAATTTTGGATTTTTACATTTTTTTTGGGGGAATTTCATATAAAAAAATTTGAAAAATATTGGTATTTTTGCAAAATTTACGCTCTTTTTTTGTTTATAGCGCATGATCAAAAAATCGCACAGGTGATCAAATACCACCAAAAGAAAGTTCTGTTTGTGGGAAAAAAAGGACGTCAAATTCGTTTAGGTACAGCGTCGCACGACCGCGCAATTGTCCGTTAAAGTCACGCAGTGCCGAATCGCAAAATAGGCCCTGGTCAGGAAGGGGGTAAAATCTTCCGGGGCTTAAGTGATTAAATGATAGTTTTTAGGATACTATAACATTTAAAAAGGTATTCTTGTGCTGATTTTACATTCTTTTCACTCACCTTTTGCGGCATATCCTTGCAATTAATTAGTAGCAATTATACACCATAGTATTTCTAAAAAAACCTAGAGCCATAGATTATTTTTTAGCGCCGGATTAAAAAAGTTTTTTACATTCATCGTTAATACACGTTGATTAGGCGGGTTATATAACACAATGGGAGGCTTGGAAAAATTCCCTTAGGATGCCGAATTTAATCCACTATGCGACCACATTAAAGTGCCATTTCTGCCATTCTACTCCTGTCTACTGACGCAGAAAAAGCTTTTGATAGAGTAGATTGGCAGTCTATTTCAGAAACTCTATTGTACGTTGTATTAAACCCTAATATGAGGAAATGGATACAGGCTAGTTTGTTCATCACCTAAGGCCTCAGTCAAAGTAAATGGAGCATTGTCCCATCCTTTCGCAGTAACTGATAATATACGCCAGGACTGTCCTTGATCCCTGTTAATTTATGTGCTTGTATTGGAGCCCCTACTGCAAACGATCCATAATAATCCAGATATTCAATATGTCTTCTCTCAATCTGGTCACCACAAGGCCGATTACCTTCTTATTTTTATCTTACTAAACCTGAATTTTTTCTTACCTGGTATAATATTACAAGGCCTCCCACCTGGCTAGAATAATGGATTGGAACATTTCTTGTTGTAACAAGCCATGGATTCAACTTGAGCAATTTACTGCTGCTACTAAGAGGCCTTCCTTGGAGCTGGCCACAGATCCCACTGAACCTTAACCCCTTTAGGCCGACCTAACACAAATATGTAGCCTCACTGCCCTGAGCTTTGTTCTGTGAGGCCACATATTTGTGCATCTCCTTTTACCAGGGTTTTGCTGAGAGCCCCGGGCCCCGTACTAACAATCAGAGCTGGATCTTCCTATTCTGAGTCATCTGATCACTGTTATAGCCTCTAATTGGCTATTACAGTAATATGTCACTGTGAAGCCCGTCCCCATTTTTTTTTCTCTGTGTGTGGAGGAGAGAGATGCATTGTCTCTCTCTCTCTCTCTGATTGCAGAGTAAAGAGTAAAAAAAAAAAAAAGTGTGTGTAAAAATAAATAAATAAACAAAAAACACCCCTAGATCAAGATTTGATCTAGGCCAGTGCCAGGGTTAGTGTTTGGGTCAAGGTCAGGGTCAATCTGTTTTTGGATAGTATTTTTGTTTTGTAAATTAGTACCAGTGTGTTTTAGGAAGGATAAAAAATGTGCCCTTTTGTTTTTGGGCTGTACTATTAATACAAGCAACAACTAACATACACATATTTCGCATCGTCAGAAGCAGGAGTTGTTCTTTGGTGGAAAGGTATGGTAGTAGCAGGAAATATACTATTTTGGACAGTTTTCCTTTGATAATAAAAAAAATCAGGTGATATCCAATACCATTTACCACGAAGTGAAAGCCTAATTTGTCCTGAAAAAAACGCAGTAAAATCCATCCGGATGCACAAAGTAGTTGTGATGGTATGTACATTTTACTAACACATGTCAAAGTTGCAAAATTGTGCTTAGACATTTGAAATTTGTTTTACTCTTAGGCATGAAGGGGTTAACCACCATCTGTTGATTGGTCCTACATGTATGCTAGCTCAAAAACTGTTTCAATTTGCTTTGATTTCTTCACTCCTGGTCCTATTATATCCCATTTTGGGCTGCTCAACTGTTATTCCTTGTTACACGGATTCTGAAACCTGGTATACACTGTCAGCTCCGGTCGTAGCTGCTGTACTAACTATCCGAAGTTTTAGTATAGCGATCTCCCCCCGCTGAGCTATTGTGTTTTGACAGGGGGACGGTCCCCCACTAGAACACTCCAATCATCTCTCTCTGCTATTGGCTGAGAGCGCTGACTGGGAGTCAGTCAGCTGCTGGTTTTCTAGCATGCTTGTCTGATAGAAGCCGACTGGCCGTCTTCTATCAGACAGGGTGCCATACACATAGTTACATAGTTAGTCAGGTTGAAAAAAGACACAAGTCCATCTGGCTCAACCAATAAAAAAAAAAAAAAAAAACAATAATGAAAACCTAACCATACAATCCCATATACACAATCCTATACCTGCAGTTGATCCAGAGGAAGGCAAAAAAACCCAGCAAAGCATGATCCAATTTGGTACCGCAGGGGAGAAAATTCCTTCCTGATCCCCCGAGAGGCAATCAGATATTCCCTGGATCAACTTTACCTATAAATATTAGTACCAACTTATATTATGTACACCCAGGAAAGAATCCAGGCCCTTTTTAAAGCAATCTAGTGTGCTAGCCAGAACCACCTCTAGAGGGAGTCTATTCCACATTTTCACAGCTCTTACGGTGAAGAAACCTTTCCATATTTGGAGACTAAATCTGTTTTCCTATAGACGTAAAGAGTGCCCCCTTGTCCTCTGTGTTTACCTTAAAGCGAACAACTCAACACCAAGTTCCCTATATGGACTCCTTATGTATTTTTACATGTTGCTCATATACCCCCTTAATCTCCTCTTCTCAAGAGAGAATAAATTCAGTTCCTCTAATATTTTCTCATAGCTGAGCTCCTCCGTGCCTCTTATCAGCAGACTTGTATAAAAAACTCAAAATTTCTACTTGAGTAAAAGTACAAGTACTCGATCAAAAAGTTACTTAAGTAGAAGTGGAAGTGCTCACAGAAAAAGTTACTTAAGTGGAAGTACAAAAGTATTCAACATTTTTTTTACTTAAGTATTGCAAGTAGTTTTTTCAAAAAAATTGCTACTTAAGTAGTAAAAGTAAAAAGTACCAGTAGTTTTGAAGTACTGAAAGTAGAAGTAGAAGTACTGTGTTATGTAGTTATTAAAGAAAGAAGTCAAAAGTTTGAACATAATATTTGTTTTTATTACTTCAAATGATTTATTCAAATGATTAACCTAAAGGACAATCACAATTCCTTAGGCTGTAACTTTTTATAAACAAAAACAGATAAAGTCCCTCCCTTCCCCTTTTAAAGCATCCCTCCTTCTCTTCCCTGCCTGTTTTTTTTTTCTCCACAGCTTATTGGTGCACAAAATCATATATAAACCAATGTGATATACAACAATATATTCCAATAATGAAATAAAGGAAGAGTGTATGAAATCTAAGTCAATAAAAAGTTCAAAATATTGTGAATCTTCAAATATATATATATCATATTCATATGTGACAAAAGATGAATATAATTTCATATCTGCTGTTAATGGGAAAGAAAGAAGTAAACCTCCCAACCAGGGCTGGCCTTAGGTGTTCAAGCGGCCTGTGCGAGCTGATCCTGTGGCGCCCCCACCAGCGCCCTGCACATTTTTTCTTGCACTTCATTTGACTTTTCTTTTTTATGATCACTACAAACTTGGCCCCCCTTACATTAGAGACCCCCCTTACATCAGAGACCCCCCAACGGAGCCCCCCTTACAACAGAAACCCCCCAACGGAGCCCCCTTACAACAGAGAGTTCAGAAACCCCCCATAGAGGCCCCACTTACATCAGAGACCCCCCACACAGATCACCCTTACAGCAGAGACCCCCCCAGCCCACACAAAGAGCCCCCTTTACATCAGAGACCCCAACACAGAGCCCCCTTACATCAGAGACCATCCCCACACAAAGCCCCTTACTTTAGAGACCCCTCACACAAAGCCCCCCTTACATCAGAGACCCCAATACAGAACCCCCTTACATCAGAGACCATCCCCACAGAGCCACCCTTACATCAGAGCCCCCCATAGAGCCCCCCACAGAGCTCCCCTTACATCAGAGCCCCTCCACACAGAGCTCCCCTTACATCAGAGCCCCCCACATCAGAGCCCTCCCACACAGAGTCCCCCTTACATCAGAGACCCTCCACACAGAGCCCCCTTACAGAGACCCCCACACATCAGGGACCCCAACACAGAGCCCCCTTACATCAGAGACCATGCCCACACAAAGCCCCCTTACTTTAGAGACCCCTCACACAAAGCCCCCCTTACATCAGAGACCCCAATACAGAGCCCCCTTACATCAGAGACCATCCCCACAGAGCCACCCTTACATCAGAGCCCCCCATAGAGCCCCCCACAGAGCTCCCCTTACATCAGAGCCCCTCCACACAGAGCTCCCCTTACATCAGAGCCCCCCACATCAGAGCCCTCCCACACAGAGTCCCCCTTACATCAGAGACCCTCCACACAGAGCCCCCTTACAGAGACCCCCACACATCAGGGACCCCAACACAGAGCCCCCTTACATCAGAGACCATGCCCACACAAAGCCCCCTTACTTTAGAGACCCCTCACATAAAGCCCCCCTTACATCAGAGACCCCAATACAGAGCCCCCTTACATCAGAGACCATCCCCACAGAGCCACCCTTACATCAGAGCCCCCCACAGAGCTCCCCTTACATCAGAGCCCCCCACATCAGAGCTCTACCACACAGAGTCCCCCTTACATCAGAGACCCCCCACACAGAGCCCCCTTACATCAGAGACCCCCACACATCAGAGACCCCCACACAGAGCCTCCTTACATCAGAGACCCCCACACAGAGCCCCCTTACACCAGAGACCCCAGGCCCCCACACAGAGCCCCCTTACATCAAAGACCCCCCACACAGCGCCCCCTTACATCAGAGACCCCCCACACAAATCCCCCTTTACATCAGAGACCCCCCACATCAGAGACCCACCACACAGAGCCCCCTTACATCAGAGACCCCCACACATCAGAGACCCCCACACAAAGCCCCCTTTACATCAGAGACCCCCCACACAGAGCCCCCCTTACATCAGAGACCCCCCACACAGAGCCCCCTTACATCAGAGACCCCCCACACCAAAGACCCCCCCACACAAAGCCCCCTTTACATCCGAGACCCCCACACAGAGCCCCCCCTTACATTTGATGCAGGAGAGAGTTTACTTACCTTAGTATGGAGGCTTACCATGAGAAGGGGCGGGAGGAGGAGGAGGAGAAGGGGCGGGAGGAGGGGGAGCCGACGATCTCTCCTCTGGCGTCCCTGGCCTGGAGAGGAGGGGATCTGTCAGTGGCGGGCACTCAGCCCTGCAGCTATAGAAGACACAGGCACAGCCGCACAGTGGAAGGTAAGCGGCGGTCGTGGCCTGTGTTAACTCTCTCCATGCCGCGGTCGCCGCTTACCTCCCACTGTGCTGCCTGATCATGTACGAGCTGCGATGGCCGCACGGCGCCCCTTTTGCCCATGGCGCCCTGTGCGGCCGCACAGCTCGTACACCCCAAAGGCCGGCCCTGCTCCCAACCAAGGAGAGTCACAAGCGTACATAGACATTTTTTCTGGTAAGAGGCTGATTTTGTTTTTTTCACTGAAAGTTAAGAGCACAGGTTTTGCAATTTTGTTTCACTGGATCTATTTTGGATATTATTTTGCACTTACCTTCATCTGCCGGGTAAGGGGGAAATCCACAAGGTGGTGGGAGTCTGCACCTATTTGGAATAGGTCCTGTTTGATTCCTGCACCTTTGAAAATATATTCATCTTGTTTTGTCACATATTTCAAGATTCACAATATTTTGGACTTTCATTTCATACACTGTTCCATTATTGGAATATATTGTATATTGCTTTATATACGATTTAGTGCACCATATATTTAATTTATCACAGATTCATTTATTTTTGTCCTGGTTGCAGCTTTTTTACATATCAGCATCAGCAGCCAGCAGCGCACCCTTAATATTCACATTTATTTCTCCACAGCTTATTCCCTGCAGTGTGCATAAAGCAGTCATTTTTGGAAGTTACGCATTTTCTTTTCATCCTCAACTTGTTAGGGCAACTAAAAGATCTCAAAGGCCAGTAGGCCACATTCAAGTATTTCTTATGCAACAACAAAAGTGATTAGAGCAAAACATTGAGCTTAAACAAAAGCAGATCAAATATGCCCCTTTAAAGCATCCCTACCCTCTCTTCCCTGCTTGTGTTTTTTTTCTCCACAGCTTATTCCCTTCTTAAATATATTTATATGACTGCTTAATGCATACCAGTTTAAGTTAGAAATCTTTGGTTTATCCTCAAAAGTAGTTGGTTTTCAAAATTGGAACTAGTCAGTCTCGCTCTTCTAGGGCTAAAGACTAATCCTGCAATACTAAAAAGCCTCTCGCAGGCTGCTGATGCTGGAAGAGGTGTGTTTAACTTAACAGACAACTTGCACACAGCTGGAAAAGACTTGAGCAAGTCCATGTTATCTGCTGAACATGACAAGTACGCATCTAGCTGTTTGGCACTGTCTTGTGCCTTCGAACCCTGCATGCCAGAAAAGAAGTCGTCTTCATCAGATGAGCTGGACCTGTTGACCTCTGTACAGTGCAACGAGGGGTCTTCAATACTTCGTTTGATATATTCCATTCCTGAAATATAAGAGTGTGTTAGCTTAGCTAGCTGTTCATTTTATTCAATTGTATATGGTAGAAAATTAGACTATTAGTCAAAATAATGAAATCAAAGTGCTGACAACAAAGCATCTCAACTTGTCTGCATCAAGTGGTCTACTCTTCGCGCACTCCTCCTCATGAATGAGATGCATGGTTGGTTGTATGAAGTTAGGCCTAAGGGGTTTTGCAAGTAATTGCAGAGAAGTACTAAAGCAGAATACATGAAGGATCTTTGGTTATGGGGTTTCTTGCTTAAGTTTGATTTATATAGAATTATTGTGGAACTTATACAATAATAAGAGTTTCAACCCATGAAAGTAAACACAGATTTGACATGATGACATTGTCGGTAGATGATTTTAATGGAAATAATAGTGGCGACTTTATAATTCAAATAATTCCCTTAAACAAAAAGCCTTTTGCAGCATTTACAGCCTGGTGGCAGACCTTAGACAGGAAGGCTTGGCTGCCAGTGCCATGATACTGCTATGCTAAAGAGGAAGTCTCCCATACTACCACATCATTTCTCACTCTAACATCATAATGCCCTGGTATGTTTGCAATATCTTCTATGCAGGACAAGCTCATGTGTGTTTGTTTTCATATAAAAAAAAAAAAATTAAAAGTAATCCCGCAATATTTGAGCTGTACTGCTGTATGGTATGTGAATTTGTGATTGCACAAAAAATACACAATAATTCACCCATACTACACTATATATCTTACCCATTTTGATAGTCTCATCCTCCTGTGTCCAATTTGTCCTGAATTTTGGAAGCAGAATAGCAGTGGCCACCAGCTCTGGGTCTTCCATCATAGGGCCAAAGCGATTCTGAATGCCCACCTGCAAGGCATCCACAAGCGGCTTGCAATACTTCAGAGGCATCTTGATCCTGTTCAGCTTGATTTTCAGGAGCTTGACGGTTGGGAGCAGCCACCCCATCTGGACATTGGTTTCAGCTTGCAAAATGTTAGTTGCTTGGGCGACTGGAGACATGACAGCAGAATACTCAGACAAGAATGCGAGTTCAGCTGGATTAAACCTATGAAGAAGACAAGAACATATAAACAATAAGAAACAAAAAACAGCATTGCTACATGATTGGATGTGGTGATTATCATGCAATGAATTTGGTACATCGTTCAATGTTAACCATTCAATTAAATGTTGTACAAGTAGACAATATGGACCAGAATTGAGTTTGAACAGAAAGAGTACCATAAACCATTTTTAAACTTACATTGGAACCTTCAAATCTGTGCAGAAAACTCTCATTGTTGCCTCTCCCTTTTCTTTCACTATCCTGAGCAGTCTCTCCACAGCCATGAAGACAGAGTTCCACCTTGTTGCATTTGGTCGCACGAGCTGGAGGGAGCAAGCATCTTCCACAATTTCAGCTGCTGTTGAGGATCTTGAACACTTATTCCAAAGTGCATTGCACTTGGCAAATGTTGAGTAGTATAATTTCTTGTACGCCTCATTGGACACTGCTTTGCTGGCATCGGCAGTGGCTATTAGGTTAAGAATGTGGCATGCACACCGCTGGTGCTTCGGGAGCTGGAACTCAAAACCATCATCCTCATCCAAAAGTGAAGATACATCGACAAACTCGACCTCCTCCTCATCTTTGTCTGCTTCTTCCTCCTCCTCCTCCTCCACCTCAACTAGAGCACCAGCATTTCCATCTTCACCGAAGAGTTTGAAGGCTTTAATGAAGTTGGAGCCATTGTCCGTGGTTGTTCTGACTATCTTCCCTCGAATGTCATACTCAGCATGGATATCATTAAGTGCATTTGCCAGAAGGTCGAAAGTGTGAGAGCCTCTTAATCTTTTACAGGCCAGGGCCACTGAGCACCTTTTTAAACTTTCCGGGTCCAGCCAGTGAGCTGTGACCCCAATGAAACTACGCCGCCTGGCTGACCAGCAGTCAGTGGTTGTCGCGATGTGGTCAACAGTTTGCATGGCCTCAATAATCTTGATCTTCATCTGTTTGGCAGCATCATCAATCATAGATGTGAGTGTGATTCTTGTCATTATTTTGGTATTTGGTACCAGGTCTAGCACAAAATCGCGGAAAGCTGCTTGCTCTACAATGTTGAAAGGCTGAAGTCCTCGGACAACATACTTCATGATTGCCTTGTCAATGGATCTCTGAGGCATTGTGCTCCAGCTACCCATTAATGTTGGCTGCTTGATGGAAGGGGAGGGAATCACAGTCTTCTTCTTTCGCTTTGCAGATGTGAGTTCCTCGTATCTATTCAAGTGGCAG
Source organism: Pelophylax lessonae (assembly GCF_965119305.1). Taxonomy (NCBI): domain Eukaryota; kingdom Metazoa; phylum Chordata; class Amphibia; order Anura; family Ranidae; genus Pelophylax; species Pelophylax lessonae. Next base: position 241,287,964 of record NC_138771.1, on the reverse strand, counting down.
TCATGCTTGCTCTGAAAAGAGACCAAAAAATATATTGTTTTACCTTCACAGAATTATAAAGTTTTACGTGACTGAGCAACATAGCTAGGTGAGTGTATAACCCACACTATTAATAAAAAGCAAAAATAATTCAATTAAAGTCAGTTATACTTATCCACCATAATTCTATATACAAAAAACTAAGCAAGAAACCCCCATAAGCAAAGATCCTTCATGGATTCTGCTTTAGTACTTCTCTGCATTCTTGCTGCAAAACCCTGTAGGCCTAACACTTGATACAACAAGCATGGTTCATGATGAGAAACATGAGTGCGCGAAGAAGACCACTTGAGATGCATGCAGAGCAGACAATTTGAGATGCTTTGTTTGTTGTCAGTCAGCACTCAGCACTTTGATTTCATCACCAAAAGTTTATTTTGACTAATAGTCTAATTTTCTACCATATAATTGAATAAAATTAACAGCTAGCCAACTTACTTTGCACTTTTTTTCCTGTTTTCACCTCACTCCAGTCTAAACTAGGCTAAAATATTTTTTAGGTAATTTTTCTACACATTGTCATATATAATTTTATATATAATTTTATAAATAACCTGAAATTACTGCAGTACACCAAGTTAAATCCTAGTACTAATTGGGGTGTCATAATGACAAATACCCAATAAAGAAGTACCTAGGTCCTAAAATCAATTGTAGAAAGGAAAAGGGAGGAGGAGGCATGAGGACTTTCTGGGTACACTAAGGCTACATTATGTTAAAAAATCATATAAGTTTATTTGGTCACTCTCACTCACAACAATATATTAAGAAAGTTCAGAAAGAGTAAGTAAGACACAAACAAGGTGTCTAAAAACAACACATATGAAGGAATACTCTCATGATACCACAAGGACACAGTGCCTAATGTGTAGATTTCTTGCCCAACATGTTTTGCGGTATCTTGTCCACTTCGTATAGGGGTCTTATGTTAACAGAGAGTTCCTAAACATCTAAAGAGAGAGCTAGTTGCATAATGCATTCAAATAAATCTATCAAAGAAATAGATAAGTTAGAGAAAAATAATATAACAACAATATATCAAAAAGCCACTCACCAAAAGAAGGTCAGGCATCAAGCATGCATAGCACTGCTATGCTTGACACCTTTACATTACCTCTCTGACCTTCTTTTGGTCAGTGGCTTTTTGATTTGTTCTTATATTATTTTTCTAACTTATCTATTTCTTTGATAGATAGATTTATTTATAGCAGCAATAACATGACATCATTTATACATACATAGCTGGTGATGACATTCCTGCGAAGGAAGGTGGCCCCACGACGACGACTTAGCCAAGAAGATGGTCCAGGCCGGGAAGGAGGGGGAGGCAACCACCAAAACTGAGCGGAAACGCCTCCTAGACGGACATGGGAGTCCTATGTTGGAGTAAGAAATGGACAAATGGCAGTCAGAAAGTAACTAAGCATATTGGAAAAGTGTTACTAAATATGCATTTAATCGATTCAAAACATATATATTAAAATGTGCAGTGCTGCACAGTCTGCACTCTGCAGACATCAAACAATTGTAAAATTAAAAGGGAATAAGGGATATAAGGACCAGGACCAGGAGAGAGAGAACTTTCCTCCATATTGTAAAAATAAATAGAAAGATATGTTCATCATGATCATTATGTTTGCCTCGCATCCCTTGCTAAACAAAAGCAGGTGCAAGCAGAAAAATATATGTATATATATATTATTTTTACACACACAGTAAAAAAGTACTGTTATATAATAATATCAGCAGACAGTCCAGTCAGCAGCACTCAGTCAGACTCAGGCTCAGCACACTGCAGACAAAGAGACTCACCAGGGCAGGGAAGGAAGGAGGGATGGTAAAGAGAGCCAAAGAGAGGTGCCTCAAAAAAAAACTGGTCAATTAGAAAAGGAAGACCAGCAGCAGGTCACAAACAGAAAAACACACACTGTGGAAGCCACGGACGGCCCGGACGGGACCACATGGTCAGACTACCATGCTGGGCTCACTGCAAAGAAAAGAGAGTCATATAAAAGTTAATTAAATGAGCCACAAGAAAGAGAGTGCCTGACATCATGATAGATAGGATAGCAAGAGTGTGGACCCCGTCACCCCGAATGCATTTTTTACCAAGTAGTTTAACCTCCTCCGTCCCGTCCTGGGCCGTCCGTGGAGCCTGCTGTGCTAATGTCTGTGTAGTCGTGGCCGAGGCTGGCTGACAGGCATCTGCCGACATTTTATAGGACTCCGAGTCCTGTCCGGCCGCTCACGCCCATCGGCGTGTGACGCGGCCGGACCCGGACCCATAATGCGCATGTGCAGATGGCTAGCGCAGCTGACTGTCTGTACGACGGCAGGCGGGGAGGCAGATGATGGACATCTCCACACCCCCCGCCCAGCCAATCAGCACCCGGAAATTCGGAATGGAGAGCCATTCCGGCCGGGTTATTATGGTTATGGGCGCATCTGACCAGTCACACTCACCAGCGCTGCGTAACGTAACCATATAGCAGCCATGATGGAAAGGGGAAACAAGACACAAGACAGTACTTAACTTAATAACTAGTTACTTAACATATATTTTTCTGCTTGCACCTGTTTTGTTTAACAAGGGATGATCAACTGCAAATAGAGGCAAATGAATTGAATATGAATATATATCATGAACATATCTTTCTATTTTGGAGGAAAGTTCTCTTTCTCTCCTGGTCCTGGACTGGTCCTATGATCCCTTAACATTACAAGTTTGATACACTTTAATATAGGTGTTTTAATTATTAAATCATTAAATGCAACACATTTCCAATATTATGCTTTAGTTACTGTACCGTCCATTTCAGTCCAACATACATAGGACCATCAAGCTATAATGATGACAGTATAAATAAAATAAATGATGTTATGCTATGCTTTACTTTACATTACCAGGCTGAACGGCTCTGACCTTCTTTTTGGTCAGTGGCTTTTTTGATATATTGCTCTCTTATATTATTTTTCTAACTTATCTATATTCCTTTGATAGATCTTTGCTTTGAATGCAAGCTCTCTGTTTAGATGTTTAGGAAGGACGTAGGAGGAAAAAGTCTCTGTTAACATGATAAGACCCCTTGGCCCTTACGAAGCGGAAGCGGAGAAGATACCGCGAAACATGTTGGGCAATGCCAATGCCAATAGGCAGCAACAGGGCAAGAAATCTACACATAGGCACTCCACTGTGTGTCCCTTTGTGGTAGTCATGATGAAAGTATTCCATTCCTTCATTTATCTGTGTTGTTTTTAGACGCCTTGTTGTTTGTGTCTTTATATATGAACTTTTTTAATGTGACCAAAAAAACTTGTATGATTTTTTTAACATAATGTAAGATTAAATCTTACTGGATGGGTCAAAAACACGATTCAACGCTGCGTCATAGCCTTTATGAAATTTATGACAGCTAGTTAACGCGTTAACGTTAAGCATGTCGCTAACTCGCTAATCGCTACGCTAAAGGGCTTACAGTTACAGCTGATAGCTCAAGCTGGTGTGATTTTGATATTTGTAAAAAATTGTAACTTACCTTGATATGTTTCTTCAAATTCGACGGTGAATTTTTGAAGGCCAGTATTTCACAACCTTTCGGGCGGCAGAGTAAGCACCTCATTCTATATGACTTGTCTTTCACACCGACATATGAGAACATCGACTCTAAGTAGGGCCAGGGGTGGTCTCCTTCATGAGCTTCCTCACTCTCACAGCCAGGCAGATCACTTGAAGTTGAAGGGCCAGGGGTGGAAGGTGGTGTTTTTGGTTCGTCCATCTTTTCAGCTGAGGCAGAATGAGCATGCGCAGTCTAATCACGGAATCCGCGGATTGATTTGATTCGCTTGATGATTGATGATGATGTGCCAGGCCAGCTTCACAATCACAAACCTTAACCTACAACGCTTAAAAAGTGAAAAATGCATCAAAAACTACTAACAAAGTGGCTGTGCTAAAAATGCTAATAAAGTACCTGCAAATGCAATTATATAATAATAATATATATTCTTCTTGTATTCAAAATCAGATTAATCGTCCACAGTATCAAAAATAAAGTGACATGTCTGTGCTAAATGCAGTGCAAATTATTCCCACAATGTAAATTTAATTCATATAAAATATATTATATGACAATACCACAATAAAATAAGTTGTGATTGTGAATAAGTTAGGTGCAAGATTAAGTGTGTAAACTAAACTTTATAACGAAAAGTCCATAACTGAATTCCAGTGTGCAATCTAAGAAGTGCTTGTCACTTGCTGTCAGATGCTTCCACCTTTCTTCTGTGATCTGCTCAAGTAAAGTGGTGGACTGGATAGCCTCTCTCAGTCTCACCTTAGGAGCAGCACTGGCACTGCACTGGTTCAAAAACCTGTCTATATATATTATTTTCATTATAAGAACTTGTCAGAACATGCTTCCACCACCTGTCCTGAGTCCTGACTCCTTCACACTAGTGCTCATTTGCTTTGCTCAAGTCAAGTGCCTGTGCCACTGCCAGTGGCCACTGCAGTGCGGGCACAGCCGCACAGGCAGAGGCAGGCCGCAGGAAGCACAGGCACCAGTCCACCTCACCCACACACACAACAACACTTATGGTCCAGGTGAGTCCATGGACCATGGATGATCGGATAAATAATCATCATAGCCATCACCGTCATCTTGGTTCAAAAAAGCCACCCAGCCGCCCATGACCCGGGCCGGCCCAGGCCGTGCCCGTGTGTGTGTGTATATTAATATAATATATATTTTTATATTGATTTGATTCTCAAATGGCACATTGCCATGGTGGCAGATGGCAAGGATTAGGCCCTCTCAGTCTCTCCACGGTCCACCTCACTCACCTCACCTCATAGAAGAAGAAGATGAGAGAGATGCCAAAGAAAATGCTCCGAGTCCTGCTCCCGCGTCACAACTCCTCTCAGACTCAGTAAGGGCCCTAAGGGGTGGAGTCTGAGTGACACATCACGTTTAGAGGCGGAGAGACCTCAAGCGGGAAGTGGCAGTGCGGTCTCTTAACTTGATGATCATGATGACGACAGTGATTCCGCGGGCCGCGGCGCGAGCGAAGCTGTGGGATTGATTGAATTGAGTTGTGCTGCCTGCTACACGCTACTACCTACTACTACTACTACTAAATTGTGAGTCAGTATGTATATTTATTTCATTTTTATATATAAAAGCGGTATTGTTGAGCTGAGCACTACACTAGATCTCCTGGCTGTCACTTTGTCACATGTTGGGAAATCACAGTGGCTCGGCTCCAGAAATGGCGGGTGTCCCCGTCATCCTGCCAGGGCCGCCAAGAAGTTCATCACCTAAAGCAATCTTATCTTACACACTTCAACTTGTTGCACGCACCTGACCTGACCCTAAGTCACCTAACTTATTATTTCATAACTTATTTTATTGTGATTTTATTTTCATATTTTATTTTTATATGAATTGAATTTACTGTTACTACATTGTGGGAATAATTATTTTCAATGCATTTAGGCTTTAGCACTGTTGTTTTTTTGATACTGTGTGGACTCGAAGTGTGGGCAGGGCACACTGGGGGCAACGATGATATTATATCGATTGCACAGGCACTTTATTCGCACAGCCAAGTTGTGTTTGTTAGTAGTTTGTTTCTTGATGCACTTTAAGCGCTGCCGCTGTAGCACCTTTGTTTGTTTCATATTTTCTTTTTATTGGAAAGATTTGGTATAGCAGCTTTTATTATACACTGCCTTTATTTTCGTATGTGCTGATTTACAAATGAATGACATTATACACATTTTTTGGAGCTTTATGCAACCTGCCATCTACTGTTCTGGCAGTGGTAATTTTTTTAAAAGTAACGAGTAACGATGCAGCACAAAAAAAAAATATCGGAGTAGAAGTATCGAAATCATCGGATAAATGTAGTGAAGTAAAAGTAGAAGTAGGAGAAAAAAATTCTACTTTAGGAAAGTACAGATACCACATTTCGGTACTTAAGTACAGTACTTAAGTAGTTCTACTTCGTTACTATACATCTCTGCTTATCAGTTTGGTTACCCTTCTCTGCATATGGCGGAATGTCAGACATTTTTTTTTAACCAACCAAGGTCTCCTGACATTCAGCCTGTGTGTACAGGACTTACGTTTCTTAATTTAATCCGTTCTAGTATACACTGAGGTTGATTTATTAAAACTGAGGAGTGAAAAATCTGGTGCAGCTGTACATGGTAGCCAGTCAGCTTCTCGCTTCAGCTTGTTCAATTAAGCTTTGGCAAAAACCTGGCAGATGATTGGTTTCTATGCAGAGCTGAAACAGATTTAGCACTCTCCAGTTTTAGTAAATCTACCCCACTATGTTTTCCATTTCACTTCTAGAGGGTAAATTCTACACAACTGTCCAGCATGTGCTACAATTGACCCATCTTTTAATGCTCTATACCCCCTGATAACGATCTGTTTCGGGATACTATGAAATTCGAGAAATTATGTTTAAGTTCCTCTCCACATAGGCTTACAGTCTCTCTAGTATATACTATTCTTCAAGAGGTGGAAAACTGTACACCTCCTCCACATTATCAAGCTTGGGAAAAAGATCTTAAAGAGGAAGTAAACCCTCCTCTGACACTTGTACCTATAGGTAAGCCTATGATAAGGCTTACCTATAGGTAGTGTAAATATCTCCTAAACATGTACAGTTTAGGAGATATTTACCTTACATGCAGCCAGTGACGTCACTGGCACATGCGCTCTGAAGGAATGGCCGCTGGTGCCGTTCCTTCAGAGTCCCGTGCCGTAACCGTCGGCTCCCTCGCGCGTGCACGGGAGTGACGTCACCGCGGCTCCGGCCAATCAGATGGCCGGATGCCGCGATCCCGGAAGACGGGCGACTGGACATGTCGCCCGTCATACAGGTAAGCGGATGGCACGGCGGGGGCTCGTTCTAAGGTAAGTATTTCATAATGAGCTAGTATGCGGTGCATACTAGCTCATTATGTCTTTCTCTTACAGGTTGCAAAAAGAAGAACAATTTTTTTTTCAGGTTTACAACCTCTTTAATTATACTTTTACAAAATACCAAATAGATTGTATACTTCTTTTAGCACATAAGGGCTCTTATGTATAATAAAATTCAGGAAGCAGACTATGTACTACTTACAAGATGGTACAGGACCCCGGACCTTTTGAAAAGAATGAATCCTCATGCCTCTCCTGTGTGCTGGCACAGTGAAAAACAGAGACACTCCTACATTTATTCTGGGACTGTGCAGTCCTAAAAACTTTTTGGTCCTCAGTTCAAGAGCTATGTTATAAATTCACTCAAAGTCAGCATTCCTTTTGTACCGTAACTCCTTTTTCAATTTAAAAAATATAAGAAAATGCTATTAATTTATCTGATAAATGCAGCTAGGGCTACCATTCTTAGTCTTTGGAAGCAGACTGCTTCACCAAATTTGCTCCAGTGGTTTGCCTGGATTAACGAGATTATGCAAATGGGAAACCTAATGGCTTCTCTCTATAATAGAGAGGAGCAATTAAAAAGACATGGTCCCCCTGGCATGAACTTCTGAATATGGCTTTCATCTTCTCCAACTCTTCTCTTGACTTATTTAGGTCACTGCACTGCTTTGTTTTTTTTGTTTTTTTTTCCCTTTTATTATGTATTTTGATGAAGGAACTTACCTTAAGTGGCACCCACTGCAGTACTTGCTTCCCCTTCTTTTATTCTCTCTTCTCCCTCCTCTCCTTTTTCTCTTTCTTTTTTAAATGATATATAAGGACTCTTGCATGTGGGAGTGACTGTAACAGGTAAAAGTTATGTTTTGCAATTCGGTCCCTTTATTTGTTTTTTAATACAGTGTTGGAATGCAGTATATTATATTTTGATGTTTCTTTTTTTACAGCACTGTTTTATTGTTTATGGTATGTAAAATTATGGTTTCTGTTTGAGAAATAAAAATTATAATCTAAAAGAAAAAAAAAAGAAGTGGGGTATGCCCTTGGCAGATGCAGTGGGCTCTTATCTTAACAAAAACCCTCACAAGATGTTGGATGGCATCTTGTTTTTTAAGGAGGCTTCTGAAAAGCATCTGGAAACCTAAACCAAAGCATTTTTTTTACCATAATGGGTGCAGTGCTTGCAACCCATGGTTAAGACTATTGGATTTGCCAGAGTCTTAAGGTTTGCAGCAAGATATCTGTCTAGGGGTTTAGATTCCACTAGCAGTGATGTTGGCTTGAGCAAGCGTCCAGCAGATTTCCTCTGGGCTATATGTTTTGCTGTGGATGCCTTGAAGGACTCTATTCATCCGATTTACCACTTGGGACTTATGTCCATATACATGCACAGGACTCTTTTGCATAAAGATTGGTATGAAGAATTACTCTGAAAGAAGCTGTCGGCCTGTTTTCTGTTTTACAGAAAACATTTATTTGGGCCAGGCTTGGCAAGGTATATCCAGAAAATTTTGGGTGGTAAGAGTTCTCCTTTACTGCTTAGGAAGAAGTGTAAGACCGACTAAAAGATAGACTGCTCCTGTAAGGTAATCCAGATTTACACCACCAAAAGGCCAGTGCAGACTTATGCTCATGCTCGTGCACATTGCACACGTGCTAATATTTTTTAAGCGAAAGGCCAATGTCACTTCTGCATTACCAGTTCATCGCGTGTATATTTGTGCGCATGCACGAATTCATGCGTGGACGCGAACGCGTGGGCCCACACACACACATACCAATTAGTTCTTGGCACCCAGTGGCCTATTTAAACTGTATTACTGTGAGCAGTTGCTGAAGGGTCTTCAGCTTGTTCCAGTGTTCCTGAGACCTGATCTGTTGTTTCTGCTTACCCATGTATGACCCGGCTTGCCTTTGGACTTTGCCTCTACTTGTGCTCAAGCTCTGATTACCTACTACTCCGACCTTGACTTGCTTACCGGATTTGATCTGCCTGCTGACCTTGTACCCCATTGCCTGGCTGTAAACAACCTTGGCCTTGCCTGCTGATTCGGTACCTCACTGCCTGGTTGCCATTGACTGCTGCTCATCTCCCGGTTCTACTCCCATCCACGCTCTGGTGCCAATCTGCTTCTGCATTCAGTTCTGAGGACTGCGACAACAAGCTCTACCCACCTACAGGGTGGACATCACCAGCTAGCTGCTACAGCACTCATGCCACTCCTTGCCTTTACACTCTCTGTTCCCACCTTTAGGAGTGTTAGTCTTCACCAGGTACGTGATAGCTCCCTCTACTTCCTATTCCATAAATAAATGCTTTACGCTCTAAAGCTTCTAGGTTGAAACCTTAGTCCCAATTCTGTAAGAAGTCCTTTGCTTCCAAGCTAGCAAAATTGAGCTCTAAGACCCCTTCCCAATGAAAAGGCACTTCCACTCTTTATGAGCGGGGGAACATTTGCAGGTTCTTTCATAAATATGGCAGGAAGAGGTGGCAGATACTGGTACAATTTGGCATTCCAGAGTTTTTTCCCTCAGAGTTTGCCCATTGTTTCTAAAAAAAAATTGTTGTGTTTGCAGGCTCCTGATCATCATCTTTCTCAGGGAGGGATCGTTCAATTCTGGAGGTTGAAAAGTTTAGTAGTTTCTATTCAAACCTTTTTATGGCTCCAAAATTAAATGTTGATGCTAATCCCATATTAGATCTCAAATATCTCAATAGGTTTTTCCAAGAACAAAGTTTCATATGAAATTTGTGGTTGCCTTTCCAACCAGGGAAATCCTGGCTTCAGTTGACATAAAGGTTACCTACCTACATGTCCCGATTTTCTCTTCACCAGAGTTTTCTACAGTGTGTGGTGGAAGACTGCCATTTTCAGCTTGTTGCCATGCAGGTAGGACTGGTCATGGCCTCCCCAGCTTGTTGCCATGCAGGTAGGACTGGTCATGGCCTCCCCATTGTTCAAAAGGTTCCTGACTCCAATGCCGGCCCTTCTAACGACTTCCTTTTCTGAAATACCTGGACAATTTGCTTCTTGGAGCAAATCTTTTCTGCTCATCTTCTGGAGCTTGGAATATCTGGGCCTTCTCCTAATCACTGTCCAGGTAAAGATGATTCTCCCTCCGGGGAAGTGCTTACTTACTGAAATCAGGTGGCTTTTCTCAGGTCCTTGAGTTACCCCTTAATGTTTCTCATAAGGGTTTTTGGAAAGATGGTGGCCTTGATTGATGTGGTTCCCTTTGCTCAGCTTCATTCCAGACCTCTCCAATGTCCTTACACTACGGCAATCCAAAGTCTTTGAAATAGGGGAAGTCTCCCCAATGGTTGGAGAAAAGGAAGTCCTTTGTCCCTGTTTCTTGGAAGGTGCTGATCATGGTCACCAGCTTAAAGTAGAACTATGGGCCAAACCTTTTTTTATTTATTTTGAATAGAGCAAGGGAGGGTTATAACCTTGTCAGATCCCCCCCCCCCTCCCCCATCTCTGCCCCATTGATGAGATTTACCTTCACTTCCTGTCCTATAGCCAGCAGAAAGTAAGAGGAAATCCTACAAATTGGGGGGATTTCTTAGAGACCCCCAGGAACTAGTGTCCCCATTGGAAGATATCTCCTCTAATACGTTTCTGGGGACAACCCAAAATTTGAGATTATCCTTTACTTTCACTTTCAATGATCATGGTAAACAGGACAAATAGAGAAGGTGGGCACATGCAGAAATAAAAACCTGGCAGGTGTTGTAACCCCTCTCCACTCTGTCCAAAACTAAAAAAAGTTTTGCCTTTACTTATACTTTATCACATGGGGGGGGGGGGGGGGTTAACTGTCGGCAAAGGGGGCTTAGTCTCCACAGTAGAGATCAATGCTAATCAGTAGTCTGTAGCAGCAGGCTATCTGCCTAGTTTCTCCTGCACTGACCGGTACACAGACAAAGCCACAGCTGTGGCATATATAAATCAAGGAGACAGCAGGAATTGAGCTGCCCAGGAGGAGAAGGATCTCATCCTGTCTTGAGTGGAATTTTATGTCCCCGCTCTGTCCACAGTTTACATTCCAGGGGTGGAATTTGGTAGGCGGACATTCTTAGCTGCTGGCAGCTGTCAGTAGGGGAGTGGGTCTACACATGGAGGTGTTCAGGGAGTTCTGTCAGCAGTGGAGCACACAAGATGTAGATCTTTTGGCAAACCAGGTTCCAGGCTCTATGAAAAGCTATGAGACAAACAAAAATAAAAATTCCCAGTTCAATTTGCTAACCAGTTTGCTTACCAACCAAATTAACCTGTCTAACAGTTTGCGTCAAAACAGGGGTTTAGTTAGCACACATTTGCAAACGCATGTTCAAGCTGCAGGGCCACTCCGCGGCATCCTGTATTACCTGCAGTCCTAACTCTTGTAAATTTATGAGAGTTTTCACAGTGGAAGCACATGCAAGCTAATGGATAGATGGGGGGTAGGTGAGCCTGGAGGTGACTGGTGAGTGGACATACTGGATGCCTTTGCTGTTGTATAGGGTTGAGCGAACCCAGACTGTATTGTTCGGGTTCGTACCGGACTTTTGGGTATTCGGTACCCGGACCCGAACCAGAACATTTCACTGTATGTTGGGCTACTGTCCGTTGTTCGGTAACGTTATTTGATGTTTAATGGCGCCGTTTCAACAGGTGCAAGGCAGCCAAGCAGCAAGCGTTTAACTAGTGTGCCCTAGAAGCCATCACAGCCATGCCTGTGTGCATATGGTACAGTGAGATACACCCATTGCATACTGTTGTGTTGCGCATTGCAATAAAAACCCATTTAGGGAAAAAAAAAGGTAATTGCGGCCTAGGCTGCATATGTTACAATAAGATATACCCATTGCATACTGTTGTATTCCGCTTTGCAATAAAAACCCATTTAGGTGAGAAAAAGTAAATTGCGGCCAAGTCTGCATATGGTACAGTGAGATACACCCATTGCATACTTTTGTGTTGCGCATTGCAATAAAAACCCATTTAGGGGGGAAAAAAAGTTAATTGCGGCCCTGTGTACATATGGTACAGTGAGATACACCCATTGCATACTGTTGTGTTGCGCATTGCAATAAAAACCCATTTAGGGGAAAAAAAGGTTAATTGCGGAACCTGTTTGCATATGTTACAGTGAGATACACCCATTGCATACCGTTGTGTTGCGCATTGCAATAACAACCCATTAAGGGGAAAAAAAAGTTAATTCCGGCCTAGGCTGCATATGTTACAGTGAGATACACCCATTGCATACTGTTGTATTGCGCTTTGCAATAAAAACCCATTTAGGTGAGAAAAAGTAAATTGCGACCCTGTCTGCATATGGTACAGTGAGATACACCCATTGCATACTGTTGTGTTGCACATTGCAATAAAAAACGGTTTAGGGGGAAAAAAAGTTAATTGCGGCCTAGGCTGCATATGTTCCACCTCGGTGGTGGAAGAACATGCGCCAACTGCTATCAGCCTCTGGCCCAGCCGCCACTGCATTTACCCAGTGTGCTGTTAGGGAGATATAATGTCCCTGACCGTGCTTACTGGTCCACGTATCCATAGTTAGCTGGACCTTGCCACAGATGGCGTTGCTCTGTGCACACCTGACTTTGTCACCCACTTGGTTGTGCAGGGAAGATATGGCTTGCCTGGAAAAGTAGTGGCGGCTGGGCACGACGTACTGTGGGACAGCCACCGCCATAAGGCTTTTAAAACTCTGCGTTTCCATCAGCCAGAATGAAAGCATTTCAAAGGCCAGGAATATTGATATGCTGGCATTCAGGACCAGGGATCGTGGGTGGGTAGGGGGGGGTACTTCCTCTTCTGCTCCAGTGTTTGGGAGATAGAAAGCTGAACGCTTCCACGGGACATTGTGGAGGTGGTTGTTGGTGACCCAGGTGGTGGTGTTGCTGGCAGATCCTTTGTTTGTGGGGTGGCAGGTGCCATTCTCACTACAGAGGTGGATGAAGAGGCCGAGACTGCAGCAGAAGAGGAAGCAGGAGGAGCCAGAGACCTTTCTTGGTTTTTGAGGTGTCTACTCCAGTGCAGCTCCTGCTTTGCACTTAGATGCCTGGTCATGCAGGTTGTGCTCAGGTTGAGAATGTTTATGCCTCGCTTCAGGCTCTGATTGCACAGTGTGCAAACCACCAGTGTCCTGTCATCATCACATTGTCTGAAGAACTCCTTTGAGCTGGCTTTGGTGTGCTCGGTCCCTTGCTGCGTTGGGCAGTAGCAGGCGTAGTGTCTAGGGCATGGCCGCTCCGCTTTTGCACCCTGCTCCCTCTTCTGCTGTGCTGGTGGCTCTGTGCGACCACCGCCTCTTCCTCCAAACTACTCAGGTTACCTGCGTGACGTTCATTCCATGTGCGGTCAAGGACCTCATCGTCCTCCACATCATTTTCCACGCAGTCTTCACCTCTGCAACCCTTGTCGGTCTCCACAATTCGGAATTCCGCAGCAGTTGGCACCTGTGTTTCGCCATCATCTGAGACGTGCTGCGATGGTCCTCCCATGTACTCATCTTGAGACATAAGTGGTTGGGCATCTGTGCACTCAATCTCCTCCACTTCTGGGGCAGGGCTAGGTGAATAGCTCTGGGAAACCATGCTAACAGAGTCATCAAAAAGAAGAAGAGACTGCTGCATGACTTGGGGCTCAGACTGCTTGGCTGATTTGCAAGGGGGTGAGGTGAAAGATTGATGGACATCGTCTGCAGTTGCCAACTCTGACCTTTCAGCAGAAGACTGGGTGGGAGACAATGTGAAGGAACTGGAGGCACTGTCAGCAACCCAATCTACTATCGCCTGTACTTGTTCTGGCCTCAACATTTGTAGAGGCGCATTAGGCCCTGCCAAATACTGCTGTAAGGTTCTGTCGCCTACTAAGGATGATCGAACGGTTCGGGTCGACCATCGGTTCGACCCGAACATTGGATGTTCGATATTCGGCCGAATACCGAACTTTTTGCGGCAAAAGTTCGGTATTCGGCCACCAGAACCGCCCAAAATGCACTGGGACAGGAACTGGGCTTTAAAAGCCCGTGATTGGCCCAGAAACGTCTGCAAAAGCCAATGAGGGGGCAGGAGTCTCCTAGGAACGTGATTGGAGTGACTACGGGGACCGGAGGCCAATCAGGAGTGAATACGCCCCACACTATATAAGATGGCCCCGCCTAACCCCTAGCACAGTTATCCAGATCCTGTTGAAGAGAGTTGAAGCAGTTCTGTCTGACTCCTGCTTGCTACACTACATTTCCTATATATCGAGTGGTTCTAAAGCTCCATATAGCATAATTGTATTTAGCTTACAGCCAGTGTAGATAGATACAGCAATTGTGCTGGTTCTTAGAGTTACAAAAAAAAAAAAAAAAACTTAAGGGACAGTGTCAGTCTTCTGCTGTATGGAGCTTTCTATTTAGTGGAAAGGGATATCTAGTGTAGTTAGGGAACTTTGTACTACATTAGTTAGATTTGAAAATTGAGTTTCTGTAGGGAAAGTGTGAGGGTTCTGTTTAGTGAGCACGTGGCACAGTGCTGCTCTATCACAGCAGGTGTACGTGCTTGCTAGGCAGCAAAATACAGTGACAACTTAACGCCTGTTGTTCAAAGCGTTAGGTGCACTGTACAAAAGCCTTTGCAACTGTGCGTGACACGCAACTGCTGTGCTGTATCCAGCGACAACTGTGGGTCGCATAGCAGTGTGCGTTTTTCACTGCACACAGTTGCCAACGCATCAGTGACAACCTAACGCCTGTTGTTCAAAGCGTTAGGTCCACTGTGCAAAAGCCTTTGCAACTGTGCGTGACACATCTGCTGTGCTGTATCCAGCGACAACTGTGGGTCGCATAGCAGTGTGCGTTTTTCACCGCACACAGTTGCCAACGCATCAGTGACAACCTAACGCCTGTTGTTCAAAGCGTTAGGTCCACTGTGCAAAAGGCTTTGCTACTGTGCGTGACACGCAACTGCTGTGCTGTATCCAGCGACAACTGTGGGTCGCATAGCAGTGTGCGTATTTCACTGCACACAGTTGCCAACGCATCAGTGACAACCTAACGCCTGTTGTTCAAAGCGTTAGGTCCACTGTGCAAAAGGCTTTGCTACTGTGCGTGACACATCTGCTGTGCTGTATCCAGCGACAACTGTGGGTCGCATAGCAGTGTGCGTTTTTCACCGCACACAGTTGCCAACGCATCAGTGAGAAATATGCCTGGTAGACCAAGAAAAGGCATACGTGGCCCTGCTGCGGAAAGGGGCACAGCTTCTAGGGTGTCTAGAGGCCGGGGTGGACGTGGTGGTCAGTCCTCAGCCAGGCCACCATTTGGATTGTTCTCCAGCAGTGGCCAAGCTATACGTCCACAGTATGTACAGGAGGTGGTGGACTATATGACCAAACCCTCATCATCGGCATCATCTGCAACTACAGTGACCCAGGCAGAGAAAAGTGGTCAGTCTTCTGCAGTTGTCAGAACAAATACAGATGAGTCCATGTCCACCTCATGTCCTCCCTTAGACCCAACTTCAGACATGGCAGAGGAGTCAGCTGAGCTGTTTGACCACAGTGTCGGCCATCTACGCCAGCCTGATGCTCAGTCCTTTATGGAGTCTGATGTTGGGTTTGAGTTTGAGGAGGAGGCAGAGCAAACAAGAGGGGAGAGCAGACGGGCCGCTCCATCTAAGGCCGCACCTGTTGTCTCCCGGGCCAGGCCTGATGCTCAGTCTTTGATGGAGTCAGATGTTGGGTCTGAGTTTGAGGAGGAGGCAGAGCAAACAAGAGGGGAGAGCAGACGGCCCGCTCCATCTAAGGCCGCACCTGTTGTCTCCCGGGCCAGGCCTGATGCTCAGTCTTTGATGGAGTCAGATGTTGGGTCTGAGGTTGAGGAGGAGGCAGAGCAAGCAAGAGGGGAGAGCAGACGGCCCGCTCCATCTAAGGCCGCACCTGTTGTCTCCCAGGCCAGGCCTGATGCTCAGTCTTTGATGGAATCAGATGTTGGGTCTGAGGTTGAGGAGGAGGCAGAGCAAACAAGAGGGGAGAGCAGACGGCCTACTCCATCTAAGGCCGCACCTGTTGTCTCCCGGGCCACTATACACACCTCATCTTGCTGGGCCTTTTTTGAGACATCCCTTGCAGATAAAACAGTTGCGATCTGCAAGATTTGTAAGAAGGGTATAAAACGTGGCAAAAATGTCAACCACCTGGGTACAAGCTGCCTAAAACAGGCATTTGACAACCCACCACTCGGCCCGTTGGCAGGAGCATTTAAAGAACCCACAAAAGGGCCAAAGATCGGTCAGTCGGCCTCCTAGTTCTCCTCGCGCTCCTCCTCATTCTCCATCTGCTCCACCTGCACATCAGTCTGTTCCTGGCCCTGCTATAGTCACTCGTCACCTGTTGGCAGCCTCCACTGGCAGGGATGATGATATAGCAGGCAGTGTCGCCTCTACCTCCAGCACACCACCAGCTGTTACATCTAGACGCCAAATTTCGATTCCACACATGCTGGAACGAAAAAAAATGTATACTCCCCGCCACCCACATGCCCAGAGTCTAAACAGTAGTTTGGCTAAACTACTGGCTCTGCAACTATTACCATTTAACCTGGTAGAGTCTGCTCCCTTCCGTGACTTCGCAAAATGTGCAGTTCCGCAGTGGCAGGTGCCAAGTCGGCATTACTTTTCCCGTAAGGCCCTGCCATCCCTATACCAACATGTGGAAGGCAATGTAGTGTCGTCCCTGGCCAAGTCAGTCAGCCGTAAGATACACTTGACGGCTGACACTTGGTCAAGCAAACATGGGCAGGGACGGTACATTTCTGTCACTGCTCACTGGGTGACACTGCTTGCCAGCGGAAGGGATTGTAGCCAGGGCTCGGTGCTGCAGCCAGTGTTGCCCCCACGTCTGCAAACAGCTGGTGGTGTCGCTGATCCGGGTAGATCGATCACTTCTACCCCCTCCTGCTCCTCCTCCTCTACCTCCTCCATGCCCTCCCCTGCAGAATGGTCCTTTGAATATGATGAGGTACCACGTAAACGTTCAAAGGGCTATTCTATGTCTCAGGCCAAAAGGTGTCACGCAGTGCTGCAGCTTGTGTGTCTAGGGGACAGGCAGCACACTGCCCCTCAGATTCTTGGGGCTCTGCAGGCACAGGCCCAGAGGTGGTTGACACCACGCCAGCTGCAGCCAGGGATGGTGGTTACTGATAATGGGTCAAACCTCCTGGCCGCCCTTCGTCAGGGAAAGTTAACCCATGTGCCATGCCTGGCGAATGTCATGAATCTCGTGGTACAGCGGTTTTTGAACTCGTACCCGGGAATGCAGGATGTGCTAAGGATGGCAAGAAGGGTGTGCAGTCACTTCAGGCGGTCGTACAGTGCCACTGCACGTTTGGCCGAAGTGCAGCGCGAGTTTCACCTGCCGGTACACCGCCTCATCTGTGACATGCCCACCCGCTGGAACTCCACCTTGGCTATGCTGCAGCGCCTGTACACGCAGCAGAGGGCCCTCAATGAATACCTATGCGAGTACGGCACCAGCACTGGCTCTGCGCGCCTGGGCTTCTTTTCACCACGGCAGTGGCTTTTGATTAAGGATGCATGCGCTGTCCTCTCTCCATTTGAGGAGGCCACAAGGATGGTCAGCCGGGACAGCACATGCATCAGTGACACCCTACCGGTACTGTTTTTGTTGGAGCACACTCTGCGTGGCATTATGGACAGGGCACTGGAGGCAGAGCAGCAGGAGGAAGAGGAGGACTTCCTTGCCTCTCAAGGCCCCCTTTATCCTGAGAATCCTGACCCCATTATGCCTAGCTCCCAGAGGCCCGAGCAGGATCCAGGGGTGGAAGAGGAGGAGGAGGACGATTCTGCGGGAACTTTTGCAGGGTTTGAGGAGGAGGAGGAGGAAGACATGCGGCAATCTGCAAGGCCTAGTTTGACTCCCTCGGGACACTTTGGAGTAGTACGTGGCTGGGAGGAGGAGGAGCCCGTTGAAGATAATGTCGTTATGAGTGACCCCGAGGATTCAGCTTCTCAGGCCTTCGCTAATTTGCGACGCATGGGAAACATCATGCTTCAGAGCCTGCGAAAGGACCCCAGTATCAAGGCCATTAAAGAGACTAACCACTATTGGTTGGCCACCCTACTTGACCCCCGGTACAAGTGTAAAGTCTCTGAGCTTTTCCCTTCCACCCAGAGAGTCCACAGGATCAAATCCCTTGAGGACAGTCTCAAGAGGAATCTGGTGAACATGTTCCCCGACTCCCGTAGGGTGCAGGGTCGGGGACAACCTACCACGGATTCTACTGGTGGTCACGAGAGGAGCGTTGGAGAAGGCGTGCGGTTGACGGATGCCTTTCGGTCTTTTTTTAGTCCTCACCGCCCAGGCCTCTCAGCTGCCACATCGCATCGACAGCGTCTGCATCACATGGTGGACGATTACGTGAGGGCACAAAGTGACACAGAGGGCTTTTCATGTGACGAATCAGATCCACTGGCATACTGGGTCTTAAGATTAGACCACTGGCCAGAACTGGCCCAGTATGCCATGGAGTTGTTGGCCTGCCCTGCTTCCAGTGTCCTATCGGAACGGGCATTCAGCGCAGCAGGAGGATTCGTCACAGACCATCGAACGAGACTCTCCACCGACTCAGTCGACCGTTTGACATTCATTAAGATGAATCAGTCGTGGATATCAAGCTTTGATGCACCTGATGCAGACCTTGTAGACTAGGCTATCGTTGTGATGTGGCAGTTGAGCCTCAGTTTAAGCCTGGACCATAGTGCCACCCTCAAACCCTTCTCTCATTCTCTTTACGTTCACAGAACCTCATTTTGGTTATAACAAAAACTACAATGTTTGCGCACCTGTTCCACAGGTGCACACCTTTACAATTTTTGGGCCTCCTTCAACACCAGCTCTTTGGGGTTAAGGTGGGGAGGCTATGCTAAACAAAAACTACAATGTTTGCGCACCTGTTCCACAGGGGCACACCTTTACAATTTTTGGGCCTCCTTCAACACCAGCTCTTTGAGGTTAAGGTGGGGAGGCTATGCTAAAACAAAAACTACAATGTTTGTGCACCTGTTCCACAGGTGCACACCTTTACAATTTTTGGGCCTCCTTCAGCACCAGCTCTTTGGGGTTAAGGTGGGGAGGCTATGCTAAAACAAAAACTACAATGTTTGCGCACCTGTTCCACAGGTGCACACCTTTACAATTTTTGGGCCTCCTTCAACACCAGCTCTTTGGGGTTAAGGTGGGGAGGCTATGCTAAAACAAAAACTACAATGTTTGCGCACCTGTTCCACAGGGGCACGCCTTTACAATTTTTGGGCCTCCTTCAACACCAGCTCTTTGGGGTTAAGGTGGGGAGGCTATGCTAAAACAAAAACTACAATGTTTGCGCACCTGTTCCACAGGTGCACACCTTTACAATTTTTGGGCCTCCTTCAACACCAGCTCTTTGGGGTTAAGGTGGGGAGGCTATGCTAAAACAAAAACTACAATGTTTGCGCACCTGTTCCACAGGTGCACACCTTTACAATTTTTGGGCCTCCTTCAACACCAGCTCTTTGGGGTTAAGGTGGGGAGGCTATGCTAAAACAAAAACTACAATGTTTGCGCACCTGTTCCACAGGGGCACGCCTTTACAATTTTTGGGCCTCCTTCAACACCAGCTCTTTGGGGTTAAGGTGGGGAGGCTATGCTAAAACAAAAACTACAATGTTTGCGCACCTGTTCCACAGGTGCACACCTTTACAATTTTTGGGCCTCCTTCAACACCAGCTCTTTGGGGTTAAGGTGGGGAGGCTATGCTAAAACAAAAACTACAATGTTTGCGCACCTGTTCCACAGGTGCACACCTTTACAATTTTTGGGCCTCCTTCAACACCAGCTCTTTGGGGTTAAGGTGGGGAGGCTATGCTAAAACAAAAACTACAATGTTTGCGCACCTGTTCCACAGGTGCACACCTTTACAATTTTTGGGCCTCCTTCAACACCAGCTCTTTGGGGTTAAGGTGGGGAGGCTATGCTAAACAAAAACTACCATGTTTGCGAACCTGTTCCACAGGTGCACACCTTTACAATTTTTGGGCCTCCTTCAAAGCCAGCTCTTTGGGGTTATGGTGGGGAGGCTCCGCCAACACCAAAACTACCATGTTTGCGCACCTGTTCCACATGTGCACACCTTCATAATTTTTACGCCTTCTTCAACACCAGCTCTTTGGGCTTACAGTGGTATGGCTCCGCCAACACCCAAACAACAATTTTTGCGCACCTGTCACACAGATGCATATCATTGTAATTTTTTTCCTTACAAAGGCAATTATTGCCTTCATTACCAGCACTTTCATAGGGATATGGTGTCAAGGCATCGTCCGCACCACCAAATGCCCAATTTTTAAGCATCCTTTACTTCTATTGAAAGTCAAGAGACAACAGTATTCATCCAAAACATCTCTAATCTTGTTCACTGTGCACTACATTGTGGCCCCTACCCCTAACCCTAACCCTCAATGTATCCGTGCATATATGTCTGTTTCTTGTGAGAATTCAAGTTAAAGTGCACCAAACACCATTTTACATGAAATAAAGTGCAATTACATACATCTTTGGACTTCTTGAAACATTTGGTAATAATAGCCCCATTGTGGAAATACACCCGTTAATTATATGCACATTTAAAGAGACAGCACCTTTTTCCAAAAAAAAATCTAATCTTGTTCCCAGTGCACTGCATTATGTCCCCATCATACACATTGGCTGAGCCGTTGATTAAGAGCAAAAGAAAGGTGCGGTTAAGCAAAAAAGTCATTTTTGAAGGTTTGGTATGCTGTAATTCTGGTTCTGGACATGCTACAGAGCTGAAACTTCACAGATACACCTTTTAGACCCCCCCCAGACACTAAATTAATAGTCCCTGGGGCATGACCCAGAACCCTAGGCACTTTTTAGGGGCATTTATTGGGTTTTAGGGCTTAAAAATGGTGTTTTTTGATTCCAGAAGTTCGGGTCCCATTGATTTCAATGGGATTCTGAAATCCGAACCGAACTTTCGGGAAGTTCGGGTGTTCTGGTCGAACCGAACTTTTCAAAAGTTCGATCATCCCTATCGCCTACTCGCAGCTGAGAAAGGTGTTTCACTTGTGCGTGTAGCTGGCACAGATCGACCACATCCTTTCCTTGCAACAGGAGCTCCACCAGCAGCACCACGACCCAGCACTAACACGATCGACATCAAGGATGCTTACCTTCACATCCCAATATGTGCTGGTCACCAGCGCCTCCTCCGCCTTGCCGTAGGAGTGGAGCATTATCAGTTTGTGTTAGCCCTGGAGCTAGCATTGTTACACCAATGGGGGATCGCGGTACTGGGCTACTTGGACAACCTCCTTCTGCGAGAGGAGTCTCCTACTGTTCTGGTGGAAAACCTGGAAATCACCATACGAACTCTGAGGGAGTTCGGCTGGATTCTGAATTTTCAGTAGTCTGCTCTGATTCTGTCCACAAGGCTGGACTATCTGGGACTGACTCTGGACTTGGTCTTAGCCAGAGTGCTCCTTCCTCTGGACAAACTCCAGAAATTGAAAGCTGCAATTCGTCTCCTGCTGTCCAGCAGATGTTCATCCCTCCGGACTTGCATGCAGGTGCTGGGCCTGATGGTGTCTACCTTCGAGGCGGTTCAGTTTGCACAGTTCCATAGGAGGTCCCTGCAAAAGGAGAATCTGGCCAAATGGGACAATACTTCACAGTCTCTGGACAATCAGATACGGCTGAGCCTGGGAATGAAGGAGTCCCTGATATGGTGGCTTCGTTCTCCGGCGCTTCCGCTGGGCAAATCCTTTCTTCTCTTGTGTTGGACAGTGGTCACCATGGATGCCAGCCTGTCTGGCTGGGGAGGTGTCCTCAGCAAAAATTCGGCTCAGGGGCTCTGGACACTGGAGGAGTCCATACTACAGATCAATGTCTTGGAATTCCGAGCAATCAGACTGTACCTGGACCATTGGACGGATCGTCTTCAGGGATGTCCAGTGCACATTCAATCTGAAAATGCCACGGCCTTGGATTATGTGAATCACCAGGGGAGCACAAAAAGTGTCCTGGCGGCTCTGGAGGTAGCCGGCATTCTAGAGTTGGTAGAATGGTTTGTTCCAGCCCTCTCCACTGTACATATGGAAAACTGGCAGGCGGATTACCTCAGTCAGCAGGCATTGGACCAAGGGGAGTGGTCCCTTCATCCGGAGGTGTTTCATCAGTTGTGTCTCCGGTGGGGCATCCTCAAGATGGATCTGTTGGCATCTCAGTTCAACAGAAAGGTGCAGAGGTTTGTGCCCAGTCCTGGGATCCTCTGACGGACGCCACAGACGTGCTGGTGGCCCCGTGGGGTCAGTATTGTCTGATTTACACCTTCCCTCCTCTCAAGCTTCTGCCAAGACTTCTATACAGGATCGAGGCAGAAGGGATTCTGGTCATCTTAGTGGCTCAGGACTGGCCTCCCTGGGCTTGGTACGCCAATCTGGTGCGGCTGGTTGCCGACGTTCCTTGGAAGCTTCCTCTCAGGGAGGATTTTCTGTCCCAAGGACCAATCTTCCATCCTGCTTTACAGTCACTGGCTTTGATGGCTTGGCTGTTGAATGCCAGGTGCTGATGGATAAAGGTTTGTCTGAGTCGGTGATTCCAACGCTGTTAAAAGCTAGGAAATCTACTTCTGGGAAGATCTACCATCGTTCGTGGAAGTCGTATATTGCGTGGTGTGAGTCTCTTGAGGTTCATCCTCACTCTTTCTCGGTGGCTTGGATCTTGACCTTCCTTCAATGGGGGGTTGAGCAGAAACTGGACTTGAGTACTATCAAGGGTCAGGTGTTGGCCTTAGCAGTCTTCTTTCAACGGGCCTTAGCCATATACTCCCTGGTGCGTACTTTTCTTCAGACAGTTAGGCACTTGGCCCCTCCAGTGCGTTCTCTGTTGCCACCTTGTAACCTCAATTTGGTGCGCTCAGTCCTCCAGAAGCCTCCTTTTGAGAATCTTCAAGAGATTCCCCTAATTACGCTGTCCCAGAAGGTGACTATCACCTCACAGCAGGGTGTCGGAATTGGCAGATTTATCCTGTTGTTCACCTTACTTGATGGTTCACAGAGATAAGGTGGTTCTTCGTCCCTGTCCATCTGTCTCTGATTTTCATTTGAATGAAGACATTGTGTTGCCTTCCCTGTGTCCCATGCCAAAACATGCAAAGGAAATTGCCTTGCATGCCTTGGATGTGGTCGGGGCAATTAGGGTGTACCTGGCAGCTACGGAGTATTTTAGGAAGTCAGACTCACTATCTGTGCTCACGGATGGGCCTCGTAAAGGGTTGTGGGCTTCCTCTGCGACCATTTCCAGATGGATCAGACAGACAGTGATCCAGGCCTATTCCATTAGGGGTCAGGTTGCTCATTTTACTGTCAAGGCGCACTCTTCTTGAGCACTCAGTGCCTCCTGAGCCTTCCGTCATCAGGGGTCAGTGACGCAGGTTTGCAAGGCAGCCACCTGGTCGTCAGTGCACAATTTCATAAAGTTCTATATGGTGGATGTGTTCGCATCTGCAGATGTTTCCTTTGGCCGCAAGGTTTTGCAGGCTGCTGTTTAGAGAACCTGGTTCTCTTAGAGGGTGTATTGTTTTCTTCAGGTGAGCTCAAGTTCTTTAGGTTGAGCTTCTGTTTACATGGTTGGATGTAATTAGCCTTGGGAATTTATTTTTCACTGTCCCCCCCCCCCCCTCATGTTGAACACTGCTTTGGGACGTCCCAATGGTTAAAAAGATCAGGAGCTGTGTCCGTCAATGAACCAAAAGAAAATGGGATTTTTGACTTACCGTAAAATCCATTTCTCTGATTTTAATTGACGGATACAGCACCCACCCCTCTGTGGAGTTGTAATTCTTCTGACACTGCTGAGTACCTATAGCAGAGAGAGGAAGTATACCCTCTGGGACTGACCATAGGCGTAGTCTGACTTTTTTTTTGCCTAGTGTCCTACTCCTGTAGCGGGCAGTATAACTCAATGGCTAGGTAGCTCAGGAGCAGAGATGTATAGTAACGAAGTAGAACTACTTAAGTACTGTACTTAAGTACCGAAATGCGGTATCTGTTCTTTCCTAGAATAGAATTTTTTTCTCCTACTTCTACTTTTACTTCACTACATTTTTTTGATGATTTCGATACTTCTACTCAAGTATTTTTTTTTTGTGCTGCATAGTTACTCGTTTCTTTTAAAAAAATTACCACTGCCAGAACAGTAGATGGCAGGTTGCATAAAGCTCAAAAAAATGTGTATAATGTCATTTGTAAATCAGCGCATACGAAAATAAAGGCTGTGTATAATAAAAGCTGCTATACCAAATCTTTCCAATAAAAAGAAAATATGAAACAAACAAATAAATTGTGCTACAGCGCTTAAAGTGCATCAAGAAACTACTAACAAACACAACTTGGCTGTGTGAATAAAGTGCCTGTGCAATCGATATAATATCATCGTTGCCCCCAGTGCCCTGCCCACACTCCACACAGTATCAAAAATAAAGTGACATGAATGTGCTAAAGCCTAAATGCAGTGAAAATAATTATTCCCGCAATGTAACAGTAAATTCAATTCATATAAAATATGACAATAAATCACAATAAAATAAGTTATGAAATAAGTTAGGTCAGGTGCGTGCAACAAGTTGAAGTGTGTAAACCTATCTATAACGAAAAGTCCATAAATGAATTCCAGTGTGCAAATCTAAAGTGTCACTTCACTTGTCAGATGCTTCCACCTCCTTCAGTGCTCGAGTGACCGACCAACACACTTAATGGTGGTGGCACTGGTGGATAGCGTCTGGGTGGCACTGTGGCACTGACTGCACTGGTTCAAAAAGCCATATATATTTAATTATTTCAATTCTCAATCTCATTGGTCCTCTCCTCATAAGATATTAATAACTTAAGATTAGGTCATGAACTTCTTGGCGGCCCTGGCAGGATGACGGGGACACCCGCCACTTCTGGAGCCGAGCCGCTGTGATTCCCCAACATGTGACAAAGTGACAGCCAGGAGATCTAGTGGCTAGTAGTGCTCAACAATACCACTTTTATATATAAAAATGAAATAATTAACTGTCATGATCATCAAGTTAAGACCGCACTGGAGGAGCCGTGCTGCCATCTTCCCGCTCGAGGTCTCCGCCTCTAAACGTGTTGTGTGTCACTCAGACTCCACCCCTTAGGGCCCTTACTGAGAGGAGTTGTGACGCGGGCGGCCGGACGCGGGAGCAGGACTCGGAGCATTTTCTTCGTTATCTCATCTTCTTCTCTATGAGGTGAGTGAGGTGGACCGTGGAGAGGGCCTAATCCTTGCCATGGCAAATGTGCCATTTGAGAATCAAATAATCAATATAAAATATTAATATATTATATACACACGGGTCATGGGTGGCTTTTTTGAACCAAGAAGAGTGAGACTGACGGCTATGATGATTATCCGACCATCCATGGTCCATGGACCATAAGTGTTGTGTTGTGGTGGTGCCTGTGCTTCCTGCGGCCTGCCTCTGCCTGTGCGGCTGTGCCTGCACTGCAGTGGCCACTGGCAGTGGCACTTGACTTGAGCAAAGCAAATGAGCACTACTAGTGTGAAGGACAGGTGGTGGAAGCATGTTCTGACAAGTTCTTATCATGAAAATAATATAGACAGCTTTTTGAACCAGTGCAGTGCCAGTGCTACTAAGGTGAGAGGCAGAGAGAGAGGCTATCCAGTCCACCACTTTACTTGAGCAGATCACAGAAGAAAGGTGGAAGCACCTGACAGCAAGTGACAAGCACTTCTTAGATTGCACACTGGAATTCAGTTATGGACTTTTCGTTATAAAGTTTAGTTTACACACTTAAACTTGCACCTATCTTATTCACAATCACAACTTATTTTATTGTGGTATTGTCATATATATTTTATATGAATTACATTTACATTGTGGGAATAATTTGCACTGCATTTAGCACAGACATGTCACTTTATTTTTGATACTGTGGGCGATGATTTTGAATACAAGAAGAATATATATAATTGCAGGCACTTTATTAGCATTTTTAGCACAGCCACTTTGTTAGTAGTTTTTGATGCATTTTTCACTTTAAGCGTTGTAGGTTTGATGAAGCTGGCCTGGCACATCATCATCATTTGAGCAAATCAAATCAAACCGCGATTAAGAAGACTGCGCATGCTCCTGTTCTGCCTTTTGATCAGCTGAAAAGATGGACGAACCAAAAACACCACCTTCCACCCCTGGCCCTTCAACTTCAAGTGATCTGCCTGGCTGTGAGAGTGAGGAAGCTCAGGAAGGAGACCACCCCTGGCTTTAAAAGGTGGATGCTTTAAAAGGGGAAGGGAGGGACATACTTTATCCGTTTTTTGTTTACAAAAAGTTACAGCCTAAGGAATTGTGATTGTCCTTTAGGTTAATCATTTGAATAAATCATTTGAAATAATAAAAAACAATATGATGTTCAAACTTTCGACTTCTTTCTTTAATAACTACATAACACAGTACTTGTACTTCTACTTTCAGTACTTGAGTAGAATTTTTTTTTCAAAACTACTGGTACTTTTTACTTTTAGTACTTAAGTAGCAAATTTTTTGAAAAAACTACTTGCAATACTTAAGTAAAAAAAATGTTGAATACTTTAGTACTTCTACTTAAGTAACTTTTTCTGCGAGCACTTCTACTTCTACTCAAGTCACTTTTTGATCGAGCACTTGTACTTTTACTCAAGTAGAAATTTTGAGTACTTTATACAAGTCTGCTCAGGAGCTATGTCCATCAATGAACATCAGAGAAATAGATTTTACAGTAAGTCAAAAATACCATTTTTCTAAAAGCGAAAAATAACATTTTCAAAAGACTTACTATACCTTTCAGAAAATGTTTTTGAGTTTTTGCTTCCCAAAATGGGGTCATTTTGTGGGACCCTGAGGAAGTCATGTGACCAATGACGTAACACTTAGATTGTGCCTGTGACGTCAGTTCCGGTGTCACCACAACCCGTATCAGTGAACTGGAGCCGTTCCTTGCTTTACAAATGTTCTTATTGGATTTATGTAATTTGTGAGCTTCCCAAATGTGAGCGCCAATTGCACTCAAAGGTGGATAGCAGGTGGTTGGATCCTACATAGGAATCACTGAAGACTTTTATCCATATTGTGGAGCAATTACGCACGATTGATTTATGAACTTTTATCAAGGTTATTGCAAGAAGAGTTTTTGGCCATTATATATATATATATATATATATATATATATATATATATATATATACAGTATATATATATATATTTTTAATATTTTTCTATTTTATTATCACTTTATCCTCACTGCTTTATAGTGCACTGTTGTGTTGGTGTTACTGTTCTTTGAGGGATTTTGTGATTTTTCTTTTGTAAGTTATCTATTTGGACTTTCTTTATTGACTTTTTTTTACTTATATGTATTATTTATCACTACAATTACTTGTAATTGAAAGCATCGCATGTTATATAAAGTAGAACAGTGCACCACTTTATTACTATAGTCTTTATTGTTTTTTCAAGAATTGAGTACTTGATTTAGTGGTAGCAGAAGTTCACAGAATTTTCTTTTTGTTTTTTTGTTTTTAATCACTAGCTAGCTTATTATAGCAGTGCACCAGTGCCCCTGATTACTATAACTAGTTTATTATACTTCCCATTCTTCGATCAACTATTCAATCAACACCTCACTGTCTTCTAACATTGCAAAAAAAGCAATGGATCCAGATCAGTACAACCATGGTAAATTCTTGAGAGCTGGACCCCATGCAATGGGGATCGCCTGTAATGTTACTTAGGGCCAGGGCCGGCCTTTGGGGTGTGTGAGCTTTGCGGCCGCACAGGGCACCATGGGCAACAGGGGTGCTGTGCGGCCATCACAGTTCGCAGATGATCAGGCCGCACAGCGGGAGGTAAGCGGCCACCATGGCCTGGATAGGGTTAACACAGGCCGTGGCCGCCGCTTACCTCCCGCTGTGCGGCTATGCCTCGGGCTCCTATAGCTGCTGGGCTGAGCTGTGTATCTCACACAGCTCAGCCTCAGATCCGCCACTGCTGACAGATCCCCCCTCCTCCTTCTCTCAGCAGGGACACCAGAGGAGAGATCGTCAGCTCCTCCTCCTCCCGCCCCTTCTCCTCTTCGGTCTGGGAAGTTTAAAGAAAAAAAGAAAAGCTGCAGACAGCGTGAGCCTCCATACTGAGGTAAGTAAGCTCTCTCTCCAGCAAAAAATGTAAGGGGGGCTCTGGGTGGGGGGGAGGGCTCTGTGTGGTGGAGTCTCTGATGTAAGGGGGGCTCTGTATGGGGGTCTTTGATGTAAGGGGGGCTTTGTCTGGGGGTCTCTGATGTAAGGGGGGCTCTGTGTGGGGGTCTTTGATGTAAGGGGGCTTTGTGTGGGGGTCTCTGATGTAAGGGGGGCTCTGTGTGGGGGTCTCTGATGTAAGGGGGGCTCTGTGTGGGGGGTCTCTGATGTAAGGGGGCTTTGTGTGGGGGTCTCTGATGTAAGGGGGCTCTTTGTGGGGGGTCTCTGATGTAAGGGGGGCTCTGTGTGGGGGGCTCTCTGATGTGGGGGGGTCTCTGATGTAAGGGGGATCTGTGTGTGGGGTCTCTGATGTAAGGGGGGGCTCTGTGTGTGGGGGTCTCTGATGTAAGGGGGGCTCTGTGTGGGGAGTCTCTGATGTAAGGGGGGCTCGGTGAGGGATCTCTGATGTAAGGGGAGCTCTGTGTGTGGGGGTCTCTGATGTAAGGGAGGCTCTGTGGGGGGGTCTCTGATGTAAGGGGGGGGGGCTCTGTGGGGGTCTCTAATGTAAGAGGGTCTCTGATGTAAGGGGGGCTCTGTGAGGGTCTCTGATGTAAGGGGGGCCTCTGTGAGGGTCTCTGATGTAAGGGGGGCCTCTGTGAGGGTCTCTGATGTAGGGATGTAAGGGGCCTTTGTGAGGGTCTCTGATGTAAGGGGGGCTCTGAGGGTCTCTGATGTAAGGGGGGGCTCTGTGAGGGTCTCTGATGTAAGGGGGGCCTCTGTGAGAGTCTCTGATGTAAGGGGGGCTCTGTGGGGGGGTCTCTCATGTAAGGGGGGTCTCTAATGTAAAGGGGGCTAAGTTATTAGTGATCATAAAAAAGAAAAGTCAAATAAAGAGCAAAAAAGGTGAAAGAAAATGTGTGCGCGTGGGGGGGGGGGGGGGTAGGTGCAGAGGATTAGCTCGCCTGTGTACTGTACTGCACTCCAAGATATAGAGTTTACAGGTAATTAAAAAATCCTGTTTTTGGAGAAATTAATCATAAAGTGCTTGTTTATGTCAAGCCAATAAGCTTGAGTACATCTCTTTTTTCTGCTTATCAGTGGGTATCAAACACATTTGATCATACTAAGATGCCTATACCATATGTGACAGAATAAGGATATATGTTCAAAGTAATACTTTTACAGAAGAGCTTCTGAACTGCAGGTCATAGAAAACTCTTTAAAAAGCTTTCAGATGTGCAAGTATTGGCTTATACAATTGTTTAATTAACTAATAATATACTGAGAACTGAGTTTTTCTATTTGCATAAACTCTATAGGTTTCACCCAATTCAAGAAACATTAAAATGACAGACTTTGCCAGCAAAGCTAGGGCCTTTTTTGTCTGTCAACTAACATTATGCAATCTCATTGTTATAGACTGAGACAATATGGTATAGCAGAATTTGCAGGCACTAAATACCTCCTAAAATCAACCTCCTGAGGACTTTATAATTACTTGTGTCTTTACTAAGTTATATGTTGTGGTAACCACAAAATGCCACAGCTTGGTATAATCATTACACAGTAGTTTACACAGGTGTTTAGGCCTAATTATCCAATAGGCTGGCTGATTGGCAGAAGTCACTGCTAGTGCATAATTTATTTTAAATTCTTATGATTTCTTTCCTTTGTAAAAACAGTCAGATTTTCCCCTGACATTAATATAATTATTATCGTAGTCATTTTCAACTTTCATATTTATTAAAGGTTTTCCCATCATACATTTTGGTTCTATTTCAATATTTAATCAGTATCCCATTTTACCACAATATAATTACCAGATTTGAAAGTACCACTGTCTAATTCACATATACCCTACATAATGTTTGTAGGATTGCGATCTAGTGCTTCAATGTTTATGTAGACTCAGGATGCCCTTACTATTGAATTAACTTTTGAGGTGTCCGCTATCCTATGCTGATAGATAAATAACTGCCTACAAATAAACTGCCTACTATGGTGGATCAATGTTAATGCAGGGCATGTTGCAATGACAGGTTGCATTTAAGCTCTGTTCCCTTTTATAGCCCTGCCCTGTCATTTAGCTATAAAATACCAGAGCCATATAGTGGGCAGGGGAGGTCTTGGCATTTCTGAGTTGACAGACCAAAGGGGAAGGGATTTAAACTACACTGCTCAAATAATTAATGGAACACTTTTAATCAGAGTATAGCATCAAGTCAATTCAACCCCTAGGATATTGATCTGGTCAGTGAAGTAGCAGAGGGGGTTGTTAATCAGTTTCAGCTGCTTTGGTGTTAAGGAATTTAACAACATGTGCACTAGATGGGCAACAATGAGATGACCTGCAAAACAGGAATGGTTTTACCGGTAGAGGCAACTGACATTTTTTTCCCTACTTATCTTTTCTGACTGTTTTTCACTAGTTTTGCATTTGGCTAGGGTCAGTGTCTCTACAGGTAGCATGAGGCGATAACTGGACCCTATAGAGGTTGCGCGGGCAGTGCCATTTCCAGAAGGTTTGCTGCGTCTCCCAGCACAGTCTCAAGAGCATGGAGGAGATTCCAGGAGACAGACAGTTACTCTAAGAGAGCTAGACAGGGCCGTAGAAGGTCCTTAATCCATCAGCAGGTCTAGTATCTGCTCCTTTGTGCAAGGAGGAATAGGATGAGCACTACCAGAGCCATACTAATGACCTCCAGCAGGCCACTGGTGTGAATGTCTCTGACCAAACAATCAGAAACAGACTTCATGAGGGTGGCCTGAGGGCCCGACATCCTCTAGTGGGCCCTTTGCTCACTGCCCGACACTGCTAAGCTCGATTGGCATTTGTGCTTTTCACAAATGATAGCAGGTTCACCCTGAGCACATGTGACAGATGTGAAAGGGTCTGGAGAAGCCATGGAGAACATTATGCTGGCTGTAACATCATTCAGCATGACCGGTTTGGTGTTGGTTCAGTGATGGTCTGGGGAGGCATATCCATGGAGGAACACACAGACCCCTACAGGCTAGACAATGGCACCCTGACTGCCATTAGGTATCAGGGTAAAATCCTTGGACCCATTGTCAGACCTTACACTGGTGCAGTGGGTCCTGGGTTCCTCCTGGTGCATGACAATGCCTGGCCTCAAGTGGCGAGAGTATGTAGCCAGTTCTTGGAGGATGAAGAAATGTATACAATTGAAGGGCCCCCGCGCTCGCATGACCTAAATCTAATAGAACACCTCTGGGACGTTATGTTTTGGTCCATCCGACGCCGTAAGGTTGCACCTCAATCTGTTCAGGAGCTCAGCGATGCCCTGGTCCAGATCTAGGAGGCAATACCCCAGGACACCATCCATCATCTCATTAGGAGCATGCCCCAACATTGTCAGGCATTCATACAAGCACGTGGGGACCATACAGATTACTGAGTATCATTTTGAGTTGCTGCAATGAAATTTCAGCAAAATGGATTAGCCCGCTGCATTATTTTTTCACTTTGATTTTCGGAGTGTCTTTGAATTCAGCCCTCTGAAGGTTGATCCTTTTCATTTCCATCAAATGATGTGGCATCCTTTGGTTCGTAACACATTACCCAATCCAAATCCGTATAGATATCCAGCATGATATTTTCCCCATTGAGATCTGATGTGTTTTCAAAGTGTTCCTTTAAGTTTTTTGAGCAGTGTAATTTTGGAGATAAATGGAGTTTCTTCTTACATCCTAGTCCAAGGGGCTACACAGGATGCAGAATACAGCATGCAGAAATAAAAGACACAATTTTGAGATGTCCATGATACCCCAAAACATTTCTGCATAGGTCCTCAAAATAGAAATAGTTGGTGATGGCCCTCAAAGTCGATGTCAGAGTGGGTAATAAAGCTTAAATCCTGGTTAAACAAATACTGCCTTAATAGAAGTGCCATGTTTATTTTTACATGGTGTCGTTTATATGTTTCATTTGGACCTGTGCAGTAATTTGTCATGAAATCTGGTAGTTAAAGTGAGATCTACAGGTCCCACGATTTGTGAAATTTATGCATGGTGTTAGTAAGTTTCTTGTTTGTGAGAGTCCAGTGTATGTTATTCTTTACTGACACTAATGAAAGGGAGTCCAACAGCCAGACTTTCACTATAACTTGCTTGGTAGCTGTTAAAATATGTGTTATTAGTTTAAATTGGTATATCAAAAGCCCATCTGGTTTTGAATTGAGCACTAGAATATCAACATTCAAAAGTGTTTTCAACATATCATAAAACCTGGGTCTATAGAGTATGGACAATTGGGCAAGTCAACCATATGTTCATGCAGGTACCCGGATGTGAACATCTGCAAAAGCAGAGCCTTATGTTCCTCAGGGTATAACGTACAATTCAAGTTCTGACTAGATACCAACAATACAGTATCTTGTAATTAATTTCAAGCACCAAAATGCTTTGGGAACACAATATAGTAGTATCCCAGATTGGCTTTTGTTCTGACACTAGGGTGATATTAAGGTCAGATTCCCATCTTTTCATATAAGCATGTTGAGGTGGAAAGGAGTCTGTGAGAAGTGGAGAGAACAGTAGGGAGATCAAACCTGGAAAGTGTGGATCATGATGACAGCAATTTTCAAAAGATGTCAAAGTCACTCCTTTGATAGGAGCAGAAACCTAAGAAGCGACAAAATACTGTACTTGTAAAAAGCGGAAAATTTCCACTTTAGGCAGTTGTTTGTTTGTAGGGTGTGTAACACTGTCACTACTGGACTACAGCTTTATGCTCTTGGATCTACATATTTATATAAAGGTACCCTCAGACTTCAATAAAAAGACTATGACCTGGTTTCATCTGTCTTCTCACTTCCTCCAAAATCTGTTGATCCTACACACACACACAGATGCCTGTGAAGAGAGTCCTGTTGGCAGAGAGGGGATTGGGTAGCATTTAATTTTGACATGCCATGTTGACAATGGCATGTCAACAATGGCATCCTTGGCTCACCCATTTCATTCGCTAGATCGCATAAAAATGCAACTTGTCTAAAAGTACCCACTATTTCAGACTCAGATCAACTCATGGATTCATTTTTTGATATTTACGTAACTCTTCCCATTAACCAGCCCACTGTTTTCATCAGGGCTGAGGACTCTTGAGAGGAAGGAATAAGGCAAAATGCCGCTCCAGATGACTAATACAATCAGTGTGTAGCTCCACGTGTGGGTACAAGCTCTGGCTCACTTCCAAGAACAAGACCAATGGAAAGAATGGCTGCACACCATGTTGGAGTCCACGTCCATTTATTATGAAAAGGCTGTAAACACTCACCAGACGACAGAGACAGTAGACAGTGGAAGGTTGACGTGTTTCACACAAATATCATGTGCTTATTTTTAACCCACTCTTGAGAGGAATGCTGAAGTCGGGTGCTGTGATTTTTTCAGGAAACTGTATACAGCACCCTGCCAGCCCCTCCCACCCAGCAATGACCTGCCTGCATAGTGACCTAGTTGGGCAAATATATTCTCAGAATGAAAATTAAGCAATGGCAGCCTGCGAGTTGTTCTCAGGAAAAGTTTACATCAACGGAAGGAATTTGTATCCATTGAAACAAGCTCCTCAACTCAAACGTTTGAAGTTTGAACCCAGATATTCAAGCATTAGAAGAAGGCACAACAGTGGAACATATATGTAAAACCTTCACTGTAGAGAATGCTTTGGTCTACTCTACAGAGAATGAACTGAGTATGTTTTCCTTTCCGATTGTTACGTAAACTGCTTTCAGCTGTGTGTGGATTGTATAAGTTTCAGTTTTCCCAACATGAGGATCTGGCACAAGCATTTTTAATGATAAATGTACTCTGAATCCCCAGGTAAGGATAGTAAATCTGAGCTTACAATCACACGGAAGATTGCAGCCCAGCATTTTTTTTCACTTTAAGATCTGTGCTTGTGAGCAAGGTCTTTTCTGCAGTTAAAGGGATGGCACATTTCCTTCATTTTTTCTCTCAAGTCAGTCAGATGTTTTTCCAATATATCAATGAAGACAGTTGGCTACAAGCAAAGCAATATTTTCAAGTCAACGCTGATGTATTATATTGATTTTTCTGGAATGTACGGATAACTCCTCTGTCATGATGGATGTCCATAAGAGTAAGGTACCTTTATTGTATGCACTAACAGCTTTTTCCTCTGTTCTTGTGTTTTGGGACATTATTTCTCCATCTACAGACTGTTAATAGTTTATTCTTTTTATTTAGTAGATGCTGGTGGTCTTGAATTCCCGAAATACATTAACGTTGCCTGGAAACTTAGTGTTTAAAAGCATGAGCTCTTCATATTCCCATGTGAGTACCAGGTCTGGTTTGAAGTGCACTTTTGATAAAAATCAAAAAGCTCTCAAATTATTTCTGTATAACCTGCAGATATAGGAGTGTTTTCTCTCTCTCTCTCTAAAAAAAAAAAAAAAAGAAAAAAAAAACCTTTAAAGATTTTTTTCAGTGACATTGGAAATGCAGTTTCAGTTATAATAGTGTATATGCGGTCAAAACAGTTTCTGAATATTCTGGTTTGCACCAGATTCAACTTTATATTCATATTTTACACCTAAAAGGAGACTGTCAGGATATAAATTTTGGATCTGATTTGCATGCCTCAGGGATGTCATATTGATCTGTACTTTTATTACCTAGTGAACCACTGCCCTGGAAGTATTTTTGTGTCATGGTTCCCTTTAAAGTTAGCAGTGCTCTTTCTTTTTCAAGCCTATCTAAGTACCTGTGCATAGAGGTCGGTGTAAACATATTATTGCTCCCTCTCACAACATCTCTCTATACATCACTAATTCTCAGCTGTGACAACTCCATGCATAAATTTGATCTGTATCAGTTTGATCTGCAGGCTGGCTGTATCTGTGTTCAGTCTGCCTAAATGTATTGACACTTTTTTTGTTGGTTGAGTACTTTTGTTTCAACTTCAGGTGATGCCCATAGGAATGAGGTTGCCCCTTTACAGTCCACCTGTACTCTATTTTCAACTTTTAAAAGTCCTGAGTTAAATCAGACACTACAAGATGCTTGTTATTTGTGTTTTAGTTAAGAAAAGAGCTTTATTTGTGCCTCTCTAATTTAATTTTATTTGGTAACTGGATCCCAACTTACCATTGCTTCATGGCTAATATCTAAAAAGAAAGGAAAAGGGTATGCCAGACTAAGCACAACAGGTTATACAGCAAAAATATATTGTATATACAGCCAAATGGCTATTCACATAGGTGGGGTACAAACAGGAATGTAATAATAAGTAATGTCTGGAGTCTGTGTAAAAATTCTGGAGAGAACCACAGAGGGTTGGCTACTCCCAATTTGGATGCATCCAAGCAGAACCACAGAATGAAGGCCGATCTGTCTCGTAACCAGCATGGAATGCAATGGAGGCCGGATTTGATGTCCACAGACAAGTCAAGTGACGCGTTTCAAAGCTTCAGCTTTTTCGTCAGACCTAATTAGATGCTGCACATGTCAGTCTTAAATAGGCCGATTGTAGCATGGTAATACCTGTCAGTGCAGGAAAGTCTATGCCTGATTTAAAGGGGACCATAGTGTATCTGGATACAATATTTCATAATACTACTACAATGTATTATATACATAGTGTATACATAACCATTAAACAATAATCTTAAGTGGAAGAATATAAATAATAATAAGGTATAGAATTCCTGGATGTGACACCAGAGATGCCATAGTGCATATTATATGCAGCATGTAAAATTATCTGAAATTCCCTTAATGATGTTACATATAAAAATTTCTATATATATATATATATATATATATATATATATATACAGTGCAATTCCCATAGACACACTCCTAAACCTTGTGGACAGCCTTCCCAGAAGAGCTGAAGCTGTTGTTATAGCTGCAAAGGATGTGCCAACTCAATATTGGACTCTACAGACTGAGACTGGGATGCCATTAAAGTTCATATGCATGTAAAGGCAGGTGTCCCAATACTTTTGACAATATAGTGTTTGTTTGAAATAAAGTATATTATATTTTCTTATTTGGGCATATTGCATTAGTTCCATATAGGTAACTGCTTTTTAATTTGACTATCTTGTTCACAAAATTTTTGCACACATTTGGTTACATGGGACTGCATCATGGGGTGTGAGCAGATGCCAACAATGTATTACCCCTGATTAATATGTTAACTATTGTGATGCCTAAATCAAGGACAGGTAGCAGGAGAGCTGTCAATATAGTCATTACACTACTAGGGAGCAATGTTCTGAATATAGGTTGCCAGGAAAAGGGGGTGGTGGTTAGCAGCAGTGCAAGTAGTTGTGGGGTTGTGCTTAGTATACACAGCACATTATGGCACACTCCTAAAGCACTCTCATCCAGGGGTGGATGTCCACGATTTCCCTCTTTACTCTTTTGCCACCACTGACATCTTCTTCAGGGGTTCAGTGTCTTCAGTCATCTTTATTGGCTGGCCTTGGTTTTAACTAGGGTTTTACCAATACCGATACCGGTATCGGTGCCAATAATAAGAATTTGCATGAGTATTGGTACACGTGCAAATGCTCTGATACCTGAAACCGATACCTTTAGGTTTTTTCAGCTGTCAGCATGGGGAAATTATAGAAAATCAGGCAAATACAAAAGAAATCTGGCAATTACCGGTTGTTAAGGAGCAGAGCCGCTACATCCTTAACAACCGATGACTCATTTAGCTGTCAGCGGAGTTCCATATTTCAAGCATCAACTACCCTTTCAGTAAATAATACTTTCTAGGATTCATGTTGCACTTTCAACCAGATAGTTTGAGGTCATATCTCTGTGTTCTTGATTTTTGTTTCATATTGAAAATACTGCCCTCCTGAACGTTATTCACCCCTTTAATGAATTTAAAGGTTTTAATCATGTCTCCCCTTTCCCCTTTCCCTTCTTTCCTTCAGAATTTACATATTAGGTTCCTGAAGACACTCTTGATATGTTTTATCCCCCCAGACCTTTCACCATTTTTGTTACCCATCTCTGGACTCGTTCTATCTTATCAATATAATTTGGTAAGTGAGGTCTCCAAAACTGGACACCGTATTCTTACTAAAGATCTATGTGGGGAATCAGAACCTCTTTCCTCCTGCTGGTGACTCCTCTAGTGATGCATCCTAGAATTCTATTCACTTTTCCCACTGCCTGGTTCCACTGTTTGCTCCTTTTGCAAATAAGTATCCCCAAATCAATATTCAAACCATATAAATAAAGTATGAAAGTTAACAATACTCAAGTAATTTGCATTTTTTACAGTTAAAAGATCAAACGTTGGGCAAGGAAAAAATGAACCATGGCAAAAGGGGTAGAGAGGGGAATAAGAGAGGGGTCAGGGGTGGGGAGGGTGAGAGGGGCTCCCTGTGATTATCCCCTGATTCTGATTCCTGGCTACTGGTCTGACTTGGAAAATGATGCTTGAATCCCCGTCCCTTCTATTCTGGCTGATGGATGCAAATGTAATGGTGGGAGGTGATGGGGGTTAAAGTGCGGTATTGACTGAGAAAGTGGGAGGTGGAGCTTCTAGCAATGTCAATAAATGCTGATTTAACCTATTTAAAGAACAACTGGCAAAAAAAACCCCTACAAGCTTCCATTGCTGATTGCTCTCAAAATGTGAATTGACTGGCTGATAGGCTGACCCTCTTGCTTTAGTACTTTAATGTGGTTGATAATTTCAGACATGAAAAATACCAAAGCGCACTCCTCTATAGTGTGTACTTGCCCCAATCTAAAGAACCGAGTGTGGTTCCTCTCTGATCTCTCCTCTCTGCTATCTGCATGAGTCAGAGTAGAGTATAACTCTAAGCCGACACAACAGCCTGCTGGGAGAAAGACCGCCTCTCCTCCAACACGCAGCAGGTGACTCATAGCCTCGGCTCTGTATGTTTTTTTATGAGCCTGTGTACAGGGGGGTATGTCCCTTCCTTCCACTCAGAAAATGATATTACCACTCCTAACCACTTCACTCCTAAATCAGATTACAGGCAGCTCGGTGCTCTATCTCTGCAGTATGTGTGATGTCTGATCTAAACATCTATGCCATGTCAGTGCCCATCCGTGCCACATCCATGCCACGTCAGTGCTCATCCGTGCTACATCCATGCCATATTAGTGCTTATCCATGCCACATCCATGCCACATCAGTGCTCATCCATGCCACATCAGTGCCATATAGGTGCTCATCTGCGCCACATCAGTGCTCATCTGTGCCACATCTGTACCACTACAGTGCTTATCAGTGCCCTACAGTGCCTCACAAAATTGTAATTGGAAGTTAGGAAATGACGGTGCTCCCTGCATGTTGGGCCTCTGTATGTGGCTAGGCTGTGGAAAAGTGTCACACATGTGGTATCGCTATACTCAGGAGGAGAATATATTTTGGGGTGTCATTTTTGCTATGTACATGCTATGTGTTAGAAATTTCTTATAAATTGCCAACTTTGTGTAAAGAAAATGGGTTTTCATTTTCTTTCCACGTTTTCCAAAAACTTGTGGAAAAAAATGACATGTTCAAAAGACGCATTATTCCTCGTAGATTATGTGTTGGTGTGTTTTCCAAAATTGGGTAATTTTGTGGGCGTTTCCATTGTCCTGGTGCTCCAGGACCTTCAAAAGTGTGATAGGTTGTCAGGAAATTATATGTGTAATTTTTGCTCCTAGAACACCTGAAGGTGCTACTTGGATGTTGGGCCTCCGTATGCGGTCAGGTGTGGAAAAGTCCCACACAGATGTGGTATCGCCATACAGGAGTAGCAGAATGTATTTTGGGGTGTAGTTGCAAGTATGCCTATACAGTGTGCGAGAAATAACTTGGTAATATGACCATTTTGTGAAAAAAAAAATCTTCATTGTGCAAAGAATTGTGGAAAAAAAATTACCACTTCAAAAACCTCACCATGCCTCTCACTAAATACCTACTTACCTCTCACTGGAATGTCTACTTTCCAAAAAGGGGTCATTTGGGGGGGGGTATTTGTACTTTACTGGCTTGTTAGGGTCTCAGGAAATGAGATAAGCCGTCAGTACGTCAGGTGTGATCAATTTTCAATGATTGGCACCATAGCTTGTAGACTCTATAACCTTCACAAAGACCAAAAAATGTATACTTATTTGGGTTATTTTTTTTACTAAAGATATGTAGCAGTATACATTTTGGCCAAAATTTTTGAAGAAAAATGACTAAATTTGCAAAATGTTATAACCGAAACGAAGAAAATGCATTTTTTTTACAACATTTTCGGTATTTTTCCATTTATAGCGCAAAAAATAAAAATCCCAATTATGATTAAATACCACCAAAAGAAATCTCTGTTTGTGTGAAAAAAAGGACAACAGTTTCATATGGGTACAGTGTTGCATGACTGAGTAATTGTCATTCAAAATGTGAGAGCACTGAAAGCTGAAAATTTGTCTGGTTAGGAAGGGTGTTTAAGTGCCCAGTGGGTAAGTGGTTAAATCACCTGAAGCCAGTCACTTCATTGGGTATATATAAGGGTTCACAACCACTATAAATCACTGCTACAAATTTACTTCTGTCTGTACCCCCACTTGGTCTATTTCCTATCACTTCCTGCCCTGAAAGAAAGTGCTAGAACACCTCCCCAATATTGCCACAGGCAGCAATAAAATCTTGATAAGAGCTCTTAACCTAGTCTATCTAAAACAAAATAAAATGTTTTTGCTGGAGCTGGGCTTTAAAATGAATTTCCTATTACTGTCTGTACTTGACTAAGAAGCAGTTTTGTGTGCTTCCATGATCATCTCCAACTCATAGACTGTTTACTAGTTTCAGGATAGTCATGTCAATCACAGTAAAGCTTGACTGCTCGCAATTTAGTATAAGGCTTCTGAAGTTAGAGAATAGCCATTGTCTTAGGAGAATTTTAGCAGCTTCTCAGACTTCTATGGGTTCTCCATGCTTACAGAAAATTTTATTTTCTTTTTAACAAAGATCATATATCTATTTTTATGACATTATACTTTATTATCATGCTTTGTATTACTTAATTTTTTGGGTACATTTGCACAACACAAAACTTAATTTATTGTTCAGAATATGTACTTATTTACTTTAAAAAAACAAACTTACTGAAACTTGAACAAAATGATTCTGGGATATTTACTCCAGAAATTCTTTCACTTGCAGCATCTCCTCAAACAAATAATGATCCCATTCCTCTGTAATGCATTTTTTTGTGCTTTGGACACAATTGAGGTATCCTCTGTGTCTTTGGAAGTCGATAGAGAAATGTTGGCGAGTCACCTGTGAGAGCTGTTCGAAAAGTAAGTAATCAGTAGGTAGCCCGCAGTTCTAAATCAATGCTCTTAAATCAATATTTCTTACTCTTCGTTGCATTTTTCTTTTCTCCTCACACAATATTCATAAAAAAATCAATGTGTTACTTCTCTGGAATTTGCACTTTGACAGAAAACTATGTGCAGACATATTTATTTTAGGATTTGAAGAGGCTTTGTCATTTGCGTGTGTCCTCAGAGAATTGTAAAGACAGTATAAAATACATAGTGCATGAAATTATTAATGGTACAAGATGATGAAATGCAAGGAGAGGACCCAAGCTCGTCCAAGTTCTGTCTTAATGAAAATTTAAGAGTGTCACAGCAGTAAGCATATACTTTTCCAGTCTCTCTTCTTTAAAACTGATCTAAACCCAATTACTAAAATTTCATAGATGTTTTAAAGCTAAATTCCAGGAATGCAGCTACTTTGTAAAAACTGGAGGCATACCATAAGTTAAGTCTAAGGAGGTGCCTGCTGACTCCGGGACTTCTCTGTTATTTACATGTGACAGGTTTATTGTGCTCCAGGAAGATAACTTCCAGCTCAGACATTGCTCACTGTGGTCTTTGTTCAGTAACTGCTATGCCCTCCCCTCCTTTACCTCTGCTCATTCACATAAGCCTTTGTATTATATTAACTAATCACAAAATACAAAGGCTTCTGTGAATGGGCAGCAGAGGGGAGGGGTAGGCATAGCTGCTCTGCATGCTTCTCTCATCTCACAGCCAGAGTGTATCCTCTGGGAGTACAATAAATCTGTCACTGTCAAGGTCTTACCTTGCCTTCCTGTTGGCAGCCATCTTGGATATGTGCAGACTGCTGCCTCTTATAAACTCTGATTGCATCATCACTTCCCTGCTGCCTGGTTGTTGCACAGTGATGATGCTGCACACCTGACCATATCTA
This sequence comes from Pelophylax lessonae, assembly GCF_965119305.1. Lineage (NCBI taxonomy): Eukaryota > Metazoa > Chordata > Amphibia > Anura > Ranidae > Pelophylax > Pelophylax lessonae. The sequence continues at coordinate 241,246,436 of NC_138771.1, read as the reverse complement.
TCACCTGAGGGGTTGCAGTTCTACCCCTTGTGTTTGTGCTCCAAGGTGAATCTGTGCTAGCAGTCTTCTGTTCTCCATGTTCCTCCGTGTATGACCTGGCTTGGCTGATGACTCTCCTGGCTCTCAACCCCGCATCGGCAGATGACCCCACATCGGCAGACTACCCGCTTCTGGACTTGACCCCGGATTGGATGTCTACCCGCTCCTGGACTTGACCCCGGCTTGTTCCTACTCTCACTTCCTCACTCTTGCTGTGCGTTTATTGTTGTTTGCTCCAATAAACTGCTTTATGTTACCTGCATCCCTGTGTGGTCTGGTTTCCTGGCACCGTGACAGTCACATATAAGTAATATCAATAAGTCCCTGAGGTGACATGGACCTAAAAGGACTTAGCTTAAAGTGAGCCAGCACTTTTTGCAAAGTTGCTGAATTCCTGGAATTTAGATTTAAAGCTGAAGTTTTATCTGCTTGTATTTTGCCTTCCCTGCTTCCTTCCTCCCCCCTATCAACATGCTAATTAAATAAACAAAAAAAAAACCTTTTCTGTTTTCATTACATACCCTTTTTTTTTTTTTCCGTACATCACGGAACACAGAGCCATAAATCATAACATATGGGTTATATAGCCACCTACAGGTGAAGGACACTGACAGCCAATCTGAAAGGATGCCCCCTTTATAACCCCTCCCACCCAGGAAGTACCTCTGTTTTTAACCAGTGTATAAAGGTGATGGTCACTATAGAGAATCTCTCCACATTTCTCTTCAAAGAAGAAAGAAGATATGCTTCATACCCTGATGAAAGATGAAAAAAATTAAGGAACATTATCATTGTTGAATTCATATATAGAATATAACAGAATATGTAAAAAGGAAATCAAGGACGCAAAAATTCAAAATGAACGACAAATTGCAAAAGATAGTAGGACAAACCCCCAAAAATTCTTCAAATATATTAATAGTAAAAAGGTTAGGTCTGAGCATGTAGGCCCTTTACAAAATAATCAGGAGTGGGTGACTGGGGACAAAGAGAAGGCAAATTTATTAAAATACTTTCTTCAGCTCTGTGTATACAAAGGAGCATGGGGGAGCTCATGACCATAATGAGGATGGAATTGATACAGCCCCAAATGATCCACAATGGTTCAAAAGTGATATGGTCCAGAAATATTTCGACAGAATAAGGGTGGATAAAGTGCCTGGACCAGATGGCATCCACCCACACATCCTAAAAGAATTGAGCACTGTAGTTTCAAAGCCTTTGTTTCTAATTTTTAGGGACTTGTTAAGGACTGGAATAGTACCACTGGATTGGCATAGGGCCAATGTGGTGCCTATATTTAAAAAGGGGTCAAATTATTTGCCAAGTAACTAAAGACCTGTTAGTTTAACTTCTATAGTTGGGCAGATACTGGAGAGTTTAACTACTTGCCTTCTGTGCACTTAAACCCCCTTCCCATCCAGACCAATTTTCAGCTTTCAGCGCTCTCACACTTTGACTGACAATTGCGCGGTCATGCTACACTGTACCCATATGAAATTTTTATCATTTTTTTCACACAAATAGAGCTTTCTTTTGGTGGTATGTAATCATCTCTGGGTTTTTTATTTTTTACAAAAAAAAAGAAAAAATACAGAAAATTTTGAAAAAAAAACGTTTTTCTTATTTTCTGCGAGTAAATTTTGAAAACAAATTTTTCTCCTTCACTGATGTGCGCTGATGAGGCGGCACTGATGGGCACTGATAGGCTGCACTGATAGGCTGCACTGATGGGCACTGATGAGGTGGCACTTATGGGCACTGATGAGGTGGCACTTATGGGCACTGATGAGGAGGTACTAATATGCCGCACTGATGAGCACTGATAGGCGGCACTGATAGGCGGCACTGATAGGCGGCACTGATGAGCACTGATAGGCGGCACTGATGAGCACTGATAGGCGGCACTGCTGGGCACTGAGAGGTGGCACTGCTGGGCACTGAGAGGCAGCACTGACGGGCGGCACTGATGGGCACTGATAGGCGGCACTGATGGGCACTGGCGGATGGCACTGATGGACACTGACGGGTGGCACTGATGAGCACTGATGGGCGGCACTGATGAGCACATCAGTGCCCACACTCAGTGCCCATAGTGCTGCCAGTCAATGCTCATCAGTGCCTAGATGAGCAGGCACTGATGGGCACTGACTGACAGCACTATGGGCACTGATTGTGGGCATTGATGGGGGCACTGATGGCGGGCACTGTGGGCACTGTGTATATGTTTGTTTTACCTCTAGTAATCAGGGCACTAGTGATCGGTGCCCTGATTACATTTTTCTTTGTCCCCGGCGCTGTGCAGCTCTCCTCCTTCCTCACACTGCAGGCTCCGTGTGAGGAAGGCGCGCTGGCAATGAGAGATGATCTCATATGTTTACATATGAGATCATCTCTCATTGGACGGTCCGATCACGTGGTGAATGGCCACTGTGATTGGCCATTCACCACGATCTGTGATCGGCTGTGTCCAAGGGACACGGCCGACACAGATTTTCCCTGATGCACGCTCAGCCTCCCGAAAATTCAAGTCCGCGCTGCAGCCGTATATAGGCTGTAGCGCGGATGGGAGGTGGTTAATAAAAGACCACATAGATGAGTTCTTGCTGGCAAAATATAGGAGGGAGGCGTGCCGTCATTGCGTCATCGGCGGTCCGTGCTGCAGCCGGACCCGATGCACCTAGAGATCCTCAGCCTGTCAATACATGATTTTCTGCCCGAATTTTCAACCTAACTGTAAGTGCAAATCTGTATATCAATAAATTGCATATAAAAGGTAATGCACTATTAGTCCCATCCATTCTTTTATGTACTTTGGAACATCGCGGGGAGTCCATCACCCCAAAAGGATAGGAGACACACGTTGGTATATACAGAGGGAAGAAAGTGTGAATGATTTCATCCATCCATGGTGTTAAAGAAGCATCCTCATGATCAGGATATTTAGAGGCTTGATTGTCTCTTACATCTGGTAAGAGGCTTGTATTTATTTATCACCTGGGTGACCTTGCACGTGTGCAGGTGGAAATAGAACACTGGTTTCCATATTAGAATATCATTATCAGGCACTTACCTTCTTTCCGCCAGGTAAGGAGGCATTTCACCCGGTGGAGGGAACACTACATCATCACCTTGATTTTTAATTGGACTTTCTTCACCATTTTTTCACATTTTGGATCACATTATTCAATGGACTTTTATTTTAATGTGTATTTGTATAGTCACATCGAGTGTTATTTGACTATTTTGTTTGTTCATTTTACACCTACTCACCTATCACTGTGATTTTGATTGGGTTTTTTTTTTCCCATTTTTGTTATATATTGTTCAATATATGATTTTTCACATTTAAGAAAAGCGCACCATCACTTTTAAACATATACATGGATTCATGAAAGACAGAAGTTGTCAAGCAAAACTGATTTCTTTTTATGAGGAGGTAAGTAAAACCTTGGACAGAGGGTTGGCTGTGGATGTAGTATACTTGAATTTTGCAAAAGCATTTGACACAGCTTCTCACACACGGTTTGTAAATGGATAGAAAATTGGCTAAAAGATAGAATTCAGAGAGTAGTGGTTAATTATTCTTACTTTGAATGGTCTACGGTTATCAGTGGTGTACCCAAAGGTTCAGTGTTGGGACCCTTACTTTTTAATATCTTTATAAATGATATAAGGTCTGGGATTAAAAGTACAATTTCAGTCTTTGCAGATGACACCAAGCTTTGCAGTGGAATAACTTTCTTACATGATGTCTCCAACTTACAACCTGACCACAATGAACTGTTTCATTGGTCAACTATGTGACAAATGAGGTTTAATGTTGATAAATATAAAGTTATGCACTTGGGGGCTAAGAATATGCATGCATCATACATACTAGGGGGAATAGAACTGGGGGAATCCATAGCGGAGAAGGATCTGGGTGTTCTGGTAGATCCTAAGCTTAATAATAGCATGTAATGCCAAGCTGCGGTTTCCAAAACAAGCAAAGTCCTTTCTTGTATTAACAGAGGCATGGACTCCAGAGAGAGAGATACAATTTTGCCACTGTAAAAATCATTATTAAGACCTCATCTGGAATGTGCAGTTCAGTTTTGGGAACCAGTTCTTAAAAAGTATATCAGGGAAGAAGCATGGAGGAGCTCCGCTATGAGAAAAGATTAGAGGAACTAAATGTATTCTCTCTTGAGAAGAGGAGATTAAGAGGGCATATGGTCAACATGTATAAATACATAAGGGGTCCATATAGTGAACTTGGTGTTGAGTTATTCACTATAAGATCAACACAGAAGACAAGGGGGCACTCTTTACGTCTATAGGAAAACAGATTTAGTCTCCAAATACAGAAAGGTTTCTTCTCAGTAAGAGCTGTGAAAATGGGGAATAGACTCCCTCCAGAGGTGGTTCTGGCTAGCACACTAGATTGCTTTAAAAAAGGCCTGGATTTTTTCCTGGGTGTACATAATATAAATGGGTACTAATATTTATAGGTAAAGTTGATCCAGGGAATATATCCGATTGCCTCTTGGGGGATCAGGAAGGAATTTTTTTCTCCTGCTGTAGCAAATTGGATCATACTTTGCTGGGGGTTTTTCGCCTTCCTCTCGATCAACTGCGGGTACAGGTATAGGATTGTGTATATGGGATTGTATGGTTGGGTTTTCTTTATTTATTGTTTTTTGTTTTTTATTGGTTGAGCCAGATGGACTTGTTTCTTTTTTCAACCTGACTATGTAACACGGTACAGGCAAAGATATTCTTGCCAACAAGAAAGGTCTCAGACTTGAAGGATCTTGTTCGGTCTGTAGTAAGGCTGAGATATCCTTCTATACATCTTTGCATGATGTTACTGGGGAAGATGATGTCCGCATTTCAGGCAATTTTCAATGCTCAATTCCATGACAGACCCTTACAGAAGAGCTCCAGGAAGAAGGGAGGCCGAGATTCAGGAAAGGTTAGACATTATGTGATAGTGGGGGACTCAATCATCAAGAGGACAGAAAGGGCAATCTGTCGAAACGATCGCGGTAGCCGGACAGTATGTTGTTTACCGGGCGCTCGAGTTCGGCACATCGCGGATCGGGTAGACAGATTATTGGGTGGGGCTGGGGAAGACCCAGCGGTCATGGTGCATGTGGGCACTAATGACCAAGTAAGAGGAAGGTGGAGGATCCTAAAGAACGATTTCAGGGACTTAGGGAATAGATTGAGGAATAGGACCTCCAAGGTGGTTTTCTCTGAAATACTGCCGGTACCTCGTGCCACACAGGAGAGGCAGAAGGAGATTAGGGAACTTAACAAGTGTCTGAGGAATTGGTGTAGGAAGGAGGGGTTTGGGTTCATGGAGAACTGGGCTGACTTCTCAGTCGGCTACCGGCTCTTTAGTAAGGATGGGCTACACCTTAATGGGGATGGTACAGCTCTTTTGGGGAGAAAGATGGCCACCAAACTGGAGGGGGGGGGGGAGGGCTCAGAAGTAGAGTCAGTCAGGAGGGAGCAAAGGACAGAAGGCAGTATTAGAGTCAACAGCGACAGTAGTTTTATAACGTCAATGGGGGGGTCTGTGCGGGAAAACCTCAGACCGAACAGGAATAAAAATAATCACCATTCACTATCAACTTACACAAAACTGAGAGGGGTATATGCTAATGCCAGGAGCCTAGCTAATAAAATGGATGAGTTGGAAATTTTAGTACATGAGGAGGACATAGACCTTGTGGGAATAACGGAAACTTGGTTCGACCCCTCACATGACTGACTGGCCAATATCCAAGGGTATTCGGTGTACAGGAAGGACAGGGCAGGAAAAAGAGGGGGAGGGGTATGTCTCTATGTCAAGAACAATGTAAGGGGGATAGAGAGGAGTGATATTACGGAAGGGATGAGTATGGAGTTAGAATCCGTATGGGAAGAACTCCACAGGGAAGAAGAAAAGAGAAAAGTAATTGTGGGGATTTGCTATAGGCCACCCAACCAAAGGGAGTGTAAGATTCTGGTACCCTTGGTACCCTTATTTTCTATTTTCTTTCGATATGCGTCCCACCTTTCTAATTAGGTGGTACGCATACACCTTTAAGATGGATGACGTCATCGCCGAGCGCCGCAGAGCGGCTATTTCAACCGCCAGCGTTCTCTCTCACGTTGTTCGTTCAACCTGCCTGTGTGTCCACATGCTTACAAGCTTGCCTTGCTACCGGAACCTCCAGCTATTTTCTTTTACTTGGAAACAGACCGGAACCTCGCTACTGATCCCTGTATCTCGCTACTGGATCACTCCCTCACTACTGGACCCTTCTACTACTAACCTTACTAGTGATAAGTACCCCACAGGGGAATCCTCCATAACCTTACTTACACTATCTACCTCTGCACATTAAGGACTGTTACTATCTATGCATACTAATTCTATCATCTGCACTGTTACATAGATTGCTAGCTCTTGAGTCTACTACCATCTATCCTTGCACTGGGTTAGTCTATCCTGTATTTTTCATCTGCTGTCCTTACCACCTGTTACCATACTCGATTACTAACCTATCTGCATTCTACCTAATACCATCTAATACTCTCCTGAACATTTCTATCAAGTGCTTACCATCTCTGTCACTGTTCCCACCTGTCCCTTCAGCACATCATCTTCATACTATCATATACATCCTATCACTCCAGGAACATCTTATTGAGTGTGTATATCAGTATGCTGAAGCTGACAGGCCCACAGTGATGAGTCTGGAGAGTTGGATCTGGTTATTCAACACATCTCTACATTACTACTGAGTGGAAATTCTGCAGCTGCAAATCCAGCCTACTACAAAAACGCAGGAGCGTTACAGGGAGGAGGTAGAGCTGGAATTTATATCACTATTGGGAAAAGTGGCAAAACTGCTGGGATCAGTCATCGTATTGGGGGTCTTCAATTATCCCGACATTTTCTGGGAAGAGGGGACTACACACTCACAGAAGGCCCGTCTATTCATGGAAACCTTATAGGATAACTACATGTCTCAGTTGTTGGATTCTCCTACTAGAGAAAATGCAGTCCTGGATCTATTGATCACTAATGACCCACACCTAATCTCGGAGGTAGGAGTCCAGGACAACCTGGGTTCTAGCGATCACAGGATGATCACATTTAGCGTAAATAACAATATAACAAAGCAAGTGGGGAACTTAAGAACCCTAAAATTCAGAAGGGCAAACTTTCCCAAATTGTGCTCCATGATGGAAAGGGTAAACTGGGACCAAACCCTAGGAACACTGACCACGGAGGAAAAATGGGATTTCTTTAGGAACATATTAAACAAATGCATCTCGCAGTGCATTCCTATGGGAAATACATTTAGAAGAGACAAAGTAAAACCTGGCTGGCTAAACCATAATGTTAAAAAACGTATTAAGGGAAAAAAAATGGCCTTCAAGAATTATAAATCAAAGGGCACAGTATCGGCTTTCAAGCAATACAAGGAGGCAAAAAAGAAATGTAAATACGAAATCAAAATGGCTAAAATCAGCTTTGAGAGACAAATAGCGGAGTATAGTAAAAGGAACCCAAAGAAATTCTTTAAATATATCAACAGCAAAAAAACTAGGGCAGAGCATATTGCACACATAATTAACGATGATGGGAGGATGGTTACAGAGGACACTGAAAAGGCAACCGCGCTGAACGCCTTTTTCTCGTCAGTTTTTACTCAGGAAAAGGAGGGGTACACTGACCATGACTGTATGGTTAGTAGTAATACACAGGACTTGCCGCTATGGCTAACAGAGGGTGAAATTAGGGAAAGGCTGGATAAAATTAACACAAATAAATCACCAGGCCCAGATGGCGTACATCCAAGAGTACTCAAGGAACTTAGTAAGACTATATCTAGACCACTGTTCCTGATCTTTGCTGACAGCATTATGACAGGAAATGTACCAGGGGATTGGAGGAAAGCTAACGATATTCAAAGGGCAGAGGCATGTCCCGGGAAATTATAGGCCTGTCAGTCTGTCAGTCTGACATCGATAGTATGTAAACTTCTGGAGGGGATGATAAGGGACTATATCGTAGAGTTTGCTAAAGACAACAACATCATCAGCAGTAACCAGCACGGGTTTACAAATGGGCGTTCTTGTCAAACCAATCTCTTATCATTCTACGAGGAGGTGAGCTGTGAGCTAGATAGGGGGAGACCAGTGGATGTGGTGTACCTGGATTTCGCTAAGGCGTTTGATACAGTTCCCCCCAAGCGCTTAATTTATAAAATAAGGGCTGCAGACATCGACCGCAAGGTCTGCTCTTGGATACAGAACTGGCTAAAAGGGCGTGTCCAAAGGGTGGTAATAAATAGCGCATACTCAGACTGGTCTGAGGTGGTAAGTGGGGTCCCCCAAGGCTCAGTCCTGGGACCAACCCTGTTCAATTTATTCATAAATAGCATTGAAGATGGGATCAGTAGCTCTATATCAGTTTTTGCAGACGACACAAAATTGGACAGGGCAATAACTGCACAGCATGAAGCAGATATCCTACAGAATGACCTGGACAAAATAACGGAGTAGGCAACGACATGGCAAATGAGGTTTAATGTGGAGAAGTGTAAGGTTTTGCACTTGGGGACTAAAAGCATAAAAGCACAATGCACTTTAGGGGGGGAACCTTTGGGGGAATCAAAAATGGAGAAGGATCTGGGAGTCCTGGTAGAGGATAGACTAAGCAATAGTATGCAATGTCAAGCGGCAGCTGCCAAAGCAGGCAGAATATTAGCATGCATAAAGAAAGGAATGTATTCCAGAGATAAAAATATAATCCTACCACTTTATAAAACTCTGGTCCAACCACATCTGGAGTATTCTGTCCAGTTCTGGTCGCCGGTCCTCAGGAGGGATGTGTTGGAGCTGGAGAAGGTCCAGAGAAGGGCAACTAAACTAATTAGGGGATTGGAGGTCCTTAATTATGAAGAGCGTCTGCAATCGCTTGATTTATTCTCCCTGGAGAAGAGACGCCTGAGAGGGGATATGATAGCAATTTATAAATATCTCAATGGTGATCTCAGCATAGAAAAAAAGCTATTCAGTCAGAAAGATTGCATGAGGACTAGAGGGCATACAATGCGTCTGGAGGAGAGGTGGTTTCTGCGGGAAGTATGGTGGCTTTCAAAAGACTCTTAGACGTACATCTCAAGAATCAGAACATTCAGGGGTATGCAAGATGATTACGGCCACACACACCTACACAGGTTGAGCTGGATTGACTATTGTCTTTATTCAACCTCACCTACTATGTAACTATGTAACATTCTACATGGACCGGAAGGGTTCAGTCTCTGGACTGGCCCATGTCTCTGGTACCAAGAGTCGGAGTCTGAATTGGTGGTTGTTGACCAGAAATCTGGAGAAGGGGTAATCCTTTCTTCTAGTGACCTGGAAAGTAGTGATTACAGATACCAGTTTCTCCGGCTGGGGAGCGGTTCTGGAGGAAGTCACTGTCCAGGGGAAATGGTCTTGGGTAGAGAGACGTCTCCCCATCAACATTCTGGAAATCCGAGCAGTCAGTCAGGCTTTGAAATACTGGATGCCCAGATTTCGGGGTCATCCTGTCAGGGTGCAATCCAACAATGCCATGGCTGTGGCTTATATCAACCATCAAGGAGGCACAAAGAGTCAGCCTACAAATAGGTGGATATCATCCTGTCCTGGGCAGAGAAGTTTGTGCCACGCCTGACAGCAGTTTTTATTCCAGGAACAGAGAACTGGCAGGCAGATTTTTTGAGCCGTCAACAGATTTTTCCGGGGGAATGGTCCCTACATCCAAAGATATTTTAATCAATCTACCTACGCTGGGGGGGGGGGTCCCAAATGTAGATCTGTTGACATCCAGTTTCAACAACAAGTTGAAAAGATTTGTGTCCAGGACCAGGGATCCACTAGCAGTCGGAGTGGATGCTTTGGTGACCCATTGGGAGGAGTATTCCCTGATTTATGCCTTTCCTCCAATGCAGCTGATGCTGCTTCTGTTGCGTAGGATCCAGCTAGAGGGGAAACCAGTAATTCTGGTCGCTCTGGCTTGGCCGAGGAGGGTTTGGTATGCACAAATCCAGAGGTTGACAGTGACGAGGCCTTGGGCTTTTCCACTGTGTCCGGACCTACTCTCTCATGGTCCAATATTCCACCCTGCAGTACAGTCTCTAAATTTGACGGCTTGGCTATTGAAGCCTTAGTCTTGAAGGAGCAGGGTGTATCTGGCCCTGCAGTTCATACACTGATAAACGCTAGGAAACCAGTCTCTAGAAACATTTATTACAGGGTCTGGAAATCCTACATTGCCTAGTGTGAAGCCAGGAAATGGCATGCCCTCAAATATATCATTGGGAGAATTCTAGTTTTCCTTCAAGCAGGGGTAGATATGAAATTAGCCTTGAGCACTATTAAAGGGCAAATTTCAGCCTTATCGGTTTTCTTCCAGGAACCCATCGCTTCCCATTCGTTGGTTCAGACCTTTGTCCGGGGAATGTTCCGTTTGCTTCCGCATGTGAAGCCACCATTGTGTCCTTGGGACCTCTGGGGCAGGTTCCCCTGGTTCTTTTGACCAGAAAACTGGTCTTTTTGATTGCGATAACTTCAGCTAGAAGGGTATCAGAACTAGCAGCTCTTTTTTGTAAAGAGCCATTTTTGATTTTTTATCAAGTTAGGGTGATTCTACTCAAGGTGGTGTCCACCTTTCATTTGAATCAGGACATTATACTACCTTCCTTCCTTCCCAAATCTTCACTCAGAGGAGGAAAAGTTATTGCTTTCGCTTGATGGAATGCGTGCACTTAGGTTAAATCAGCTCGAATTTGTAAGACCGAGAGCTTGTTTATGCTGTCAGAAGGGCCCAGGAAGGGGTTGGCAGTATCTAAGTCTACAATTTCTCATTGGATTTGCCAGGTTATTACCCAGGCATATGGTTTAGAAGGGAAGGTTCCACCCTTTCCTGTAAAGGCACATTCTACTAAAAGAGTTGGTGCCTCTTGGGCACATCGCCATCAAGCCTTTATGGCTCAGATGTTGGGACCCTGGAGGCTATACCATCTCTTTCAGGACTCTGTGTTCTTCTTTGCACTTATGATAGTACTTTATGGCTTAGCAGTATTATTGGTGTCATTGTCTTGGATAAGTATCTGCCTGTAATTTTCAGCATTGACCAGCGCCACTTATTCTGACCAAATTTCCAACTCCATGTGGAGAAATGCAGCCCCAAACCTGCAAGAATCTTCCACCATGCATTACTGTTGTCTGCAGACAATCATCCTTGTACTGCTCTTCAGGTCTTTGACAAACAAACTGCCTTCTGTGAAGAAAGAGTACATTTTTTTCTGTGTGAAAAATCAAAATATTTTTTACATTCCTTTCACTGTAGAAACACCCTGGTTCTTCTATAATAGACACTGCAAAAATAAAATATGGCATTTTTAATAATAAAAAGCATTACAATTAATAAAATACATATTTCAAACAAAAAGTAATTCCTCTTACACTTTTTAGTATAAAGAATAATCTTCTCAGCATAATAATATAGAATAAGATGTGTTGATATGCACAGAACATTTGTGGAAATATTCTGCTCATCTAAACAGTAGTATAATAAAAACATGCGGTATATATAGTGTACATAACATAACCTGTGAAGTCTAATCTGTCCCTTTAATACACCCTCTGCACCCCCTTATCTCTGGGGCTATTGAGCTGTCAATGCTTTTCTGCCTCTTCACTTTGGAGAAAGGTCAGAGCTATAATTGTATCCACAAATTAATAAAAATAAAAACGAAAATGTATTCACCCTCTCTACTAAAATCTTATGAAATATAAAAAGCATAGATGCTATACTAGCTATGCAAACATATAGCTCTCATCACCAAGAACCATAGAAAAGGAAAAATAGATGAAGATTAAACCACAGTAAAAATTGCTTTAATGTAAAATAATATATCTAATTAATTAATCAATTTATACATCAGTGGTGGCTGGGGAAGTTTTAAGATGGGGGGGGGGGCGCAAGACCCCGCCCTTCTATGTTGACCCCCTCCCATTTCTCAGAAGCCCCACCCCTTATAGACTCCACCCATTTTGTCCCCTGTATTTTGCTTGCATGAACAAATTCTCCCAATATATCACATATTAAGGGGTCTCTCAGTACTAGTATATCCTATAATAGGGAGCAGGGGCCCTATTAAGGGATATACTGTGAGAGACACCCTATTATGGGATACACTGACTGAGAGTGGCACAAACCCCACAGTACAAACCCCCTAGCACAAACCCCACAGTACAGGCCCCCTAGCACTAATCCAACAGTGCAGGCCCCCTAGCACTAATCCCACAGTACAGGCCCCCTAGCACAAACCCCACAGTACAGGCCCCCTTTCAATGCAGTGACAAGCGTACATGCCCCCTTTCAATGCAGTGACCAGCGTACATGCCCCCTTTTGAAGCAGTGACCAGCGTACATGCCCCCTTTCAATGTAGTGACCAGTATACATGCCCCCTTTCAATGTAGTGACCAGTATACATGCCCCTTTCAATGTAGTGACCAGCATACATGCCCCCTTTCAATGTAGTGACCAGTATAAATGCCCCCTTTCAATGTAGTGACCAGTGTAAATGCCCCCTTTCAATGTAGTGACCAGTATACATGCCCCTTTCAATGTAGTGACCAGTATACATGCCCCTTTTCAATGTAGTGACCAGCATACATGACCCCTTTCAATGTAGTGACCAGTATACATGCCCCTTTCAATTAAGTGACCAGCGTACATGCCCCCAATGCAGTGACCAGCGTACATGCCCCCAATGCAGTGACCAGCGTTCATGCCCCCAATGCAGTGACCAGCGTACATGCCCCCAATGCAGTGACCAGCATACCATGTTCCCAATGCAGTGACCAGCGTACATGTCCCCAATGCAGTGACCAGCATACCATGCCCCCATTGCAGTGACCAGCGTACATGTCCCCAATGCAGTGACCAGCGTGCGTGCCCCCTTCAATGCATTGAACAGTGTACATGTCCCCAATGAAGAGTTTAGCGTGCGTGCCCCCTTCAATGCATTGAACAGTGTACAATCACGTCCCCAATGCAGAGTTTAGCGTGCGTGCCCCCATCAATGCATTGAACAGTGTACAATCATGTAACCAATGCAGTGTTTAGCGCACGTGCCCCCATCAATGCATTGAACAGTGTACAATCATGTCCCCAATGCAGAGTTTAGCGCGCGTGCCCCCATCAATGCATTGAACAGTGTACAATCATGTCTGCAATGCAGAGTTTAGCGTGCGTGCCCCCATCAATGCATTGAACAGTGTACAATCATGTCCCCAATGCAGAGTTTAGCGTGCGTGCCCCCTTCAATGCATTGAACAGTGTACAATCATGTCCCCAATGCAGAGTTTAGCGTGCGTGCCCCCATCAATGCATTGAACAGTGTACAATCATGTCCCCAATGCAGAGTTTAGCGTGCGTGCCCCATCAATGCATTGAACAGTGTACAATCATGTCCCCAATGCAGAGTTTAGCGTGCGTGCCCCCATCAATGCATTGAACAGTGTACAATCATGTCCCCAATGCAGAGTTTAGTGTGCGTGCCCCCTTCAATGCATTGAACAGTGTACAATCATGTCCCCAATGCAGAGTTTAGCGTGCGTGCCCCCATCAATGCATTGAACAGTGTACAATCATGTCCCCAATGCAGAGTTTAGCGTGCGTGCCCCATCAATGCATTGAACAGTGTACAATCATGTCCCCAATGCAGAGTTTAGCGTGCGTGCCCCCATCAATGCATTGAACAGTGTACAATCATGTCCCCAATGCAGAGTTTAGTGTGCGTGCCCCCTTCAATGCATTGAACAGTGTACAATCATGTCCCCAATGCAGATTTTAGCGTGCGTGCCCGACTGAGAGCAGTGCACTTACCTGGAGGCTGGAGCCCTGTGAGTCACGGCGGCTTCTCCTCCGACTCCGTCCTCTTCGTTCTGCAGGAACCGGCGGGAAGGTGAGCGGCTTCTCCCTCTCCTCTTCTTCGTTTGGTGGCGGGCGGCGGGAAGGTGAGCGGCGCTTCTCCCTCTCGGACTCTCCTCTTCTGCGGCGGGCAGCGGGAAAGTGAGCGGCGCCGGCTTCTTCTCAGGAGACTCCTCTTCGGTGGCGGGCGGTGACGGTGAGTGACTGATGCACGCACCGGCATGGCCCCCAACGAGGTCAGCATGGATGTCCTGAATCATGATTGGTCCAGGCTGGAGTCTGGACCAATCATGATCCAAAACATCACAAAAGGGGTGTGTTGTAGCGCAGTGCTCTGCGCCACAGTTACGCCCCAGAAGGCCGCCAATCGGCGCCTCTGCCGGGTGGAAAACCCCACCCCCCCCATAGCCACCAATGAGGCGGGCGCCCCTAGTTTTTTTTTTTAATCTTTTTTTTTTTTAATCTTTTTTTTTTTTTTAATCTTTTTTTTTTCTTTTTCTTTTTGGGGGGTCTTCTGGTGAATCAAAGTTCCAGAGCGGACCATAGGTCCCAGCAGGTCTTTAGCGTGCATTCCTCAGGGGTTTCAAGTGTTGTCAGAAGCTCCCCAGGAACCTATGAGATCTGGACCTCTTCCCTTTTATATGTCAAGGGAGGGAGGCTGGATCCCAGCGAAAGTCTGCAAACGTACCAGGGAAATGCAGCAAAAACAATAACCGCCTTCCCCCTGACCTGGGCAGCCAAGTGTTAACTGCACATACAGTAGGCTACTTGCCTACATACAGCCCTGCATGCTGATATGAAATCATCTTATACCAATTAGTTAAACCCTATTCACAACTGGCGATTTGGGACTGCAAGCAGAATCACTGCTATTCTTCCCATTAATCCAAATTGCACTGCAAAAGTGGCAAAACGCACCACGCATGTTTGAGCGTCATTCATTTTTTATTGGGACCTTAAACTTATTGTGGTGTTGCTGCAATTGTCTCGCAGTTTAAATGTGCCTAGTTCCCACCACTGTAATGCTTTCATGCACATTTAAAAAAGATACAGCATGCTGTATTTTTTTGCATGTAGATGTACTGGAACACACGTAAACACATGAACACAGTGCAAATGCATTTAAATGCAAACACAGTAAAGAATGCAATGGAAATGTGGCACAAATCCATTGCAGTGCATACTGCACACTGAACATAGTGATTGTGGTGTAAATGAGCCCTTATTAAAAATGATCACTGTGAGAAAAACAGGAAGGAAAAGGAAAATGCCATTGCTAAACATTTCTAAGGGTGCCTTTGTTGTAATTTTTATGATAAAGATGAAGTTACTTAGATAGAAAAGATATTGCTTGTGCTTACTTTTTGTAACTTCCTATTTTAAATTAGAAATATCTTTAATAAGATCCAAATACCTTGTTTAGTTTATCTCAGAATAAAAACTGAATCAAAAGAAGAAAAATCTAGTTTAGCAGCATCTTTTTTTTATTTTTTTTAATTGGTACCAATTCTAGTGTTCCAGCAAAAATAAATACTTCTTCCAGTTCTATGTTTCATCTGCAGGTGGTGCTGTTATTCCCTTTTTTTTGTTCATTTTGTTTGACTAGGGCTATGTTCAGAAAGTGAAATAGTGGCTAATCTACTTCTGAGTGATAGAGTCCTTTATCTTCTTATGTAAAAACCTACTTAGGTAAAAGAGGTTGTATTATCTCTATAAACTCTAATGTTCAAACAAAATGTGGTTTTAATATTTGAATAGCAAAAAAGAGATGTCTGAATATTTTGTCATGTAAAACAAATCTAAATGATTTTGTACACTTTTCTTCATACACATGATTTGCCAGATAAAATTGATGTCTGCTCATGAGTGAACCGGTTTTTGCATTTTAGCTGTCGGTAAATATTGACTTGTCTACATGCAGCAAACACTATGGGCTTATGCACACAGAGTTTAAAAAATGCTGCTTTTACAGGCGTTAAGTGTTTTTTTTAGCTTGTAAAAAGCACCTCTAGGTAAGCCTTTACTATATGTACATGCACACAGGCATATTAGAAAAGGAGCGTCTACAGGCTGAAAAAAACTACCTACCAAAAGGTGCATTCAGGGGAGGTGCTGAAAAGTAGAAAAAAAAAAGCAGAACGTGCCAAACTCATCTAATGTGCATTTTAATGGTAATGCATTTCAATAACCAGAATAAATTGTTATTCTTGCCAATATAATGCATTAACACTCAAACACTAGCCGTGCCTCAACGTGTGTGCAGTACGTGGCTTTTAGTGCATTTTTAAGCAGCATTTTCTTGCCAGAATGGAAAAAGGTGGGATTGACCAGCGCTATGGAATATATAAGATTGTGTATACAGGTGTAAAGCTGCCACCAACCAACCCCTAAATGTAGGGGTCAAGTGTTAGTGAAGGGTATAAAAGGATTGGTATTGGCGCTACCTGTTATAAATGTGTGTTGCACTAGATCCTATAGGTGTGTGTTAATTATAAACACAAAATATTAAAATAAATAGAGATATAAATAAATTCACAAGTGATAATAAAGTGCAGGTGCCAAATAACAGGATCTATGTTTGGGCTGGAGTGTATATGCCCATAAAGTGCTCAGTGCTAGAAATAAATGTTAAAAACTATGCAATAAACAAGGTGCAGATAAATTTATTCAAAAAGTGCAATGCCAGTGCGGGTTATAAATATCAAAGTAAAAATGTGCTATCCACAAAAGTATAAAACAAATAAAGGAAATAACCTTTTATAATAAAGTGCTGGGAGCAGTGCCCGTGCAAAAAGAAGGGTAGTGAGATAACTGAGGCTAGTGAAATTAGGTGCCTATACCTGTGAGATCCACTAGGTATCGCACTCACCCTTTTTACCCCTAAGTATAGGGTGTTGAATGCAGGTAGGGATAATCTCCAAGCAAACAGCAAGTAGAAAACTCCGGGGTTCAGTCTGTTTGTAGTGGGCAAACCTCAGGAGGATCCTCAGGATGCAGGTCCATTCTGGGTGCTCAAAACAGAGAAAACTCCATGGTGCAGTGTTCAAATACAAAATAGAAGCAAGTAAGGCAGACTGAATTGTGAGTCTGCCCCCCCCGTCTCTCTAATCACAGTTCCCCCCATTTGCACTCTCTGCCTCCCCTGCACAGTCCTACCTTTGGCATAAACGGATAACTAATACTATTATCAATGTGTTTAAGTTTGAGTAAGAGATTGGAGAAATGCTAAAGGAGATGGTCAGAGACTGCGGACATGGTACAGGAGATAGTCAGAGACTGAGGACATGATACAAGAGATGGTCAGAGACTACAGACCTAATACAAGAGATGGTCAGAGACTACGGACCTAATACAAGAGAAATCTGAAACTGAGGACATGATACAAGAGATGGTCAGAGACTACGGACATGGTACAGGAGATAGTCAGAGACTGAGGACATGATACAAGAGATGGTCACAGACTGAGGGCATGATACAAGAGATGGTCAGGGACTACGGACCTAATACAAGAGAAATCAGAGACTGAGGACATGATACAAGAGATGGTCAGAGACTACGGATGGGATACTAGAGATGGTCAGAGACTGCAGACAACATACAGTAGATGGTCAGAGACTGCAGACAACATACAGTAGATGGTCAGAGACTGAGGAAATTATACAAGAGATGGTCAGAGACTGAGGACATGATACAAGAGATGGTCAGTGACTGAGGACATGATACAGGAGATGGTCAGTAACTGAGGACATGATACAGGAGATGACCAGAGACTACAGACATGATACAGGAGATGATCAGAGACTGCAGACATGATACAGGAGATGGTCAGAGACTACAGACATGATACAAGAGATGGTCAGAGACTGCGGACATGATACAGTAGATGGTCAGACACTGCAGACGTGATACAAGAGATGATCAGAGACTGCAGACATGATACAGTAGATGGTCAGACACTGCAGATGTGACACAAGAGATGGCCAGAGACTGCGGACATGATACAAGAGATGATCCCAGACTGCGGACATGATCCAAGAGATGGTCAGAGACTGAGGACATGATCCAAGAGATGGTCAGAGACTGAAGACATGATCCAAGAGATACTCAGAGACTGAGGACATGATCCAAGAGATGATCAGAGACTGAGGAAATGATCCAAAAGATAATCAGAGACTGAGGACATGATACAAGAGAGGGTCAGAGACTGAGGATATGATACAAGAGATGGTCAGAGACTGATGGCATGATACAAAAGAAGGTCAGAGACTGCAGACATGATAGAAGATAGAAGAGCACTAGAGGGGCCGGAGAACACAGGGCAAGCAAAGAGCACTGGAGGAGCTGAAGGGCGCACTGGGAGGGGGAACTGGATAGAATTAAGAGGGGTTTGAAAAGCATTGCAGGGGGGGGTTGGAAGGCGCAGGTGGTGGAGAGCACTGGGGGGGGGCAGGAAAAACCAGGGGGTGGAGAGCACGGGGGACGGGGGGAAATGGAAATCACTCGGGGGAAGGGGGAGCCAGGGAGCACAGGGGGGTGGAGAGCACTGGGGGAGCCAGAGAGCATAGGGGGGGAGATGAAAAGCACTGTGGAGAGCTGAAGAGCACGGCGGGCTAAAGAGCACTGGGGGGGCTAAAGAGCGCTGGGGGGGTGCCAAGAGCACTGGGGGGTTAAGAGCAGAGGAGGTGTTAAAAGCAGGGGGGTGTTAAGTCACTGGGGGGTGTTAAGAGCACTGGGGGGTGTTAAGAGCACTGGGGGGGGGGGTGTTAAGAGCAGGGGGGGTGTTAAGAACACTGGGGGGGTGTTAAGAGCACTGGGGGGTGTTAAGAGCACTGGGGGGGCTAGAGAGCCCTAGGGGGCCAGCAAGTTGTAAAGGAGGGGGATGGGACAGCTGCATATAGATGATTTGATCTTTCCATATTCCTCCTGCAGCCGCTGAATGACTGCAGGAGGGAGAGGAGAATCAGCCATTCGGCGGCTGCAGGAGGAATATGGAAAGATGAATTCCTCCATATGCAGCTCAGCTGTTCCATCCCCTCTCCTATCCAGTCACACACAAGGCTGCTCACCTTCTTCCCGCCGGCCGCCGGCCGCGGGCCCCGCAAGCAGCGTGCATTGAAGATGCCTTCACACTGAGATGATGCGGGCCGGCCTGACACCCCCCCAGTGCGTGGCACCCGGGGCGGGCCGCCCCCCCCGCACCCCCCCCTTGGTACGCCACTGTTCTATAGTTCATATTTAGTGCTGGTTCACACTGATGCGATTTCTGAGTCGCACAGAATCACAAATCAGTACGAATTTAGTGCCTTTTGGCTCCATAGAATAAGCTAACCACATCCAAAGCTGCATCAAAGTCGCACTACATAATCACACTTAAAATTGCATCAAAATCGCATTGCACCACTTTGAACTGAGCTCTACCTGACTTACAGTAAAGCTGAACTCCAGGCAAACAGCTCATTACACAGATGAAATACACTTATGGAAGCTGTTTTACCTGCTTTGCACTTTTTTCATCCAGTTCTGAGATTCACACAGTCCTTCCACACAACACAGCTCTCCTTAGGTCCGGAGTCCTGATTTTTCTTTGCTGAAGGTAAGTAACACTTACAGGTTCTGTACCTTCCCAGCCTGTAACTGGACAATGATGAAGACACAGCTCGCTAATGAGCTCAAATTACTGTCACTCTGCTTTCTCCCCCTGTCAGCATTGTCTTTGTTAGCACATGAACTGATTAGATACTTGTGCTTCTTCTCCCTCAAATAAAAATGCACATAAACCACCAAAATATTATGAGGGGAATTCTTAAAGGGTGCCGTAAGGTGTGGTAAGAAATATTACTTTTTTTTGTATGCTGTGTAAAAGGAAGCACATAACACACATACAGTCGAAGGAGCACCTTCAAGCTTTTAAAGTATTGTAAAACTCAGACATTAAATATGAACAAAGCATAACCCTCTATAGCAGCAGTCACCAACCAGTGGTCCGTGGATCATCAGTGGAGAAAAGGCTTTGGCAGTCCCCAGGGGTTCTGCTGAAAATCAGCATTGTGGCAGAAGTATACTGCCCAGTGTTGTTTCAAGTGTTGTTTTCAGTGTGCACTGACAGTCAATACTGTCAAAGCGCATTGATACCTGATGCCTTCTCTGTAGTCCTCGCACTGGGAGAAGCGCAGAGAGCTGGAAGTGAAGAAGGAGGGGACTTCCAATGGCTCATGCTGATCACAGACTGTGGGAGGGAGCACTGAGCTCGAGCACATGTGGCTGGATAAGGAAGTGAGATCTAATGATGAGTCTGTGTAAGGCAGCAGTATTGTCAAGGTCTTACCTTACCCTCCTGTTGGCAGCCATCTTGGACATGTACAGACTGCTGCCTTTTATATGCTCTGATTGCATTATCCCTTGCCTGCTGCCTGGGTGTCACACAGTGATGATGCTGCACACCTGACTATATGTATCACCTGATGGGTTACAGTCCTTGCCCTTGCGTTTGTGCTCCAAGGTGCATCTCTGCTAGCAGTCTTCTGTTCTCTGTGTTCCTCCGTGTATGACCTGGCTTGGCTAACGACTCTCCTACTCTCGACTCTGCATCGGCAGATGACTCGGCATCGGTAGACTACCCACTTCTGGACTCGACCCCGGCTTGGATGACTGCCCGCTTCTGGACTTGACCCTGGCTTGTTCCTGCTTTCACTTCTTCACTCTTGATGTGCGTTTATTGTTGTTTTCTCCAATAAACTGCTTTATTTTACTTGCCTCCCCGTGTGGTCTGGTTTTCTGGCACCCTGACAGTAGGCAAGGGCCATTAATCCCGATGATGCAGGTGCTCCTACGCTCCCCATGCTGGTTACCAGGCTCAATCAACAAGATCACCTTTTGAGTCAGTTCGCTTAGGCATTGCAGACGTTGCTTGCACGCGCACGCACAACGCACCTTGCTCCTGTTGCTGCTAGGCCAGTGGTCTCTCCTGTTGTTGCACCTGCTACTGCTTTTGTTGCTCCTGCAGTTGCAGCTGGAGTCACTATTACCAGATGGATGACTGTTTCAGCCTCCGTTCTGCAGCGCTATTGGGGTGAACCGAGTCAGTGTCGTGGCTTCCTAAATCAAGTGGGCATTTATTATGGGATGGTTCCTCAGGCATTTCCTTTTGATAGCTCCAAGGTGGGCTTCCTAATCTCATTGCTCTCGGACAAGGCCTTGGCCTAGGTGAATCCCTTATGGAAAAATAATAATCCTGTGATACTCGATTACCCAAGCTTTGTTGTCTCCTTTCGTAGGGTATTCAATGTGCCTACTCGCTCTGCCTCTGCTGCAAAGCTGCTCTTGTCCATTTAACAGGATATACGAACCGATGCCAAATATGCCATTGAATTTTGTACCCTGGCAGCAGAGGTGGGCTGGAATAATGGTCTCTCCGATGCATTGAAGAACGAGATTGCAGCCAAGGATCTCCCTGATGAGCTCAAGGCTGTCATTTCCTTACTAATTTTGATCGATACCAGGCTCAGGGAGAGACCATCGTTTAAGGAGCACCTGCGGAGGCCTCTTAACAGATTGGCTCCTACGTTTTCTTTCCCACCCATTCCTCCCTCACCTTCCACGCCTCCTGGGGATGGTGCTGGGGTTGCTGCGTATGTGGCTGCTTGTTTGGTCTGTGCCCAGAACAAATCTCCTCGGCACCTTCCCTTGGGCCTATTACATCCTATTTCCAATGGAGAGCGTCCCTGTTCTCACCTGGCCATGGATTTTATTGTGGAACTTCCGGCATCTTGGTTATCCTCATGGTTGTCGACCGGTTCTCCAAGATGTGCCACTGTGTTCCGTTTAAGTGGCTTCCTACCACTCAGGAGCTTGCCTCAGTGTTTGCCAGGGAGTTTTACACGGGTTGCCCAAGGAGATTGTCTCGGATCGTGGGAGCCAGTTTGTCTCCAGGTTCTGCTGCACCTTTTGCTCCCAGGTGGGTATTCAACTCACCTTCTACTTGGCCTACCATCCGCAGTCTAATGGGGCCGCTGAGCGTTCCAACCAAGCTCTTGAGCAATTTCTCTGCTGCTATATCTCTGACCATCAGGACAATTGGGTTGATCTGCTACCCTGGGCGGAGTTTGCCAGGAACTCTGCCATCAACTCGTCTTCCGGAATGTCTCCATTCATGGCCAATTATGGGTTCCAACCCGCTGTGTTGCCCGAGCCGTTCTCACCACAGGACACCTTGGCTGTGGAGGATCATCTTCATGCCCTCCATTCCACTTGGATGCAGATTCAAGAGTCTTTACGGGTCTCTGCACAGCGTTAGAAGCTCCAGGCAGACTGGGGGCGTTTATCTGCTCCTTCGTACCAGGTCGGGGAGAGGGTGTGGTTGTCAACCCGTAATCTCAACCTCAGGGTGCCCATTCCAAAACTGTAAGGTGAACCTGGTGGCCTATGCCCTTGGTCTTCCCCCTGGCATGCGTATCTCCAATGTCTTTCACGTGTCACTTTTGAAGCCACTGGTTTGTAATTGCTATACTTCTTCATTATCTCGCTCTCATCCCATTCCTGTGGGCAATCATGAAGAGTATGAGGTTAGCAGCATCTTGGATTCTCATCTGTTCCAAGGTCAGGTTCAATACCTGGTACACTGGAAGGGTTATGATACTGAGGAGCACTCCTGGGTTCTCTCCGCTGATGTTCATGCTCCCACCCTATTCCACGCATTCCATGCTCGCTTTCCTCAAAAAACATTTTTTGCTCTGTGAAGGAAGGGCCGTTAAGGGGAGGGTACTGTCAAAATCTTACCTCACCCTTCTGTTGGCAGCCATCTTGGACATGTGCAGACTGCTGCCTCTTATAAACTCTGATTGCATCATCACTTGCCTGCTGCCTGGGTTTCGCACATTGATGATGCCTCACACCTGAATATATCTATCACCTGATAGATTGCAGTCCTTGTCCTTCCATTTGTGCTCCAAGGTGCATATCTGCTAGCAGTCTTCTGTTCTCCGTGTTCCCCTGTGTATGACCTGGCTTGGCTGACGACTCTCCTGGCTCTCGACCCGGCATCGGTAGACTACCTCACTCTTGCTGTGTGTTTATTGATGTTTTCTCCAAAACACTGCTTTATTTTACCTGCATCCCCGTGTGGTCTGGTTTTCCTGGCACCCTGACAAGCGTAATGCAGAGTGCGGGGGTGGTGGCAGAGAGCCAGAGCATTGTGTGTATAAGGCAGCAGTGTGATCCATGGGAAGGAGGCAGAGAATCGGAGCATTGTGTGTATAAGACATGTAAAATTCATGTTAGCGGTCCACGGTATTTAAAATTGTGAGTTTAGTGGTCTGTGAGGTCTGAAAGGTGGGCACCCACTGCTCTATAGTGTGTACTTGTTTCAATCCAGAGCACTAAGTGTTATTTCTGTCTGCTGCTTCATTCCTCTGTTATCAGCATAAACTGCTTCTAACAAGCTTTTCTGATACCAAGATAAAAAAGGTGACATGGGAGGGACCTCCAGCTGATTGACAACCTCAGCTCTGTTCCTGTGTGCTAGCTTTACTGAGCTCTGCAGAATGTAACTTTAGCTCTCCTCCCCGTTTTTTCTGACAGCCCAGACAAGCTTTATATATTCTGCACTTTGAACGGAATTTGAGAAGAGAAGACTGCAGATAAAAAGGTACAATTTATGTAGGAGGAGTTGTTACATCTCTGTGCATCACCTGAGGCCAGTCACTTCACTGGATATTTGTGAGGGTTTACAACCATGTTAACAGGCACAATTCTGGAGGCCCCAGAGTGCCAGGGCAGTAGATACACCCACAAAACAACTACATTTTGGAAAGCAGACACCCCAAGGTATATTTTACAAATTCATTTCTTTGAATATTATATTTTTTTGCTACATGCTTTTGGAAACATTTTTTTACACAAAGTTGTAAGTAAGATATTTCTAATACCCATGGTATGGGCATTCTTAGAAATACACTACAAACCAAATTATGCTACTTCTCCCAAGCATGGGCATACCACTTTTGTGAGACTTTTTTTTGCAGTCTAGCCAAATAGAAAGCCCCAAAATCCAGGGAGCACCTTCAGGTTTTTAAAGGTCATAAACTATGCATTTAATTCCCTGACTACCTATCTCATTTTTCCCCAGGATGTACTGCACTGCTAGTGTTTGCCTGCTGCAATTCAATAGGATGTTCAGTGCTTGATGACCCAGTATGCCTGACTCGTTTAACAACCGACCAATTTATCCACCTTTTCAGTGGTGGTTGTTAATGAATCACGTTTTTCCACAGGTTATTACTTCAGATCTGAATGTGTCTGTAAGGTCTTCCTGCTGCTCACATCAGTCATACACAGAATTTGAAACACTTCCTTACTACTGTACATTTTTGGCAGTGGATGTACTGGTACTTGATGACACTGATGCTGTTCCTAGTTAGGGAATAAGACACTGGTTCCGACCAACAATGGTACTAGATGACACTGTACTAATGTGCCTGGTGATCAGATGACTCATGCTGGCTTAAACTGGAATTGGTGATACTGTACTGATGTGGTGGTACATATTGCTGGCTTATACTGGCTCTGTTGACACTGGCATTTATGTGGCTAGTGATCAGAACAATATTGCTGTTTTTCCTGGCTCTGGTGACATTAGCACTTGTGTGGTAGTAAGTGGATAATGTTTCTGGCTTCAGTGGCTCAGGTGACACTGTGAGTGGTGTAGCTAGTGATCAGAACAGTATTGCTGGCTTACACTGGCTGTGGTGTGACACTGTACTAATGTGGCTAGTGATCAGGACACTGTTGCTGGCTGCTATGCTTTGGTGACACCAGCACTGGTGTGGTGGTGATCAGGAACAAAGATTCTGTCTGCAGTTGTTCTGGTAACACTGGCACGTGTGTAGCCAACAAACAGAAACACTGTTGCTGGCTTCACTGGCTGTGAGGGAACTGGAACTCATGTGGCTAGCAATAAGGAACACTTGCTGGCTGCGTTTATCTGGAAACACTGGCACTGAAGTTGAAGCATTAAGAAGCACTGTTGCTGGCTTACACAGGCTCTGGTAACACTGTAATTGGCGTGACTAACAATTGCGGATACTATGGATAATTTTGCTGCACTGGGGACACTGGGACTGGTATTACAGGAATCAGAGACAGTATGGCTTGCTGCACTGGTCTGGAGACACTGTAACTGGTGAGGTGGCAATTGGGAATGCTATTGCTGGCTTACATTGGTCTGATGACATTGACACTGGTGTGGCAGCACTCAGGATAACTGTTGCTAACTGCACTGGTCTGGTGATACTGGCACTGGTATGTCTAGCAGTTGGAGACACTGTGGCTGGTTGCACTGGCTCTGGTGACACTGTAACTGGTGTGGCTAATGATTATGGAAACTGTTGCCAGCTGCATTTGTCTAGTGACAATGTGACTGATGTGCTTAACAATCAGGGACACTGTGTCTGGTTGCACTGGTCATGGTGACACTGTGACTGTTGTGGCTAATGATCAGGGACACTGTTGCTTGCTGCACTGACTCTGGTGACCCTGCAACTGGTGTGGCTAATGATTAGGGACACTGTTGCCGCCTGCACTTGGCCGATGACAATATGACTGGTGTGGTAAGCGATCAGGGACACTGTGGCTGACATTGGTGCAGTGGAAAATATGCTGGTGCGATTGCAGTAAAGTCTGTTTCCTCTCACAGCTGATTGGTGTGTGAGAAAAAAAGTAAACAGACCACTGATTGCAAAATGTAGCCTTTGTTTATACGTGAGATTCCTGCAATTGATCACAGTGATCATATGGTACACTACTAATTTCACTGGCTTTGTGCCCTCATTTTGTTATCTGCTGTGTTCAATTGACACAGCAATCACAGAGCGTGCTCATGTGCATGCAAGAAGATGCCTTTTGCCCTCAAAAGGCAACCGTCCAGCAATCCATATAGCAAGTGGATAGGGAGATGTCAGGGGTCTAGTAGACTCCTAATGTCACCTCTGCCCTCTATTCAAACCAATCAAGCACAGACTGTGCTCAATCAGCTGCTTTCCCTACCAGGGCTGCCAGGATTTTACAGCCCTGAATCCTGAAGTGGGAGAGAATAGAAGCTATTCATGCATGCACGTGAGCGGGTGGCTTTAATGCCATCCCAAATCAACGTCGGTAGCTAATTAAAAAAGTCACAAACTCTCAGCTGTTGTAGCAACC
Source organism: Pelophylax lessonae (assembly GCF_965119305.1). NCBI lineage: Eukaryota > Metazoa > Chordata > Amphibia > Anura > Ranidae > Pelophylax > Pelophylax lessonae. The sequence goes on along the minus strand of NC_138771.1, from coordinate 241,220,223 downwards.
AAGAGTTTTGCTGTTGCCACCATGGTTATGGCACTTGCAACCTTAACATGCACCAAAAACCACTCTAACTTTGCTCTTTTATTGACTCAAATGTATTTTGCAAAATAAAGACATTTATGAGAAAAGTCAAGATTTTTAAGAAATTTTCATGGAAATGAAAACTCTATTTAATGCAACCCTACTGAAAAGTCATTAACTCTGCATACTTGGTTTTCTTCTCATGCCAGCATGTTCCCTTATAACATACAGTATCTCACAAAAGTGAGTACACCCTCACATTTTTGTAAATATTTTAATATATCTTTTCATGTGACAACACTGAAGTAATGACACTTTGCTACAATGTAAAGTAGTGAGTGTACAGCTTGTATAATGGTGTATATTTTCTGTCCCCTCAAAATAACTCAACACACAGCCATTAATGTCTAAACTGCCGGCATGAAAGTGAGCACACCCTAAGTAAAAATGTCTAAATTGGGCCAAAAATTTTAATATTTTGTGTGGCCACCATTATTTTGCAGCACTGCCTTAACCCTCTTTGGCACGGAGTTCACCAGAGTGGATGTTAGAGACCTTGCGCTTCTCCACCTTCTGTTTGAGGATGCCCCACAGCTCAATAGGGTTTAGGTCTGGAGACATGCTTGGCCAGTCCATCACCTTTACCCTCAGCTTCTTTAGCAAGGCGGTGGTCGTCTTGGAGGTATGTTTGGGATCGTTATGTTGGAATACTGCCCTGCGACCCAGTCTCCCAAAGGAGGGGATCATGCTCTGCTTCAGTATGTCACAGTACATGTTGGCATTCATGGTTCCCTCAATTAACTTTAGCTCCCCAGTGGTGGCAGCACTCATGCAGCCCCAGACCATGACATTCCCACCACCATGCTTGACTGTAGGCAAGACACACTTGTCTTTGTACTCCTCACCTGGTTGACACCATCTGAATCAAATATGTTTATCTTGGTCTCATCATCTATGTCCTTAGTCTGCTTGTCTTCAGCAAACTGTTTGTGGGCTTTCTTGTGCATCATCTTTAGGAAGACAGCCATGCAGACCAATTTGATGCTGTGTGCGGCGTATGGTCTGAGCACTGACAGGCTGACCCCCACCCCTTCAACCTTTGCAGCAATGCTGGCAGCACTCAAACATCTATTTCCCAAAAACAACCTCTGGATATGACGCTGAGCAAATGCACACATCTTCTTTGGTCGACCATGGCGAGATCTGTTCTAAAGTGGAACCTTTCCTGTTAAACCGCTGTATGGTCTTGGCCACTGTGCTGAAGCTCAGTTTCAGGGTATTGGCAATCTTCTTATAGCCTAGGCCATCTTTATGTAGAGCGACTATTCTTTTTTTCAGATCCTCAGAGAGTTCTTTGCCATGAGGTGCCATGTTGAACTTCCAGTGACCAGTATGAGAGAGTGAGAGCGATAACACCAAATTTAACATACCTTCTCCTCATTCACACCTGAGACCTTGTAACACTAACAAGTCACATGACATCGGGGAGGGAAATTGCTAATTGGGCCCAATTTGGGTATTTTCACTTAGGGGTGTACTCACATTTGTTGCCAGCAGTTTAGACATTATTGGCTGTGTGTTGAGTTATTTTGAGGGGACAGCAAATTGACACTGTTATACAAGCTGTACACTCACTACTTTAAATTGTAGCAAGGTGTCATTTCTTCAGTGTTGTCACATGAAAAGATACAATGCAATATTTACAAAAATGTGAGGGGCGTACTCATTTATGTAAGATACTGTATGTGTATGCAGAAGAGCCTGAATTACCTGTGTTAAAAACGTATGTTTCAGTACAGTTTTGTATAACAATTACAGCAAGTGTCATTTCAAATAGAACATGATGTGACCTCTTGGCAACTACCTGTAATACCTGTAAGCTTTATATATTCAAAGTTATTAGCCTAATTTACATTTACAAGGTTTCATCTAGTTAGATGAGTAAAACTTGATCCCTGTGTGGTTGGACTTTTTCTCTTTCAAAGACTGTATTTTATTAAAAAGTTGCTAATGAGACAGAAATGCTAATGAGATTAGGTGATATTTATTACAGTAATGTCATTCTTGTCAGTGATTTTTACAGTACATTAATAAAACTGATGTTTCTAATATATCAGATTATGGTAAGTTAGTTACTAAGCACTGGCAGATCCACAAAGCTTTTAAGAGATATAGTAAAATAAATGAATCAATAAATAGTAAACCAATCTCATATTCATTTTATAATGGTGTTAAAGTGTATCTAACCCCAAGAATAACAATGTAATATATTGCAACTTGTGAGTCCTTAAATTTGGTGGCAATTTGGTGGCTGCATTAGTTTTTTTTTTTTCAATGTTTTTTTGTTTAATTTTTCTCGGCTGATCCTGCCAGTAACACACTTGTCCTTGTACACTTTAATGTATACAGTAAATGGAGGAGCAGCACTATCACCCATCATACTGTATAATGACCTTTTGTGCATGTCTTTTTTTTTTGTGTATGTTATCAAAACATTCAGCACAATAATCAGACCCCAATAAGGATACAGTATTAAACTGGTATATACTGTACACTAAAAAACACCAGTTTTGGAAAATATTTATAACATTGGCCCCAAAATTGAGAAACTGCTCTGACATATACATAATTCCACTCCAGCTCCAGGGAGCCAAAGTCTCAAGCCACAGAAGCCTGTGCAAAACATTAGTGCCATACAGGGACCCCTGCAAAGCCACAAATCGTGTTGCTTGCAGTTATAGTTTTAATAGAAATACAAATGTGGCGCTAATCTTGTAAGATTAATCAAAGAAATCTTTGATATTAGTGGATAATAAGCAACAGTTCCAATTCTTTCCCATGGATAAATAAAAACTTCCAAAAGAAGGGGAGAGATGTGAAGATCCTCAGCGAGGGAAACCACCACCAGGCACCCGCACACACTGATCCTTACCAGATCCCAATGACCCTCATTACAAAGGTCAAAAGCGCTAATGGCACAAGCCCTGGACAGCCGGGATCCTTCACTCCTCCTCATTAGATATTATCCATCAAGCGGGCAGTCGTTAAGTCCTTGCAGGGTCCCCATGTGAGGAAACAAAATACCAACACATAGTGTACACTGCTAAAAGGTTTTATTGTCCCCAAAGGATAAAATTGCACTTACTCGACAGCCGCAATTAGAGAGCGTTGCTTATTTCCTTCTCCGTACGGTCGGGTGCTCGCGCATCCCACCAGAAAAATGGCCGCCGTGTCTCTTCCTCGTGTGGCGTGCGTCGCCGTGGGCTCCACCCGATGCGTTTCGTCAGAGCTGACGTCGTCTAGGGGTGTGGTCCTACGGCATCAACGCCATATATATAGGATTGAGACGGGCGGAAGTAGTCCAATTCACCACCACCCGGAAACGGCCAGCTTGCGCTCCACCGCCCGGATGTGGGAATGGTAAAGATAAACATAGAGGCATAATAGCCCCATCACTCCGATCGCCACATAATATGGGATCGAATTAGGCAAAAAAGAGGAAAAAAGCCTTTTAAATATTAGACTTTTATAACAGTAACCCCCATTACCAAAAGTCAACACACTGCTTGATCAGAGATCACAGCGCCCTCTGGTGGTCACACTATAGACCACAGAAGGGGGAAAAGAAACAACACTCTCTTCACATAACGGAACAAAGCAAAATATAAAAACATTATGACACATAATTAAGGATTAAAAAAGCTGAAAAGTTGGACACTGAATACAATTTTAAATGTTAACACTCTAAATCAGAATCTTATAGAACACAAAAAATCATATCCAAAACAAGTCAAAGCACAATATATAAAAACTGGGGAACATAGTAATGGGATAATATCAAGAGTTGTTAATGAACGCATTCAGATCCCATTCTATGTTCAGACCCAATGGGGTATAGGACTTAAGCCTATATATCCAGCTGGTTTCTAGCTTGGAAACCCCCCGGGTCATGTTACTACCTCTCCAGTTTTTGGTGAATCTGTCTATCCCAAGGAAAATGGTTCCCTTCGGGTCCCTCTGGTGGCACTGGTCATAGTGTCTCGAAACACTATGTTTCGGAAACCCCTTGACTATGTTGGCCACATGCTCCTTGAGTCTTACATGGAGCTCCCTTATGGTGCGGCCAACATAGTCAAGCCCGCAAGGACACCTCAACAAATATACTACATATCTCGTAGTACAGGATATAAAAGGCTTGATCTTAAAATCTTGGCCTGTAGAACTAGAGGTGAATGAACAGATTCGCCTACTCCTATTGTGATTCAGCTGACAAATGGCACATTTCCTGCAAGGGAAAAAACCACCCATGGTTTGAAAAAAGGACGTAACTCTAGGGGGGTCCCTCACATTGGGAGCCACCTGGAGTTTCAATGGTGGAACCCCTCTAAAAACCAGCTGGGGTTGATCGGGAAGGAGAGGACCCAATACTCCATCACTCTTAAGAACGTGCCAATGTCGGCGAATGATCTTTTTAATAGAAAAGTGCTGTGTGGAGTAGGATGACAAAAATGCGAAACCAAAGGAATCGTTTTTCTCCCTCATCCTTGGTTGTAACAAATCATCCCTATTTCGCACATCAGCCTTTGCTATGGCTTCATCCAAGAGTTGTTCCTTGTAGCCCTTTTCAAGGAACCTCTCTTTCAGAATGGAGGCCTCTCTGAGAAAATCACTCCTCAGTGAGCAATTACGCTTAAGGCGCAGGAACTGACTGACAGGAACGGACTCTAACCACGCAGCATGATGACAGCTGGTGGTGTCAATGAATCCGTTCCTGTCAGTCGCCTTGAAGAATGTAGATGTCAGAATATGGCCCTCTCGCACCATTATCTTCAAATCTAAGAAATGAATCTCAGAGGTGCTGAATTCATATTGTAATTGGATACCTTTATCATTCTGATTGAGAGTGACCATAAATTCTTTAAGGGAATCAGGAGAGCCATCCCATAGGAGGAGGATGTCATCGATGTACCTACGCCAGAGCACAAGCTCCGGCCTAGGCACACCTGTGACGACATCCTCCTCCCATTTGGCCATAAAGAGATTGGCCATACTGGGAGCAAATTTAGCTCCCATGGCCACACCCCTATTTTGAAGATAAAAATCCCCCTTGAACCAGAAATAGTTATGGCTCATAGCAAAGCTCAAAAGGGAGATCAGATAATCCTTTTGAAAGCTTAGAGGGATATCCTGTCCTAAATAATAGGAAACAGCCTCAAGGCCATGATTATGCGAAATAATTGTATATAGGGACGACACGTCCGCTGTTGCCAGGATGTATCCCTCTTTCCATTGAATCCCTTTTAGTTCATTCATGACGTGCATTGAATCACGCAGATAGGATGGCATTTTTGACACCAAGGGCTGCAAGAAGTGATCTATATATTTGCCCACCCGGGAGGTAACGGAATCAATACCGCTAATAATGGGCCTCCCGGGTGGGCAAACTGGATCCTTATGCACCTTGGGTAGGAAATAGATGACCGGAATTCTAGGGGTCTTAGGAACTAAGAAATCCTTCTCCTTTTTAGTGATAAGTTTTCTATCGAATCCTTCTATCACCAACTCCTCCAATAGCCGTTTGTAGTTCTTAGTAGGGTCTCCCCTCAGAGGGATATAGGTCTCACGATCCGATAAGAGCCTCATCATCTCCTGATCATAGGCCTCAGTATCTAGGATCACGATCCCCCCTCCCTTATCAGCGGGTCTGACCACAATATCTTTACGCTCCTTGAGTGTCCTGAGGCCTCTATTGAACGCAAGATCAGTCCCGCATTTTTTAATCTGCAGCTGATCTAAATCTTTCGCCACAAGGTCTCTAAACACCGTCAACGACGGTGCCAGGGGTCCAGGGGGATTAAAGGTAGAAGCGTTAGAAAATTGAGTATTCCTTACTCCCATAACATATTCCTGTTTGGGCGGGATAGGGTTGTTTGTGAAATGCCTCTTGATACTCAATTTTCTTACAAATTTTTGAAGATCGATAAACGTATCGAATCTGTCAATTGGTTTAGGAGGGGCATATTTCAACCCCCGATTCAGCACATGTCTTTCATCGGAGGAGATGACAGCAGAACTCAAATTGAAGAGCCCATCATCTTTTAAAGCCGCCTTTTTTTTGTATTGGAGCCTCCTCCCCCCTCTTGACCCCCTTTTACATTTTTTTGCCTTTTGTTTTTCGGTATAGCCCCCTGAAAAAAACGTTGCTGGGGTCCCCCGTTGTATTGATCAGAGGGGTATCCATTCGCCTGGGTATTCTTCCCAAAATAGGGGAAGGGAGTCAATTGACCATTTTGATGAAAATTGGTCATCTGGTTATTAGGCCGCGACTGAACCATCTCCCTCTCATAGGGGTGATTGGTTATGTACCTTTCCGGTTCAGGGGGATTATAGGTCAGAGGAGCAAACCTGTTAGAAACAGGCAATGCATTACCTTGGGCAATCGCCTGAGTTGGGCGTCCTCTTCCTCTCCCTCTTCCACGTCCTCTTCCCTGTCCCCGGCCATTCCCGTGGGCAGGTTGGGGGTAGGGGGAGAAGGTTCGCATAACATTAGAGGCTCCAGGTACCGGGGTATCTGGAATTTCCACCGGAGTAACCTCCATAGGTCCCGAGGAGTCTTCTTTAGCTAGCTCCCTTTGCTTGGTCGCCTGCCATTTAAACACATTCCCTGATTTGTAGTCACCAAGGTCCCTAGCAAATTTCTTCCTTTTCTTAATTCTCTGTTCGTTATCCTCTTTTTCAAGATGTTTTTTAAGGGCTTCCGATTTAATTTTATATTCATCCTTCTCCTTGAAGGCCACCAATTTTTCTTTAATTAAATTGATGTCCTCATCCAACTTTTTCAACTTTTGTCTTTTGTTGGACACCATAAAATTCAACAAGCTGATCCCAGCATTGTTAAAAAATAAAAGCCAATCATTAGTGTTAGTACAGTCACTTTGTGGAAATACCTCCCACCTCAGGCTCCTGGGAACCATGCCATCAGCAACATGCCTCTCGAAGAAGGCAATGTCCCAATTTGCATGGAGCTCAGCAGTCATGAGGTTTTTCAGTCGCAAAAACAATCCCCCAATATCATCCAGGGTTTCATCTGTAGGGGTAAACACCCCTTCAGCATTAATAACATGTTTTGACCGAAACTCGAAGATATCCATAATATTGGTATGATAAAAAACTTCACAATAAAGTGAAAATATAAAAGCTGCAGCACCAATAAAAAATTCCTTAATCAAGACTATAAAACATAATATTGCTGCGCTAAAATATAATATAAAACATTCAATATGCGAAAAGCAGCCAACACAAATCTTTGGAAACAGAAAGATCAATAGCAATAGAAATACAAATGTGGCGCTAATCTTGTAAGATTAATCAAAGAAATCTTTGATATTAGTGGATAATAAGCAACAGTTCCAATTCTTTCCCATGGATAAATAAAAACTTCCAAAAGAAGGGGAGAGATGTGAAGATCCTCAGCGAGGGAAACCACCACCAGGCACCCGCACACACTGATCCTTACCAGATCCCAATGACCCTCATTACAAAGGTCAAAAGCGCTAATGGCACAAGCCCTGGACAGCCGGGATCCTTCACTCCTCCTCATTAGATATTATCCATCAAGCGGGCAGTCGTTAAGTCCTTGCAGGGTCCCCATGTGAGGAAACAAAATACCAACACATAGTGTACACTGCTAAAAGGTTTTATTGTCCCCAAAGGATAAAATTGCACTTACTCGACAGCAGCAATTAGAGAGCGTTGCTTATTTCCTCCTCCGTACGGTCGGGTGCTCGCGCATCCCACCAGAAAAATGGCCGCCGTGTCTCTTCCTCGTGTGGCGTGCGTCGCCGTAGGCTCCACCCTAAGCGTTTCGTCAGAGCTGACGTCGTCTAGGGGTGTGGTCCTACGGCATCAACGCCATATATATAGGATTGAGACGGGCGGAAGTAGTCCAATTCACCACCACCCGGAAACGGCCAGCTTGCGCTCCACCGCCCGGATGTGGGAATGGTAAAGATAAACATAGAGGCATAATAGCCCCATCACTCCGATCGCCACATAATATGGGATCGAATTAGGCAAAAAAGAGGAAAAAAGCCTTTTAAATATTAGACTTTTATAACAGTAACCCCCATTACCAAAAGTCAACACACTGCTTGATCAGAGATCACAGCGCCCTCTGGTGGTCACACTATAGACCACAGAAGGGGGAAAAGAAACAACACTCTCTTCACATAACGGAACAAAGCAAAATATAAAAACATTATGACACATAATTAAGGATTAAAAAAGCTGAAAAGTTGGACAATGAATACAATTTTAAATGTTAACACTCTAAATCAGAATCTTATAGAACACAAAAAATCATATCCAAAACAAGTCAAAGCACAATATATAAAAACTGGGGAACATAGTAATGGGATAATATCAAGAGTTGTTAATGAACGCATTCAGATCCCATTCTATGTTCAGACCCAATGGGGTATAGGACTTAAGCCTATATATCCAGCTGGTTTCTAGCTTGGAAACCCCCCGGGTCATGTTACTACCTCTCCAGTTTTTGGTGAATCTGTCTATCCCAAGGAAAATGGTTCCCTTCGGGTCCCTCTGGTGGCACTGGTCATAGGGTGGGTGGTTTTTTCCCTTGCAGGAAATGTGCCATTTGTCAGCTGAATCACAATAGGAGTAGGCGAATCTGTTCATTCACCTCTAGTTCTACAGGCCAAGATTTTAAGATCAAGCCTTTTATATCCTGTACTACGAGATATGTAGTATATTTGTTGAGGTGTCCTTGCGGGCTTGACTATGTTGGCCGCACCATAAGGGAGCTCCATGTAAGACTCAAGGAGCATGTGGCCAACATAGTCAAGGGGTTTCCGAAACATAGTGTTTCGAGACACTATGACCAGTGCCACCAGAGGGACCCGAAGGGAACCATTTTCCTTGGGATAGACAGATTCACCAAAAACTGGAGAGGTAGTAACATGACCCGGGGGGTTTCCAAGCTAGAAACCAGCTGGATATATAGGCTTAAGTCCTATACCCCATTGGGTCTGAACATAGAATGGGATCTGAATGCGTTCATTAACAACTCTTGATATTATCCCATTACTATGTTCCCCAGTTTTTATATATTGTGCTTTGACTTGTTTTGGATATGATTTTTTGTGTTCTATAAGATTCTGATTTAGAGTGTTAACATTTAAAATTGTATTCATTGTCCAACTTTTCAGCTTTTTTAATCCTTAATTATGTGTCATAATGTTTTTATATTTTGCTTTGTTCCGTTATGTGAAGAGAGTGTTGTTTCTTTTCCCCCTTCTGTGGTCTATAGTGTGACCACCAGAGGGCGCTGTGATCTCTGATCAAGCAGTGTGTTGACTTTTGGTAATGGGGGTTACTGTTATAAAAGTCTAATATTTAAAAGGCTTTTTTCCTCTTTTTTGCCTAATTCGATCCCATATTATGTGGCGATCGGAGTGATGGGGCTATTATGCCTCTATGTTTATCTTTACCATTCCCACATCCGGGCGGTGGAGCGCAAGCTGGCCGTTTCCGGGTGGTGGTGAATTGGACTACTTCCGTCCGTCTCAATCCTATATATATGGCGTTGATGCCGTAGGACCACACCCCTAGACGACGTCAGCTCTGACGAAACGCGTCGGGTGGAGCCTACGGCGACGCACGCCACACGAGGAAGAGACACGGCGGCCATTTTTCTGGTGGGATGCGCGAGCACCCGACCGTACGGAGGAGGAAATAAGCAACGCTCTCTAATTGCGGCTGTCGAGTAAGTGCAATTTTATCCTTTGGGGACAATAAAACCTTTTAGCAGTGTACACTATGTGTTGGTATTTTGTTTCCTCACATGGGGACCCTGCAAGGACTTAACGACTGCCCGCTTGATGGATAATATCTAATGAGGAGGAGTGAAGGATCCCGGCTGTCCAGGGCTTGTGCCATTAGCGCTTTTGACCTTTGTAATGAGGGTCATTGGGATCTGGTAAGGATCAGTGTGTGCGGGTGCCTGGTGGTGGTTTCCCTCGCTGAGGATCTTCACATCTCTCCCCTTCTTTTGGAAGTTTTTATTTATCCATGGGAAAGAATTGGAACTGTTGCTTATTATCCACTAATATCAAAGATTTCTTTGATTAATCTTACAAGATTAGCGCCACATTTGTATTTCTATTGCTATTGATCTTTCTGTTTCCAAAGATTTGTGTTGGCTGCTTTTCGCATATTGAATGTTTTATATTATATTTTCACCCCAGTGCACTACATGTGCCTGTTTTAAATCTTTGATTTTTACCTGTTAGGTTTTTGTTTTTTATTACTGCTATTAATATATATATATATATATATATATATATATATATATATATATATATATATATATATATATACGTTTGTGTAAAGAAAATTACTTTCTTTATACATTTATATTCGTTGCTAGTATTTGAAATATCTGTATTGACATATAGGGGAAAGTTATAAAATAACGCATCCAGGGTGTCAGGTTTACCACTGGGTGCAAGCAAAAATAAAACCTAGTTTCTTTCTTGTTCAGGATTTCCTGATGAGGCCTCTATAGGCGAACTGCATAGAGATCAAGTTGCTGCCTGAATGCCGTGGATAACCATTGATGTCATTTCCTGGACAGTGGAAGAAACGCACGTGGGCCAGGGTACTGAAGCCAGCGATGAGAGAGTGCTCACTCACATCCAGGTTATGATTGCCAAGGGGCAAAGTGCAGGCTTTTCGAGCTGGTGCCGGTTTAGGCAGTTGTTTTTTAACTTTTCATTTATTAAACCGTTGTTAGGTACCTGTTAGGCAAAGTCCGAAGTGGAGCTTGAGTGCTGAGGATTCAGGCGAAAATGTAGTCAGAGAGATCAGGCTGGCAACAGGTCGGGCAAAGCGGTATCCAAACGTAATCCAAAGAATAGTCAGGCAGGCAGAAGTCATACACAAGCTGGCGGTGAAGTACAGATTCGGCAGGCTGAAGAGGGGTCAAGAATACAGACAAAAGTTCATACACAATAGTCAGTAACAGAGCATACAGAACACACAGGAAGATATTCCAAAACAAATGAGCATAGAGGAACAGGAAGTGCTGCTATTTAAAGGCTGGTTAAATTGTACATTGTTCACAGCTGGTTAAATTGTACATTGTTCGCAGCTGGCAACAGGTGGAGCTAGTGTGTCCAAGGTAAGGCATCTGGCTGGAAAATCACTGCAAATACTCCACAGCTTCTCTGTGGCACAACAGATAAGGCTGAAAGCTACAAAACAGGGAACCTCCCGGTTCAAGGACACCCAGGTACATGAGAACGGTGTTGCACGATCACCTTGTCTTTTGTTTTTTATGCCATTTACCATCTATTGTCTGAAGGGAGGACATTTGCTAAGGTGGATTGTGCCTACTGTGAAAGATTTTTACAAGCTTTTGGTTCTTGTATTTATACTTGGAGTCTCTTAGAAATAGTCCAGAAAAGGTAAGGGAGAGAGAGGGGAATAGTGACCTGGGGTGTGCCATAGTCATGTAGACAGTATGCCTAAAAGGGGGCCCACTCAAGAAGTAATTAGTGATCAGAAAAAAGAAGAGGTAAAGGGATGGGTGGGTGGGATGACGTGAAAGGTAATGTTGACCAGGTGAGAGGGTTGAGTTCAGGTATTTATGGACTCCTCTTAAAAATTAAGGCTGACCTGCAGTCAGCCATCCTATTTGTGCCTGGAGTCTCTTAAAAATAGACCAGGAAAGGTAAAGGAGGGAGAGGGGAATAGTGACCTGGGGTGTACCGTGGTCACGTGGACAGTATGCCTAAAAGGGGGCAAAAATAAAGACAGTAGGATGAAAGAGAAAAGGGGGTTTATTGAACAATTTGCATAACAGACTAGTCAACCAAGTGTGAAAATGCGTGAGACATCTCAACATATGAATCCGGGATATACCTGGAGTAGCAGGATGAATTCCACCTACCTAACATCTTAATGATGTGAACGAGAACTCCTTGGTGAGAGGCTGCCGAAGCAGCTCCTATTCTGAAGGAATGGCCAGAGTATAACCTTAATATCGGTGCCGGCTCCAGTCTGCTGTGTCTTGCAGACGTCTAGGTGCAACCGGAAGTGGTTGGGGTATCTAATTAACTGTTTAATCAGCAGAATACGGGACTTAGTACCGATACATGTAAATTCGCCTGGTCTTAAGAACCCATAGAAGGCCAGATATATGGCTGCCTTGAGGACCAGGCTAGATAGTAGCCCAAATGGGGACCTGGAAAGCATATCGAACATGTTGTGGAATATATGCCCGGTAATAGGGAGCCTGCTGGCCAAAGCAGGGGGACAACCCTCCTGAATCCCCTTTAATATGGCCTTAATGGGATGTGCCGAAAAATCAGAGGGCCTATCGGGATGCAGTAAGGACGTGAAGTGCTGAATTCCTGCCAAATATGTCTTAATGATATTGTGAGAAGGTTTAAGCTGGAGAGGCAGCAGGCTACGAAAGCCAGCACGTATTTAATGTCATAGTAATTTAGATTGGGATACTGAGACTGAAACGTCTGAAAAGTATTCCAAGTCGTATTGTACGCCTTTTTTGTGTTGGCTGAAAGGGACTTGTTGATCAATGCAACCACACAGGCCCAGTGAGTATCTAATCCAATGTTAACAACAGTTAGTAGTGTGGGCCCAGAGTGGCGATGCCATCTGCATCTGGAACCTACTGGAAAAACAGTGGATAATTAAATCGTGATAAAAAATCTGCGGCTGTATTATCTTCACCGTTGAGGAATTTGCAATGAAAATTGAATTTGTATTGGAGGGACAGACAAATGAACCTGCGTACGAATGACATGATAAGTAACGAACTGGACCTACCTTTGTTAATGATTTCAGAGGTGGCCTGATTGTCTGTGGAGAAAACTACCATGCTACCTGTCCATTGGTGACCCCACATCTGTGCTGCAGAAACTATAGGGTAAATTTCAAAAAGTGATGACGTTTGTGCAAACCTGGGAATTGTCAGACTTTCGTCTGGCCACGATCCTACTAACCAGTGAGTGCCAAAAATCGCTGCTTAACCTTTGGTAGCTGCAGCATCAGGAATAACTCGGGGAGATGACACTGACACTGCAGGAATGAACATGACAATGCCATTCCAATGCTGAAGGAACTTGTCCCACATATGCGGGGTCTGGTTTGATCCAAGAATCAGAGTCGGGGGCCGTGTGTAACAATGCCAGCAACCTAGAAATGAAGGACCTACCTTGGGGAATAATTCTCATTGCAAAATTTAGCATACCCAGCAGTGATTGCAGTTTCTTCCTGGTACAGACTTGGGAAATCATAGATGCATGGATATGGTCTCTAATTTTGGCTAATTTGTCCGCAGGCAGACTAGCCTGCATGGACTGGGTGTTTAACGTAATCCCCAGAAACGTGAGTGGAGTAGCCGGGCCCTCCTGAGACAGTGGGTGTCTTAGGAACTGGTAGTGTCCCGGAAATGGAGGATCCCTCTGGGGTCGGGGTTGGGCGGCTTTCCAATGCATCTACCCTGGCTCGTAACTCAAGCAAGGAGGTCGCCAATGAGCAAAGGGTAGTGTGAATTTGTAAGAGGGATGTGGCAACTGTGCGTAAGGTGACTTGCTCAGCGTTGGTACCTGGTGTACAAGGGAATAATAGTCTGAAAAGTTCAGCTTTATGAGCCAAAGCTGGGTACGAGATACCCCTGCACTGCAGCTCGTTTATGAGCTTAGGGATGGTCCAGGATCGAGGGCGTGCTATCATGTTCAGATCCCCTGGCAGGAGATCGTGGGATGGAGGCAGATTCTTCTATGTACGAAGCATGTGACATGACCTATGTAACTAAGAACAAATCTATTGTAAATATATGTAGGCATATATATTTAAAAAATGTTTTCTGCCCTTAATCTTTCTTTTCACCTCTTTCCTTATCTCGTTACTTCTCGCATTCTCTTATTTAATCCTTCCTGTTTCAGGATGACCCTTGCCCACCACTTCAACTTATATGGTGGGCAACCAGGTCTATTCACCCATGGTATGGGTGAGGTAGTTACATAGTTACATAGTTAGTGAGGTTGAAAAAAGACATCAGTCCATCCAGTTCAACCTATGATGTGTGTGTGTGTTTGCTGTTAACCGCACATTGTATACCCCTGTATGTTGTGGTCTTTAGGGTGCCCATCTAATAGTTTTTTGAAACTATCAATGCTCCCTGCTGATACGACTGCTTGCGGAAGAGAATTCAACATCCTTACTGCTCTTACAGTGAAGAACCCCCTGCGTATTTTAAGGTTAAACCGCCTTTCCTCTAGTTTTAGTGAGTGGCCACGTGTCTTATTGTATTCCCTTTCTCTGAATAGGTTTTTCCATATGCTAGGTTTGCCAGTACAGTATTTGTACATTGATATCATATCCCCCCTCAATCGTCTCTTCTCCAGAGAGAATAGGTTCAGTGCATGTAGTCTTTCCTCATAGCTGATGTCCTCCATTCCCTTAATTATTTTTGTTGCCCTTCTCTGGACTTTCTCCAGTTCCAGCACATCCTTCCTGAGGACCGATGCCCAGAACTGGACAGCATACTCCAGATGTGGCCGGACCAGAGTCTTGTAGAGTGGGAGAATAATCTCTTTATTTCTGGAGTGAATCCCCTTTTTTATACATCCCAGTATTCTGTTGGCTTTGCTTGCAGCGGCTTGGCATTGCATGCCACTGCCAAGCCTGTTGTCTACCAGTACCCCCAGGTCCTTTTCCATCCTAGACTCACCCAGAGGTTCCCCCCCTAATGAGTAGCTTGCTTTCTGGTTTCTGGCACCCAAGTGCATTACTTTACATTTTTCAACATTAAACCTCATCTGCCATGTAGTTGCCCACCCCATTATTTTGTTCAGGTCCGCTTGTAAGGTTTCCACATCCTGCATAGAAGATATTGGCATGCTTAGTTTAGTATCATCCGCTAATACTGAGATTGTACTCGATATCCCCTCCTCTAGATCATTTATGAATAAATTAAACAGGATTGGCCCCAGGACAGAACCCTGGGGGACCCCGCTTTCCACACCCGCCCAATCTGAGTATTGCCCATTAATCACCACCCTTTGCAACCTTCCCTGGAGCCAGTTCTCTATCCAGGTACTCACCTTATGGTTAATGTACATTTTTTTTTATCTCAGGGATAATTCCACAAGCCTTTTGGGCAGCACTTATGCTGTATGTCCTATCACCGAGTCCAGACAAACTGTTTTCTATTCATCTATCAGTGACATATAACATGTATTGTGGATTTACCAATATTCATTTTGCATTAGTCATGTTGTTAACTTAATGTTTATTTTATGTTACACAAGTTTTCGGATTGTTCCTACCGATTGCCATTTTGTTTATATGTGTAGTTTTATTCTTTCAATAAAGCATTATATTGTGGAAAAAAAAAGAATGTTTATTATTAGTTTTTTCAAAGTTTGCAAATGTGAGTTAAGGATAAATTGACGTGTATGTGATAAGAAGCGAAAGTTTTCAATATATTATAATGTGACTTTGAGGAAATACCCACCTGTATTGACTTCACCGTAACTCGGACTTGTAAGTCCTGTGGTTATGTAGAAACAAGAACTATGGGAAATAAAAAACAAAATAAAACCACCACCTGGTCCAAATGTTACCTGGACCCTAGGTTAAGTAACAAGATCTAATACAGTGCAAGTGTCTAATCAACCAGACAATATATGTGAAGTATGACCAATATACAGTTTAAGCGAGAGTATTTTAACTGGCGGTGGATATTTAACAAACAGTCCCTAAATATGTTAGAACATGACACATGTCTCAAGGTGTAAATCGTATGTACTGAGGGACATATCAAAAGGAACCGATAGCGCGGCGGCTACGGATATAACCAAAACGTAAGAGATAAGTGAGATGCAGATGTGTAAATATGATGCATGAATATCGTCAGTAACGGAAAATGAATCGTATGAAAATATTGACGTATTCGTAATATGATAAACGTTTAGTAAGAAGTTCAGGGAAGTTGAAGTTAGAAGGTAAAGGAAGTAACGGTCATTGTGTTAGGCTAAATGATACTGCGTAGAACATTCAAATCATGAATGGATAGCATGAAAAGGCGTAAGAAATCCTTATGCAAACAGCACAATATTTTCTTAACATACCGATGCTGAAACAAAACCAGTGAAAGCAACTGTACTAGGAATGAAGCAATCCGATAGTAGTAACCTGAGAAAAATCGTGGCAAAACCAGTGCCCAATTCTGGGAAAATTAGAATTTTCCATATAAGAGTCGCATGGACTACCACGGTATAGGAAACCTCATGGCAGTGCCAGCGTCCTGACTTCCGGAACCCGGAAGAAGAACCAGCAGCGTGAAAGGTACCCAAGGAGTTATAGCAGGTGGTAAGGAGGCAATACAATGCTTCCTTCTCCTCTGCCTGTCAAATGCTCTCTGAAGAGGAATCTGAACATGGATAGTTTATCATAGAGTATTGCACATGTCAACAAGTCCCTATGATGACACTATGACTACTGTGGCAGTGATAAGGGATGCTTTAACTGGCGTGACAGTGATCAGGGACATTGTGACTGGTGTGATGGCAACCAGGGACACTGTAACTGGTGTGGTGGTAATCACGGCCACTGTCTCTGGTGTGGAGATGATCAAGGACACTATAACTTGTGTCCTGGTGATCAGGGACACTGTAACTGGTGTGGCAGTGATTAGTGACACTGTAACTGATGTGGTGACGATTAGGGACTATCACGTACCTGGCGGAGATCAAGCTGTAGAGGGGGCATCTCTTGCAGCTTATTCCAACACCCCTGGTAGAGATGACAGGTAGCGAGGTTCAAGAGCATGAGACAGAAGCGGAGTCAAAGCACAGGCTGAAGTCAGAGGCAGGTAGGCGGGAAACCAGAGGAGAGTCAAGGTCAAGCCGGGTCACGCGTCATGCACGTTCACACATTGAGCATATGTACATTTCTTCTTGTGCATGTGCGCCAATGCCTGTTTGGTTCCAACTGAACTTCTCTTACAGGGACACTATTACTGGTTGTGGCGTTGGTCAGGGGCAATGGGACTGGTGTGGCAGTGATCAGGGACACTGGAACTGGTGTGGCGGTAATCAGGGACACTGGGACTGGTGTGGCAGTGGTCAGGGACACTGGAATTGGTGTAGCGGTGATCAGGGACACTGTGACTAGTGTGGTGGTGTTTAGGGATGCTGGGACTGATATGGTGCTGATCAGGGACACTGTAACTGGTGAGGTGTTGATCAGGGATAGTAACTGGTGTGGCGGTGATAGGGGACAATATGACAGATATGGCAGTGATCAGGGGTATTGGGACTGGTGGGGTGGTAATCAAGGACACTGTAACTGGTGTGGTGGTGATCAGAAACACTGTAATTGGTGTGACAGTGATTAGGGACACTGTGACTGGTGTGGTGGTAATCAGGGACACTGTAACTGGTGTGGCAGTGATCAGGGACACTGTAACTGATGTGGTGGTATTTAAGGACAGTGTAACTGGTGTGGTGGTGATCAGGAACACTGTTTTTGGTGTGACAGTGATTAGGGACACTATTACTGGTGTGGCAGTAATCAGGGACACTGGTACTGGTGTGAAAGTGATCAGATCAGGGACACTGCAACTGTTGTTTAGGGATGTTGGGACTGAGGTAGTGGTGATCAGGGACACTGTAACTGGTAATTGGGGACAATATGACTGATGTGGCAATGAACAGGGGTATTGGGACTAATGTGGCGGTGATCAAGGACACTGTAACTGGTGTGGTGGTGATCAGGGACACTGTAACTGATGTGGCAGGGATCAGGGACAACATAACTGGTCATTAATTCATTAAGAAAACTAACTGGTGACAGAATTTAGAAAAAAATAAAAATATTATTTTGTTTACTACTGTGATGCTGTGATTGGTCACAGCTTTCACATGGTACAGAGACGCTCACAGTGGCTCGGTATAATGATTGGTGGCTTGCTTTGTCTGGCTTGCACGCGCTCTGTGGATGATTTATCCCACCCTCATCTGCGCTGCTCCTGCCCGGCCGTTTATGTACATTGCTTGGACAGAGGGTGGTTAAAGTGGTATTAAACCCAAAAAACAAAGATTTATTATATTGCAGCTTACTTATTCTTAGATATGGTGGCTGCAATTGTTTTATTTTTTTTTAGACTTTTTTTCTTTATTTTCACCCTGTTGGCCTGCCTATGAATCTAATGTTTTTCAACTTCATTTACCAGAACAAGCTGTCCAGCAAAAGTGGCAATTAGGGGGTTGCGACAAACCCTTCACCAATGGCAGGGGTACTTACAATCATCAGCTTTTATTATTTATGTAAAACCTTTATCACATGAAAAAAAAATGTTACTGTATTCGCCTAAAATGTTTTAGTCGGAATTCAGCTTTAATTTGTTAGCAAAGTCCATCTAAATATGCTAGAGCTTCTAACACTACCCTCTTCCCAGACAATGTTGCTGTGCCAAGGTGTCTCTGTTGCTCCTCCATCCAGAGTAGAGACATCCTAAAAGGAAGTGTGTTACTGGCCAAATCACCAGGTAAAAATACAAGCTAGAAATTATTAATCTTAACAATTATTATTTCAGTTAGGAAAATTAGGAAAAAAGAGCCTGAATTTTTTTTAGGATTGGCAATCTGCTATATATAAAATGTTTGTCTCTAGATCTAATGCTGCCTTAGGGACAACGTATTTAGTTATTGAGACAAGTGAGGTATACCTCTGCCTTCAGGAGGAATTAGACACTAGCAAAAATAAAAGCTGTTGGCCAATCAGGTAAAGCCCCTCTTACTCCCACCATGCTCCAATTTATTTGCTAGTGTCCTAGGAGGATGGACATCTTTTTTCTATTGGGAAAAGTTACTATTTTTACTAGTCATTTTTTCTTATTTTAGTGATTGTCTTTATTAAATATTATGTATTACTTAATTTACATGCTGAAGAGTTGGACTCCATACAGCTATCTGGATCGACATATACTCATTAATAGTGTTTGAGGCAGTATCTGGACCCTGCTGGACTAAAGATTGTAGGGTTTGCCTAAAATGTGACCACTGGGCACTGGGCTCTGTTTGTGGCACTTTTTAGTTCTCTGTGTATTGTGTTAGTTAGCCTTCCAATCTTCTCAGGTCCAGAGCTGTGGCAAAGCCTTCAGTGTGAACCAGACTCTGAAGATTCTTACATGGGTATACTAGGTGGGCCGAGCATCAGGCATTGCTACATTTGTTGGTACCATTGAGTGCAGTTGTTACCATCTTTTTCCATTGGTTTCTACAGAAGGGGTTAACATGCTGAACAACTAAGTGTTGCATCACTAACTAGAGGTTCATGTATGTGCACTCCATGCTCCATTCCTGCCTTTTCAACATGAGGCAGCTGCTTCTCACCATTGCTTCTGTTTGCAGGATACATACAGTTGTTCCTTGCTGCTGCCTACAGTGACCTGGTCACTCTGTGCCATTTGAACCTCTCCTGCTCCAGCTGGTTTTTAAGCATCCACAGTTTTTTTCCCCTGGTGTTGTCAATTAAGTCATCTTTATTAAACAGTACAACATGTTGGAAGTTCAAGGGGAGCAGTCACACTATGTTGGGTCTCTTTGGCTCACATCACACTAACAGTTCCAAGACAACCTGCAGTGTCCTTTTTCACGGACCTCACACTAGCCTGGGTTTTTGTCCCCTCCGTGAATCTTTATACGCCTCGGTGTCTTCTTTAGCTTGATCAGATTTACCCCTGCTGTACCTTATCCAGAGAAGAGTTTTCTGCAGTTATGCTTGATTTTATGGGCCAAATTTTCAACTATGTTTGCTGACATAGAGATGCAGAGGCTGTAAGCGTACTTCTATGCCTTCTCTCCAAGTGCCATACGTGCCTTCAACTGTGTTTCTAAGCCTCTATCTGAAGAAAAATTTCACAAATCCACGATGAATAAATTTGTACCGGATGGGCCACAACCAGCTACCAAAGCTCCCAGATGTAAAGATACAATTTTGGTTCCTATTGATGAGGTGCATGTTACCTTAAAATTGGAACAATAGCCTGTAGGTTTTCATTGTTTGGACCTGTAGCTTCTACTGATGCTGTTACTAGTCTGAGTTCCCTGAAAGGCCCCAAGACTAATAAACCTTTTCAGATTTACACCTAATTTGAACTTTTTCTGTATGGTTTACGCCTCTCAAATGCTTGACAGACTAATACTTGTTTGAGGAGGCATTTATAAGGAAGCAGGCCATTCCCACTGTGGATCTGGCAATATTCCACCTTAATAAAGCACTGACCATACCTTTTGAGATGTGCTTTACTAATGGTACCGTAGCCAGAACATCTATCTTAACTAAAATTAAATATTCTAAATAAAATATAATTTTTTTAAAATAAAAGAGATCTGACAAAAGTACCTGTGGGTATGATAGGCCGCGGCCATTTTATTAAATAATAAATAAATACATATATATTAAACCATTTAAATATATATATATATAAACATGTAGTTTAGCCATGCAGCTCAAACTACTACCAATTAAAACACACCCACCAGCCATGCTCATAACCTAAGAGCATGGCACCACCACAGAGCCCACTGCCAAGTCAATACAGGTTTGCAGATCTAAATTAAAAATATCATCGCCAATATCTGACAAATGAACTAAATCTGAGCGATATAAACCTTCTAAACCACCCTCCAAATTGGAATGCCTAAAAGACATACATTTAGAAACAGCCCTATTAACACGCTTCTGATTCTTCTCCAGATACTTAGCAGTATCTGAAAGCCAAATCAGACGTGGGACAATTTCAGAAAAAACAAAAATACAATTGGGAAGGCGAGAACTAAAATTCTTCAAATTAGATTTAATATTCAAAATTACATCCAAATTTTTTGTACGATTAACATCATTACTCCCAACATGAAAAATAAAAACATCTGGAGTAGACCATTTTTCAAATAGATAATTAAAAATATGAGAAGAATCTCCCAAAGTCATACCTCTGACACCACACCAAAAAACTAGATGGATCGAAACCCAAATTCAGGCCATAGTTCCTCTTTTCTACTCTCCTGTGTGCCCAAAAAATATAAGAATGACCCACGATCCATATCACTTTCTTGGAACCTGTAAATTAAACAATGTTATTAGGTCTAATATACAATTTATAAGAGTCAGATCGCCATCTACCTAAGTGTTTAATAAAACCTTCCGAAAACCCCATATTTGCCGCAGTAGTGGCAGCGCGAATGTGAAGAAATTGGCATATGACCTAAATGCAAGTAATTCAGACATTTTTTAAGAACAGCATTAAATTGAAAAACTGTTAAAGGAACTTTATTCTCATGCATAAAAAATTCTCCAACTACAACAGGCCGAAGGCAAATAAATCTCTCAGCCAAGGAGACAACGCAAAAGGGATTGATCCGAACTACGTAAAAGTTCAATCAATTTGCCAGAACCAGATTGATCAGTTTTGCTCCTAGCAAGAAAAATACGAAGTGTATCACCGGATAGAGAAAATTCGCTAAGAGCCAAACCATCACTGGCACGAAAATTACTAGCCAGCAATTCAGATATCCTAAAAGCCCCAAAAAAACAGAAACAAAAAGCACACTCAAACAATAATGCTTCATAATTTGAAAAACAAATATGGTCAGTGGCTAGACACAATTCCTTCAGAAGCGGGATGGATATAGCGAACCTCTTATCTTTCGTAGCATGAGCCATACGATACCCCTTCATAGCTGACTTGATGGAAAAAAAGCTCATACAAGAGGGCTCCCCAGACATACGACCATAAAAAGAAACACCAGCTAAAGTCTTTAATATATAAGAATAAGACAAATTAGAACCCATCAATTTGTCCAAAAAACTAAAATAAGATTTTCATTAAAAGAAAATTGGGAAAATCCACGTTGGGACAGAAAAGAACACCAAAGGTCCCAAGCCGCTTGATAATTATGCCAAGTAGAAGGAGCCAAGGAACGAGAAACTGCCATCAAAACATGTCTCAGATCAGAAACCAAAGATGTTCAGGACAAGAGAGGCCTACAGCATCTGCATCTGGAACCATAATCCTGAACTTGTCTGTATGAAACCGAGATAAAGCATCAGCAATAATGTTAGAAGAACCAGGCAAAAGTTTCGCTTTTAACCAGATATTATAACATAAGCACAGAAAAACAAGATGCCTCATTAACGAAATAACTGGCAAAGAGCGAGAAGACAAACAATTGACAGCGAAAACCACACCTCTATTATCACAATGGAGGAGGATTCTCCTATCACTAAATTGAGACCCTCATAACTCCAGGGCAACTAAAACAGGAAACAGTTCAAGCAAAACAATATTTTTTGTGAAACCTCGTGAAGACCAAGACAGATGCCAAGCTGACGCGGACCAATGCCCATTCCAAAATGCTCCATAGCCATGAGCTCCAGAAGCATCAGTGAATAAACGAATAGCAGATGCTGTACAAAAAGGAGCCTCCCATAAGAAGGCACCATTAAAAAATTCCAAAAAATTGAACCAAACTAAGAGGTCTTCACAAATATCATTGGTTATCCTAATAAAATGGGAAGGCGATAAAACACCAGAAATAGCCCGATAGAGGCGTTTAGAGAAAACACGCCCCATAGGCATTACCCTAGAAGCAAAATGAAGTAAACCCAACAAAGTTTGTAAAGTTCTTAATTGAACTTTTCTTTTAGATAGAATAAAATCAAGTAAACATTTCAGCTTAATAATTTTATCTATAGGGAGTCTGAATTCCATGGAAACAGTGTCAATTTGGATTCCTAAAAATTCTAGGCAAGTAGTAGGAAAAACTGATTTCTCATCAGCCAAAGGTATCCCAAAATCCCTACATACCAACTTAAACTCAGTAAAAAGATATTTGCAGTCAGGAGAATCTGCTTTTCCAACAAATAAAAAATCAACCAAATAATGAATAATATTGGAGGACTGACCTTTACACGAAACTACCTATTCCAAAAAAGTAGAAAAAAGTTTGAAATAATTACAGGAAAGCGAACACCCCATGGGGAGGCACTTATCAAAGAAGAATTGATTATCAAAATAAAAAACTAAAGAGTTAAAAGCTGTAGGATGAATGGGCAACAAACGAAATGCAGATTTAATATCTGCTTTCGCAAGCAGCGCGGAATCAACAACCTTCCTTATCTTTTGCAAAGCATCTTCAAATGTTGAATAAGAAACCAAACACAAGGAAGGATCGATTTCATCATTCAGGGAAAGCCCTTTGGGGTAGGAAAGATGATGTATCAACCTGAATTCACCAGGTTCTTTCTTTGCCACCACACCCAGTGGAGAAATCCTGAAATTTGTAAAAGGAGGGGGAAAAAAAGGACCAGTAACCCTACCCATAGAAATTTCTTTAAATATTTTTTTGTTTAACAACATCAGGAAAATTCAAAACTGAAAGCAAATTAGGAGGAATCACACAACCCACGCCAGTAAAAGAAGGTAGATTAAAACCATATTTAAAACCTAAAAATAAAGCAGACGCATCATCATTATTTGGATAAATTTGAAGCCACAGAAGCATTCTTTCCAATTTCACCCGAGTTCCCGCTCTTAAGAAAAAGCTGGTCCTTGGAAGTTTGGGAATTCATTGCAGCCAATCTTTTAAAACAACGTAGTGCAGGATGAGAACCAGCACAATGGGAGCACTCTTGCCTGAATTTACAGTTATTTGGCCACTTACACTGCCCTTCATTAAAGCTGAAACAAATACCTTTGCGCATATTTCCAGAAACATTGGATTTTACTGTAGAATATTGTTTTTGCGGCAGGAGAAAATTCAACCAAAGACCAACGTCTTTAATTCCCCATTTTAAAGAATCATGAACAGATAATTTTTGACAGAATGATTCGTCATAGTAAAACCAAGATAAACCTTGAAAGTTTCTATAAGCCTCAAGGATAATTTCAAGGTGTTGGAAAAGGCCACTACACAGATAAGGCTTCTTTTCACCCAGGACACTAGCATAAATACAATAGGCCTGAAGCCAATTATTAAAATTACGTGGGAAAAACCTAGATTTATCATCATTAGACTTCTCAGTGTCCCTAGTCTCACTCCTCTGAAGCCTACTATGGGGTAATAAAGACAACGAATCAATAAATTGTCCCCCCCCAGATTTTTTCTCTAACAGTATTACTTAAATGGAAACCTAATAGTGACAGCTCACAAGTTAGAACTTCTCTAAAACATGTTTCAGGGACCAGAGAATTATGTACAGGCTTAGCAAGAACAGAAGATACAGGCCCAGAAACATTAGGAGCTGACACAGCAACATCACATACAGAAGAAATGTTAGGGAAAGCATCATTACCCCAAGTAGAAGTAGCTGCTGTGACAGAATTACTGACAACAGTATTTAAAACACTAACATTAGACAAAGGAGGTGCCAATTTATTACAAAAATCAGACAACAAACCTGCTAAATGTCTTAATGCAGTGCAGTTGCCAGGCTTACCTCCAGCAGCTGCATCACCAGGAACTGTTGAAACCGATGGAAGATGAACACTTGAGGGGACTGTAGGCACAAAGACCGGAAGCGGTTGAGGAGGTAGCTGGGACCCGGGAAGAATCGGAGCATCCGGTAACATCGTTTGCGGAAAATCTTCACCCTGAACAACATTCAAAGCATAGCAGTTACTAACAGTAGAAATCTGAGCACGACCAGTACCTATTTTCCTAGTACATGCCCGATCTGCGATGCCCGTCGTTGAAGGGGAAACTGAGTCAAATCTTCTGGGCCTCTTGCAGACCCTCCGCTGTCTTCCACCTCTCGCATTTCCGTCAATAGACACCGGGCGGACGTGACGACATCGGACGTCGTCATCGGGGTCAAACAGATCCGTAGCAGCCATTGGCAGGCTCCGAAAGGAAGTCGTGTCAGCGGTGACCGACACTGCACCCGGAAGAGGAAATATGTCACTCGACCCCTCAATGGAGGAAGAAGGAGGCAGAAGAACCGGAGGATGAATCGGCGGCTCGGGAACCACCGGAGGAAGAGAGAGGCAGCGTAACATCCATGCCTCACCATCCTCACTGCCGACCCTTTCCATCAGTTGCCTAAGTAACTTTAAAAGTAAGTAAGTAAGTTTTTTTTTTTTTTTTTTTTTTCTTCTAGCGCTGCACATATTTTTGTATTTGAGTTGCCTAAGTAAAGACTCCATGACAGGTAACGCAGAGACTCGAAAACGTGAACTTTCATCTGTGCTCTGACTGACTGAATGTAACGGTTCTGTCTCCCCATTTTTATAGGCAGTGACTAGTGCCAACTGGCCAGATTACAATGAATTGTCCAATTGCAGGTAAGTAATTAATTCATTCATTTTTTTTCTATTTTCAGGTTTTAACCGCTGTCTTGCCACGGCCCCCTATATGGAGTGTGGGTACATTTCATGACCCGCCCTCCATTTTCATTCTGTTAGTGCTTCTTTGGCTTTTCATCATCAGGCAACTGTTTCCTAGAATTGCAAGACTGCAACCTGGTCCATTGTTTACAAGTTCTTTTCAAGGTTGCCACCTGGTCTTCTGTTCAAAAGTTCACTTTGAGCTGTGGGCTTCCCCAATTCTTTTTTATATTTTTTTATTTTGTTATATGGGTATGTTATTGTTTTTTTACTGTTGCCCACTCCCAGAGATGTATAGTAACTAAGTAGAACTACTTCACTACTGTACTTAAGTACCGAAAGGCGGTATCTGTACTTTCCTAGAGTAGAATTTTTTTCTCCTACTTCCACTTTTACTTCACTACATTTTTTCAATGATTTCAATACTTCTACTGCGATATTTTTTTAGTGCTGCATAGTTACTCGTTACAATAATAAAAATTACCACTGCCAGAACAGTAGATGGCAGATTTCATGAAGCTCAAAACATGTGTATTATCAGCGCATACAAAAATAAAAGCTACTGTATGTATAAATAAAGCTGCATTTGAAATAATAAAAAACAATATGATGTTCAAACTTTTGACTTCTTTCTTTAATAACTACATAACACAGTACTTGTACTTTTACTTTCAGTACTTGAGTAGCAATTTTTTTTTCAAAACTACTGGTACTTTTACTTTCAGTACTTGAGTAGCAAAATTTTAAAAAAAACGACTTGCAATACTTAAGTACAAAAAATGTTGAATACTTTAGTACTTCTACTCAAGTCACTTTTTGATCGAGCACATCGACTTCTACTCAAGTTGCTTTTTGATCGAGCACAGTTGCTTTTGGATTTCCCAATTGTCTCAGAATAACTGAATCCTGTGTCCTTGGAATGTGAAAGAAAACAGGACTTTTGTATTTACCATAATATTAATTTATTAATTTCAGCATAACCCAGTTGTTTCAGAAAAAAACAAAACCCATGTCCTTTGGAACTTCAAAAATAGATTTTAGTGTTTTTACCATCTAACTTGCTGATATTTGTATAGTTTATACAGCTAGTGAAGACAGGAACTAGTTTTCATTTACTCCAAAAATGTAGTTTACCTTGTTTTTACTAAAACTAACATACTGTATGTTTTTCAAACAATGCTATCTAGGCAGGTCAGTTCATTGTTCTAAGCTGATTAATCCAGGTGAGGGTTGATGTTCACAAAAATCATTAAATGCATGTTTTGATTATGGCGAAAAAATAAATTATTCCAATTCAGTCCAATTCAGTTCTACTGGGAAGCAGATATTGTAATTATACAGTTAGAGAATTACTTTACAAGGATGCAGGCTATGGCAGATGTACCCGCTAAAAAGATAAATGGCAATTTTAAAGCATATTAAGAAATAAGGATTTTAAACTATTTTGTAATCAAATATTGGACTATTTCACTTTGCAGGCTTTTAGGAGATCATAGAAAACAATGGGATAAATTGCTACACTATGTAAAATTGTGGCTTCAAAGTAAACCTTTCCTATGAAAACTATGCAGGCTACCTTTGCGAGGCTTCTTCTAAAAATATATAGTTGCTTGGCTATTATGTTGTGTCATTGACCTGGGCATGTATGCAGATGAAGAAGAAGAAGCCCAAGCATTTCTCTAATGACAGTTTCCAAAGTGTATTTTTACATGCTACAGAAGATTCTATTTGATTTAATGATAACTGTGCAGGAAAGCTTCCAAACTACTAATGAACATCAATTTATGTCTATCATAATAGCTTAGCTTTCTGTGCAATCACAATATTCTCACCAACATCCCTGATTCTTGATGAAGTCAAGTGATCAGTGACGTCCCTTCTAGGTCTCGGCTGGGATCGAAAGTTGGTGAGAAAATTGTTATTGCCTATACAATATCCCTAGTGGTTCAGCCTTTTGCATGGATATCTTTTTTTTAGAAGTAAGTGTAATTTTTATTAAAAAAATGGGAATTTTTAAGCAAGTTTACACTATGGGAGATCATTTTTTATTTGTATGAGTATATCATAAGAGGAACTCCGTGAGAGGTAGGAGAACCAAACAGAGGAGTTTGGAGGAAGTACTACACCAAAGATACAGTTATATAAGTAGGGTGAGCGGACATTGCACATGGTGTGTATGGAGCACAGTGGGAGCACTTTTATCATAGAAAAACTACATTGAAGTGGAGTGAACAGCATACAATTTTCACTATCATCGAACATAGTATGGAAATCACCAGTTACCATGTTTTATGGACATTTATTTATCATAACAGTTATCACAGTCCATTTTTATAATTTGCATGGCTATATTGAGTGTATTTGCCAAAAGAATATATGGATTTACTGTCAGCACATGTTTAATCAGTGTATGACAATTTAGCATTTTACAATCATTTTCATTTTCCTTTATTGATGGGAATATCATACACTATTTTCACGTTCTGCAAGTTTATTTTATATTCACATATCACTGTGTATATATATTATAAAGAGATATTTTAAATATATATTGTACACATAGTACACATTTCTGTATGCATAAATAATAATATAGTTTATTTTAAATTTTACATTAGAGTAAGTACTACATTACTTTTTTCACAATTTGTTGGACATTCTTAATAGTTCTCAGATAGTTACTATCATTACAAATATTCACAGAAGAAGAGAATTCCTTCAAGTTCATGAACTTTAATTGACAAGGACAGAAGGAACTTGGCACACAAATTCAGAGTGAGTTACAGAATTAACTTTGGCATCAAATTGAATTTGCAATAGGTATACATTCTGCATATGCTAAGTAGAAGACTAATCTACAAATAATTTGATAAAAGGATGTGAAATTAAAACAGGTTAGTGTCCCTTTAAAGCAATTATGTAAAACACTCTGGACATTAGCTTTTTCACGATACAATTTTAAATTGATTTGATAGTCTGACTGTATTAAAGCTGCTCATTAGGGAATTTCATATCATATTAATGAAAGAAAAGGATTCACAACTGCTGGCCACGTTATCTCATTAATGGCTCAGTATGTTGGATTAGCACTTTAATACAGTTAAAGGATTACCGATGACAGCAACCACAGTCAGGATTATAGGATTGAATGCAGGAGATTAGGTCTGGTGAGTGGAAAGGAAGTTTTTTTTAATGAAAATACACAGTTCTCATTACATCAATGTGTAAATGATAGACATTTTAATTTGATTACTATAGATATGGAATACACATCAAACATCAAACATACAATGTAAAAGCTCAACAGAAAAGCATTTTCCAAGTGTGTTTCATATTAAAGTAACATTATTTTGTTTTAAATAAATAAAGGGCAATACAATTATAACTTTAATATGTAACCATGTTCTCATTCAGATTTTAGATTTAAAATTGTAACTTGTAATACCTAGCTTAGATAAAATCAGTTTTATTAAACAGGATTAAGGTAAACAATCCATAAATACATATAAATTAAATGGATGGGCACTCATCACAGAAGCATAAATTGTAATGACCTAGATAGCTGTGCAGCAGGAGTTCAAAGTGAAAGAAGATCACAGCAGGATCAGAGAAAAAGCCTGACCCGTTTCTTGCTGACACAATCACCTCCTCAGGGACAACAGCGCATGACGCTATAATACAATATAACTAGTGTGTCATATCACAGAGAGTGGTCTGCAACACAGTGGTACAATATAGGAAGATTAGTACAATAGGAAGAAAGGTTTTAAAAAAGTTAAAGAAAACTTGCACTGAGGGGGGAAATAAAGGCAGTCATTGATTATGTCTCTTGCTAAACATACAATATGATAGTCACCTGTTAGTCAACTTGATCCAATCATTTTAAAGCAATGACTGGGAACAGAACATGTAGTTCTGGCTTTAATCTGACTTTATGTAATGCACGTTTGTCCAAGGCAAATAACTCAAGCTTTATTTAACAGTAGGAGCCAGGTAACTAGCATTTCCATAACAAATGGCAGCTCTCATATTTCTCTCAAAATTTTAAATTACAGAGTTAATAAATAAGGCTAAATTATTACTACTAAAACATATACAAATGCATAACCTTAAGATATAAATAGTTAATCATATATAAAATGTAAAGTATTTGAATATTATAATGCGCACACTCAAACTCTGAATCAGTGAAAAATAAGTTTGGTGATTTGCTATACTTATATCTCCAAGCTTCAGTCTTCTGTGCACAGCCCTGTTAGGCCCAAGTCACTCTAATGACCCTGGAGGCAACAAGCCAAGGACAGGAATGCTAAGAGAGATTTGAAAACACTCAGTTTCTGCTATGGCCTTATTCCTTCACTGGCCAAACCAGGGAGCCAAGGAGACAGAAAGGTATTGCTCCATTGCTGCTCCCTAGCTGGTCAGTAATATTCTGCAGCATTTTGGCTAGAGAGGAAGTGATACTGCAGGAGCAGGTAAGTAGTCTCTTTAACTACCCTGTTAATGGTAACTTGTCACCATCAACAAGGTTTCTGCAGTATGTGGAATTTAATAAGAATTACAGCTGAAGGTCTCTGTATTGAATTCAAGGAGGTAAATGAAAACACATTAAGATTGATTTTCTAAAAGGAGGTTAAGGTATGCTGATTATATAACCTATTCATGTGTAAGAAATTTTTTTTTTTTTTTATCTTTGCACATGATTGGGTATTCATTGCAAAGAGAATTTTCACACTCACTAAGCTAATTGCCAGTTGACTTTACAAAGAGAACATGCTATACTCCCTTATGTGATCAAACCCAATGCTATTTTGCTACCCTGGAATTCTTTAGTTTCATACATATATATGCCTTTTTATAAAATTAGAATCATATAAATGTTAGGGTGTTAAGTTTATAAATCCACATAATTTCACTGCAATTGAAAATTTTGTAAACCACCATGACAAGTTGAATAACACTCTGTATATTCATAACAGAAAAAAAAAGAATATAAACAATATTCTACCTAAAATGGTATAGGACATATCTTTTAAGGGTAGGTAAATCCAAGCACATTTGCTGGGTTGGATTTGCGAGCAACAGCGGGTTTATAAAGCTTAGCAGCAATTGTTGCAGAGTATAAATGCCAGTTAAAGAAGGAATTAGTTACCAATGTGCAAATAATTTTTTTCAGGTATACGGTTAGTGTGGACTTGGTGAAGGAGCCATTTGAGTCTATGTAGGAAATTATTGGAAGTATATGAAATATGCCCAGGTCAGAGTTTTGGATATAGTAAATGAATCTTGTATAACAGCATTTGCTTAAAGACAGCAACATACAATGATTTGTTTGCAAATGTACAAATTGGTTCAACCTAAGATTCAACCATACACAAATATGCCTCTTACACTAATTGTTAATAAGACGTCCTTTAGTATATCTCATTCTCATTTGGGCAGTTGGCCCTATGTACTATTTGAAAATGTACTAAACATAATTTTTGTAGCACAATTAATGAAAAGACAAATGGAAAGACAATTGCCATTAACTTCGTAAAAAAAAATATATATATATATATATCCAGTATATATCCAGTATATATTATATATTAACTGAACAAAGAAGCAGCCATCAGGGAAAATCTGACTGCATATATCCATTATAGCCTTTGTATTAGTCAAATTTTCAGCATATTGTAGAAACATTTCACTTGCATATGGTCACCTTAAGATGGAAGCTGTTATTTAAAAACTCATAATTTGAGCTAATTGCAGTTTGCGCTAGGCAATAACTTACCCTTTTAAATTAACTTGTTTAATATCTAAACCCTAATTTGTACACCAATACATGTCGTTGATAGCAGTTTAATGGACATTGAAGTTTCACAAGATTCCAAGTCCTGCCAAGAGCTTTAATGGTTTAGAGCACAGAGCACACTAGGCAAGTCAATGCCCTGACATGACACAGAGATGCTATTTAAGAAAAAGTGAAGCAGACGTCTGACATCCTTTCATTGTTTATGTGCTTACAATGTCAGATCTTTCCTTAGCCCTTTACCATTTCCTTGCCTACAGTGATAGTTTGTAACTAAAACCAACAAACCCCTATATGTGACTGCCATAGGTCTATACTACAAAAAGAAATAATAACAAACAAAAGAAATAAACAGAAACATGCTGGGTTTACACATTTTTGCATTATTTTACTAGAAAAAAAAATGATTCCTTCACATATAAATACTTATGTTAGTTATAACCCTCTTTAATCTCTCTTTAATCATGTCCAAAAAGAGGCATGGAAGTATTGCTTTTTATGATCTACTCATACTGTTTTACATACAGCATGAATTTAGAGCCTTAAATGAAAATGAACTTATCCATGTATCAGTGAAGTGTAAAGATTTGCAACTCACTAAGCATAGCCCATATAGAATAATATACAGTACATATTTTAAGTATAGCTCTCTATTAGGGATGAGGATTGGTCTTACCACTGGGTTGGGCTCGTCTTGTGTCTCTGTCATAATCCGCTGCAATTTTTATTTATCGATCAAAAATGCCTCACATCTTCCTCTTCAATTGGTGCCTACCAAAATGGTTTACGTGCTGCTCACCATGTCTTTCTAATATTTCTGCTTTAAGTTAACCACTGTAATAATTGTTTTGGGCTCTTTTTGGGTAAATACAATGTGACACCTCACTTCCTCTACTTGGAACGCAGGTAGAACGTGGACCGGCTTCCTTTCTGTATGAATAGCCTTCTAGCTTATACCATCTGTAGGTGTTTTTAATATATTATACACTATCAAATAAATTTAAATAATATACTATGAAGGGCCCTTTGTAACCTATATTTTATGACACAAATCCTGGAGTCTAACTGGAATAGTGGTGCTAGTGGAGGATACCTATTGGCGTGGGGAGACCTCATTGGTTGGATATGCTTAAATAATTTTATATCTGTTGAGTAGGCATCTCATATACCAGTGGTGGAAGATCACTCATCACAGCTCACGATTTCTTGGAGGAGTTGCAATTCTCACGACTACGTCACTAATTTTAGTTCACTGGTGTTGATGGACAATATTATTAGCACCCAAAAATTTGTGTTTGAGAGTGCTGTTTACTTTATAGCAATATATTATTTTCACATAACTTGGCCTATCATGGCTTTCAAACCTGCTGTTTCACTTTGTTATTATTCATTTGTCATTATTATTATTGTTATACAAGTTTTATTCACATCAATTAATTAACTGAATTTTATTAATTTTGGTATATTATTTGATTCATAATAATTATCTATACATTCTTTGCACTAATAAGACTTCACAATTATTGTTTGACTAATCCAGGATGTGCAGGTAAAAAGTACTAGTTTATAAATTTCTCTTAAAACCTGCCCTTGTCTCTGTTGCCTTCATTCAGTTTCTTTATCTCTGGAATGTGGGGTTTTAAAGTGTTGTTGTGCACTCTGTGTTGTCATTTTATTAAACTTTGTGGATATAACAGTGTGGTACTGTACTTGTCAAAGCCCAGATCTGAACCTGCAAACTCTGTTGTGTCTAGCAGCAATGTCTCTTCTTGCTGAACCACCTGGAATGCTAGACAGTTCCCTGGACAATTTCTTGCATGATTCAAGCTTGAACCTTGTTTGTCTTGAACTCTGAACTCCTCCCATGAACTTCATATTTAAGCCATGTCTTTGCACTTCCTGTTTGCTGGATTATTGTACCCCCTCCAGCCAATATATCACTCTAGTCAGTCCTGCTGCAGTCCGTATCTTTGTTACTTCTTGTTACTGACCCTTGTCTTGTTGCTCGACTACGCTCCTGCTTGATCTTCACCTGCAACCACTTGTTATGAACCTTTGGCTTGTTTACTGACTATGATTATGCTTATCCCTTCCTGCTATATTTGCTTTTGGACCTCAGCTTGCTCACCTCCTGGTGGGGTGATCCTGAGGACTGTAACCTGTTACTAACAGGCAGCAAACCCATCTCCACCATCAGGAGCTCTGGTGAACATTGGAGTACTTAAACTCCGCACCTCAGGTGAGTATGTTTCATTCACCAGAATGACCTGCTTCTGTACTTCAGCTGGTCAGTGTGTGCCTTGCTTCTTCTAAAGCTATTGGACTCAAGCCTGACCCCTTACAATGACAGTGCTAAAAACAGATCAGCTATTTTTTGTTTTGAAATATAAACCTTTTCATAGAATTTATATCTGTTCTGCTCTGTCTACTTCAATTCTGGCATCACTGCCTAATAAGGTTTGCAATACAGTTCACATTTTGAAAATTTTACTATGAGTTTGCTGATAATTCCCATGAATTGAATCTGGCCAGATTTGCTCATCATTACTCTCTATCTATGTCAAAAAATTATATCCAGAAGTTAAATAAATTCGCTAACATAGAACACTAGAAATATTCATGTAATACACCTTATATATCTATCTGCAGGTGAAAATTGATGTTTACTGACTTGTAAACTCTTTCACTATACTGATTCATAAATACAACTAGTTAGAGCTTTAAGGTCATGCTGTTTATAAAACCTAGACTGAACTTTAGATAGCGGAAGGGGAGTTAGCTTTTCCAGCCTTTGCAATTAGTTACAAAGAGTTACATATAGTTAATCTGGTTGAAAAATGATACCAGTCCATCCAGTTTAACAAAAAAAGGAAACAAAAACGATGATATATCACACTGTTTGATATTGCTTCATTCTTTTTTTTTGTGAGAATGCCACTGTATGAGTGGAGTGGATCAATTTTTGAGGCTCACTCCCTCCCCGTTTTGACTCCATCACAATATTATTTGAATAGATAACAGATTTGAAAGGTTTTAGAATAAAATATAAAATGAGCATAAGGATACTGTGGAACAAGGCAATAATGAAAGGGACATGGTAAAATGATTGTAAAAATCGAAAAATCTTTTTGAAAGGAAATACAGGGTATGGTGTAATGTTCTTTCCTTTAGAAAATATTTTGAAAGAAGTAGTCCACAAGGCTTGCATATTAAAATTTTCTGAATATATGGGAAGTGTCCATTAAATTCAAGGAAAAATGGGAAGCAAATATACAGTAATGTACTAAGAACATGACCTTGCTGTGTGCATTTTATGAACAACAGTTTTTTGAAGTAAGCAGAGAAACTGAGCAGCTGACCAGGAGTTTGGAGGATTTTAAAGAGCATCTTTTAGATTGACTGAAGGGATTGGAAATTCCGGAAGCAATTAAAATATTGAATATAAGTCTGTGAAATTTGAGAGTAGGGGCAAAGTGAGAGGTTTGGTGAATGACCGAACCTCCCGCTGCAGTGGGAAGGGAAACATTTAACATCAGTACTTACTAGCGGTAAATGTGAGTCCTCCTCAGGGCTACTGCTTGTTAACTGGTCTGACGGCATCCTAACAATCAGTGACGCGGCCCTGCCTCACCCATTTCCAGATGACAGGTAAATTAAAAGGGTTGAGGGGGCCTTCCCTTTCCTTTGGATTTAGTATAGATTTTAAGAGGGAACTCTATGAAAAAACAACAATGAAAAAAATTGCACCTCCCCCAAAATCCATGCCAGACTCTTATTCGAGTATGCAGCCAGGTTGGCAAGAAAGGGGGGAGAGGTAAGCATATGGCGCCCTCCTGAACTCCAACAAGCCACATGCCTTTAAAATGGGAGGGGGTACACATCATGGTAAAAAGGATAAGGACCCCAGATAATGCTCTCTTATGTGAATGAGCATGGAATACATGGTACCCCTACTTATTCACAAAAAAAAGTAGTAAAAAAAAAGTAAAAACGTAAAAATGAACAACCCTAAATGTACCAATATGTAAATGAACCATTGATTATGTCATTCAGGCATACAAACCCAAGTCAATTGCAATGAACAACTCCAATCTTCTCCTGATGAATGCAATCTGTGAATGATGGCACCTGGTATCCACTAAAGAATGTAAACAAAAGGTCAGAATATCCAGGTGATGTTTTTAACCAGATATGGACATGACATTTTGTTGGGGACTGGGAGCAGTCAGGCACCACAATTTTTGAGTGAGCAGACTCAGGAGCCAATTGTGTCAGTGTTTGCCAAGGTATTTTGGTGGGTCAGCACATAAAAAAAGGTTTGGTAGTGGCAAAGACGTTTTTAGAAGTGGGAGAAAATGGCAAAAGGTTAGAAAACTGCTGTGTGCTTGGATTGGCCATGAGGACCAAGGGT
This sequence comes from Pelophylax lessonae, assembly GCF_965119305.1. Classification (NCBI taxonomy): domain Eukaryota; kingdom Metazoa; phylum Chordata; class Amphibia; order Anura; family Ranidae; genus Pelophylax; species Pelophylax lessonae. Next base: position 241,184,556 of record NC_138771.1, on the reverse strand, counting down.
GTCCCAGTGTATGCCAATCATTATCTGGGGGACTGAGAATGACATATGCTTGCAGATGATCAGATTGGCAAATATATATGCTGGGTGTAACCCTAGCATTGATACATTGGTGATATACTCATTTTCTGGGGGGGCACCAAGGAGGAGCTACTAGAATGCATTGACATCCTTAATGGAAATGACCGCAGTTTGAAATTGATCTTCACTGTGAGTGAGAAACAGGTAGAATTTGTGGATGTGATAAATTTGTTTTTATGTTTTTTTTTGATTTTGGTGTGATAGTGGTAAATAGGTTTTTGGAAGAAAGAGAAATGATCACCGAACTGCTGTGCGCTTGGATTGGCCATGAATACCAAGTGTGCCCCGGGATATGCCAATTTTTCTCTTGGGGACTGGGAACAACAAATGTTTGCAGATGATCATATTGGCAAGTATCTATTCTTGGTCTTAACCTGGCATTGATACTTTGGTGATGCACTTTTGTTTTTTGTTTTTTTGGTGGGGATGGGGGGGGGGGGGGTACGACAATAAGGATTAGCTTTTAGAATTAATTGACATCCTTGATGGAAATTACCACAATTTTAAATTGACCTTTACTGTAAGTGAGAAACAGGTGGAATTTATGGATTCGATCATAGACATTACCCATCGCTTTTTATAAGCTGATTAAGGATATTCATGTGATTTTATACACTGGGTTTATTTATTTATTACAGGTACTTATATACAGTAGCACCATCAATTTATGCAGGAACACTCACAAGATGTAACAGCAATGTGACAAAGGATGGTAGTCTCAGGGAAGCTGATAGCGCCTGTCTCAAGGAGCGGAGTGTAGCCTGGCCGATCCGTACCCAAATGTTGAGGTTTCTTGGAAGGATGGGGTGCCCCTGCACTTTCCCTACTCCTCTGGGAACCTTTTTCTAATGCTAAGCACTGTCCCTGACAGACGGGTGACCTGTTCCTACTCCAGCCACTTGCAAAATGTACGCCAAACCCAGGAGCCAAATAGACTCAAGACTCAAGATGGCTGCCGAAGTCACATGGGGTGCCAGCAATCCAATGCCACTCTGTGACTGAGGAAACCATAAAGGAACTAGGTTCCTCTCGACGTCCTCTGTCACCTGCATTGCCACTGTGGAGTGCCACCTGCAGTGAAGAAAAAAGACTCTACATATTGTATATTCACATCAGTCCCTGCCATCAAGGAGCTTACTATCTAAGGTCCCTAACTCACATGCAAACTTAAACATACTAGGACCAATTTAGACAGAACCAATTTGGCCTACTAGCATTACTTTGGAGTGTGGGAGGAAACCCACTCAAGGAACAGAATCTGGCCATCCAAAGATGTCAGCGGCCGGGTGGGGAGCTCGGGGACACCACATCTCTGACACCGAGGTGAGTATAGTTCTGCTTTAACCACTTCTGGACTGGAAGTTTCTCCTTCTTAATGACCAGGTCCTTTTCTGTGATTCGGCACTGCGTTACTCTAACTGACAATTGCACAATGTACCCAATTGGGACATTGTACCCAAATAAAATTGATGTGCTTTTTCCCACAAATAGAGCTTTCTTTTGGAGGTATTTGATCACCTCTGCAATTTTTATTTTTTGCGCTATAAACAAAAAAAAGCGAAAATTCTGAAAATATATATATATATTTTTCACTTTCTATATATATATAACATTCCCAATTAAAAATAACTTTTTTTCACCATTTTAGTCCAATTTGTATTCTGCTACATATTTTTGGTAAAAAAAAATCCCAATAAGTGTATATTGATTGGTTTGCGCAAAAGTTATCATGTCTACAAACTAGTGTAAGGATTTATGTCATTTTTATTTAATTATTTATTTAGTTTTTACTAGTAATGGCAGTGATCAGCGATTTTTAGCCAGACTGCAACATTGCAGCGTGCAGGTCGGACACCTAACTGAAATTTTTAACACTGTAGGGGGACCAGTGACAAAACTACAGTAATCAGTGCTAACAATATGCACTGTTACGGTGCTTTCTAACTGTGTGGGGGATGGACTTATGGAATGAACACAGGGACCTGTGTTCTTAAATAGGAGGAACACAGTAGCCCTGTGTTCATTGCTGACAGATCAGCGGTCTGCCGTGTTTACAATGGTAGACTGCCGTTCTGTCTCCACGGGCAGCTTTTGCGGATGCCTGGCGGCAATCGCAGCCGCCGGCCCTGCAGATCAGCTTCTCCTGTGGCGAATGGACGTGTGCGCTCCCACTCGTCGTTTTGCGGGACAGAAGAGCCGACCTGACGGCACTATATGCATTGCTGGCAGTCGGCAAGTGGTTAAAACCTTACAGCCTGATCCAGGAACTACGCTAAAATATCTGTGAACCCACGCTTTGCTTAGCACCTCTGTGTAAAGTGAATTGAATATGGGTCCATTATACGTATACTGTAAGTATTTTCCCCCCAAAAATTCTGATATCTTTTTTATTTCTTTAATCCAGCGGTCAAAGCCTCCTCAGAGTTATATGCTGGGGTTTTGGGGGGGACATGTCAGTGTTTGGGGGGGGGGGGGCAGGCTGCCAGTGATGTCTAACACAGCTGGGAGTGCTTTCTGTTTTCTGTGCTCCAGGCTGTGAGTGACATACATAGGGGGGAATGCCTTACTGTAACGCTCCTGCGTTTCTTATATGGTGTGGATTTTCAGCTGCAGAAATAGTTTCCACGTCAGTAGTCATGTAAGAGATATGCTGAGATACCATTCCCAACCTCAATGACTCATCATGTGTGGAAGGTCTTATTTCAGCCAGTAAATACACACAATTAGCAAGCTGGTTCCTAGAATGACTTTATGTATGTGGTAACACAATGATGAAGGTTGAGGGATAGGTTGAGTGGAGGTGATAGGTGATAGACACTTGAAGGTGAGACAGTAGCAGATGGATGCAGGAAGGTTTAGCAATGTTGTATGATTGCAGATGATAGAATAGCAGGTGGACATACAAAAGAGATCAACCCAGTGCAGAAAAGTAGCAGTAGTCTCAAGAGCTAGCAATCTAGTTTATGCAGATGTAATAAACAGTCTTTACTATGCAGAGCTAGATAGTGTAAGCTTAGTATAAGTTTATAGAGAATTCCCCTGCGGGGTACTTAGCACTATTAGCGATACAGCCGAAGGGTGGTTCAGGAGAGGCGGATGATCCAGTAGTGGGATAAAGGGATCAGCGCAGCGAGGTTCCGTCAGCGAAGTAAGCTTGCAAGCATGGAAGTTTCAAGCAAGGTTAGCATCAGTAAGGGTGTTTGAACGAACACATGTGAGTGAGAACCGACGCCTTAAATAGCCATCTAGTCCGGCGCTGAGTGATGACAGCTCCAGTCTTAAAGGTGTATGCGCACCTTTCCAAAAGTAAATGGTAGGGCGCATACACTTGTGGAAAGTGTAATTTAGGGTACCAAAGGTACCGGAACATTACAATACCCCCCCTTTAAGGCCTGCTCCCGAAGGCCTCTGGAGCTGGTTTGTCTGGGTATCTCGCATGAAATTTGCGGATTAATCTAGGGGCATGTATGTCAGAGGTGTTTAGCCAGGTGTCGTCTTGGGGCCCATAGTTCTTCCATCTAACCAAGTACTGAAGTCTTCTTCTGTAGATACGAGAATCCAGAATCTCTTTTATCTCGTATTCTTCTCCACCTTCAACTTGTACAGGAGGGGGAGGTGGAATATTAGGCCTTATTCCTTGGTCCGGAACATGGGGTTTTAGTAGCGACACATGGAAAATGGGATGGATTTTTAGGTCCATTGGCAATGTAAGCTGCACTGCAGCTTTTCCAATAAGTTTCTTGATTGGGAAAGGTCCCAAGAACAGAGGTCCAAGCTTTTTGCTAGGGATCTTCAGTCTCAAGTTTTTTGTTGAGAGCCAAACGAGGTCCCCGATAGTATACTGTGGAGAAGGTCTTCTACGAAGATCATAGTACTTCTTTTGTTGACTGTGAGCGTGTGCAATGGTAGTATTTAGTAAACCCAGAGAATCCTTTATTTGGGTAAGATAGTCTGAGGCTACTGGGTTATTTGAAGGAAGGATGCGTGGAGGGAGAATAGAGGGATGGAACCCATAGTTCAAGTAGAACGGACTCTGCTTGGTTGTACTGTGAGTTGCGTTGTTGTAGGCAAATTCTGCCAGGGGGAGAAGATCCAACCAATCATCCTGTTGGTAAGAAGTGTAACAACGTAAATACTGCTCGATGCATTGGTTGACTCTTTCAGTCTGTCCGTTGGTCTGCGGATGGTAAGGAGAAGTGAGCTTCCGCTCAATCCGTAGTATGTGACATAGTTCTTGCCAGAATTTAGAAATAAATTGGGATCCACGGTCAGACAGAAGAGTTTTTGGGATACCATGTAATCTGAAGACATGTTTCATCAGGAGTTCTGCCGTTTGTTTAGACGAAGGTAGTCTGCGAATAGCAATGAAATGTGCCATCTTTGTCAGATGGTCCACTGACACCAAGATTTTATTAAATCCTTTGGAAGGAGGCAATTCTACGATGAAGTCCAATGACAAAACCTCCCATGGAGTTTGGGGTATTGGTAGACTGCATAGTAGACCGGATGGTCTCGTAGTGTCAATTTTGGACCTGGCACAGACATTGCATGAAGAGACGAATTTTTGTATAGATGTTTTCATGTCAGGCCACCAGAATTGTCGAGAAATCAAATTGAAAGTCTTTGTCATACCCATATGTCCTGCCATAGGCACATCATGCGATAATTCCAAGATCTTGGTGCGTAGGGTAGGTGGTATGTAAAGTTTGTCGTTGTAGTAGAGGAAGCCTTCTGCATCAGTATTTAGTTGTGGTGGGGGTGAATCCAAACTTATACCATGCAGAACCTCTTCCTTTAAGGAACGGACAACTCCAATAATGCGTTTGTGAGGTATTATAGGAACGGAAGGGATTTCAAAGTAGTTTTCTTCAGTTAGTCGTGATAGTGCATCCGCCTTTTTGTTCTTATCTGCAGGTGTGTAGGTCACTAGGAAGTTAAACCTTAGAAAGAATAGTGACCATCGTACCTGTCGATGCGAGAGAGTTTTGCTAGTCTGAAGATATTGGAGGTTTTTATGGTCCGTGTATATAATTATTGGTAGTTGGGTGCCTTCGAGTAAATGTCGCCAATTCTTCAGAGCCAATTTTATAGCAAGCAGTTCCTTTTCACCCACGGGGTAATTTATCTCGGGACTGCTCAGGGATTTCGAAAAAAAAGCGACTGGATGAAGTGGTGAAGTGTGGGTAGGTCGTTGGGAGAGTATTGCTCCTACTGCCATGTTTGACGCATCTACCTCCAGAATGTATTGGAGGGATGGGTCTGGATGGCGTAATATGGGAGCGGAAGTAAACCTTGTCTTTAACAAGTGGAAAGCCTTATTTGCTTCTTCTGACCATTTAAATGGTATTTTTATGCTAGTGAGCTGTGTGAGGGGTCTCACAATAGCAGAAAAGTTTTTTATGAACTTCCTGTAGAAATTTGAAAATCCCAGGAATCGCTGTAGCGCCTTGCGTGTAGTTGGTGTAGGCCAATCCTGAATGCAGGATATTTTACTCATGTCCATCTCGATTCCTGTTTTGGATATGATGTAGCCTAGAAAGAGTACCTCATCTTTATGGAACAAGCATTTCTTCAGCTTCACATAAAGATTATGTGCAAGCAATCTCGATAATACAAGTCTTACATGTCTTATGTGTTCAGACAGGGTCCGTGAATATATAAGTATATCGTCCAGATATACCACAACACAGACATCTAGTAAGTCTTTAAAAATATCGTTTATAAATTGTTGGAAAACTGCAGGGGCATTGCATAGGCCGAATGGCATCACAAGATATTCGAACAATCCGTATCTAGTTCTGAATGCAGTCTTCCACTCGTGTCCATCACGGATTCGAATGAGATTGTATGCTCCTTTCAGGTCTAATTTTGAAAAATAGGTAGCTCCACGCACCTGCTCAATGAGCTCAGGGATAAGCGGTAGAGGATAGCGATCTTTTATTGTGATAGCATTCAATTTCCTGTAGTCGATGATAGGTCTGAGACTTGAATCTTTATTGCGAACAAAAAAGAGTCCTGCTGCTGTGGAAGAAGTGGAAGGTCTAATAAAACCTTTTTCCAAGTTCTCATCCAAATAGGTATTGAGATGGGCAAGTTCATCCTGTGAAAGAGGATAAACATGACCGAACGGCAATTTGCTATTTGGGAGTAGATCAATGCTACAATCATAGTCTCGATGAGGAGGTAATGCTTGAGCGTTTTTCTCAAGAAAAACCTCAGAAAGATCCTGATAACATAGTGGTGCAATCTCATCTGTCACCACAGACAGAATCTTCCCGGAAAACGGGAGGTTACACGTTTCCTCGCAATAACAAGAAGGGAAGGTCAAGGACCGTTTTTTCCAATCTATGGTTGGTTGGTGTGTGTGCAACCAGGGAAGTCCCAACACAATGGGAAAGTGGGGTGATGGTATTAAATCGAAGGTAGAAGTCTCTCTATGAGACTCGTTAATAGTGACTAGAAGTGCTTGTGTCTGATCGGTGATCGGACCAGAGGATAACGGAACACCGGTAATAAGACTTACTGAGACAGGTTTGAGTTTAGAAATAATAGGAATTTTATTTAAAGCAGCAAAACATATATCCATATAATTTCCACAAGATCCTGTGTCAATCATGGCCTTAGTAGTAATCCTGTTCTGGTCCCACTGTAATGTCAAAAAAACAGAAATGTAGGGGTTAGTGAATGAAGTTGTCAATCCTCCTAGGGAGACATGTGAACACTCACCCTTCTTTTTGTTGACTAGGGGACAGACGTTTATCTTGTGATCCGGGGATGCACAGTACAAGCAGAGATTTTCATTTCGTCTTTTGGCTTTTTCCATAGTTGATAGTGGTGGGCGTATGGTTCCTATCTCCATAGGAACGGGGTCAACGGCCAGACTCCGAGAGGAAACGGATAATGGCATTCCCATCTTTTCAGCCTTTCTTTCTCGTAGTCTTCTATCTATGGTAATACTGAGTTGTATTAATGCATCCAGGGTTTTTGGCAGATCCGCTCGGGTGAGCTCGTCCTTAACGGCTTCTGATAGGCCAAGCCTAAATTGGGTTTTCAGAGATGCATCATTCCATTCTGAATCAAGGGTCCATCTCTTGAACTCTGCGACAAAGTCTTCTACAGGCCTCCTTCCTTGTTTCAAGGATCTTAACTGAAGATCAGCAGTACTCTGCCTATTGGGGTCATCATATAGGCTAGTGAGCTCTGCCAGGAACAAGGCATAGGAGTTGAGAAGCTGGTCGTTTTTCTCAAAAAGAGAATCTGCCCAGGCTCGAGGATCGCTTGATAGGTAAGAAATAATAGTACAAACCTTAATGTGATCAGTAAGGTAGGTATGAGGTTTTAGCAAAAAAAGTAACTCACATGCGTTTTTAAATTCGCGAAATTTTTTGCGATCGCCTGTAAATACCAAAGGGGGATTTATCTTGGGTTCAGGGGACTGAGCAGAGGTAAGTTGTGTCAGTCTAATTACCTGCTGCGACAGAGCCTGATTGTCTTCTTTTAATTCAGCAAGTGCGTGTATTAACGCAGATACTTGCTGTTTTAATTGTGTCACCTGAGTGGTTATTTCTGCTGAATCCATTTTAGGTTCGTTCAATCTGTAACGCTCCTGCGTTTCTTATATGGTGTGGATTTTCAGCTGCAGAAATAGTTTCCAGTCAGTAGTCATGTAAGAGATATGCTGAGATACCATTCCCAACCTCAATGACTCATCATGTGTGGAAGGTCTTATTTCAGCCAGTAAATACACACAATTAGCAAGCTGGTTCCTAGAATGACTTTATGTATGTGGTAACACAATGATGAAGGTTGAGGGATAGGTTGAGTGGAGGTGATAGGTGATAGACACTTGAAGGTGAGACAGTAGCAGATGGATGCAGGAAGGTTTAGCAATGTTGTATGATAGCAGATGATAGAATAGCAGGTGGACATACAAAAGAGATCAACCCAGTGCAGAAACGTAGCAGTAGTCTCAAGAGCTAGCAATCTAGTTTATGCAGATGTAATAAACAGTCTTTACTATGCAGAGCTAGATAGTGTAAGCTTAGTATAAGTTTATAGAGAATTCCCCTGCGGGGTACTTAGCACTATTAGCGATACAGCCGAAGGATGGTTCAGGAGAGGCGGATGATCCAGTAGCGGGATAAAGGGATCAGCGCAGCGAGGTTCCGTCAGCGAAGTAAGCTTGCAAGCATGGAAGCTTCAAGCAAGGTTAGCATCCAAGTAAGGGTGTTTGAACGAACACATGTGAGTGAGAACCGACGCCTTAAATAGCCATCTAGTCCGGCGCTGAGTGATGACAGCTCCAGTCTTAAAGGTGTATGCGCACCTTTCCAAAAGTAAATGGTAGGGCGCATACACTTGTGGAAAGTGTAATTTAGGGTACCAAAGGTACCGGAACATTACACTTACCCATCTTTATACATCTTCTACTGTCCATACCCCTATTGGCTGTGGCTGCAAAAGGGAGGTTGTGATTAGCTAATGGCTAAAAGGTCACAACCTTCTTGCAGCAGTGGTGCTGGCCAGGGGGAGTGTCTGAAATCTGACTGCAGAGACACAGGCACACCGTGCCTGTACAACTCATGTCTCTAGCTCTAATTAGACGCAAGCTGACCATGCTAGCACAAATGTGCATAGTGTGGTCAGTTTTGGGAAGTAAATGATAGAGACTGACAGGAGTATTGGTTATTTGTTCCTGAAGCACACACTTTACTACAAAAGGCTGTTCTGTGTAACAAAGACATACCCTGATAGACATATATGAGCTAAGATAATTTTAATGGTAACATACACTTTTAAATGGAACTACATAATTATCATCATCAGTAGCTGCAGCAGCACTGTGCAGACCATTAGAATCCTGACTGATCCATAGTGCTGCCCATCTCTCTCCCAGTCTGCAAGCTTCTGCACAGAGAATTACAGAAGGCTTTCTCTCTGTAATACAGTTTAGGTTTTCTTATACTCAAAATTAAATAGTATATTTTATTAATGCCTGGAGTTCAGCTTTAAGAAACACCAACAATTCTACATCACACCATAAGCCATATTGATTATCCACTAATTTCATCATACTATGTTGTTTGTGAGGACATGGACTATTGCTATATGCTTTCCATGGCACGTTGAAGGTGACTGCTAAATGAGGAGAACAATTTTAAAATAAATGAATCCTTAATTAAGTTAAGTTTATGCAACTGTTGTAGATTTTTCTACTGGCAAATAACAATGTCATCTGACATAAGTCCCTGGATTTCTCTCATAGAAATATTGGATATTTTCATGTCTTACCTGGTGTTTATTGATAATTTAAGCACAACAGTTTATCATCATTGTGTGGGATGGACATCCATTAATTTAAGCACAACAGTTTATCATCATTGTGTGGGATTGACATCCATATATTGATTCCCATTTACGCTTTTTCTGTGTTTATAATTTGTACCAAATGTTATCTAAACTGTATTTCTACTCAGATATTTTTCATTCTGTAGCTCTTAAGTATTTGGAATTAAAAAAAAAGAAAACTCTATTAAAGATAGAGAGATGGAAAAAAATTCAGCAACAAAAATAACGCTATTCAATATTACCACTGTATTGGCTCCATAAAAAGCAGAATATTATGCCGTTTGCCATAAAGGTTGCATCAACCTCCTGTGACCTGGTCAGCATTGACCTACTGTTTTCAAAAATAAAATCCAAATTCACTATGGCCCACTGGGGAAAACCAACAGTATTGAGCTGGCAGTGTATTCAAAACAGAAAAAAAGTATTCTAATAATGTAGTAAACAGCAGGTGTATGAAATGCAGGCAAACTCACATAAAACAGAACATATACTATAAAACACAATGCACTCTCCAACTCAGATCCAGCTGTTTTATGCCATGTATTAACTAGTTTCCACCAACTAGGTCACTTTGATATCATAATATTTTAACCCCGTTTTCTGCAAGCCAATGTTTGAATTTTTCACATACAAAAATCTGCATTTTATCCAGAAATTACTTTAAATCCTGAAACAAATATTTATTTTCTCTGAATCTCTGATGCAAAAAAAAAAAAAAAAAATTGCAACTACTACCATATTATCCTATAGGGGGTAGGATAATATGGTGATAGTTGCAATTTTTTTATTTTGCATGATATTTACAGCAGTAGCAACCATTAGCTTGCTTTTACCCCATGATTGGCAGGATTTTTTTAAGCATACCTTGATAGACAAGTTGGTAAACACCACATTAGCAATTTTGTCTTGTATCTAGTTGTAGCAACTGAGAAATACAGAAAGTAATCTAATGTATCAACTTTGGGTTTTATAGACAGTTGTCATCAGATAATCCTATTATGTAAGAAAGTTTCCTGCTAGATAGTGTACTGGGTTCACCACTCCCTCACTGAAGTACTGAAGTACTTAAGTTGGCGACACATTGCTTGGAATTCGGTTGGTTGATGAGTGCATGGCCTCTCCCGCTCCACAGAAGCTGTCAGAATATCTTGTCCCAGTGGGATCAATAGGATTCTTCTATCCACCTCTCTTGTGAGGAATCTGTTTTTTTTCCATTCACCCTGCTGGCTGAACAAAAAGAAAACCATTCATCTAACCATGTAGGTCAAGAATAAGCTGTCACTGTTGTATTTTGACAGCCATCACCACCAGCTGTCAAAATGCTTGAATAATGTATGGACTAAAAGTTGTCTGGTTGGAACTCACTATAGGTGGACCCAAACACAAATGATCTAAACACAAGTGTAAATAAACTATAAAATGTAATATACTCACATTTGGCTTACTTTTACAAACATCTCTTTCATTATCCAGACCCAGGTTTTACTGGAGGCTTCTTCAGGTACACAAATGTAAATAATAGTGGTTGCTAGTGTGAGCAAACACTCATCCCAGTGCTCTAACTCAGTGAATCAACTCGACTCACCTACCAAAAGCTTTTAGCTCAAAAGATTCAAGTAATTGTAGCAGCTGCTATAAAGTGTCAATGAGCATGAAATAATTTTTTTTTACTAAACCCAATGTGCATCTAGGTGCATTTGGCTAATAACATGTATCTCTTTAATACAGTGTCCTCATTAGGCATCAATGAAGAATCTGAATGTAATAATAAACATTAATAAACAGTCCTTATAGTCCATGCAGCTGGTGCTCATCAAGGTGTTTAAATTCCTGTGAATACGGATAATGTGCTCCTCCACCACACCGCTCGTGCTCCCCCTCTAAGGTAATGGGCACTCACCAGATATAAATAAGTGTAAGCCTTTGAACTTATGAATTTTTCTCCAATCCTCTTCGACTATGCTCCACTGAACACCTTCCTTAATTGAACACCTGCTCTCCACGGTTCTCCTCTCCTGGTGTGCCTACACACCTTAGTTTGTACCTCCAGGGATACACTTGTGGATTCAAAAGCCAGGGTTATGGGAGAAAAGAGAAGAGGGACCAATAGCGTGATACCGTTTAAATTTTAGTGATAAAATGTTGCACAGCAAACACCCCTCTCCCCTCTTCAATTGCGCTTACATAAAATTTTAATTAAAATCACCATAAAAGATTTCCATTCCAAATAGATATCACCATTTCCTGTTGTTCAAAACAAATCTGACCAAGTGCACACTGTATCGCTCTCACCGCTCCGAGCTTGTAAAAGGCCGATATGTCCTGCAGCGAGTTGCGGACAGCGAGTTTAGCGTCACCGTCATCTAGGAAACTGCCTGCTCATGCCCTGACACACAAACGTGTTTTATAGTATACAAAAAAAAAAATTGTTTCATTAGTTATAGCAGGGTCACATAATTTAAGATTTAAGGCCTCATGCATATGGGAGGTTATGCCCATACAGTGTCAAGTCCCGACGTTTTGGGGTGCCTGGGTGGCACAGGTGCAACATATAGCCTCTTGTCATCAGCCTGTCAAAATCAGTGAGAGGCTCAAATATGTGGTGGCTATTCTGCATTTGGGGCAAATGTCCTTAAAAACATATGGCTCTAAACAGTGACTAATGAGTACTGCTCAGCACAGCATTACTGTAGTTGCCACATATTATTTTTTAGGTTTTGACAGGCTGATGGCAGCAGGTCTGTACGCTGCACCAGTGCCTCCTGGGCACCCATAAATGAAGGGAAAATTTACACTGGGCAGGCTTAACCAAACGTGTGCATGAGGCCGTATTGTTACCACTGCTTGGTGATGGAGAGCAGAAAAGCCAATGCCAAGCTTTAATGTGCTGAACAAAATTGAGTACTTTTAAGTAGTGGAAGAGGCTTACCAGTGCATGTCAAAAAGCTGATCATCAGGGATCCCTATCTAGAAAACCTTTCCTAAGCAGTCACAGGAGAAGAGCTGTATGTAGAGAAGTGTTACATTTTTTCCTGAAAATGGCAAACCTCTTTGGACCCTATGAATCAACATGTCATTACTTAAAACTGGGGTGATTTTCTTACAGAGTAAAGAATGAGGTGAGTAATGATAACTTCAGTATTTATTTCTTGACAGGTTTATTTTAAAGGGTAACTCCCATTTCATGGGGAAAAAAATATTGAAAATAAAGAAAAAATAATATAGCGTATAATTGCGACACAAGTCCTATTGTAATTAAATGTTATTAAAAATTTACCTTTTACCTTTCCTTTTCAATCTGCAGCTCTGCAGTTTTCTGAAAATGTAATGCAATATTCACAGAATGTGTACTGACCACACCCCAGAAACATAATTTTCTGCTTGTGTGATTAGCTCACTAAGATACAAGTCGAATTTCAGGCATCTCCTGCACAAAAAGGGATGCAGGCCCAGCAGCTTTCCATATTAGAGCCCAGCAGGTGCACAGCTGATTTATATTTCTGAAACCACTCCCATTAGACTCACTTTCCCACATGGTCACAGACAAACACACAGGGATTTCTTCAGAATAACAAAAGGTAGTGATCTGCAACAAATTATGTTAAAATCCTTGTAATGTACATAGGTCATCTAGAGGGGAATGTTTTTTTCTCAAAAAAATTGGAGTTATGCTTTAAATGTGATATCAAGCTGTCATCTAAAAATAGTATTTGTCAATTCAACACAAGACACAAACTGTTACAGCTGATTTTTATTTTTTTTTTCAATGTTGGTAGGTATATTATTGCTGAGGAGAGCAGATGGAAGTTTTTAAGTATGTCTGAAATGGAGGATTATCAATCTCCTTGCATCACCACATATAACAATGCTTGTGGAAGTTACAGGCTGAGCTAGCAGTATATTTTTGTTAGGAGAAGTAGAGAAGATGAGAAGATGCTTACTGTGAGCTTTTTTCCAAATAGCTCAGTACAATAAGGAAAGTAAGAGAATTTCAGGTGGAAACAACACCAATGGGAAAACAATATATCATTGTGACAGCACACATTTATTATGTTATAGTGTCATCTTTTCAGTGACCACATGAGGAGCGGGTGTTTGCTTCACCTCTGAGTTTCTTATGTGGGTCACTTTTTTCTTGTTTGTATTTATTTCTAAGTAACTTCTAGTGCTGCTGACTTTTCCAGGTTTCACTTTGCAAGACCATACTGTATCTACACACACAGGGTAATTTTAATAATTGAACTGCACTGTTGTCATTAAATATTTCATTTAAACAGGGGGTTGCAGCCTCTTGATGCCCAACAAATAGCCAATGGGCCACATGCCAACATGGTCTGTGGCCCACTGCGCTCCAAACCTGTAATCGGGTCTGGAGTTGATCGGGCTGCATACTGAGTGACAGCAGCACTGAAACCACCAGCACTAAGGTTTGATCAGCTCCTAGGCTTCTGCTACTGAGCTCTCCATGGAAGCTGAGAATATGAAAGTAGAGCAACGCTTCAATGATCTACTGTAGATCTGGCTGACTGTAGCCAACAGTAGGTCACTATTAGAAGTGATCTGTTGCTGCAGGGTAGCCTGTGGGGCTGGTTCAGGTCTCTACTGATGAGATCTAGACCCCCCCCCCCAATAAAAAAAAAGTAAAATAAATAAATAAAAAAAAGCATGGTAGTACATGTAATAATTACATTAACAAAAAACAAAAAAACACTGCACATCCTAGAACCACACCAAATAAGTCAGATGTTTTAGGTAACTTTTGCCTTTACTAAGTAAGCAAGCACAATATCATTTAGCATTTTAACAAATTTTAAAGCACCCAAACATATTTAAATATGAACATGACTTGGGGCGTGACCAGATGTGAACCAAGGAAGATGTGCTGTGACCGAGCTCCGCTCCACTCTGATCCTTTCCTTCATCCTTTATCTGCAGACTGACTCTGCCTCCTAATCCTGTAGCTCTGTGGATGCTCCATTGGCTGCACTCACTCCAGTCCTCCCCAATGGCCCCTGGCAAGTCTAAATCGGGCCCAAATTGGAGGCTCCCAGACACTCTTTTCCTCCGGTAGCCATCTTAACCACGCGGTCCGCCTCCTCCTCCAAAGCTCCCTCGAGCACACAGATAGCACCTGCAACCATGGGAGACACAGAGCCCTCCTCTGCTGACTTGTTTGCTTCCATCATGTCCTGCAAAATATAAACATGACTTATTTTTAAATGCAGTGCTCTGCATTGCATATCATGTGCATTTTGGTGCTCTGCAGTGTGTGTGTGTTGTCTGCTACTAATAACAGATAATTAGTGCAGCGTTATAAAAGGTATATCTAAAAATTACTATATAACACAAGGTAATTATTTTATAAAACATGTGATATTAAATAATTTTAATAAATAACAATATACTTCAGTGACTACAAGGTCCATGTGTAAAAACACTAAAAATCACCTATAAGGATATGTGTAACACAAAAACTCAAAATGAATACAAAAATCAAGTGAAAGTATTCAGTTATATATGAAGAGTCTCAACAAAAGTGATATCTCACTTTCACAAGGTGAAAAATGAAAGTCCTTTACCCATAAAATGATTTCCCAAGTGAACAGTCCAGTGCTTTTCTGATATGGTATCACTCTGTGCAAGTGCAAGATTCTTCACCATCTGCCACACTAGTCTGCTCACCTCAATAGATTGATCTTTATTGAGGTCTCAAAAGCTTGTTTCCCATAAAGGTTTAAAATGGCGATACAATATCTCCTTCACTTTTCCTATTTACAACAGATCTTATAGGCTAGCTTCCCATAGGGGGTAAAATGGCTTAATGATCTCTTCTCTGATTTTGCCAAACCCAACAGGGACTTGTTCAGCTAGGTCATCCTCATGTAGTTTCAAGGAGGCAGATCAAAACACTCACAAACACAACTTGAAGCAAATAGCAAAAATCACCAAGCGGTATAATGCAGAAATGACACACAGCTGGACCCTTATCACAGGTCGGGGATTACAGACTACTCACGGTGAGGATATCATCGGGAACAGAACTCTGCATTACGCCTTTTGCCCTGCGAGACTTCATCAGACTTCACATCAGAATATTTCCACGTGATTTTTTATTCATTTCAAGTTTTTGTGTTACACATATATGGTGATTTTTAGTGTTTCTTTTGCACATGTACCTTGTATTCACTGGAGTGTTTTGTTATTTATGTACACAATTTAGTATCAATAATTTCCTTGTATTATATTTAGGTATACATTTTATAGTGTAGCATTTATTAGCTGGTATAACTCTTGTTTAGGGTGTAATGGAAACAGTGGGCTTGATTTACTTAAACTGGAGAGTGTAAAATCTTGTGCAGTTCTGCTTCCAAGTTTATTTTTTCAAAGCTTAATCCCGTGCTTACTGGACACTTATACCCTCTTCCTGGTCAGGCCAATTTACAGCTTTCAGTGCTCATTTTGAATGCAACACTGTACCTAAATTAAATTTTTATTATTTTTTTCACACAAATAGAGCTTTCTTTTGGTGGTATTTATTCACCACTGGGTTTTTTATTTTTTGCTAAACACACAAAAAAAATACTGAAAATTTTGAAAAATTTTTTTTTCATATTTTGTTATAAAATTTTGTAAACAGGTAATTTTTCTCCTTCACTGATAGGCACTAATGATGTGGCACTGATGAGCACTGATAGGCAGCACTGATGGGCACAGAGACGCAGCACTTGTAGGTGGCACTGATAAGATGGGCACTGATCAAGAGACACTAATGAGGCTGCACTGATGGGTGGTACTGATGGGCACTGATAGGTGGCACTGAAAGGCACTGATAGATGGTACTGATGGGCACTGGAAGGTGGCACTGATGGGCATTATTAGGTGATACTGATGGGCATTGATTGGCGGCACTAATGGACACTGTTAGGTGGCACTGTTGGGCACTGATCATGAGGCAATGATAGGCACTGATTGGCAGCACTGATAAGTGTTGATAGGTGGCACTGGTGGGCACTGGTGGGCACTGATTATCAGTACTGATGGGCACTGATAGATGGCACTGTTGGACACGGATTTGCAGCACCGGTGGGCACTTAGGAGACCGACGTAACAGATGTTGGTAACTGCCTTTATTATTTTCTCCATGCTGACAGCGTGAAGGAAAAAAAAATCTGGTAACCAGCTTCTGTTACTTCCGTGATCAGCTGTCATTGGCTGATAGCTGATCGCGTGGTAAAGGGCCCACTGTGATTGGCCCTTTAGCCTGCTCTGTGATCAGCGGAGTCCCAAGAACTCAGCAATCACAGGGGGCGCACAGGTGGAGCGAGAATGAGAGGACGTACATGGACACCCTCCCAGTGTTTGAGTTCCGCACTGTAGCCGTCTTTCGGCTATATCGTGGACGTCAAGTGGTGAATTGAACCCACTGAAGTTACACAGCTGTACCAGATTATGCTCTCTTCAGTTTTAGTAAATCAACCCCACTGTTACAGTGCTGACTTGCTGACCTTATATTAGTAGAGCTAATTGCACAGACTGGATTGGGTTCTTTATCTAATTGCCTGCTACTGTAACAGTTAGTTGGGGTGTCATTTAAAATGAATGACACTGCAACACATGTACATCGGTGCACAGGTTACCATGTGTTGCAGTATGCCCCCCGGTAAGGCATACATGTTACTGCATGTTAATGCAACACAAATTTAGGAAAACTATTGGGGGGCCCTCTTGACATGTCGGGGTCACATTTAAGGCCCCTAAATTCACTAAGTTGACCACCATTACTCTGACACATCAGCTTAATAACAATCATATTTGTTATTTCACTGTCATGTATTGTAGGTATCTCCCTGTTGTGTGCCATCAACTGTATCATTTTGAGGAGTGACCTCATTGGCAAATATAGATATTTAGTAGGCAGAAAAGATGAGGCCAGGCTCTCTATCATGGAAGCTGGGTGAATATTTGCATAACAGAGCACTCTGGGATTTGGGGCATCAGGGACACTAAATAAAAAGAACTGTGCTGACATCCAGAGTCCTAGAAGTAATTGCAGAGCTGTGCTAATGCCAAGCAGCTTCCTATGTATCATATGTACAGTAATTCACACCGTGCTCTCAATACCAGATCCAGACAGTAATACCTAGTGGCAGACATTTTCTATAGTATCCTCACACCAAAACATTGAGGCCAATACTGAGCTACTGTTAACTTTTCAGCAGCATCTGCAGTTTTGCTGATTTTACTCACAGACTGCTGACTTTTATAAATAACATCAACCATTTCTCACAACCAAATTATTCCCAAGAGTCCCAACCCTCTGCTATGTACTTTTAGTGGTAGATACCAGAAATCTCCTTAGCTGTTTTCTCCACTCCAGTAAATGGTCCCTCAAGATGATCTATAAAGCCCCGTACACACGATCAGATTATCAAACGATCTGTCGTCCATTTTTTGTGGCATGCTAGTCTGATGTGGAAAGTGAAGAGGTTATTTTCATACAAATTTTCCCGTACGACAGAATTCTACTTCAGAAGTGATGTCATGTGTTGGATTGTTTTGTATGTGTTCTTTTGTCTCTGAGCATGCCTAGTCTTGCTCTTAAGATTTTTTTCCGTCGAAATCTGTACTAATGAGATGAAAATCGGACGTTGTATTACAGACGACAAAAATGTTATAGCCTGCACATCAGGATTTTGTCTGCCAAAAAGTCGGAGTTGGCTGTCGAAAGCACCATACTAACAATCTGAAAATCGGCAGATCGGTCGTCGGAAGAATTTTCCCTACAGATTTTCTTATCATGTGTACGGGCCTTAAGTCTTTGCAGGGGGCAATGTCCAGGAATCTTCTTCATTTTAAACATATTTTAGAGAGAGCACCAATGATAACTAACAATGAACTTGCCTTAAAATAAATTCATAATCCCTGCAAATTAAGTTGGCACTTCCTTTTCATGGTTCATGTTCAAGTGAGTGCTCTACATAAATAGGGTCTCTTGTCAAATGTTTTGGGCCATAGCACAAATCAAGACAATGCTGCAATCATAAACAGTAGCTTGAGATTAAAGTTCAAGCATTGTACCATTTGGCAGTAAGAATATATATATACACATAACGGAAGCTTTGAAGAAACACTCTCCATGTGCAATAGACAAACACGATTGACTTTCTGAAGGAAGCAATTAAAATGACCCTGTGGAAGGATGTTTGATTGATGATTTTTAGAATGGCTTCCTAAGTGATATGCAGTATGCAGGCTGACTTTGTAAAGTTTTCTTTGTATAGAACTGATCAATAAGTAACATACAGAAACTGGTTTGGTAATAATGGCTAAGAAGACTTAATAAAAATGGCAAAGAAGACTAAAGAAATAAGTTGCACATGTAAGTTATGCTGCAGCACTGAAAATTAAAGAATATTTTAGCAGTTAGAGAAAAAAAATCAAGCAATGAGATGATGTGCAGTATTTATTTTTTTCTGTACAAAACTAATAAGCCCATGTGAAGAGGAGTTGCAATTTGTTAAAGAGGCCATTCATCTGTTGTACTGCACAGCCCCATATTAGCAGAAAACACTGAAGAGAGAGGATTCAATAAATGAGAATTGTGGAGCACAGACATCATAATAAACAAACACAATGAGGAAAGCTCAGGAGGGACAATGCCGCTCTCCTGGGCTTGATTCATGTTAACTTTCTATGGCTTTTCAGTTCCTTAGTCTGGTGTCAAGAGTAGAGTTCACAATCTGGTAATGTGTATAAGAAGAAGCTCTGTGAAGATAACGCTGGTCTGCAAGTCTCTTTTCATTTAGGAAGAAAGATATATGGTCTGAATTCTGACCTTTGTGATCCTAATTCCCAGCAGAACCTTCCTTCTACATCCTGCAAATATATTTAATTAGTCTAGAGAGAACTGCAATGCACTGTATGTCTACAACAACATGTCTGCATTGCCATGGGGCTCTAGTGTATTCAGGTGTCTGTGAGTTCTTTAGTAAGAGAATTGTATAAAAATATAAACTACCTCTCGCCAGTAGTATTTATGTTAGATATGTGATTATCAGAATTAATTGAATATTAAGGATAGCCATATATTAAACAAGAGACATCAGTTGAATTCCCCCATCCATGCTAAACAGTGTGGATGGAGGATCTCCAGTGCTATTCTACTCTGACAGCTGGCATCTGTGGCTGTTAGAAGACCTGAACAGTAACACCATCTGATTGAATGTAGCTACTGTTTGGCTAACAGTTTTCCACCTGGCACATTTGACTTTTGAATTGAGTGATGTTGGGTTGATGGATCCCGACAGGGCCAAGCATGTCTTGAATTTAGGCTGGCTTCATTAGAAACCAGCCAAAATTTGCTCCATGCATACCCAGCTTTAGTCTTTTTTCCAGACTATTAAATCTTTGTTAATAGACCGCTAATGGTTACACTAATGGCAAAGCAACAAACATGACCACTACGGAGCTGTGGCTTTTCATGTGTCTGAAGAAATCCTTCTTTCTCCCAACAACTCCTGCCTAATTGTCATAAGATATGGCATTTCATGTTTTCATATATCTACTGCATTCCCTGTGTTCAATTTTATTTTCTTAATTTTTCTAAAAGTTTTTTTTTAGCTTGAGCATTTGTTGTAATTTGAAATTCTCCTGCCCAGAATGATCCAGATAGTAAGAAAGATGGAAATAGCTTTGTTGCAGTCTGTGTCCCAATTGGAGACATTTTCCATCACTTCCCTTCCCAACAGGAAATGAGGGGAAATAACCCCAATGAGAGCACGTTCAAATTTGATAGAAAATCTGTCCCTTTCTCACCCTTTCTAAAACTAAAAACAATGTTTTGGATGGGGCTGGGCCTTGCGAATCATCTCTGGGCTTTCAACAACAACATACTATTAATTAATGAGTTAAGAACCTTCTTTAATAGTTGCTGTTTTGCTGAAAGTATGTACCGTAATTCACAAACTTCTCAACGATTGATAAAGATTTTGTTGCAATATGAATAACGTGGAGATTTTGCATGTATATATATATATATATATATATATATATATTGTGACAGGAAGTCAGGTAAATCTGTGGATGTAGTCACAGACAGGAGATACATTTCCACCTGGTTTAGAAAATTCACCAATTACTATGAAGAAATGAAGGCCTCTATAATTTGTCCAAAGGAAGTCTAAGGATTGCTGCCTCCTGACGCTGTGTGAGTAGAGGAGGACAGTCAGATGTGTGCCTCCCGACGCTGAGGAAGCCTGAGAGAAGGATTGCTGCCTCCTGACGCTGGGGAGAGGAGGACAGTCAGATGTGTGCCCCCTGAAAGCTGTGTGAGCATGGGGAAGACCTCCTGAAGCGATGTGCGTTGAGGAGGGTAACAAGTGTGAAGATTACTCAAGCTGAGGTCTTGGATCGTTTCTAGGTGAAAAGAAACCAATGGACATTTCATGGGTGAAGGGGAAATTAATTAAGACTGAAGACTACTCAAGGTGAGGTCTTGAACTATTTCTATGTGGAAGAAATAAATAAACTGTTTGCTATGTGAAGAGACAAGCAAAGGGACATGTTCAATGTGAAGAGGAAAAGGGACATGTTCAATGGACATTTGTTGTGTGAAGATAAAACATGGACTATTGAGAGTCTGCTGTATGATCAGCCAAGTCTGCCCAACAGTAGGTTGGGGACAGACTTCATTAGATAGGTTCCTGTGTGTGAGAAGGTATCCGCCCACAGTGGCAAGGATTTATTTTGTGTTTTATTTTATTTTGATGTTTTTGACGCTTGCACTTGTGTGAAGAAAATTGCATGAATAAACCAAACTGTTGTTTGCAACCACTTCTCGGCTATCTCCCTGTGTAACGAACCCCCCCAAAGGGGTCATCCATACCCGCCACCGAGCTAATCTCCCACAATATACAGTATCTCACAAAAGTGAGTACACCCCCCATATTTTTGTAAATATTTTACTTTATCTTTTCATGTGACAACACTCAAGAAATGACACTTTGCTACAATGTAATGTAGTGAGTGTACAGCTTGTATAACAGTGTAAATTTGCTGTCCCCTCAAAATAACTCAACACACAGCCATTAATGTCTAAACCTCTGGCAACAAAAGTGAGTACACCCCTAAGTGAAAATGTCCAAATTGGGCCCAAAGTGTCAATATTTTGTGTGGCCACCATTATTTTCCAGCGCTGTCTTAACCCCCTTGGGCATGGAGTTCACCAGCGCTTCACAGGTTGCCACTGAAGACCTCTTCCACTTCTCCATGACAACATTACGAAGCTGGTGGATGTTAGAGACCTTGCGTTTCTCCACCTTCGGTTTGAGGGTGCCCCACAGATGCTCAATAGGGTTTAGGTCTGGAGGCATGCTTAGCCAGTCCATCACCTTTACCCTCAGCTTCTTTAACAAGGCAGTGGTCATTTTGGAGGTGTGTTTGGGGTCGTTATCATGTTGGAATACTGCCCTGTGGCCCAGTCTCTGAAGAGAGGGGATCATGCTCTGCTTCAGTATGTCACAGTACATATTGGCATTCATGGTCCCCTCAATGAACTGTAGCTCCCAAGTGCCGGCAGCAATCATGCAGCCCCAGACCATGACACTCCGACCACCATGCTTGACTGTAGGTACTTTGTACTCCTCACCTGGTTGCCACCACACACGCTTGACACCATCTGAACCAAATAGGTTTATCTTGGTCTCATGAGACCACAGGACATGGTTCCAGTAATCCACGTCCTTAGTCTGCTTTTCTTCAGCAAACTTTGCTGGGCTTTCTTGTGCATCATCTTTAGAAGAGGCTTCCTTCTGGGACGACAGCTATGCAGACCAATTTGATGCAGTGTTTGGCGTATGGTCTAAGCACTGACAGGCTGACCCCCCCACCCCTTTTTCCAGATCCTCAGAGAGTTCTTTCCCATGAGGTGCCATGTTGAAATTCCAGTGACCAGTGCGAGAGAGTGAGAGCGATAACACCAAAATTAACACACCTGCTCCCTATTCACACCTGAGACCTTGTAACACTAATGAGTCACGTGACGCTGGGGAGAGAAAATAGCTAGATGGGCCCAATTTGGACATTTTTACTTAGAGGTGTACTCACTTTTGTTGCCAGCAGTTTAGACAGTAATGGCTGTGTGTTGAGTTATTTTGAGGGGACAGCAAATTTACACTGTTATACAAGCTATACACTCACTACTTTACATTGTAGCAAAGTGTCATTTCCTCAGTGTTGTCACATGAAAAGAAAGAATAAAATATTTACAAAAATGTGAGTGGTGTACTCAGTTTTTTTAGATACTGTATATATATATATATATATATATATATTATTTGTTTAGATAAAACTGGTAATTCTCAGCAAATTTTGAACCTTGAGTGGATGATATCTGCAGTTTTTGCAGCAATCATTTCTAATTTCAAGTTAAAATGCATAGCAGTTCAGAAAGAAGTAAGTCAGCCATTTTACTCAATATTTATTTATGTCCAACACTATTTTATTGCATCTTTCTAAATTTTCTCCTCTGTTTTGCATATAATCAGTCAAACTCAGTAAAAGCTTATACATTTGAAACCCTAATGTATTGTAGGGAAACATACAAGAAAAAATTGCATTATAAAAGTACCAATTTCTGAGTGCTTATTGATATGCCAGCTCATCCCCACCCTTCTACTCCTGGGCTCAACAACTTTTATTAAGTATAAATAGTATCTGTCTCCCAGTCCTGTCTCATTATGCACACATAGATAACAGATTGCACTTTGAACTGCAGCTTCTCAGTCTGATTGTACTCAATATGGTAATTTTTATCAAGCACTATGAAAGCTGAAGAAGCTCATAATTGACATTTTGGGCTGCATTTGCAATGGAAATAAAATACATTCTCTTTTAGCAAAATGGCTGTAGAATCAAATTTTTAATTCTAGTAGCAAATAAAATACCTGCAATTTATGTAACCATTGGGTTGAATGATCAAACAAAGTTACCTAATTGATCATCTTAAGTAATAGATCTTTTATTCTAACCCCAATGCAGTAAATCTAGTAAACCCCTTCACTTGAGGATCACTGCTCAGACCCTTTTAAATCACTTGAGATTAGTAGAATGCTTTAAACTACATTTACATTTTTGGGAATGACAACATTTGTGGCTTTTCAAAACACGCTTCTTTTACATTGTTTCCATAGTAAATGCTGCTTAAAGCTAAAAAGATTTGTGCCACTGTGAAAACCTCAGTGGCCCCGGAGATTCCTTTTCTTTTATGGAAACAGTGGATTAGCAGAATAGGTTCAGGACAACTAATTTGAGAAAGTGAAAAAGCTTTTAGGGCCAGTTCACACCACAAAATCATCCTCCAGCTTTGTTCCAGCTGCGTTTCTGCATGCACTTTTTTAACAAGTTTTTGATGCATTTTTTATGCATTTTTAAAGCATTTCCAGATACATTCCAGAAGTTTTTTTTCCCTCTTTTTTTGTGTCATCTAAAATTCTAAATCTTTAATGCAAAATCTCAAATGCAAAATCTTTATTTTCATCAAGACAAACCTTCCAGGTCACTTTTCCTGTCAGATCATTCCTTCTTTTCCCTCGGAAGTGTTCTTTGTGTGCTTTGTGCAGCTATGTAAAGAGGATGTCTGCACTGGTGGGCTTATTTATGGTTATGACCATTGCACTGTTAAGACTGCAAGCCCACAAGAGAAGGCATTCTTGGGTACATCCACTGTTGATGGAGCCTATCAGTGTTCAGATGCAGCCTTCTATGCTCCATCATGTCTAGATGTGCATGTGACCAGAAGTGGTTGATGGAAGGAGTTAAAATAGAAGATTGTATCAAATACTTACCGTAATTTTCCTTTTCTGATGCCAATGCATGGCAGCATACACTTGATATAGCTCAGGCCCTATACCCACCCACAGGACCTGTTTAAATCTATAAAAATGTCTGACTGAGAGCAACCTCCCCCATTCTCCATATAAAGCACAAAGATTAGAGGGAGGGTTCGTATGCTGCCATGTATTGGTGTCAGGAAAGGAAAATACGGTAAGTATTTGATACAATTTTCTGTTTTCCTGACTCCAACATGGCAGCATACATATGATAAATAGTGAGCTAAACAGGGTGGGGTGTAATCAAACTGTACTACAATGGACATGGAAGCCTAGACCGTCATTCCATTGAAGTTGAAGTCCATTGATGTACAAGTCCCTGGATCTGCCCAGTAGCACTGTAGGCAAGTGCGCCACGCCAAACAGCCTGCTTTGCAGAGGTCTCTATAGGTAAATGCCCAAATTTAAAGATGTAATAATTGACCTTGCCGAATTAGCCTGCATCACTTCTGGTTGCTCTTGCCTGGCCGCGCTGTAAGTTTTCTGGTTGACCTTGACTCTCCAGGATGTCAAGGTTTTGCTGTAGGTTCCTCCTCCAAACTTGCCTGAAACACAAACAGCCTTCTGGAGGATTTTACCTAGTAAGCTGCTTAAAGGCATTTTAGACACACTGATACATCCAGTGTAGGTTAGGTACTGTCTCTGCCGGAAAGGACGGAACCGCCACTTTATTTGTAAGATGAAAACAGAAGCCACCTTGGGAACAGGGGTGCTTGAGGAGCATAGGCCCCAATTTGTCTGGAAGGAATAAGATGTAGGACTCTGTAGCTCCAAGTGTTTGCAGAGCCGATACTCTGCCCCTTGAAGTTATTGCCTGAAGTTATTGAGGGACACTGTCTCTCGAGTGATGATGCAAACAGAGTCCTGGCAAGAAAACCAGGACCAAAATAAAACCTACTAGGGAACGTTATTCCTTCTCAGGGCAATGTCTCAGGACTGACCTCGTGAAGCATTCCCCTGGCAGCTCACATGCCCATTTTCCCTGGTGAAAGCTTAAATCTGAGCCCTTACAGGACTAGGCTAAGCAACAAATCCAGAGCCATGTGAGGAAATGGTAGCAACCTCCGGGTTTAAGGGATCAAAATTCTGCTCAGGCTGTGAGCCTGTTCCAGACTTTGGAGTAAATAGATTTGTTATGTCTTTTCTGGAACCTTGTCAGGATTTAATCACTTCTAGAAGATGGCCAAGTCCTCCAAACCTTCCCCTCTATTTACAGGCCATCATGGGACAGGTGTTGTGGAAACAATGGTAGCTGAAGTGCATGGCCCTACCTAGATTCAACGGCTAGGGTAAACTCAAGGCCTGCGGGCCAATTGGCATGCTTACTACCATAGTGAGACCCTCAGACAACAGTCTCCCCTGGAACTTCATAACCAAAGGTAGTAGAGGAAAGGCATCTGTTAGGTGACTATTTTTGGGTGAGGGAGGGCATCTACTTCCTCCACCAACAGATGAGGGTAGGAAGAGAGGCACCTTGTGAATGAATGGTGATGCAAACAGACTCAACTGAGGGTGGTCCCATACCTGGATATGGACAAGATTTTCCGAATAAAGACCCATTCATTGGGAACCAAGTACTGGCATCAGTGGTGACAATGGTCCCAGATAATGAACCTATCGGAAGTGATGAAGTGAGGGTCCCCTGACATATCCATCACCAGAGGCTCCTGCACATCTGGGAAGAAGCACTTTGAGTTGACTGCCTTTTGCATTGCAAAAAGAAAATTCATTGGACGTCCAGAGAATCCAGTGTGCCCAGGGTAGCATAGGGATGCAAGACATCATTGTTTCTAAGAGACCCCTGCATTGGGAAGCTGACAACTGCTTGACCCATTCAAAAGAGAGGAGAAAAAGTGCTTGTGTGAGCATTGAACTTGGGCTCCATATCAATGACTAGTCAGGTCTGCTCCAACTGTCTTGACACCTCCAATCCAGCCAAAACTTCTCAGGCTGGCCAGAAGAATCCCCTTTTGAACTAGTAGGTCATCTAGACTCTGAGCCAACAGTAGAATACCATCCAAGTAATGGTGGATTTGAAGCACCCCCGTTTCTTCAGAGGGGCTACATAGAGATTAGAACCTTCATGAAAGTCATCAGTGAGGCGGATAGCCCTGAAAGGAAGACTTAAAGCTTCTTTAAATTCAACACCGGTCTTCTTTGTATGGGACACAGAGGAGAATAAAAGCCTGTAAATCTCTCTAAGGGAGGACTTAGAATAATTCCCCATTCTAGACGTATAATATTGATGTAATCAGAGAGGACATCTACCTTCTGAGGGGAATGTGCTTTTCTGGTCAGGGTGACAAAATGTTCTGGAGGGTGATGTCTAAAGGACCAAAAGTAACTGTTTCACTGTAGATGGCACCCCTGGATCCCAAAAAATGGGCTTTACCATTTGTGCACATATTCAGCCACCCTAGTCTCCACCACACCAGCCTGGGGGGAGTCTCCCATCAACCAGACTCCTGTAAGGGATTATGAAGGAATTGAAAAGGACCATGGCTGTGCATCCTTCAGGAAGGTGCCCTTGCACACCTTTCCATTTGCTCTTGAATTTTTCCATTCTGGCAAAAGGATTTTGAGTCCTGGAATGTAGAGTGGACTAAACTATCAGAAAGAACTCACCGGAGCCTCAACTGCCTATGAGGAGGAAGGCCAGACTAACCACCGATTGCTACTGGAATATTGCTTAGCTTTAGGCTGTACATGTGACTTTTAATAAAGAGTGTTCGACATTTCAAGGATGTGTGCCGCTCTTTGAAACTTAAACCCTGTTATACGGCAATCAAGAGTCGACTGCTAGCACCATCCATCTGCACAGCAAACTGAGGACAACCAGAATTGAGCAACGGTGAGTCACTTGGAATAGTCAAAACTTCTGAGCAGAGGGAAATTCGTCATCACTTACGACCACCCTGCCTGAGGATGGGTTTGTTGACCTAGAACTGGGCTTTAAAGCCCCCTTCATTGTTGCTGAATGCGGTATTGCCTTAGGGGAACATTGATAACAACAAATGCTAATTCAGCCACAAAATCCGCCAATCACTTAAGCTCACCAAGAGCAATAATAATCTGCTCTTTCAGCGATTCATGGGTGATGGAGACCTCCACTCTGGGTCCCAACTGTGCTGCGCTTGCAACAAAGTACTGTATTAACTGGCTTACAAGCACCCCCTGCATCTTGACACAAATCTCTCAGATATCCATGAATTCATCGATTGTAGATACAGCCAATGGAAATTGAATCTTCCCTGGGAAGAATAACACTCCTGACAAATTGCATAATGGTATAGTCAATACCTTTGCAGTAGGGTGCAGTGCTGTAAAGTGTGTGCTACTGCAACACATGTTAAGTGCATTAACTCAATGCAGTGGAATTCTTTTGAGCAGAAAATTGGCACTTCCCTCTGCAGTAGGGTATAATTTTGCCGCTGCTTACTTCTGTAAAACTATATATCACTACTGCCACTACTCTTGAATCAGCCTCTTCAACATTCCATTCATTGGGGAGTATGGAAGAATATGTCTTCAAACGTGATGTACTGACTTGGAAGGCAGTGATTTGGATCATTCCATTCTAGGCCTGCTTAACTGCCCTAGTGAATGACTGGACCCAAAAGGGCACTCAAAACCTGCTTAGCCTTTCAAGGAGGCCCACCGACCCTCTTCTACCTTTGGTGTAACCAGGTGTAAGGCAGGGGTGAATGACTTGGATAAAGGTGCCCTCAGAGTTGGGAGCAAAGTTGGCTGCAATGGGCTTGGGGCCTCCTTCGTTAGAAGGGCTAATTGTGATGCCCTGAACTAATCTGCAGGGCTGCGTCCTTGACATTGCGCCCGGAGTCTGCTGGCATAAGTGATCAGAGAACTTAGTTAGAGACTTGCCCATTAACAGCCACGACTTGCTGGCTTACAGCATTCTTTGTCCTTACAGAGGTCTCAGTGGCAATATCCACAGATATTTTAGTCTGGTAATAGCTCAGTGTTGCAGGCCCAGCACTCCTTACCCTTTTGTTGCTGTTAGCACTAAGGGGAGGAGTAATGCTGACACTCACTGCTAACTTTCTGCACCTTCTGGGCGAGACCTGCAGGGATGGATGAGTCGCTGTCCACACTGGACTTGTGATTACATGGTAACACTCTTTAAGCTTGACATTAGGCAAGAGCGAGAGCGGGCTAAGTTGCATCTGAAGACGAAAGCAACGCTCATGGAAAAGCACTCTTTTTTCCTCTTCTTCCTCTTCTAACTTACCAGACTGATGGTTCCTACCTGAGCCCATGGCGGTCTTGACTATGACTTATTTTTGGAGCATGGATGTCAGCACTGCGCAGAAAGGAAAAGAAGGAGACTCACCTGCAGCATAAGCTAGGGAAAACAGAAGATGTTTCCAGTGCAAAAACCACCTCACACATATGTGAGCCTGTATATGCCATAGCAAAGATGACTGCCACACGGGGCCCTCTGCACAGTGCATGCATGGACACCATAGCCAGCCCTAAAACAGAAAACAAGCACTAAACCTGGACCATATTGTGCACACACACTCATTGGTCAAAGGAAAAGCCACAGATGAAAGGAAAAAACTGCGGACAAAAGAAAAAAAAAAATTACTAGAACCAGCACAATGTGAGAACTATTATCATGTAAAAATTGTAGTGTGTGGAGTGATCTTTTCAATCAGATGTAAAGCAAATTCTGACCCCATATAATGGAATATGTGCAGTATGAGTTGTGAATTATGAACTAAAATCTCTGCAGTGAACTTTTGTGTTTGTTTTGTGACCAAAAAACACATTTCACCAGTAATGTGCATGGGGTCTTTGGTTGAATTTAAGTGGCAAAATGACAAGGACAGAACTAATCTTGTGGTGTGGAGGCAGCACAGAACAACAATCAGAGGAAGATCTGCAATCAAATTTTAAGCCTAATGAAGTCAAAGGCAAGGGAGGAAATCAAAAAGGGATAGCAAATACCTGTAGGAGAAAAGAAACTGCAGCACTGACACCAGCATTCAGCACAAGTGTGTAGAGAGACACATGCATCATGGACTCCAGCAATCAAACACCATCTCAGGTACACCACATGAGGTTCTGTTGTCTCTAGTTAGAGAACTTCTCAGCCCCAAAAGACCACCAGAAGGGGCTCCTCACCTTGTTGGTGCATTTAGCAACCTAAGATGTGGGACTGCGCCTGGGAGAGGCTGAATCCAGACGGATATCGACACACTCGGCAGGTAGGCACTATATAAATGTGAAAATAATTTCCGTGCTATCCCTGTGTATTAACCACCTATTACTCAACTCTATATACTATAGGAAGCAGCTAGCACCACTATGCATCCAACCACCAGTGCAAAAATGCAATAAATATATATAGTCACAAAAAACTGCAGCATTCTCCTTCAAGTGACGCCTGTACCAGACTTATGTGGTTTACCTGATTATTCAGTGTGAGGCAAAGACAGCGGTGGGAACAAAACAGGGTTTTGGATTGAGCGTTTTATGTGTGCATGCTATGAGTGCACTTCACTGGTAATTGTGAGTTTATTTTATGTTTTTAATAAATGTTACAGTTTTACACTATGTGCCACTTTGTTTCTTTGGCCCTTATCTTGGGAAGGAGATACCCCGGAGGGCCTGTGCCATGAAAGATGCTGCAAAGATCTACCCTTAAACAGAACAAGCCTACTTGTCCTATCTAATGCATGTTAGATGAGGTCTCTAGTAAACTCTGCGTATTCTGCAAAGGAGGGCAACATGAGGGTGTGCTCACTGTGTGATGGAATTTATGCATTAACACTGATGGTTGAAAAGAGCACTGGAGCGTGGATACCTGCAGTTGACGTATTTCTATGATTGTGGCCCTGGCTTCTCTCGGTTTGACAATATTGCCAATATTGCCAACAAATAACATTGCCCATCACTTCGCCATCCTTCATTGTTTATATATTTCATTGTTCTCAGAGGGTCTTCTGCATATCAAAGACTTTTGCACCTTGCTGCTTGTGTATTTACCAATCTTCTACCATAGGGGACTATCATCCACCATTTGCCATGATCAACAAGAGGTATTTTCCACTGAGCAACAGTGAAAAAATGGGACATTTTTGCAACTACCTCAATTTTTTCCATTCACTATCAACATACTATTGATCAATGGTTCTCAACCTAAATGAGACCACGCTTTTATTGATGTATGTGCCCCGGATAGGGATGAGGCAGTAGCTGACTGTTATAATATTGAAACAGGAAGTCCTATTACTTGCAACAGAGTTATGAAAAACAATATTTTTGTTTAAGGAAACTGTGTACACTGAGACATGATGCTAAACATATTGAAAAATAGATTTTGGGTGAACACACACCTTTATTTCTTTCGATGTAACAGATTTTTTTTTATGTATATTCATGTTCCACATTGTAACCTAATTTTTTCTAGCCTACTCCTGTTAATCAGAACACTCTTGAAGTTTGTACAATTACTTTGTGAAGATCCCCACACATTTCCTGTACTTCCTTGAATATTGTGACACATATTCACTATGCCCTGTGAGTATAGACTGGCGTGTCACAGATTTCCATGTGCCTACCTTCTGAATTACAGAGTTGCTGAGGAGTTTTAGTAAACTGAATCTATACAAGAACTACTGATTTCAGGCAGAAGGGTACCATAGGCATATGTAGTACTTATGAAATTAATGTAAACAGAGGAAAAGCTGCAAAGCATGTAAGGAACCCATTCACCCGGACATAAAAGAAAGAATTGCTGGACATAGTCTTAATTTAAAATGTATTTCACATAAAAAAAACTCTTATAGATTTACACTCACTATTTTCTGGTGCTTCCAGTGCACCAACCTATATCTCGCATGTGATAGATATGCCCAGGGCTTTTTTGCAGCAGTAATGTGGGGAAACGTTGGGGAATTCTGTGCCTGCACCTCAAGCAATGAATGTATGTAATGGCAAGGGTGGTGGTGTGTGCTGGAGGGTCTATTGTTGCAGGGGCCTATTGTTGCTGGTGAGGGTCTTGTGCTGCTGGGGGGGGGGTCAATGGTTGTTGGGAGGGGTCTATTGTTGCTGGCTGCTGGAGGGTCTACTGATGCTGGCAGCTGGGAAATCTACTGTTGCTGGGGGAACCTTTAGTTGCTGGGGAGGGGCGGTGTCAATGGCTGTTGGCAGGGATCTGATGTTGAGAGATGTGTCTCTTGTTGCTGGCTGCAGAAGGGTTTATTGATGTTGGCTGCTGGAAGATCTATTGTTGCTGGGGGGAACAAGTGTTGCTGGCTGCAGGATATCTATTTTACTGCTTTTCTTGTCATCATTAACAAATTCCATACAAATTACTTAGCACCACAAAATGATACGTGGTTTTGTATTTATTAAAAAGGACGATCCTGGAAGGTGGGTAGATGATGGAACCAAGGGACGGTGCTCAGAGGTGGGTAGCGCCCAAACCAAGGGGTGACCCAAAAGGGGGAAGTACCTGCACCTTTTCTCTGAGAACAAAAGCCCTGGATATGACATATGTGTTTGTTAAACAACAATCCTCACATTGGTATAATCGCCAATTGGTGTACTCCAGAGAGCGTTGTGACGTCATCAAAGCCCCTCCCCTACGCATTACGCCACGGGGTCATGTGGCTGTAAATATTGAACTTCTTTAAGACCAAGGTGACCCATAGAAGCAAAGCTGAGTTTATATTTATTTGTTAAGAAATAAAAGGGATTGTCTGTCCTGGCATTATACACATTTATGGAGTGGCAAAATATCATCATACAATTCTTGGTCATAAGGAGATGCACAGTTTAAAAAAGCTGAGGAACACTGGGATCTGTCATCTTAAACGCCATTCATTTTCCCGGGTTTATTTTCAAGAGTATACGCATAATGATCCTGAATCACCTGTTTGATTTGCAAGAAAGAAGCAGCTAAAACAGCTAATAGCCTAATTGTAAGTGAAACAGTCTGTAAAATGATGCTTTCCATTAGGCAGAAATTACATTTAAACGCATAAAAGTTACAGCAGCAATCAGCTATACAACGATAACGGAATGTATGCCTTTTGCCTCACATTTAATGTCTCTGCTTGAAATATGATGCATTCACCACAATATCATTGTACAAATGTAATAGTATGCAACACAGGAGCAAATAACTATTGACTTTAAAATCATTGCTTCCATTAGATGAAAACACATCAATAGGTGTTGCGTAAAAGAACGGTACACCGTCGGACTATTTTGTGCGCAAATACATTTTTCTGACAGTTGGCCTAAAAAGTATAATGATAGTGCGGGGATTAGTATTCTTTGTGTCTTAGTGGTGGCATTTTCCTTTTGTTTATCAATGAGCCAGAGCACTGTGGGTATCCATGTGTATAGAATGTGCCTGAAGTAGATGGCAGGGACTGGCACAGCAGTCATTCTAATTTCTCTGTGGGAACATTTAGAGAAACATACAGCTGTTTGCTAACTTTGCAAAATCAGGCTCGGTTTTTCCAGAGTGAGACAATTATATTCCAATCCAGAAAACAGTTTTGTATGTCTACAGTTTGCAACAAAATGTGTTTCTTACTGGTAGTTAAAAATTCCAATATGGTCATAATGAACTCTTTGTGCAAATGATCTCATTAGGGGCATATGCATTTGAATAATCTTGTTAGGGCATCTTTAATATGGAGATGGAGCAATTATATTGTTGTTTAAATAAACTAGGAGATACTATAGTGGCTTAGGGGAAATGTTACTTTCACTAAAATCGCACTAGGTGTTTTTTTTACCTATGTTCACAAATGCTGAATGAAACAAACAACATGATAAAATACAACACACAATCCCATATAGCCTTCACTAGCCCATATAGCTGTTTTTCCTTCCTTGATATATACTAAATAGTTATTATTTGGATATTGAAAAAAAAAATGGCGTATATGGAAGTATATTGCATAAGGGCCAGTTAACACAACATGCAGTCCAGTGCACTTTTTTCTGCATCAAAAATGTATGGAAAGTAGATTATATGGTTTTCAATAGCATAGTTCACACCAGTGCTTTCAGTTCCAGTGTGTTCCAGTAAAAAAAGAACATGCTGCATTTTTCGTGCACGGAACTGTACTGGAACACTGTAAAATGCATCAAAAACACACTGGAATGCACTGGAATGCACCGGAATGCACCTAAACTCACCAAAAACAAACTGGAACACACATGTCCTTCCCCTTCTTTTTTCTTAATCTTAAAAAAGGACATGTGCTTTCCAGTGCGCTTTTGGTGCGTTCCAGTGCATTTTTCATGCGTTTTACAGCGTTCCAGTACAGACCAGTAAAAGAAAAAAATGCAGTATGTTCTACTTTTTTTGCTGGAACTGCAAGCACTTGTGAGAACTATGCAATTTGGAAACCATATAACCTACTTTCCATGAGTTTTTGATGCAGAAAAAAAATGCACTGGACTACATGTAGTGTGAACTGGCCTTTAAGGTTAAGAAAAAAGAAGGGGAATGCACTGGACTGCATCAAAAACACACCAAAAATGTGCATGCAGAAAAGCATCTGGAACACATCTGGATTGCGTTTCAATGGCGTGAACTGGCCCTAAAACAAATTAGGTGATTACATATCCTAAAGGGAAAGTAAAGTGAATTTTACATATTTTTTTCTTCCTTATTATGGCCAGAACTTAAAACATACATTTCTAGCTTTAAGTCATTGAAATATGTGCTTTGGCCCTCTTTGCTGTTCAGCCACCAGGAGTGGAAAAAAAAACACCTGGTACTTTGCAGGTATGGTTGAGAATGTGACAGCACTAATGTTTGGTATCTGTCCCAGCCCTTTTTAAATGGGAGCAAAAAGAGAGCCTTTTCTTTGCTCCCGGAGGCTGAAATTAAAGGTGAGTATATGTTGCCGGGATGGAGGGCTTTAAAGAGAACGTGTTCCTTTACAAACAAATGGCAAACACCCTGAATTATAACTGGCCTTTGCAGCAAGGAGCACATGAAAGGGTGACACATTTAAAAAAAAAAATAACAATAAAAAAAATCCCAGCTCACATATCAGCCAGTCTGCAACAAACCAAGAGTCACAAAATTATAGAGTTATGCCCTGTACACACTATCAGATTATCTGAAGACTTTTGTCTGCAGACTTACCAAAACCATATAATATGAGGTCAAACCTAAACACTTTCAATTTGTATGCAATCCGGCAGGCCCTTGCACTACATAGAAAAGGTAAATCT
Source organism: Pelophylax lessonae (assembly GCF_965119305.1). Taxonomy (NCBI): domain Eukaryota; kingdom Metazoa; phylum Chordata; class Amphibia; order Anura; family Ranidae; genus Pelophylax; species Pelophylax lessonae. Next base: position 241,150,006 of record NC_138771.1, on the reverse strand, counting down.
GAAGACAAAAGTCTTCAGATAATCTGATAGTGTGTATAGGGCATTAGGACTGCAGTACACAGTTTGTGCTGTGATGTGGCTGCTGCAGCTTACGCATATTATTGCAAATGTGTGCACACTAAATCCCTTGGTTTTAAAGTAAACTGTTAGACAGGGTCAGTTTGGTTTGTTGCAGGCTGGCTGGTAAGTGAAGGTGTTCCTTTCCCTGATTGAGCAAAGCACCAGTTTTCTTTTAAGTGGTACAGTTTTCTTTTAAGTGGTATTAAACCCAAAACCCAAAATGTTAATGGTTGCAGCTTACCAATCCTTAGATGTGGTGGTTGCATTCGTTTTCTTTTATGGACTATTTTTCCTTCTGTTTTCACCTGTATTAGAGTTCCCCCCACTCTGGATGAAGGAGCACAGGGGGAACTTTTGGACAGCAGCATTGTTTATCTGGGGGGAGCAGATTTAGATTCACTAACAAATTGAAGCTGAACTCCAGCTCACGTTGCAGTTACACAAGCAGTTACAGCAACAGTTTTTTTTTTATTTTGGAATAAAGGTTTTAAATAAATAAATAAAAAAGCTAATCATTGTAAGCAGTATGTTGTTTACATAAACGCTCTAACTGTTGCATTTGCAAGAAAAGTTGTTGTGTTGAAAAACAACAGATTAAGGCTCCGCTGTCCGGTGTGGTCCGTTTTCTGCTCATCCCCGCTGAGCAGGCGGATGACAGCTCCGTCTCTGCTCTGTGTGCGGAGAGGGAGGTGTCAGAGCCCCGCTGCTCTCTATGGGGGAATCGGATGACATCGGACCGCCTGTACATTCATATCCGATCCCATCTGATCTGATCCGCTGGACGGATGGAAAATAGGGATCCATCCGTCCGGATTTCACGGACAGGATCGGGAAAAATGACAACTTCAAAAAACTCACCATGCCTCTTACTAAATACCCTGGAATGTCTATTTTCCAAAAAGGGGTCATTTGGGGGGTATTTGTACTGTCCTGACATTTCAGGGCCTCAAGAAATGAGAATGGCACCATAGCTTGTAGACTCTATAACTTAACCACTTTACCACCGGAGGATTTTGCTGTCTTCCGTCCAGGCCACTTTTTGCGATTCGGCGCTGTGCAACTTCAACTGACAATTGCGCGGTCGTGCAACGCCGTACCCAAACGAAATTTACGTCCTTTTTTTCCCACAAACAGAGCTTTCTTTTGGTGGTATTTGATCACCTGTGCGATTTTTACTTTTTGCGCTATAAACAAAAAAAGAGCGTTTATTTTGAAAAAATAACAATATTTTTAACATTTTTTTATATGAAATTCCCCCCAAAAAAGATGTAAAAACCAATTTTTTTTAAAATTTTTGGCCAATTTGTTTTCTACTACCTATGTTTGGTAAAAAAAATCGCAATAAGCGTATTTTGATTGGTTTGCGCAAAAGTTATTGCGTTTACTAACAAAGGGAAAGATTTCTGTCATTTTTGGTGTTTTTTTTTTTAACGCGTAATGGCGGCGATCTGCGATTTTTTTTGCGGGACTGCGACATTGCGGCAGACAGATCGGACCCTTGACTGACATTTTCGACACTTTTGGGGGTACCAGTGACATTACTGCAGTAATCAGTGCTATATATATGCGCTGTTACTGTAAAAATTACACTGGCAGGGAAGGGGTTAATTTTATTGGAGAGGGAGGGGTTAATGTATGCCTGGTGCTTACTGACGTGTGGGGGGGGAGGTGACTAAGTGAGTCATGGACAGATCGGATGTCCAGCTATGCTGAACAGTCCGATCTGTCACTCTCTGTCACTATGGAGATCCGCCCGCTTGTGTTTACACAGGCGGGCGGATCTCCACACTAGATCCCCGGCGATCGGGGCAGAGCAGCGGCGATCGCCGCTGCTCCTCCCCTGGCCCGACTCCCGCTGTGAATGAAAACAGCAGGAGCGAGCCTCCGGCGGCGCGCAAGCGCCGCCCAGAAGGGGGAGTGTCTGACGACGTAGTACTACGTCGTCAGACGATAACGAGCCACTCTGCCGCAGTAATATTACTGTGGGCGGAGGTAAAGTGGTTAATATTAACCACTAATTTGGGTTATTTTTACCAAAGATATGTAGAAGTATAAATTTTGGCCCAAATTTATGAAAAAAAAATTACTTATTTGCAAAATGTAATAATAGAAACTAAAACAAAATGCTTTTTTTTTTTCAAAATTTTCGCTATTTTTTCACTCATATCGCAAAAAAATAAAAAACCCAGTGGTGATTAAATACTACCAAAAGAAAGCTCTATTTGTGTGAAAAAAAATGATAAAAAATGTGATTGGGTACAGCGTTGTATGACTGAGTAATTATCATTCAAAATGTGAGAGCGCTGAAAGCTGAAAATTGGCCTGGGCAGGAAGGGAGTGTAACTGCCCTGTATGGGAGTGGTTAAATAAATACATTAAAAAGTCATCAGATTTCAAGTTTTGGATTTTACATGCATGGCCACTGGTAGATAGAACAACATAAAAACACAGGAAATAGGTGATGGCTATAGTGTGGTCTGTTCATCTATATCAGTGTTTCTCAACCTTCTTTCAGTTAAGGCACCCTGCAAAATTATGAACAATCTCGAGGCACCCTCCAAAATTATGGACAGTCTTGAGGCACCCCATTCTAAAATGTAAAAACGATTCTAATAGTTTTACATAATGCAGCAACATCCACACATGCAGGACACCCAACATTAGAGAGGATTTACTCTTCCAAAGCAAATACACTTTTGCAAACTGGTACTGACTCGTATTCCAATGTTTCTCTTCACCAGTTTTTCTTCATTACTTAGCTCAGTGTCTCTCAACCTTTTTTCAGTCAAGGCACCCTTTAAAAATGATGGACAGTCTCAAGGAACCCCATTCTAAAATGTAAAAACTATTCTAATAGTTTTACATACTGCAGTAATATCCACACAAGTAGGACACCCAACATTAGAGGGGATTTATTCTTCCAAAGAAAATACACTTGTACAAACTGATACTGACTAGCATTCCAATGTTTCTCTTCTCCCTCAGTTTTTCTCCATCACTCAGCTAATGGGACTCCAACACTGATGGAGAGGGGCAAGAGAGGAGGATACAAGGATGCTATTAATGGCTGTACCATTACAGCCTCCATAATAACTGATGATGCAGTTGGTTGTTAGGACACCGGCAGCTAGAAGGCTGTAATGGTACACAATGAAAACCTGTGGCTTAGTGTAACTAAAAGGCAGGCTTCATCCACACGCTTGCTTGTATACAATTTTTGGGCAATTTTTGAGCATTTTGCCAAGGCACCCCTGGAGACACCTCAAGGCTCCCAAGGGCGCCTGGGCACCCTGGTTGAAAAAAAGCTGACTTAGCTAATGAAACCCCAATGCCGATAGAGAGAGACAAGGGAGGGTCAAAAAAGGATGATAGTCAGGCAACTGACATCCTCCTTATTAACTGATGATATCATTGGTCGTTAGGAGGTTGGCAGCTAGAAGGTTGTAATGGTGTACAATGAAAAATTGTGGCTTTGTGTAACTAAAAGACCGGTTTCATCCACCTACCTGCTTGTATACAATTTTGGGGCAATTTTTTGGCTTTTCGCCAAGGCACCCCTGAAGAAACCTCAAGGCACCCAGGTTGAAAAAGGCTGATCTATATGATAGGTAGTCTACCATAAAGGGAACCAAGCATGTACATACAATATAAAAGTCATTGAATTTTTTTTTACTAAAGGCAAATAGGTAGTTTAGTTTGCAAGGGAAGTTGCACTTTGCTAGGGATTTATTCCCAGAGCTTAGTAAATGAGGCCAGCTCTACTAACCCCCATCACTCAATAATGTGCAAGAAAAAATGCTGTATTTTATTTTCCTTGCACATCATTGGGTATTCCTGGCAAAGTGAAACTTAAATACATTCAGCTTTGGGGCAATGTGCAACTTTTCTTGCAAAGTGTTTGACTTTAGAAAATCAACCCCACCGTTTTGTCTTTAAAGAAAATAATAAATACAAAATTGTATATACTGTATAAAGAAATGAAGCACTGCCCATGAAGATGGCACAATTAGTATTTTTTTTTTTTTTTACCATTTCAAGCCACAGACCTCCAGATAACCTTGCCACAAATAAACTGTTCCAGATAGCAAAGTAATGGATGAATGTAGGAACTCTTGTAACCATGGTAGGAAATAATGTGCATTTGCGTATAATAGCCATGCGGGGAAAAATATCTACAGATCTCATCCCCACCTGTGTTCTTTAAAAGCCTATTCATTTTCAGAGATCCTCTTGAGGCTGGTAGATGCATGGAAAGAAAATACTCTTTATGAAATTCCAGCCTCTCAGTATGCTTTCTGCAACTTATTTATCATTTCAGGATAATTGGCTCATATGTTGTTGACGTTTTGCAATATTTTGGGAATTGACCTATGAGTCTAAAGCATGGAATCACATTTGATTTAAATGTATCTATTTTTAACTCTTCTTAGAAATGATTTGTTCCTGAATGTGATGCAATCAACAGTTTTTCTACCACCTAAGCAATACTCTTGGTCTCATTCTAAATTCAATGTCCTTTGAGATAAAGAGATTTATTACCATGATATTTATTTGGTTTACATATTGATTCCCTGTATGGTTAGTAAACCAGAAGTATAAATTAATATATTTTGATTAGAAGAAAAGGACATGACCCTTATTCAGAATTCAGAAATCATTGCTACCTACGGCGGATTGTCTGCATATTGGAATGAAGAGAGATGAAGGCTGTGGACAACAGAGAGTTAATCATTTGGACTCTTTAAAATATGTGGTCTGCAGGGTGGTATTGAGCAGGCACATCTCCATGTGAACATTTGGAGACAATTGACCTTACAGAAGAAGCTTTTTCAGATTCATAGTTTTTCTTGTGAACCTGTCACCATTAACATTTTGTAATGTAGTAGTATATCATAAACTACCTATATCATGCCAGCCATTTATTCAAGAAATGCTTACTTTTGACTTATTTATTCAGTTCACCCTCCATCTCTGAGGCCACCGATACTGCATGTTAATGAGAGAATTGTCATATCTATAAAGCATTTTGGTAGTTTGAAAGCACAGTGGTAAATGAAACTCTGTTGTAGCTCATAATAAATGTGAGTACGACGCCATGATATCTAAATATTCTAAATGTTCCCTCATGGGCAAATTGGTACACTAGTTTAGATTAGAGCCATGTCTCTTGGTCTCTAATATAACTTCAGTATTTGATGTTTTACTTGCACATGAAGGGTATAATACAAATTCTAACTCAATAAACTAACAGGACACATTTATATAGATGAACTCAAATTTTTTTTCTCTGTACGTTTACTTCTTTACTCTTTAAATCTATATGGAAGATATAAAAAGTTTTTGCTAAAAAAAAATTATAAACTAAATTGATATGCCCAACTAAATTACCCATTAACTAGGGTTTTAGATTTTAGATTAATCTGTGCCTTTAGAATGGCACATTAAAACACTTATTTTTTACATTGAATCTCTGGCATAATAGTATCTAATGTTTCTATTGTGATAATATAAATTACACCTAAGGTTTAATGTTAGCATTAGGGATTTAGTACAGGTTGAATAAGTTATTTAGATTACATCTAAAACTGCCATCATTGAATGGCGGACCGCGGTCCAAACATGGACTGGGCGAGGCTCCTGTCCAGGCCGTCAGCCCGCCAGTCTAAAGTTTGAGATCACCACCGCTTAGCAGTCCTGCGCTCTGCCCTTTACCTCGCTATCTCCCACGGCTTTCAGGAGGAAGAGATCGCCAGGTCCGGCACTGCAACTCTTTGTTACAATAACGATCCTATGAATCACTGACTGAGCGGGAGAGAGCACCACCTCTACTGTAGCCACATCTGGTACTGCACCCTGTTTAAGTTACATCAACAATCTACCCAACATTTAAAATTCCTGAAATGTGTCTGTTGTCCCTTCAACTTGTTTTAAAAAGTAAACAGTTCTGTCTGTATTTCTTCCCTTGTGTGAAATACTTAGTGATACGGTCAGTCCTTTTTCTTTTCTATTTCAAGCTGATCATGCTAGGCATAGAAGCACATCCTTCCCAGTGTGATCAATTTTCTGGTTGTGCTGGGAGCACAGCCTGCCTGTTCTTTAATTGCCAAGACTTGTGCAGAGATGACCCCCTGCACAGAAATTCACTGGAAAGATAAGTGTACTTCTCTTTCTCCACCCTTAGCTTTCTAAGCCCCTTATGCAGCTGAAAGCAAATGTCATGTGATCACAAAGGAAAAAAATTAAGTATTTATAATTTTTTAAATATCTGTACACAAATGTTTTGCCTTTCATTTATTATATAAACTGAATGGGTTATTTTACAAGGTAAGGGTTCACGTATACTTAAGTAGAAAGCAGAGACTATGAACATTTGGAAGTAATAGAGGCATGCCTTTTTCGCCATTCAAGACAGAAGTCCAAAAGTTTTTTTTTTTATATTCTGACATCCCTGAACCTAGGCAAATGGATACAATAAGGGAATCTATTCATAATCAGAAGGAAATACAGCATTCTGAGAACATACTGTATGTCTTTACTGTTAAAGAAGAACTAAGAGCAAAACTGTTTTTTTTTTGCCCTATTTAACCCATTGGGGAGATTTCACTTCATTTCCTGCCCCATAGCCAAAACAGGAAGTGTGAGGAAATCCTTCCAAAGTGTGAGAGTCCATGGTTGTCACCAAGGTCAACAGATCTAGTGTCCCGATTGAAAGATTTCTTGTCTGTTACTGTTCTGTGAATAACCGAAAATTGAGGGATTTCTTTCTCTTTCACTTTTAGTGATAATGGTAAACAGAACAAGTAGAGAGGGTGAAACAGGGACACAGGCAGCAATATAATCCTAACAGGGGATTGAATCCCTATCCACTCTGTCCAAAACTAAAAAAAATGTTTTGCCAATAGTTATACAAGTTAAAGAGAACTATTACCGCAAAGTGATGTTAAAGTGTCTGAACAAAAAAACTTCATGTGATTTGGGGTAATTAGACTCATGTAGTGGAGTCTTTTGGAGTGGAGCGTTTTTAGTGAGTCATGTCAGTCCACTTTTATTAGAAAAGGCAAGGAAATGTTTACAAATGATAAAGTTCACAGACTGGTTCTTCAACATACAAAAATGGGAACTGAAAGGACAGAAGGATCCGCGCTTAGGATAAAAATCGCAATTAAAATCGTAGGAAATTGGCTGCAGCCTACCTCATAACTGTTCACAAAAAATGTGCAGTGAAGATGAAGGGATGGTAAGGAGGTAAGTGGCACTGCCAAATATAGGGTAAAGGATACAAGAGAAAATATGTATATATGTGTCCACACTGTAAGAACTTCTTGCCAGATGTGTGTTCAAATAATACTAAAGTACATGAAATAAACATCAAGTAAATACTTCTACGTAATGTGCTGGTTAATATACACCAAAAATGGACATAAATAAATAAATAATATGCTGAATTAATACCCAAATAAGTGAAGGGACCCTTTTATAGAAAAAAAGTGCATATAAATAAGGTGACTGAGTGTCTCAGTGATATAAATTATTATTATAAATTATTAGATGTATCAAAAATCATTGGTAAAAATGGCAATCAAGGTGCAAATATAAAGTGCTACCGTAACTTTATGTGCATATACTCTGTACAGAGCGAACCCCAAATAAAATGCACTTTATTTCTATTTTGGGTATTAATTCAGCATATTATTTATTTATTAATGTCCATTTTTGGTGTATATTAACCAGCACATTACGTAGAAGTACTTACTTGATGTTTTTTTCATGTACTTAAGTATTATTTAAACACACATCTGGCAAGAAGTTCTTACAGTGTGGGCACATATATACATATTTTCTCTCGTATCCTTTTACCTATATTTGGCAACGCCACTTACCTCCTTACCATCCCTTCAAAAATGGGAACTGAAAATGCTAGCCCATCTGGCTACACTGCAGCTGCACTGCTGTTCTGAAAACTGGTCTCTCAGACACTGGCTCCTCAGGCTCATTCAGCCATGTAGACTGCAGTACCTTACTGCACAGGTCCATTCTTGGTCTCTAAAAAGGGTTCTCCAGCCCCCCCCCCCCCCCAGCTTGCTCACTCTTCTAGAGACTTCTGGTCTTCCTTCAGCCCTCTTGACCTGTTAGCTGCCTAAGCTTTCTCCCAGACCGTCTCTTGGTCTCCCAGACCTGCAAATTGGTTCACACTTTCCCAGTCCTTGAGCAAACAATTCCCCCAGTATAGGGTGCTGTCTCCAGCAGGAACACACAGCTTTCCTGACAGGGCTCTGTCTCCAAATTGGCAGCAACTGCACCAGCAGTAGCTGTGATCAGGCTTATAATGAATGTGTGCAGTTGGACACACACACAACTTGCAGGTCTCCAGCAAAACCTAGATGAAGAATTGAGGCTCTGTCCCACCCAAGACACTGTAGAACCTTCAAACTCCAGGCTCCAACATGGGACTACCAAACCCAGAGACAGCTTTCTCCTTCATTTAATAAACTCACATAGTGACAGGGCCTCGCGCTGTCACTTACATTACTCAGTCCATCTCACCAATAATTCAAATTACTCAGTTAATCTCACCATTAATTACACTTTTTTCCTCAACCAACTCATTTTATCATTCCTGTCCAACTTATCCTTAAATGCCATGAAATTCTTTGCCCTGTTATACTAGACTATGGAACCGGGGAATATTCATGGGCATTGGATTTCTCTCAAAGCAATGATACAGAAATAATAAATAAATCTACACCTGTTGATATGAAGACTGTTGATGGTTCCCCTCTTTTTTTTTTTGTTATGGCACATTACCCAAGAGACTGTTTTTCTTGAACTTCAAATTAAGCCTGACCAAGGTCATAATGTTTGCTTCCGATCAATGTAAAATACTAGGGATGCACCGAAATGAAAATTTTGGGCCGAAACCGAAAATGCAGGATGCCCTTGGCCAAAAACCAAAACCAAACCGAAACTGAAAATGACTTTTTCCCCCAAATAATTTTAAATTAGATAGAACAGGGGCATACACCAAAAACAGGCAGCGACATACACCTGTCGCTGCCACCCTGTCACAGTGTATGTACTGTGACGGGTTGGCAAGTGGTTAATTTAATTACCAATGGTATTTGTATTATGCAGCATGAGGGGGTTAATGTATTGCCACTGCTGGTCACTGATGCATTAGTGACAAACCAGTGGCAGTTAATTAACCCCTTTGTGCTGCAACCAGTATCAGTGTTAATTAACACTGGTTGCACTGATATTGGTTGCACTAATGCAGCACAAAGGGGTTAATTAACTGCCGCTGGTTGGTCACTAATGCAGCAGTGATAATACATTAACCCCCTCATGCTGCATATTACTAATACCAATAGTAAGCTCGCCTCAGCTCCCCCCCCGGCCGCCTCAGCGTCTCTCTCCTACTCACTCAGCTCCTCCGGTGTCCATTATTCAAAAGACGCGCCTCTGGCCGGCCGGCCGCCTCCCGGTGATGTCACTACTACTACTATGATCTGTGCATGAATGAACTGACACACCGGGCGGGAGGGCGGGCGAGCGGCCGCTAATAGATATAACTATGTGAGCCTTCACTTCACTTCCCTGTCAGCGGCACGATGTCCATGAATGAACTGACACTCCGGGGGGGGGGGGGGGGGAGCGGCCGCTAATAACTATAACTATGTGAGCCTTCACTTCCCTGTCAGAGGAGATACCCGCATGACAGGGAAGTGAAGGCTCACATAGTTATAGTTATTAGCGGTCGCTCCCCCCGCCCTCCCGCCCGGAGTGTCAGTTCATTCATGGACATCGTGCCGCTGACAGGGAAGTGAAGGCTCACATAGTTACAGCTATTAGCGGCCGCTTGTCCGCCCTCCCGCCCGGTCTGTTAGTTCATTAATGCACAGATCGCAGTAGTAGGGACATCATTGAGAGGTGGGCTGCCGGCCAGAGGTGCGTCTTTTCAAACCTGCGCTGCGCCCTCCTCCTTCCTCACGGCGGCCATTAATTTTGGCATTTTTAACCCATTTTCGGCCGAAATGGGATAGGCCCATTTTCGGCCGAAAATTTTGGTACATCCCTATAAAATACATTGTAAAGAACATTGCCAATTGAGTTCACATCTAATAAAGGAATCACAAATTATAGAAGTGTATACTCAAGATTATAACAAACACAATACAGTGAATTTCAAGATGCCTATGACAATAGGAATGCTGATCAATTGCCTCCTCGTTACAGTTATGATTATCCCATGCTACTACCAGGGGCATAAATACCTATGGACCACATTAACTCTCTGTCTGAGCCTAAATTAAAAGTGTTCAGAGAGTTTCTGGATGAAAATTTTAAGATTTCATCAGACACTCAAAGTTTTCTGCAGATGCAGGCCTGTTTCATTTTTGAAAAGAAGGATTCCACTTTGCGTCCATGTGTTGACTACAGGGAATGAAATAAAATCACTATTAAGAACCATTATCTGATCTCTTTAATTCTTGGTCTAGTAGAAAGACTCCAATCCACTAAGATTTTCACCAAATTAGGCTTATGGAGAGCATTTACTCTCAGTTGCATTTCTCAAGGAAACAAATGAAAAACTGCTTTCAGAACTAGATATGAATGTTTGAAGTCTTTGGCCATGCCATTTGGCCTTTGCAATGCCTCCACAATTTTTTTAACATTTTATCATTCAAGTGCTGTGGGATATTTTGGATCAGTATGTTATTGTCTACTACAAAGATATCCTTATCTTTTCAAATAATCTAGAGGAGCATCATAGTAATGTTTTCATCATCCAGCAGATTATGAACTGCCTTTCATTGTGGAAGGGGATGGTTCAGAATATGCTGTAGGAGTTATTCTTTCTCAGCAAAAAGGATACAAGATGCAGCTGCATCCTTGTGCTTACTTCTCTCACTTAACCTCCCTGGCGGTATGATTATGTCAGGAATTACATACCAAAAGCGGTACAATTCTTTTCATGGAAATTTGGCGTTATGTATTATAGGCCTACAATTCTTAGTAATTACTGACTTAAACCTGACCAAAACAAGAGTCTAGTAGACATCCCAGATGTGATAAATTTGAAACACAAACACGTGAATTATAATCGAATCAATAATATTATTTTATTATTTAATATAAAATATATATAATAAAATTATATTTTTGATTAGATTATAATTCATGCATTATATATTATATATAGATATATGTGTGTGTGCATATATATATATATATATATATATATATATATATATATATATATATATATACATATATATATATATATATATATATATATGCATACATATATATATATATATATATATATATACATATATATATATATACCGGTGTATATATATATATATATATATATATACGCATATATATATATATATATATATATATACATGCATATATATATATGCATGCATATATATATATATATATATATATATATGCATATATATATATATATATATAATATAAAATGTGTTTTGTGTTTTGTGCAACGTTTTTTTTTTTTTTTTTTAATTTCCCTCCCTAGTTCCGCTCCCATGCAGCATTGCTGCTGCAGGGAATGGAACTAGGAAGTGATCAGAGCGACGGAGACCGACGGAGGAGCGGCGGGACTCTCGGCTGGCGGTCACAGCAATGAGAGATCATCGCTGGATCGCCAGGATAAGGTAAGAGAACACCGCTGCGCTCTCTGCAATCCACCCCGAGCGTGACTCGGGGTTACCGCTCCTGATATGAAAAACCAACCCCGAGTCACGCTCGGGATTACCGCTAAGGAGGTTAATGTCTTTCGCTCAAAAGCATTATTGGAAACAAAGACTTTTGGTGATTAGGAAAGCTTTTTCTTAATAAAGATATTTGCTACGAGGGGACAATCATCCTTCAGATCTTCAGTGCCCTGCCATAAGTGACCCTTGTCCTCTGCTCTGCCAGCAGGAAACCCTGGCCTCTGTCATGCCAGCAGTGATCCCTGTCCTCTGTAATGTCAGCAGTAACCCCTGTCCTCTGCCTAGCTGGCAGTGACCATAAACAGGTAAATGTAAGTACAGTCAACTCGGTGACTCAGTAGAAAACTGCAACCTTTATTGTCTTCTATAATGCAGTGTACAAACCAGCATTCAAACATGCTAACACATTTCAGCTCACAGAGACCTTAGTCATAGCTGACAGCAATGACCCCTGTCTTCCACCCTGCTGACCCCTGTCCTCCATTTTACTGACCCCTGTACTCAGCTCGGCCAACCCCTGTACTCGGTCCTTATCTTTTCATATAAGCTATATGAGCATCTTATGCATGCTCCCATCATACTTGAACAAGGGAGGAAAAGTCAGCCTTACATCAAATTGGAGAAATGTAAGTTTGAACAAACCCAGATGCAGATCTTGAATTACATATTGTCTCCAGGAGGGTTAAGCATGGACTCCAATAAAATCAAAGCATTTGTGGGATGACCTGCTCCTAGAAGCATTAAGGAAATTCAATGGTTTGTTGGGTTTGCCAACTTTTCCAGAAAATTCATTAGGAATGCCTTCAAAGTAATAGCACCAATTACTCAGCTGACAAAGAAAGGTCACCCAAAGCACAGGTTACTTTCAGCAATCTCCTATCCGCACCAATATTGATACATTCAGATCTCAAACTACCTTTCATTGAGGAAGTAGATGGTTCACATAATTCTGTGGGAATTATTATTTCTTAGCAAATAGGATACAAAATGCCGCTGCATTCTTGTGTCTACTTCTCTCACTTTGGGCCGGATTTAAAGAAACTGCAGCTTCAAACATCTATGACGTGTTTCAGTTTCGCTGCGTTCAAATCAATTAACTGGCGCTGCGGCTAGTGAAACAGCAATAATGAATTCCGCCGTCAGCGGTATTCACTTGCGATCGCGGCTTCGCAAATTCGCAAACTTATGTCTCTCTCTCTCTCCCCAGGGAAGTTGGAAGAGTCCGAAAATGGTTGGTGGAGGAGGAGGAGAAGAAGGCCCTGGGTGGCTGGGGGACAAGGAGAGGGCCCCTGGGTGTTTTCTAGAGGAGGAAAGATCCCCAATGACGCCAGAGTCAGTTGCCAGGGAAGAGAGTGGAGCTGAGCAAGTCCTGCATATCTGACCTGAAAGCCAAACATGGTGTAGATGGAGCCCTTTGCCCTACACAATGACAGCATCGGAGGTGGAAGGTGAGTGGTAGCGGGTCTTTGACATTATATAGCATATGGACTTATCTTGGGTGTGCTTAGTTGTCTATGGTGAATCCCCTCCAACCCACAATAGCTTGGGAACCCCTCAAGTGTCTTTTAATCATTGGCAGTTGGCCCCATGTGCATGTGGTTTTGACATGTGTTTTCTCATGTTTGTTAAAGGTGTGCAGTCTAGATTTGGCATCTAAACCTGCCACCTTACCTTCCCAGCTTCCAAAGACACCATTTTTGCTTTCCTGATAACTGTAATTTATTATGTGCACGTATGTAGGTCATGCGATTTCTCATGTATGTTTAATGTTTGCAGCCTCCTTTTGCCTATAAAGGATTACACCACCCCCCCCTCCACCAAGTCTGTTTGTGCCATTAGGTAAGTGTTTGGAGGGCCTCGTGTGATTTGTACCCATATGCGTTTTCTTATGTGATTTTTTTCCATTTCTTTGCAGCCTCTTCTGCTTTTTTGCCACCACCACCACCACCACCAACTTAATTTTTTTTTTTTTTTTATTATTTGGGTTAGTTTTGTTAATGATTGTGACATTGACAAATTTGTGGGGCCTTTTTTTGGTTTAATTTGAGGGTGGCACAATATGATTTATTATAGTGTTTTTTTTGGTGATGAAATTAAATTTTATGCAAAATGATTAGTTTGTGTTTGATCTTTGGTTTTTTAGGAGTGTTGGTGGCCAAGTAATGGCCCTGGTTAATGTAGGCATTTATACACACGTGCTTCTCTATCTCCAAACATATGATTTCATGTAAATTTTGAAAACTCAATGTTCACATAATGACCCAAGAAAAGGTCTCCCTTCAAATGTAGCTTCAAAATAAGTCTCAAGGCTAGCATAAACCAAGGCCAACATACTAACAATTACAGACCACACCACTCGACTAAACAAATACAACACAAAAGACATTCGATGTGTACACCAAAAAGAAAACTTTGGTAATAAAATAAACGTTTTAATAACACATGTGGGTGTCTACCAACTGTAGCGTACAAAAAATATATTAAAATATATAATAGAATGAACTAAATGTCCAATGTAACATTTGTGTTGCAACGAGCAACATACTTTTATTTTATTTATATAAACATTTTTTTTGGTTTTACAATTTTTTTTTAGTTTTTCACAAAAACAAGGGTTTTTTGTAAACATTTTTGGATTTTTTTGTTGCCAAAAACAACAAGGGTTTTTTGTAAACATTTTTGGATTTTTTTGTTGCCAAAAACAACAAGGGTTTTTTGTAAACATTTTTGGATTTTTTTGTTGCCAAAAACAACAAGGGTTTTTTGTAAACATTTTTGAATTTTTTTGGTCTCAAAAACAAGGGTTTTTCTTTTTTTATAATTTTTTTGGTCCCAAAAACAAGGGTTTTTCTTTTTTTATAATTTTTTTGCTCCCAAAAACAAGAGTTTTTTTTTTATAATTTTTTTGGTCCCAAAAACAAGGGTTTTTCTTTTTTTATAATTTTTTTGGTCCCAAAAACAAGGGTTTTTCTTTTTTTTATAATTTTTTTGGTCCCAAAAACAAGGGTTTTTTTTTTGGCTTTTTTTTGGTAGATTTTTTTTTAAAATGGAGAAATGTGACATTTCTTTTTAAAATTAACCAAACAAATAAAAAAATAAAAACTATTTTTTTTTAAAGGGGTCACATTCCTCACGAATGGCTCCTCAGGGTCTGGATCCGCCCCACAAAGGTCTTCCAAATGGAAAATTCTGTCTCCGCACCACCTCATGTAATCAAGGAGGACCTCGTAGGTGAGGTGGGTGTGCCCTGGGTAGAAAAAAACATGACAATTAGTTTTATGCAAAATGATCCAAACAAGGATTGTAATTAATGTGCCTCAACAAATATGCTTAGGAGTCTATTGTTTGGCTTTTATCAACACTCTGAAGCAAATATGCTAAATTGCTGTTGTAAACCTTAAACTCAAACTTTCACAGCAAATTGTTCAAAAGGTTACATAAGATGGCTTGGAATGTTAGTAGCAGTTCCACCAAAGCTAAGTAAAAGGCTTTTCTGCATGTAAACACAAGCAAACATTTTGAAGAATGTAAGGTGTTTTGGGTTCAATTGGTCAAGACGATACATGTGCACACATTTATCTCTATCACCATTGGAATCTGTGGAGCGTTCTCTCTCCCTCTTACTGTCTATAGATTGAACCTGACCCATAGTAGAGACTCACCCTTAGGAATTTTGAGGGCCAGTTCTGGACGGAGCAGATGTGTCAGCTCCCCTGATGTCCTTTCCGCCATCCCAGCTGTGTTAAGAGAGAAGAAAAAGTTTATCAACAAATGGACTCACGCTAACTGTAGGTTACGCAGTCATGAAAACGCTCTAACACCCACTCATTACCCCTCCACATTTCCCTGAAAGTTTTATTTAGACTTTGATATGGTGGTGATGCAGATTTGTACAGTGCAAGCGTCATTCTTCTGGGTGAAGCTTGTAGCGTTAAGGATACGTACTCCCTGCTTTTGTGCTGATTGTGTTTTTCGGATGTTTTTTGTGCCTCAGCCCTGCCTGTTCTAAGTGTTGGAAACATATCATTTTTGAAGGGCTGCGGAAAACTAATCAGGTTAGACTTACACTCTCTAGGTTTTTGGGGACAAGAGAAATAACAATCCTCCTTTTTACATGGCCCCTGTACACACCTCTAGGCACCTCCCTCCTGTTGGTTGACCCCACAGCAGGCAGCTTGCTATGGAGGTACATGAGATGAAGCCAAGCACCCTGTGCCTGTTCAGGCATTAGGCTGTGAGCCAGCCTTGCCCCCCTCCCTTCCGATGGTCTCAATGATTAGGAGTGACAGCATCAGGAGGCAATATTGGCATGCTGTCACCTCAGTTAAGGAGGAGGGGGAGTCTGTTCCAGACAAGTATTTGTGCAAAATTTTGGACAGTAAGAAAATGGTCCCAGTAAGTCTTAGGGGGAATATGCACACCTATCACTTGGAATACTAATGCATAGAATGCATTCACATAAAGAACCTGCTGCCTTTAGAACAACTTGAAGTCTGAGCGGGGACATACACAGTTAGCATTTCTCCACTTACTAAGTAGACACATTACTGCAAAAGCACACAACTTACCATCAACAAGGTTTGGTTGGCCCCCAGAAGTTGATGGGATTGCCGGCTCAGGAGAAACTGCACAAAAAGAACACAAATTGTGAACTGGAATGTGGTACATTACCGAGGAAGAGTATTTATGAAAGATTGATAAACACGCATTTTCAGTGTTGACTAAATCCGGACATGGCCCCCAAAAATTTCGAAGTACAAAGCACACCATTTCCAATGTAGAGAAACTAACACCAATTTAGAATAGGGTGGCTTGAGAAAGCTTAAAAATAAGAACATGTCCTGTAATGCTCCCCAAAACCACCTTTCAAACATGAAGGTTCAGCAAGAGTGTTTCATGACCAACCTTACTGTCACATATAGCAAAACTGCACTTGCTTTGACTCCAACTTAGATTATCCTAGATACACATCATCCTAGCACACACAATTCATGTGAGAATCTAATTTTATGTACTTACAGACTAGTTCAGGGGAGCCACAAACATCATCCGGCTCCACCCCTGGAGTGGGGGAGGATGGGGGAGACCCTTCATGGGGGGATGGTGTCCCTTCATGGGGGGATGGCGTCGTATCTCCTAGAAACACAAAGACACAAATACAATCCTTGAACCAAAGCTATTTGATAAAGGCACACAGAAAGTAGTTGGGAAACATTGAAGGTAGTAGTTACAGTGGACTGGGTAAGCAGCGGCCCCTCTTCCCCAGTCCTCCACAACAAACATCCTCAATGTCAGCTGCTACATAACCCCAATGGCAAAATATATATATTACAGCCCTTATATTTCCCAGGACACATTGAACACACAAACACATGTAGAATACTTACTTCCCATTTGAGGAGAGCCCAGGTCCTCGTCATTCCCCGCAAAATTGGCCTCTTCCTCCTCCTGGCCCGGATCCCCAGAACTTGGCCCTGCCTGAGGCTCCTCTGTTGCTGAAGCGACATCAACCACAAAATAACAAAAAAAAAAACAATCATTCCTCCAAGTTAGACCCCATACACAACACGCCAGCACATCCACATTACTTACAGTGGGCCTGAGAAGGCTGAGGCTCCCGATCCTCATCACTGGTTTCTAACCCAAAAAAAAAAATTCATCAAAAAATCAAACATTATATATTATTTATGGACACAAATAGGCAGTAACCTCTCATCATGCTAGCACCATACTCAATGCCCCTACAATTCAGCACATAAAAGTGCACTTACACCAATGAGATGCATTGACCATGTTTTAAAACAGGAGGGCACCATGCAAATTAAGCGGTCGCCTAAGGCTTCGCACCTACAGGGGCCTTGCGGCCAGTGGCGGAGCACCAACATTTCAAAGGGCGCAGTCAGGGAAATCTCCCAAGTAAAAGATTGCTTTCAATCCTCGGATCTAAAATTTGCAGCAGTATGCTGCAGTCCCTTCACTGCGTCTGCCAGGTGTCTATTGTCCGCTGACACTTACTCCTCCTTCTCTGAGTGGGGATTGGCCGTCTGATCATGTTATCCTAAGATGTTGAGGAATCAGTAGGTGTGTACCTGCACCAGTAGGAAGTGACTGCCCGGTCAACTCACTCTGCTATCATCAGTTGTTGCTCTGGGAGGAGAGCTCCGCCCTGGACCCAGAACATACAGGTAACCAGGCCCAGACTTGATATTTTGCAGGCTGGTCATAGATTTGTGGTGTCTACTATGCAAAGGGGGTGAGTAGCCCCAGGGAAGTTGGAAGAGTCCAAAAATGGTTGGTGGAGGAGGAGGAGAAGAAGGCCCTGGGTGGCTGGGGGACAAGGAGAGGGCCCCTGGGTGTTTTCTAGAGGAGGAAAGATCCCCAATGACGCCAGAGTCAGTTGCCAGGGAAGAGAGTGGAGCTGAGCAAGTCCTGCATATCTGACCTGAAAGCCAAACATGGTGTAGATGGAACCCTTTGCCCTACACAATGACAGCATCGGAGGTGGAAGGTGAGTGGTAGCGGGTCTTTGACATTATATAGCATATGGACTCTGTCCATTATTGGTAGTTTTGTTTGGAGTTGTCCTTTAGATGTTTAACTCTGTTGTTTTGGACCCAAGCTGTGAGGGACTGAGGTATGACAGCCCACTATGCTGAGACTTATAGTGCCCTAGAATGTTGAGGACTGAGGAATCCTTAGTCCCTAACAGAGGGCACTACAAGTCTTAGCATAGCAGGCAGTAGTTCCTCAGTCCCCTACAGAGAGCAGTACAAGTCCAAGCAGGTAGCCTTCTGCGTTGGGACTTGTTGTGCCCTTGACTGTGGTGGACTGAGGAAGGGAAGTGTAAGGGGGTCTCTGTAAGCTCAGATGTATGGGGGAGCTTTGGTGACCACAGAGTTCCCTTTTACACCAGAGTCCCCAGCTTCCCCCCTCAAATAATGGTTCCCAGAACTCTCCTTACATCAGAGTCTTCACACTTCTACCCTTTTTTTTTTATCTACTTACGATCCACAATTTCGAGCTGCTCAAATGGCTCGCTGTCTGGCAAGGCATACTTGAGTGTGGCAGTCCTCCTCCTCCCCTTCTTCACCAAAAGCACAAGAGGGTGCCGGCCATCCGCTTTGGCTAGAAGCAGAAGAGAAAAAAGAAACGTAAAAAATATGAATGTACATAGTAGTATTAAAGGTTGTGAAGAGACACTTGATGGAGGTAGGAAAGGTAGGAGCAAGAGGGAGGGGAGGGGGGGGGGGTGTTGGTATTAGTGTTGTTGCATACCTAAACACATGTCCACCTACCCAAAAAATTGTAACCTATCTGGTCACATGTAATGTATATTTTTACTTACCGGAGATTTGCTCCACAGCCTTTAGCAGGAGCCTGGGTGAGCGCCTTTTGGCATCACTCCAGGCCCGCTGCAGATCCACCATATCAGCCTGGAACTGAAATCTCCGCTGCAGCCTCATCCGGACACGACACATCATCTTGTGCTTTTGGTGAAGATGCGTATTAACTTTATCATACCCCCAGAGGAGGAGGAGCTGTGGAAAGAGCAGTGTATGTTTGAGTCCAAGTATGTCCAAAATAGTACAGTCTTCAAATAACATGCTAGGTCGTCTTTGAGATATTGTAGAACAAAGAATTCCATTTCTGGTGATACATATACATCGATGTCCAAATCTACCTCCATGACATAGGTTGCCCCACACTGGTGATTTCCTCTACATGATATAGCCATTTTCTCAATTGGCCTTTCATGACACACCCAGGGCCGCCATCAGGGGGGGACAGGCAGTCACTGTATTTACAACCTTATTGCTGTCCATTTAGCAGGGTGAAAGTAACTTTACACACATGTAGCATAGGTATCAACTTTTGTCACCATGTTAAAAGGACAGCAGTATGGGTAGCATTACAGTGACTGTTATTAGTCCAGGCTCACTAAACTAGCCAATGCTTGGAAAAGCAAGCCATGCAGATTGCTTTTCAGGTCCCTTTTAACATGAGCTGTCTGATTGGGTATGGCTGTTAATTTTTGACGCAGACCTGATAAGCCCCTCCATTCTCCTTTATGGAGTGTTATATGTGAATGGGATTGCTTCATTTGAGATGCAGATTTAAACTATGTATGGCCAGGCTGAAGGTACCCAAGTTGATTGATCAATCACCTTGAGGACAACGTACAACCAGTCTGTCAGATTTTACACACACTTATCGCTAGCATCTCTTGTAGCCACTAGCAATAATCACTGTGTTTTCCTGGCAGGGGCAGCACCAGGAGAACACAATGGCTCCGCAGGAGGGTTTCCCCTGTCTGTGTTGATGGTGGAATCAAGGCAAAATGTTTTTCCTGCAAGCCACGGGACAAACAAAGATAGTTTTTTAATTAATCCATGATTTTGCCAAAATGGGAAAAAAAAGATGTTTGCTTTGTATATTCTTAAGTTTGCTACATAACTAGAACATGTAACAGTGTTATATCATTGCAGGAGATTTCCCCTCACTTCCTGTCTTGGTGTCACCAGGACAGGAAGTGAGGGAATCTCCCGTGGGGATATAGCCAGCAATTCTTTACTTTTATATATACTATGGACATTATAAGGCAACAATTGCAAGCTATTTCCCCACAGTGATATTCCCCTCACTTCCTGTCTTGGTGACACTAAGACAGGAAGTGAGGGGAAATCTCATGCAATGATATCACCCTATTAGAAATTGGAGTTCCGTCTAAAAAGTATACATAAAGTAAGCACTTGGTTTCCAAAGTGGCAAAATTATGGAGGAGTTAAAACCCCATAGTGTGATCGGGGAATCTGACGGTGTGCTCCTACACTCCTCAATGTGTCTGTTCATTATGCTGTGCTGAATTATCCTTGATTCGCAATTCCTGCAAGAGTTGCACATGGTATGTGGGAGATGCGAATTTAAGGTGGCATAATTATCCACACAATCACACATAATCCTTTTTAAAGGTCCCCAGCAGAATTTGATGGCATAGTGGTTCACAGCAGTGCCATCAGATTCCAGTTAGATCTGTCAATTAACAAAGCAATGGGATCTGGGGGTGTATTTAACTTGCAATGGACACCCCCATTCATTATCATATGGCAGTGTGAGATGGGTGTGTTGGGAATGTGATCCATTGAGACAAGTGATTATACACTCATGTGTTTCTTTTAGAGGTGATTTGTTCAAGGCAATCCTTTGAAGACATGACCATTCCAGATTTTTGTGATCACTGATTCCATCTCAGGTGAACCAATTAGCTGCTGTGTGCAGATCCAGCTTATGATGGTAAGAGTGTCAGACAAGACAAACGGTGCAGAGCTTGCAGTGTGTATGGATGTATGTAAGGCAATAATTTTTGGCATTATGTATTTAGGGAATATAATGTTTCTAATCTTGCATATATGAAAAGGGTCAATACATTTGTCTTTATCTAGACAGATTCCAAAGCGTTAGAGCAATCTGTCACAGATAATTGTGTTTCATTTTGTGTAAAAGTTGAAACTAATCAAATCTATCTATATACAGGCATACCCCACTTTAAGTACACAATGGGACCAGGGCATGTATGTAAACTGAAAATGTACTTAAAGTGAAGCAATCCCTTTTTTCTTTTCTCAATGCATGAAAATACACCAGCT